>NC_057863.1:77852793-79052793 GCF_019393635.1 Dromiciops gliroides | reverse complement strand
CACCAGTCTTTGGGCATTAAGCACTTATTAAAGTATATTAGGGGTTAGCAAAAAAAAAAGAGAGGGAAAAACTGTTTTCACCTAGCTATCTAAGAGAGAGAATTTGTCTCTTGCCACCAGCCAGTTCCCAAACCAAAAGAGCGAGAGATCCTTAGCCGCTTCTCCTAGAATCCTCCTGTGAAACACGAAAGCTGGGCCGTCCTCACACACAGCTCCAAGCTAACTGGCTGATAGCATTGATAGACGAGAGTTACAGGTGGTAACTTCCAGCTGCCAGACAGCTTCCGGACACTTAGTCACATGTTTTCTTTTCAGGGTGTTTTTCTCTACAGAAAGCCTTTCCCAACTGCTCTTAATTCCAATGTATTCTCTCTGTTGTTTCCTATTTATATGGTATATATCTTGCCTTGCATATATTTGTTTGTATGTTATCACCCCTATTAGATTATAACATTCTTGAGGGCAGGTGCTATCTTTTGCCTCTTTTTGTATCCCCAGTGCTTAGCACAATGCCTGCTATATTTTAAACTGAATCCAATTGTTCTTTTCTTGTCACTTAAAGGTTAATCATATGTTCTGAAAGAGGGTGGGGGGAGGGAAAAGCTCCTGTCAGTATTTAACCTTAAAACAACAGTTAAACTGCAATGTTTGGGAGATCCATGCCAATTTTGCTTTGCCAAGCTTTCAGCACTCACTAAATAAAACCATTTTCAAAATATATACATATACATATATACACACACACACACATATGTATATACATATACATACATATATATATATATATTCCTGTAGCTGTCAATGAGTTTATTCCCTTCTCCTCTCCTTTTTTTTTCTTATGGAGTAAACTGTTTCAGCAAGATTTAGAAAATTTCTAGAGTTATCTTGACTGTAACAATTCCACTTTTCAGAACCTATTAGGTTTTAGGATTACATAAAGTTTACAATTAGCCAGAATACTTTCTGTGCAGGGAGGGGTATCTCAAAATTTCACCCTCCCATTGTACCATACCACATTCATGTAAACACTTCAACATACATTATTAGAAATGAGACCTGACATGTCAGATTGGGCCAGAGCACAGGACAAAAGCTGAAAAAAGACTAAAGATTTCAAATAAATAAACAGAAAACCAGTCAGACTGACAGACAAAAAAAAATGGAAACCAGGACTTGTCTTCAGAGGAAATCAGAGCCTTGTCTAGGAGAAGCCTGTAGCTTCCTGAGGGGGCAAACAGAATGCCAGCAATTATTAGAGAGACTGACCTTAATCGATATCAGAGGCTGCCCAGGCTTGAGAAGTTATGGCAGGGGACAGCTAGCTGGCACAGTGGATAGAGCATGGGCCCTGGAGTCAGGAAAGACCTGAGTTCAAATCTGGCCTCAGACACTTGACACTTACTAGCTGTGTGACCCTGGGCAAGTCACTTAACCCCAATTTGCCTCACCAAAAAAAAAAAAGTGTTTGTGTGGAGAAGTTATGGCAGGAAGACAATTGTTTGTTTATCTATCTATCCATTCATTCATTCATTCATTTATTGGTGAGGCAATTGGGGTTAAGTGACTTGCCCAGGGTCACACAGCTAGTAATTGTTAAGTGTTTGAGGAGGATTTGAACTCATGTCCTCCTGACTCCAGGGCCGGTGCTCTATCCACTGCACCACCTAGCTGCCCTAGGAAGACAATTGTTTAAATTAGAAATATAACAGATAAGACACATCCAGTTCTGACAGAGGAAGCTGACTTAACTAAGATGATCTCAGATCAAGGAGTCAACAGATTGCAAATCAGGACACTTGTCAAAACCTATATACTAAAATATAAGGAAATGAATATTCAGCTCTCTGTTCAGAATCTTTTCTGGATGAATTTGGTGGTAAAGTCATACTTAAAAAAAAAATTTAGTGCAGACAGCCAAACTTCATCAAGACTGTACTTAGAGATTTCAAAAGGTCTCTTTGCCCAGAAATTCAGTGAAGAAAGACCCATGTTCCCCCGTCCCCTCCTTGCCTTCCACCCCCTCATCCTCATCAGAGTTAGAAATTGGCCTTCACTAGAATTGTTGAAAACCAGACTCAATTTTCTGCATTTCTGGCTTAGCCAAGACATCATTATGGATTAGTCACAATTGTATGAGGAGAGAGACACTCAAACCCAGATACAGTCTTTGGGTCATGAAGAAGCTCCTTTCCCCTGGTTGAGCAAGGCTGATCATTTTTTATAATCTTTGGAAAAGAAAATCAAATGACAATGGTACAAAATTATGAGAGAGAGAGAGAGAGAGAGAGAGAGAGAGAGAGAGAGAGAGAGAGAGAGAGAAGGAGAGAGAAGGAGAAGGTTAAAAGATCGATGATGATAGGCAGTGTTGGGAGTCAGTGAAGCTCAGTGGCCAAGTGAATCTGTAAGAATTTTCTGAGAAAGATAAAATATTAATGCCTATTGATTATAGCAAGTTGGGCATGTGCTTTTCCATTATTCTTTTTGGAGTTACTGAATTTTCTCATGAGAATGAGGTTTTTCCTATAAAAAGGCATTTGTAGTAATGTCCAACTCTAGTAGTACAATAAACTAAGATAGGCCTAGTATGTTGACGCTACAATCTCTTCTAGCTCTGAATTTGTGAATCAATTAAACACATATCTATTAAGTGCTTATTATTTGCAAAGAAGTGGGCCTAGAAAGATAAAAATAAAGTTGTCCTCCAGTTTATATTCTCTTGAATGAGGTGAGTGGGGAGCATAATATGTACATATAAAAGTAAATACAAAATTGTTGTTCAGTTGTTTTTGACTCATTGTGACCCCATTTGGGATTTTCTTGGCAAAGATACTGGAGTGGTTTGCCATTTCCTTCTCCAGCTCATTTTATAGATGAGGAACCTGAGGCAAACAGAGTTGTGATTCACTCAGGGTCACATAGTAGGTATCCAAGACTGGATTTGAATTCAGGTCTTCCTGACTCCAGGTTCAGCATTCTATCCACTTTGCCACCTAATATATAATACCTAATATATACACACACACACACACACACACACACATATACATATATATACACATATACATACACACATATATATACATATATTTGTGTGTATATTGTGTGTATATATGTATATACACACATATATGTGTGTATATATGTGCATATGTATGTATATATGCACACACACAGATATATATATATATATATATATAAAATTGTTTCAATTGGAAGTGTAAGGGGCTAAAATTCTAGCTATACTGTCTAAAATATCTAATGGGTGGTCACCAATAAATTATAAGCTTTAGCAAGAGTTTAGACTTTTAAGCATTTATTAAGGAGAATAAGAATTTGGTGAAGAGAGAAAGAAAGAGGCCTAGATTCAGCTATCTGTCTCAGGAAGCCTGCATTTCTGCTCCACTCTCCATGAGAGTCCTGACGAAAGAGAGCAAGGGAGCCAGCCTCGCCCCTTCTTCCTCCCACAAACCTCCTGTGAAACTGGGAACATCCCGTCCACACTCACACACAGCTCCAAGCTAATTGGCTGGTAGCTTTGATGGACAGTACCCACGAGCGAACATCACTTCCTGATGCCAAAGAAAAGCCACATGGCTTGCCCTCAGACACCTTCTCCTCATGGCGGAGCTTTCCTACAGTAACTCTCCCGCAGGTGGCGTCACTCCAATTGTTACAGTAGGGACATTAAAAACTGGGGCAATCAGGAAAGGCCTCACACAAGAGCTGTCGCATGATGTGTCTTAAACAAAAGAAAAGTTTCCAGGAGGTAGGGGTGAGGAGTTTATTCTAGACAGGACAGCACTTGTGCCAAGGTAAAGGAGGCAGGTAAATAAAGATAGGAACTGAAAGGCCATGTACAAGTAATAGCTAGCAGACCAGTTTGGCTAGAATCAAGAGTGATTCAACATTTTTCACACAAATAAAGTCAGATTGAAATAATTGGGAAAAGATTAATTGCTCATGGGTAGGCTGAGCCAATATAATAAAAATGATCATCTTACTTCAGTGAATCTATTTATTAAATTCCATACCAACCAAACTATCAAAAATATTTTATAGGGGCAGCTAGGTGACGCAGTGGATAAAGCACTGGCCCTGGATTCAGGAGGACCTGAGTTCAAATCCGACCTCAGACACTTGACACTTATTAGTTGTGTGACCCTGGGCAAGTCACTTAACCCCAATTGCCCAGCCCCCCCAAAATATTTTATAAATCAAAAGTGAATGAAGGGAAAGAATATGTTATAAGACAGAAAAGGCAGGTGGGAGCCAGAATGTAGAAAATTCTAAATGCTAGGTTGAGGATTGTGTGGTTTATCACAGGCAATAGGAAACCTTTGAAGATTTTTGAGTATCTGGATTGGAGTAACATGGTTAGAAGGGGAAATGTAAAATTGACAACTGTGAGGTGGGTGGATTGGAGAGGGAAGAGATCCATCAATCAGCAAGATTTATTGAATGCCAGGTACCAAGGGAGAGTCAGAAGTATAAGACCTAGGCCCTGACCTGAAGGAATTTACAATCTAGTCTAGAAAATGAATCAGATACATGCAACAATAGTGATAAATCTAAAAGAAGATATAATTACTACAAAGTACTAAGCTTTATGGTTGACTATAAATACTATAATTTCAGAAAAATCACAGAAACCAAGAAAATCTGAGTCATATAATCTATCCACATACATATACATCAACACATGATATAAAACAGGAAAAACAGAAAGACATTTGGTATCTTGCTTTGATTTTTTTGTAGAAAGTCAAGGAACAATGAAAACTCTTTTAAAAAATGTTGATATCTTTCTTTTAATACAACCTTCATTTCCCAATATATTCTCCTTCCCAGTCCTTCCTAGAGAGCTATCCTTTAACAACAACAACAACAACAAAATCACAATTGAGCTACATCAACCAAATTTAACATAAGCAATGTTCCACAACCATAATTTCTTAATTATAGGAAGAAGGAAGGAGGGTTGGTGGAACTGTGAACGGACCCAACTATTTTGGCTTTTTTTGATTGCTTTTTGGAATCTCAAGTAAGTTTTATTTGTTTGTTTTTTAAAAATTCTGGTGGTGATCTATACGTTTGAATTGTCAAAGCCTTGCATTTGTATTTTGTACTATGTTATAGTTTCTTGTATTCTTTTTAAAAATAATAAACATTTTTATTTAAAGTCTTGAATTCCAAATTCTATTCTTCCTTTCCTCCTTTCTCTCCCCTCTCCTTGAGGCAGTAAGCAATCAGATATGGGTTATACATGTTCAATTATGTAAAATATTACCATATTAGTAATTTTGTATAAGAAAACTTAAATAGGGGCAGCTAGGTGAGGCAGTGGATAAAGGACTGGCCCTGGATTCAGGAGTACCTCAGTTCAAAAACACTTGACACTTACTAGCTGTGTGACCCCACCACAAAAAGAAAGGAAGGAAGGAAGGAAGGAAGGAAGGAAGGAAGGAAGGAAGGAAGGAAGGAAGGAAGGAAGGAAGGAAGGAAAAGAAAACTTAAATAAAAGAAAAAAATGTAAGATAGTGAAAAGTACCATGCTTCAGTCTGTGTTCAATCAATATCAATTTTTTCTTTGGAAGTAGATAGTATGCTTTATCATTAGTCCTTTGGGATTGTTGAATCATTGTGCTGCTGAGAATAGTTGTCATTCACAGTTCTTCATTAAACAATACTACTGTCACTATGTACAACATTTTCATGGTTCTGCTCACTTCACTATACATCAATTCATATAAGTCTTTCCAGGCCTTTCTGATATTATCCTGCTTGTCATTTCTTATAGCATAATAATATTCCATCAGAATCATATACCACAGCTTATTTAGCCATCCCCCAATTGGTAGGCATTTCTTTGATTTCCAATTCTTAGCCATCACAAAAAGAGTTGCTATTAATATTTTTTTTTTTACAAATAGGTCTTTTCCTCTTTTGGTGGGAGGTCTTTGCGATATAAACCTAGCAGTGGTATTGCTGGATCACAGGGTATGCACAGTTTTATAGGCCTTTGGGTATAGTTCCAAATTGCTCTCCAGAATGGTTGAATCTTTTCACAACTCCACCAACAGTGGATTAGCTTGCCAGTTTTCCCACATCCTGTCCAATGGTCAATATTTTCCTTTTTTTGGTTATATTGACCCAACCATTTTGGAGAGCAATATGAAATTATGCCCCAAGAGTTATAAAACTATGTATCTACCCATGACTCAGCAATATCAATATTAGATTTGTTCCCAAAGTAATCAGGGAGAAAGGAAAAAAACTATATGTTCTAAAATATTTATGGCATCTCTCTTTGTGAAGGCAAAGAACTGGAAACTGAGAGGTCACCCATCAATTGGGGAATAAGTTGTGGTATTTGATTGTGATGGAATACTACTGTGCTATAAGAAATGCTGAGCAGGTTCATTTCAGGGAAACATGGAAAGACATGTATGAAATAGTGAAGAGTGAAATAAGCAGAACAAAGATAATTTTTGCAAAACAGCAATATTGTTCTAAGAGTAAATGTAAATAACTAAGCTATTTTGAGTCCTGTGAATATTTAAATAAACTACAAATGACCCATGAAGGAAGATGCTATACACCTCCAGAGAAAGAATACACACACACACACACACACACACACACACACACACACACACAGAGGGAGGGTAGAGGGAGGGAAGGAGAGGGAAGAAGGAAGAGAGAGTTGTGCCAAATGTTGGCATTCTTAAGTGTGAGGTTGGGAAGGAGGAAAACAGCTTGGAACTCAAATGTAACCAATAAATAATAAAAATAATTTTTAAAAAAAGGAGGAAGAATACAAAACTTTTATAGCAATGCACAAAAATTTTATTTGGTAGTTCTGTGTAACAGTAGAAATTTTACCCCATTTTGTTTTGGTGGTAACCAATTAACTTCCTTCAATCCTTGAGATGAAATTTGTTTTATAATCACAGAAGAGCCACTATAATTTACTCCCCCCACCCCCGCCAGCTTTCATACAGTTTCCATTATTTTCTTTTATCTTTATAGAGGGAGCTAAGTGGTATAGTAGATAGAGTACTGTACCTGGAGTCAAAAAGTTACTGTTGTTGGTCAGTCATTTCAGACTCTTTGTGAGCCCATTTTGGGTTTTCTTGGCAAAGAAAATGAAGTGGTGACACCCATTGTGCCACCCAGCTGCTCTGTGGGGTGAGAAAGACCTGAATTCAAATCTAGACTCAGATACTTATTAGCTGTTTGACTCCAGGCAAGTCACTTAACAGTTATTAGATGCCTGATCTATAAAGTTGGGATGGTAATACAACCTACTTCCCAGAATTATTGTAAGGATTGAATGAGATAATAACTGTAAAACACTTTGCAAACCTTAAAGCACTATACAAATGATATCATTATATTCACAATTTACTATTTTAAAAAATCAAGGCTTCCAGTAATAACATCAAGGCTTCCAATATATGTAAATTATCTCATAAAAATAATATTGAGTTGGAGAAGTAGGCATGCAGTTCTACAGGCTTCCATTAAAAATAAGGTAATTCGGGGGCAGCTAGGTGGTGCAGTGGGTAGAGCACCAGTCCTGGTGTCAGGAGGACCTGAGTTCAAATCCAGCCTCAGACACTTGATGATGTGTACTAGCTGTGTGACCCTGGGCAAGTCACATAACCCCATTTGTCTCACACACACCCAAAAAAAAAAAAAAAAAGGTAATTCGGGCAGCTAGGTGGTGCAGTGGATAGAGCACCAGCCCTGGAGTCAGGAGTACCTGAGTTCAAATTCGGCCTCTGACACTTAACACTTACTACCTGTATGACCCTGGGCAAGTCACTTAACCCCAATTGCCTCACTAAAAAAAAAAAAAAAAAAAAGGTAATTCACTACTTTGACACTTGAATGAATCTATGATCTCACTGATAGGGATACTTCTTATTCTGTTAATCCCTCTTATTTCAGATAAGTGTCCAAAATACAGCTATTGAAAAAAAAATGCTGGAAAAATATAGGGAAACTTGAATTACATTCTGGTTACAGAAATTTATTAGCTGTGTAATTTTAGGCTTTATATTACTTCTGTTTGCCCCGATTTCCTGATCTGTAAAGAAATAAATAATACTACCTTCTAGGGTTGTAAGATCAGAAGGATATAATGATTGTAAAGTGCTTAACATAGTGCCTGGTATGTAGTAAGCACTATATTATTATTATTTCTTTAATTGGATGTAATTGTTCCATGCCTGATAACTTTAAAGGTGGTTTTAAAATGCCAAAGGTAATAAGATCAATGATTTTTACATGGGATAATTTGAACAAGCAATTGATGCCATCTGAAGTTTTGGTTCGGGTTTTAATACATGATATTGTTTATGTTATTATTGTATTTCTAAATTTTCTTATATTGTGAAACTTGAGAGACCATTGTAACAGAAATGCTGTTAAAACCAAACGACTTTTTAATCTGGATACTGTTACATATGAATTAGGCTTTTAAAAGGATGTGATAAAATATAGATATTTGAAAGCTATTCAATATTTAATGAGTTATGCTTGATATAAAGCAGATAATAGTAATATTTACTATAATAGTGAATATTCATTTGAAATTTTGGCTGTTATGAAAGTGTATAGGGTGGTTTAAAGATGTAGCTTCAACATATTAATGAGTCAACTATCAGGTATTTGCTGTATGTCTGAAGCCCCAGAATATGGGAAGTTTTAATTTTTTAAGTCAAGGATAAATAAAATGTAAGCTGTTAGGGAAACACCAGGAAAGATATTCAAGCCCTAAGTTGTGGTTTAGTGAAATTTTATTATTTAAGATAAAAATTCCTGGGACTATAATTTACTATTATTTTGAGTTTTGATTATGGGGATAGTTGTCTGTATTGTCATGAAGCCAATAGTAGAAAATACCATGTGTTGCATTCTGGGAACTGCCAAAAGTGGATGTCTTTGCCTGGGAAAAGTTTTGGGGATGACTTTGGCCCGGCCCAAAGTATGAACCTTATGACTCTATTTCCCCATTGTGGTATTTCCTTTCTGAAAAGGAAAATTCCCACCTAGTTAATCCTGAGCCTTGCTGTAAACATTCTTTAACTACATGATCGGCTATGAGTGATGACTCGTGCCTGGAATCAAAGAGAATTAAGGGAGTTTCTTCCCATATTGTGATATATGACATTGATATAACTATGTCCCTCTTTTTCCTTTTATAGCAAATTTCTATAATCAAGATGTTTTGTATGTACAATACTAGATCGATTAAATAATAGATTGATAATGGAACATATCTCAGTTACTACTATAAGGTGCAAGTATGAACATTTTACAATTTTAATCTGTATTTGGGGTCAAAGTATAATACAGGTATGATATCCTCCTAAGGGGGAAATGATTAGACAAAGTAATAAGACAAAGATGTAATATAAAAGTTTTCTAGTTAAATGGAACGGTAAATTTTGAGAAAAGTGACAGGATTTGACTGTTTTTTTTTCTTCTAGGATTTATATACAGATATATATGATTGGTTTCCAAATGTATCTATAATAGAAATTCAGGCTTTGAGTATTTTGGTAATGGGATCTCAAAATTGAATTAAGGATTTGTTAATTAAGGATCAATTGGATTTTACATATAAATTGTTTTGATAATGGTAAAGAAAGAAATTATTTTCCCGTTTTTAAAGTATCTGTCTGATAATATTAAAAGGCAGGAGAGTTCATTTTACAGTTGGATCTTAATAATTTTTTTTTTGTGGGGCAATGAAGGTTAGGTGACTTGCCCAGGGTCACACAGCTAGTAAGTATCAAGTGTCTAATCTGAATTTGAACTCAGGTCCTCCTGAATCCAGGGCCGGTGCTTTATCCATTGTGCCATCTAGCTGCCCCCAATCTTAATAAATTTTTAAAAGATTTTTATATCAGATACAGGTCTAGGTAAGGATAGAAATAGCAAATGGCATATATAAACTGAAATTCTCTGAAGTTTCAAAATTGGAGAACCAAATTTAATTGATTGTGCCAAATTGTATTAAGTTTTGTCACTAGCAGAATTATTGAGGAGCTTATAGGTCTGGAGCCAGAGAAGCAGAGACCTCTTCAGAGCTGTCCTGAAAATAAAGTCTATTGTCCCAGAAAAGATATCTAAAGAGCAGATAACTATATGAGACATCCGGGACTCAAGATATGCTGGTTAAATGGATATAAAAAATGGTTATTAGGATAAAAGGAGACTTGATGTTAGTTAATATTGGTGATAATTATTGTATTGCTTTGGTTTTTTGTGGGGCAATCAGGGTTAAGTGACTTGCCCAGGGTCACACAGCTAGTAAGTGTTAAGTGTCTGAGGCCGGATTTGAACTCAGGTCCTCCTGAATCCAGGGCCTGTGCTCTATCCACTGCACCACCTAGCTTCCCCTATTGTATTGCTTTGGTCTTTTGTTTCAAGATGTTTTGTATCTTAGTTTTTTTGGTTACCTTGGTGACATGTAAATCTCTCTTCTCAAAACTAATGCATCATGAGTGATCTCTAATCTGACATCAATGTAATTATGTTTCTAAGGGCTCCTACCTGGTCCTTCTCACTACTCCCACAGCTGCCAAACTTGTGGGTATATACTCCTGGATCATCTGAAGAAAACCCCTGAACAGAACCCTCCAGAGACCTCAAGATTCATCTAGTATGGACCTAGAAGCAGCTGACTTCCAGATGAGACATCTGTCCCAAGATTCTGGATGAGGACTGAATATACTCTTCTAGTTGTTTTTCCTCTTCCCTTTTGTTATTAGCTAGCCACCAAGGCCTTGATTCAATGTGTGTGGGCATTTATCCCCTCTACATTCTTGCTCCTCCCCTTTTCTGCTTGCAAGCAAACAATGTCCAAAACGGGGAAATGATAAAATATTAGGAGAACCCCTGTTTTCCAGATTTGAGGCCCAGCAAGCTAGCTGTTCCCTGAACTTGGCAAGATAACAATCCTTTGCTGTCACCCTCTGGATGATCTCACACTGTGGCAAAATCACCAGGTGTTCAGGGGCAGCTAGGTGGCACAGTGGATAAAGCTCCGGCCCTGGATTCAGGAGTACCAGAGTTCAAATCTGGCCTCAGACACTTGACACTTACCAGCTGTGTGTCCCTGGGAAAGCCACTTAACCCCCATAGCCCCACAAAAACAAAAACAAAAAAAAGAAAAAAAAATCACCAGGTGTTCTCTGAGCCGGACAAGCACAGCACAAACTCAGAAAATCCTGCAGTATGTCAAACTTGTTACATGTTTGAGGCTCCCTTATTGTCAGGGCTACAATTCACTGGGCAGCCACTAGTATAAGTATGGAGATGTTCCCACACTGTCTGAGGTCCCCTCACGAGGGGCGGGGCCCTGGCACATGTGTCTATAGCTCCTTCTTGCTTGCAAGCCTTTCTCCTCACTTTGAAAATAAAACTTCCTTCTAATTCCTGACTTACCTGTCTCTAGCCTGCTCTGTTTGTCTCTGGCCATTCACAGGTTAGCAGCCAGTTCTGCCCAGTTGACAATTGTTTGGTGAGAATCCGGAGTCCTTTTTTATGCTTCACTTGATATTATTGAAGGGTTGTTGAACAAAGTTATCTCTGATTTTTCATCTCCCAAGGAAACCTGTGTGATTTTGATATCTCCATAGGAGACATCTTTTTGGAGGAGAGACTTTAAGACAGTATTTTGTGTTATTTAATCGAATGCTGCTTAATAGTCAAGCCCTTTTGAAAACCTCTTCATTCCCCTCTAATGACATCATCAAGGTGGCCCTTAATATGTATGTAGATCGTTCTCATAAAAACTCAGTAAGTTGGAAAAGTAGTATCAACTCTGAAAACAAATGACCAAAAGAGTCACAGAGGTTATGCAACTCTGAAAAATAAAATACCAGAGAACTCACAGAAGTAATGCCCCAACTACTAGCTCTGACAAACAAAATAAATCACCAAAGAGCTGCAACAGCTATTCAACCACTGTTAACTCTGGAAATACCAGAGCTCACATTGGTTATCACAACCACAGTTGACTCTAAGAAATGAAATAAAATAAAAGCAAAAGAAAACCAAAGATCTAACAGTGGTTGTAAGCAAAAAGCTTTTTTTCTTCCGTTGGAGGAGGGAAACCAGACACATGTACAAGGGTCTGTTGTGATAAGGAGGAGATGCCAAACCTTTGTGATGATGCCAAACTTTAATACATATAGCAATGGCTATGCAGTGAGCTGCAGCTGTGGCAATGAGGGGTTAATAGCAACAATGAGACAAGTTTGATGCTTGTCCCAGCGCAGGGACCACCTGGGGCTGGTGCGGAAACAATTTTGGGATTTTGCTGTGATTAAGTTCATCCAGAGGGTGAAAGCAAAGAATTGTTGTTATGCCAAGCTCAGGGCACAGCTTGTCTGCTGGGCCTTAGCTCTGGAAAACAGGATGTCTCTTAACAATAAAAAGAGAGGAGTAAAATGAGTGGGGTGGTCTTGGCATGGGGATCAGGACAGTAGGCATGTGTCTCTATAGTTATTAATATGTTCTTAATTGCTTTTTGGGGTAGTAAGAATGTCCATGAATTTTTCCAATCATTCAGCATCCTCTCCTTTTTCATATATTTTGAGAATGAATCTCTCAAAGACTTCAAACCTGTATGTACTTGTGTGTACTTGTTCAGATATAGTTATTGCATCCTTTCTTTTATTCACATTCCCTTCCCTCATGCTTTCACTTTCCATCAGGTTCTGTGACATTTGGGTCCAAAAGTGGTGCTGTCAATGAGAAATATTATAGAAATGGTGACAGAGTTTTTCCATTTGCTGTCCCTTCAGTTTCATCCTTCATTGCTCTCTCAGTGATCTGTCTTAATTGGATCTTCAGCTAAGCTTTCGGGAAAACTGTCTTTCTTTCCATCGCTTGTTGATCTTTCATGAAGCAAGTTGCTTATTGTTATAAGCTTACCTTATTATAAACTTACCTTATATCTACATGATATTTTACTAATAAGACCTTGAATAGTTTTATTTGTTTGCTGTAGAAAGCTAAGGGATAATGCAAAACTTAAAAACATTGTGAATTTGCTAGATTTGTTTTAGATATCCTTTTACATATCTTTTCAGAAAAATATCACTTTATAAGAAAGAATAAAAAAGAGAAGCCAGTGTTGGCTTTGGCTGCCATATTTCTCTAGTAGACAAGATGAAGTATCTGCTGTATTTAAGATACTTTTTGAGGCTGTTTTGGTCTCATTCGTTCAACAATCAATCAATCAACAAGCATTTTTTAAGCATCCAGTGCTGGGCACTGTTGGAGGCTCTGGGGTTATGGGGACAAAAATGAAAGTTCCTTCCCTCAGGGAGCTTCCATTCTATAGAGGGTGACGATATGTACATGAATAAATATTTAAAAACATGCATTATGGTACCACCCCCTTTGTATGGGAACAATTTGGTCATTGAAGGGGGAAGAAAAAGAATAATTTGGGAAAAGAAAAATGATAAAAATCAACTTGTAAAGAAGTATCTCTTAGACACATCTCTTTTATAAGTCCCCTTCTCTCCTTTCACACTGCCACCACCCTGGTCAGGCCCTCATCACCTCATGCTTTGCACATCCAGACAAAGGACTATGGAGTCTGAATGCAGATTGAGGCATACTATTTTTACTTGTTTTTTGTTTTTTTCTTTCTTGTGTTTTTCTCCTTTTGTTCTGATTCTTCTTTCACAACATGACTAATGTGGAAATATGTTTTTAAAAAAATAAATTGGGGCAGCTAGGTGGCGCAGTGGATAGAGCACCGGCCCTGGATTCAGGAGAACCTGAATTCAAATCCGGCCTCAGACACTTAATACTTACTAGGTGTGTGACCCCAGGTGAGTCACTTAACCCCAATTGCCACACACACACACACACACACACACACACACACACACACACACACACAACACTAATCTTCCTAAGTGCAGATCTGACCATATCACCCCACTTCACTCCTACTCAATAAACTCTAGTGACTCCCTTTTGTCTCCAGGATTAAATAACTTTTGTTTGGTTTTAAAGCCCTTTATTAGCTAGCTCCTTCAGACCTTTCCACTGTTCTTATACCTTCCTCCTTTACATGCCACATACTATATAATCCCGTGACACTGACCTCCTTGCTGTTGCTTACACAAGACCCTTCATCTTTCATTTCAGTTTTTTTAATGTCTGTCCCTCATGCCTGGAATTCTCTCCTTCCTCATCTCCATCTGCTAGCTTCTTTGACTTCCTTCAAGTCATAGCTAAAGTCCCATTTTCTCCAAGAAGTCTTTCCTACTCCTCCTTGATTTTAATGCCTTCCTCCTGAGACTTCTGCCAATTTATCATGTATATGTATCCTGTTCATCCATGGTTGTTTGCATGTTGTCTCTCCCATTAGACTGAGCTCTTTGAGATAAGGGATTTTATTTTTATTTTTTCCTTTTTTTTAAATATCCCCAGCACTCAGCATAGTGCCTGACGTGTGGTAGATGCTTAATAAATGCTAGTTGACATGAGTATAAAATGTTAAGGAGAGGGGCAGCTAGGTAGTGCAATGGCCCTGGATTCAGGAGGACCTGAGTTCAAATCCAGCCTCAGACACTTGACACTTACAAGCTGTGTGACCCTGGGCAAGTCACTTAACTGTCATTGCCCTGTGCGCTCGTATACACACACACACACACACACACACACACACACACACACACCACCACCAACAAACAAAATGTTAAGGAGAGCCTAGACTGATCTGAGGATCAACTAGAGAATTGTTTACTGGATTTTGTACTGAGAGGACCTGTTTGAAGCCTGGCTGTAGGACTTATTATAGTCCATTAAGTTTATTTGTATATGACTGTTTTTAGAGTTTTGAAGTCGATAGAGCTAGGAATTGGACCTGTGATTTCACTGGGAAAGGGAACTCCCAGAGAAAAAAATCCTTCTACCAGTTTAGGTTGGCAAATTATAGTTTTAGTTATTTGCCTAAAGCCCTTAGAGATTACGTGAATTGCCCAGGATCACAAAGACAGTAAGAGGTAGAATTTGAACCCAGGATTTTTTGTTTTTGAGGTTGGCTCTTTATCCATTACAACATGCTGTTTCTCTTTTAAGTTTATAACTGGCAAAACAATAGATCTAATCATTGTTTGGGGACTATAGGAAGATAATACAAGGATTGTTGGTTTCATACTTGGGAGAGAGATGGAGTTCTTAGGTTTTTACCTCATAAGGTAAAGATGAGTAATTGAACACTGGGAGGCTCTAATTTGAGGTATTAGAAGTTGATAAGAAAGCATAGAAGAAGCAAGAAAGTAAGCTGAGTGTAGTAGAAGAGACAATGAGATAGGGATGTAGAAGGCTTCTGACTGAGACATCTGAAGAACCAAATGTTTTGCTGGGAACTTGTTGATTGTAAGAGAAATGCTGCTTTCCTAATGGGCTAGAGAAAGTCTGGAGTAGATGCAGAAGGGTCATTGAAAGAGACCTGAACCTTCCTGGAAGGGAAGAGTTCTCAGAATGTATTGCTTTCTAATGCCATGTATAGCAGCTAAATGGCCCAGTGGATAAACCAGTGGGCCTGGAGTCAGGAAGACCTGAGTTCAAATCTGGTCTTAGTAGCTATGTGACCCTGAGCAAGTTACTTAACCTCAGTTTGCATTAATCCAATGGAGAAGGAAATGGCAAACCACTTCAGTATCTTTGCCAAGATAATCCTGTGGACATTATGGTCCATGGGGTCATAAAGAATTGACTGAACATGACTGAACAACAAGTGCCATCTAGAGATTATCAGGGATGTTTGTTTTGCCCTCAGCGTCCCACTGTGGTTCAATGTGGAACAGAAAGAGAAAGATAGCTTTACTATTAGCTTTGCTTTGCTGTGAGAAGATGCTTGGATCTGATTAGACAAAGCAGAATCTTCTGCTTTGTGTATGTGAGGAGCTTGGCAGGTTTCTGGCTTAAGGGAACTCCTGAAAAAGCATAGCACTTTTTTTTGGAGGGCTTTGTTAAGGGTTGCAGTGAGCAAAAAGAGCTTGTTATTACTTCACCGGCCTGAGAGCAGAATAGGAGCAACTTTGCCAGGTGAGAGAACAGTGAGGATGAAGAGGGGAACACCTGACTTCATGTAGTATAGATTATTCCTGAATATAACAAGGACATTCAGGCTTAGAGTGCAGAATTTTGAATTGTCCCAGGTACGTTTGTTTCTTTACTCATGTGGATTCCTACTAGATTTCTCTAAGTGTGTGTCATTTACTCTCTCTCCCTCAAGGACATTGTGTACTAGTGGGAGAGTATGATCCTTGTTTATGGGTAGACATATTATGATTATTCCTGTTTTGTTTTTTATTAAGAAATGTTAGGATTATTACTGTTCTTGCCTTCAGCTGAGTAAATTTTATGACAATGTTTCTTTTGACTCAAAGTTTTATAAATGTTTTACGTTTAAGAATTAATGGCTTCATGGTGAATTACTTTATGTGAACAAGAGGCATACTGTGAGGTCTCAGGTACAAAAGTGATAAGTAAAGAGAGTGTCTCTCTCTCTCTCTCACACAAGGGTTATTCTTAGGATCCTGAGATAATTTTTAGTCATAACACTGTTGTGTTTGGATTTTCCTGGAATTCCCAGACTTACCAGAGTGGCAGACTGGGGAGAGTGAACCAGTTCAGAAGGTAAGAGTAGGGATCCATGTCATACCTGGGCTGTGTATATATAAAATCTCTCTGGGTTAGCCCTCTAACTGGAACTCAAAAGTTAATCCCCTAGGGGTGACTCTCTCAGATCCAAGGTACTTTGTGGGTGCCTAAAACCACCAATGTATTTATTGATAGTGAGCTAGATGGCACATTTCTCAAAGCAAAGACATTTACTGAAGTGGCAGAATAAGAACTTTAGAAATAAAACAATTTCCTCTTAAACCTAGGGTACATTCTCTTATAAAACAACAACAACACAGCGGGGCAGCTAGGTGGTGGAGTGGATAAAGCACTGGCTCTGGAGTCAGGAGTACCTGAGTTCAAATCCAGCCTCAGACACTTAACACTTACTAGCTGTGTGACCCTGGGCAAGTCACTTAACCCCAATTGCCTCACTAAAAAAAAACAAACTAAAAAAAAAAACCCCAAACCCAACAACACAGAGTCAATAGAGAGAGTGGATACACATGTAATTTATAAGCAGAGAAGCATCTATGTAGGGACCACATATGACCAAGGCAACTTACACTGTTGACCCGACAAGGTCCTCTAAGTTCTTTTCATGAAGCTCTTCAAGAAGGTCAGTGTCTGCTGGACCAGTCACTCTACTGGGCTTTTCAGAAGGAGCTGGAACCTATACCCTAAGATCATTAGGAAGCTTGGATTTGGGACCTGCCTAACAAGATCTCAGCTCCTAGTCCTGGAAGTCTCACCTTTACACCGCCTTTCTTGACTATACAGTTCAACCCTTGTTCCATGGAATACTGTTTTGTGACAATATCACAAGATGTCCTTGCTTCAAGGGGAGGGGAAGAGATGGAAATCTGTCCACTCTTTGATGCTAGAAACACTAGGAAAAGGGTGAAGAGAGAACTTTCAAAAGTTAAATACTTCTTCTATAGGTGTCTCTCTTATTGAATGATATTCCAGCTAATCCCTCTTAAATTCCAATTCTTTCCGAGTTCACTCTTATCAGTGAGTGGGCAGAGAAAAGGGATCTGGGGTTAGCCCACTGTATTTGTCTATCTTTGGTTCTTTCTTATTCAGTGACCTCACTCAAGGACCCAAAGGAGCATCCCTTTATATCTTATTTTCTCGATTACCTTCCCTTTACATCCTATATTTTCATTAAATGGAGTGGAGGATTCAATTCTTTGAGATACCCAGATCAATCCCTTCCCACATATACAATATATAATTTTTAGGGATGGCATTATCATCTGAAGAGTTTAGGAAAAACTTTATTTGGAAGGTGATCTTTGACCTGAGTTTTGAGGAAAACCAGGAATTCTAAGAGATGGAGGTGAGTAGAGAGTGCATTCCAGACATGAGGAACAGGTTGCAGAAGGCAAGAAGACATGCCTTACAGTGACAATTCATTTACATTGGAAAAATTCCTTACAAAATGGTGGTTTCCCCCTTTTAAATTTTGTTTTCTTTTTTCCATTTTCCACTTTTCAGTATCAATGTGAGCAGCTAGGTGGCACAGTGAATAGAGTGCTGGTCCTGGAGTCAGGAAGGCTTATTTTCCTGAGTTCAAATTTGGCCTCAGACACTTCCTAGCAGTATGACCATGGGTAAGTCACTTAACCCTGTTTGCCTCAGTTTCCTCATCTGTAAAATGAGCTGAAGAAGGAATTAGCAAACCACTCCAGTTTCTTTTTCAAGAAAACCCCAAATGGGGTCATGAAGAATTGCATACAACTGAAGAATGACTAAACAAAAGAGCTATATTCATTATATCCCTTATATCATTTTCCTTTTTTTTAAAATTTTAAATTGATTTTGATCTTTGCTCTAGAAATTGATGACCTGACCTGACTACACAGAAAACTGATTTGGAATTGACTCACCTATTGTTAGATGTTTACTGGTTGAATGAAAGAACAAAAACAACCTTTTTATCCATTGTCACCATTCCTCTTCTTGCATTAAATTCACACAGAATATGTTGATTTAACATAGAGGGTTTTACCCAGGCTTCTGCAGATTTCATCTCCTCATTCTCAGCAAAACTTATTGGAACATAAGCTCCATTTGTCTTCATGATAGTCATTTTGTAGACATTAATATGAGTTGACCAAATCGGGAAAATATTTTTTGTTGCCTCTGGTATTACAATAAAACTAACCGTTTCAATGCTTTTATTCACCTATTGAAGGAGAGCCTGTGAGCCATCCTTGTATTTAGTTGTAATTTTCTTCTGTATTCTGTCTTCCTTTAAAGAGAGAATATCACTACTGATACGATCTAGCTCCTTCTGTAGTATGTCAGTTTCCATACCATTTCCATTAGCTAGGGATTTCTCATTCAAAAGTCCAACAGTTAAATTAATGCTTACAATATGGCACAAATCTATGGTGGTGAGCACCCTCTGCCCCCTTTTCTGCTACTCTGCTTCTATCTCTCGATAATTAGAAGGGAATGGCACAGAAATGACCATTATTTGGGGGTTTCCTTTATTTTATATAGAGATATTACTTCCACATCAATTTTTTCATTCTTACAGAGACCTTAAGATACAGTAAGTTGACTACAGAGGGAAATAGACAACGGAACGGAAAACACCATTGGAAGAGGAGGGAATAGACATTTATATAGGGCTTACTCTGAACCAGACACTGTGCCAAGCACTTTTTACATCTCATCTCATCATTACTACAACCATGAGAGTAGGTGCTGTTATTATCCCTATTCTAATAGTTGAGAAAACTGAAGCAAACAGAGGTTAAATTACATGCCCAGGTTTACATGGCTAGTAAATGCCTGATCCCAGGCCTAGTGCTCCAACCACTGCCCCATCAGCTCCCTCAGTGGGAAGTGAGATTGTCCTCATACTTCTGTACAAGGAGAGACCAGTGGAAACTGTCTTGCCCTTAGTGAACTGGAAGTCAGGAAGCTATGAAACAGAAAAGTCTGACACAATCTGAATGATCTGAACATTATTGCATTCATTGCTTACTTTTTATTTTCTTTTTTCTTTTTTTGTGGGGCAATGAGGGTTAAGTGACTTGCTCAAGGTCACACAGCTAGTAAGTGTCAAGTGTCTGAGGCCGAATTTGAACTCAGGTCCTCCTGAATCCAGGGCCGGTGCTCTATCCACTGAGCCATCTAGCTGCCCACATTCATTGCTTACTTCTTGCCTTCTTTCCTCTGACCTTCCCTCTCTAGGCTTCCAGGAGAGGGCAGGAATGAGCAGCCAGAAGCCAGAACACATGAAGATGTGCCTGGGCCATATGCAGTAGCAGCCCAAAGCTTCAGCTTCATGACATCTAGGTGACCAGAAGCCATGAAGCCAGAAGCTTCTGATGCTAGAGCACAGATACACCTCAGTAGTCTCAAGGAGCGAAGACCTAGGGTTCCCAACACTGCCAGACAGTCATTGTGAATCCTATTGAGCTGGTAGCTGGGGAAAAAACAACAAAAAACCTATTCTCTTCACTGAACTCCCAGCTTTCCTTTTTTTCCTATTTGTGATTCTGAGATGGGGAGTGGACACCCTTCTCCAATTCCTTTACCTTAGCTATACATGAATCTGATCAGAATTTTCCTTCAGCCCTACTCAAATATCTGAGTGGGCAACTTTGGCAGAATATCCAGAAGATGGCTGCAAGTAGCAGCCTCAAGTCACCAATGTTTGGTCTTTTTTCCCTCATATTATACAGTGTCTCAAAAGCTTTAGCTCCATTTTAAGTTTGAATATTTAAATAGTTTAAACCTAGGGGCAGGGGCAGCTAGGTGGTGCAGTGGATAGAGCACCGGCCTTGGATTCAGGAGGATCTGAGTTCAAATCCGGCCTCAGTCACTTGACACATACTAGCTGTGTGACCCTGGGCAAGTCACTTAGCCCTCATTGCCCTGCAAAAAAAAAAAAAGAAAAAAAGAAAAGAAAAGAAAAAGAAGCCTAGGGGCAGCTAGGTGGTACAGTGGATAAAGCACTGGCCCTGGATTCAGGAAGACCTTAGTACAAATCCAGCCTCAGATACTTAATACTTTCTAGCTGTGTGACCCTGGGAAAATCACTTAACCCCCATTGCCCTGCAAAAAAAAAAAAAAAGAATAAATAGATTAAACCTGCATTGAGACTTTTGGAACTATATCTACCTCTCTGTGTATGTATGTGTGTATATACACATACATATATGATGTACATGATATATGTATATGTAACTTATATGACCACAGCATGCTAAGCCTTTAGATTTTTTAATATAGTGGGTAATAAGTTAAGAGAAAGGAGAACCAATGAAGTAGGGATTCATAAAGTATATACAGACAACAGATTTCACGTTTTAAACATTTTGAAAAACATTCCATTTTATTTCTTAGGTTAATTTTGGACCTTGCCAAGGAGGGTTAATCCAAACCATTTAGTGCTGCTATGATGGTGGCATCATGGGCTTGCAAGTGACTCAGAGCAGCCTAAGTATTTGTACACTAAATACCCTCTTCTTAGCCAATGGGAATGTTGTAACCTCTTAACAAGGCTAACCCACAGGGACAAGAAAAACTGTTGGGTTGGCAGCTTAAATAGAGTGTGACCTGGTGGATAATCTAGATTTACACATATTTGCTAGATAATGTAGTGACATGTGGTCTTTCTATGGGCAGAAGGAGGGGTAGCGATTGAGTTATACAACCAGGGATGTGAGGAAGCCAACTGAACTAGTTTCCTAGCTGGTTATTAAATTGGCAGTGTGAGCATTTATGCCTCAACTGCTACAAATAAGGGCTTGGTTATTGTTTTGTTGAGTGTCTAGACTTAAGAAAGTAATGATGAAGGGGCAGCTAGGTGGCGCAGTGGATAGAGCACTGGCCCTGGAGTCAGGAGTACCTGAGTTCAAATCTGGCCTCAGACACTTAAGACTTACTAGCTGTGTGACCCCGGGCAAGTCACTTAACCCCAATTGCCTCACTAAAAAAAAATTAATTAATTAATTAATTAAATTTAATTAAAAAAAAAAGAAAGTAATGATGAAAATGTTAATAATGCAGATTAAATTTAAAGTTTAATCCACTTAAACTTAAAAGTGTGTTGTGTGTCCTATATAAACTTTTTATTTATTTATTTTTTTTTTATGGAGAGCTTTTTGGTAAGCATTTACCCGTATACACTTGCACATAACCAAAGGGTCTCATATAGATGTGTCTGTATGAGCTAGTGTGGGAGAAAGGAAAAGCATATCATAAGTGTCACATGTGGTTGTCATGGGCCAAAGAATTTATCACTAATTTGTCATATTACTTGGGCAGCGAGGTGGCACAGTGGATAGGGTGCCAGACCTATAGTTAGTTAGAAAGGCTCATTTTTCTGAGGTCAAATCTAGCCATAGGGGCAGCTAGGTGGCGCAGTGGATAGAGCACCGGCACTGGAGTCAGGAGTACTTGAGTTCAAATCCGGCCTCAGACACTTAACACTTGCTGTGTGACCCTGGGCAAGTCACTTAACCCTAATTGCCTCACTAAAAAAAAAACAAACAAAAAAACCCCAAAAAACGAATCTAGCCTTAGACACTTATTACCAGTGTGGCTCTGGGCAATTCACTTAATCCTGTTTTACTTAGTTCCTCATCTGTAAAATGAGCTGGATAAGGAAATGGTAAGCCATTCCAAGTAGCTTTGCCAAAAAAAACCCCCAAATACCCAAATGGGGTTATGAAGAGTCAGACACGACTGGAACAACAACATAATGTTGCCAATATACTGGGTGTGACCTTACCAGACAAGCTATTAATACTGGGAAATGGATAATGGAAAAGATATAGTCATGGACTAGGACTACTTCCTTGAGAAATTTATGCGATGAACACAATGAGAAGGCCAAAAGAACCTAGAAACCATGCTGGCCAGTAAATACTTGACTTCCTTGTTCTGTAGTGACAAAGTAGCCAACAATAACAGTTTAGTAAATTAATTTGTTACACTTGTGTGCAATAGAACCACTAGATGGTAGTAGAGTTACACATATTGGAATAGCATAGCCATTTCATGAAATTTGTCTTTGTACTCATCTTTAGGTTGTATTGACTGTTCTTCATCGTTTGGTGTCCAATATTTTTCTACTAGACTGACCTGCCAGTGAACTGAAAATCATTCTTAATACAAGCATAAAATAGAAGACACTGTATAATAGCTTCTCTGAGTTATGAAAAGAATAGCATTCTTACCACCTTACTCAGTTCTTGGCTTCTCCACATTAGAAATAGAGTGGTGACACAAGCATCTAAATAATTAAAGGAAAGAAAGAACTCTAACATAGAAAAAACTGAGAGACTTAGTTAATTGTTCTGTATTCAAATTTGGGTATTCTAATTTGAGTTATATTTATATGTTATATGTATATAATATATACTTATATTATAGCATATATTTACATATAATTTAGATAGAATAGATAGATAGATAGATAGATAGATAGATAGATAGATAGATAGATAGATAGATAGATAGATAGATAGATAGATAGATAGTCATTCTTGAAAAAAGGAGCAGACAGCAAGCAAATCTACCTTGCCATATTGTAGCATTATTATCAAGGTTCATTAAAGAAATTTGTAAGTAGACTAAATCTTCAGAAAAGTGGCATGATTTGTGTGGCAGTCAGACAAGAGAATGTTACCCAAGGCTCTGTAAATAGATTCCTAGGGCCCAGAATGAGGGAGGTGATAATCTCACTGCAATCTGTTTTGTTCAGACCACACCTGGAGTACTGTGCTAAATTCTGGATACAGCATTTATTTTAGGAAGGAAATCAATAAACTGAAACACATTCGGAGGAGGGCAACCAGGATGTCAAAAGCTTTGGAGATCATGCCATATTAAAATCAGTTACAGGAAGTGGGGATGTTTATCTTGAAAAAGAGATTATCTTCTAGAGGGAGAGATAAAGACTGTTTTCAAATATCTGGAGGGCTGTTATGTAGAGGACGAATTAGGTCTATTTTGCTTGGCTTCACTAGCCAATGGACAAAAAAGTTATCAAGGCAGATTTTGGTTTGATATAAAGCAAAACTTCTCCATAATTAATACTGTTGGTGGTGAGATTGCTAGAGATTATGTAGCAAAAGGCTGAATCATTTCAGTAATGCTATAAAGGGAATTCCTGCTCACTTATAGAATAGACTGTAGAATGAGGTCCTATCTAACTGTGGTTCTGTAATCTCATGAGTCTTCTTTTTTTTTTCTTTTTTGTCATTTTCTTGGGTTGTGAATAATATTCACATAAGGTTCAAGTATAAATCTCTTACATATCAATAAATGCTTACTGCCCTTAAATACCCCAACTCAGTGAAACAACAATGTGATTTTGTCTTTAAAAATAATTAAGATAATCATAGTTTTTAAAAAAAATTTCAACAGAAGTGAATAGCACTCTCCTTTATGGTATTTATGTAGTCAAAGAAATATCAATGTGCATTTTATACCTCTCCTTCTTTCACTCTTAACTGTATTTTGCTTTAGAAGATTATCAATTGCCTGTCCTACTACAAATGCTCTGATTTAAGATTGGGCCTGCCAGTCATTGCTACTTTAGGTAGAGAAATGAAATGTTTATGAAGTAATCTATATTGTGCTTCTGATCCACAGATTTTGGTAATAGAAAGTTCAGTTTAATGCTCCAGTAAAGTGCAATCTAATACATACTGTGCCAATTAATCTGGGAGACTGATGTAGAAGCAATGGCTGATGTGTTCTGTTGCATATCAGACTTTCTAAAGCATAATCATGTGGGTAAAGTAATAGAATTTCATTTTACAGCCCAAGATAAATCAAGAATAATAGGTCAGTCTACTGAGAAAGCTTTTTTCTCCCAATTATAGATTTGAAGCAATTTATATATTTTTTAATAAATCAGGTTTCCTGACTAAAAGAAGGAAAATTGAGAGCTGCTTTGAATGTCTTTAAAACCAGGACCTGGAGAAGGGTTTAGACTTATCCTTTAAAATCCAAGAATCACCAGATATGGAATGTAAAAACACAATAGGGAATTTGGTTGGGGCCAACTTTTCCAGACATTCTTAGGCAAACCTTTTACTTTTAGGTTCACATCTTTATATAGACAATTCAACAATATTGTTGATTGGTTCAGGAGAGTTTAACAAATTAGAAATTGTAGGGGCAGCTAGGTGGCACAGTGGATAGAGCACTGGCCCTGTAGTCAGAAGGACCTGAGTTAAAATCTGACCTCAGACACTTAACACTTACTAGCTGTGTGACCCTGGGTAAGTCACTTAACCTCAATTGCCTCACTAAAAAAAAAAAAAAGAATCATTTGTGAGGGATCACTGGCTTAAAGGCACAGAAGTTACAGAAGGAAAGTCTTGTACAAGGAACAACATGTAGGTCTTTTTGGATAAAGCATAAGGTGCTTAAGAGGGAATAATGCTTAATCATCCTAAAAAGGGAGGCTGGAGTCTAATGATGAATGGGTTTTAAATGTCAAAGAGAAGAGTTTGGATTGTATTTTATGGGTAAGAGGGAGCCACTGAAGATCCTTTGTCAAGAATGTGAAAAAAAAAATCAGATCTGTGCTTTAGGAATGTCAATTTGGCAGCTATGTGGCAAGTAGATTAGAGAGGGGAGAGGCTGGATACAGGGAGACCAATTCTAGGTAAAAAGTGATTAAGGCCTGAAATAGGTTGGTTGTGGTATGAATGGAGAGATTGGGTTGGATGTGAGAGATGATGTGGTAGAATCCATAAAACACGGCAACTGATTGGTAGTAATGGGCAATGAATGAGAGCGAAAGGTCGAAAATATGTCCTAGGCTATGGTCACCCACTAGAAGGTAGTGGTGCCTTCAATAGAAATAGGTGTAGCAATAGAGGGGGTCCCACATGTGTGTGACTCAAAGGGAGGCAGAATAGACATCACTATCCTCTTCACACCCCCTTTCCCTCTTCTTCAAGGGAGATTTTTATTTCTGCCAGGAGGGAAGCAGAAGGTTGAAGTTGGAGGTCACTGTTTTGTCCTCCTCAGAGGGTACCAGGTTACAATTATCTCAGTCTGCTTCTTCTAAAGAATATGCTCAGTTTTGAACTAACTTTATCATTTGGAGGGGAAGTGGGGGCACCGACCTCTTTATCCCAGGCTCGAGCTTTCTCCACCTAATACCAGTTTCACAATGAACACACCTGGCAAATAGCCAAGAAACGAATTAATCCAAATAATAGAAAAACAGAAGGTTTACATGGAAGAATGTATACCAAACAAAAGAGTGAAGGTGCCCTCCCGCTGGGAGATAACTCAAACAAGAGAGTGTCCTTGATCTTACCCATAGGAAAACTCTCCGAGGTCTCTAGAGTAGCAAGCTGGGAATAAGGACATATTGGAGACTGCTAGCCCCATGTTTCTTAGAGTCTTTTCCTTCGGCAATCTGAAGTGGGTTTGGTCTCTTCTATTTTCCCTCTCACAGCTGGAAGCGAGGAGTACCTGAAGCAACCGAATGTCATGAAGAAGATTCAAATTCTCCAAAAGGGAACTGAGTGGTGAAAGCTTGAGCTTTCCACCCCTCACATAGGGCAGATCCTTCATTTTGATCAGTAAAGAGAGAGTCCCATACCAATGGGCTTGTGGGTTACATAGGGAAGTTAGCAGAAGGGTGGGTTTGGGGGAAAAGATGTTAAGTTCTGTCTGTGATAGACATGTTGAGTGTGAGATGTCCAGAAGGAATTTAATGATGTGGGACTAGAGTTCTTATGGCTAATGCCATTGTCTGAATAGAGGTGTTAATTAAACTATGGGACCTGATGAGATACCAACAGGGTATAGAGGGAAAAGAGAGGAGGGGTCCCAGGACTGAACCATATAATGCATTGAAATGGGCATGAGATGGCTAACAATCTTGCAAAGAAGACAAAAAAGGATTCCCCAGTCAAGTATGAAAAGAATCATGACAGCACTCTCATGAAAACTTAAGAGAATCCAGGGAAAAGGGGATGACTGGCAGTGTTCAGTGCTACAGAGAGGTCAAGAAGCATGAAGACTGATAAAAAGACATTTAACTGTGTGACCCTGAGCAAGTCACTCAACTCCCATTGCCTGCAAAAAAAAAAAGAGAGAGAGAGAGAGAGCAAAAAGACATTTAAATAAGCACTAAAAGAGACTCTTGGTGATCACCGGGGAGCACAGTTTCAGTCACATGTTGCTAATGCAAGCTTGATTTCTAGGGTTTGAGAAGTGAGTTAAGGGTGAGAAAGTGGAGGAAATGAGTATAGATACCTTGTTCTAGAAGTTGGCTATTCCAAATTCAGGTTATTTTATTTCAACCCGGCCTTAAATGTGTGACAATCCTTTTTTTCTTCCCTAATTGGTTTTATCTCTTTCCCTTCCATGGCTGTGCCAAATCTTCTTTCCTTTGGAGCCTGTTTCACTTTCTCCTCTCCCCTCCTTCAGCAGAGGATGTCACCTCTTAGTTTACTGAGAAAATTGAGGTCATTTGTCGGGAGCTACTTCTTTCCCCTATCTCCCCTATACATTTCCTTTCTCCACTCTCTAGAGGAACAAAAGGAGGAGGTATCAGTTGGAAGAGATTAAGAGGAGAAAGTCCTGCCCTGTCTTGTCCCAGGGGATGGAGGCAGAATAGCCTGTAGGTTTTCAACTATGCCCCTGGTTTGGTTGAGAGGAGCGTGAGGTGGAGACACACCATTAGCCTCAATATCAATGGCCAGGAGAACGGCATTCTATGTTTTGTATAATATTTTGGGGTTTTATCTGTCAGTGACAGACTCTCACATCTAAAATATTGAATGAATCAGAAAGATTTCCATCAAAATAAAGCCTCTAGTGCTTTTGATTTAGCCAATAATACCATATAAAGGCAGCAGAGTTGACCTGTCCTGGGCTCAGGAAGAAAGCTCTGGGTTCATGTCCAATTCTGACATGTCCTGCCTGAATGACCCTAGGCTGCTCTATAACAAACTGCAAAAAATCATTTTCAGGACCTCAGTTTCCTCAACTGTAAAAGTGAAGGCTTTAGACTTTGGTCTCTGTGATTTTTTAAAGGACAAAACCCATTTCTGTACTTTTGAATTATGATCATTTTCTCTCTCTACCAAAAACTCACAGAGATCACAATGGCATCATTTAGGAATGGAGAGGAGCCGGGGCCTGATTTTTCTGTTCTTCCCTTCATATACCACAGGGAGTCACTAGAGACCAGTTCTAACTGCTTTTCTCTGCCTGTTCAAGTACGCTGCCCTTGAAATTCTCCCAGTCCCTGTTAAGAGCCCAAGTCTTTTCTCTTTTCTTTTCTGAAATGATTCCCTTGTAGTGTTTGATTTTCGTGGAATAGGGAACACCTGTCTATCTAGTAAGCTATTGAGGCTAATCCCATCTGGCTCAAGGTCAGAAGTAGACCTGAGTAAATGGGAGACCACAGGGACACACACAGAAGGTTGATCAGTTAAAAAAAAAAATGGTTTTGATCCCTGAAAAAATTATTTGTAGATAAACACCAAATTTATTTCTGTTCTCTCACTTAGATCTTTCAATGTAAATATAGAGAAAACCAAACCAAATTTTTAAAAAATGCTTGTTGTAGTTTTGAAAATGAATTTTGAATAACCCCAAAGAAACACACAATGCTGAACAGCTGGTTGCACATAAAATATAAGCACTGCTCTTATGCCACATACACTCCCCCACATACAGATGTAACACAGTAAAGATCAGGAGACCTGAATTCCCATCCTATCTCTGACACCATTCAGTGACATAACCTTGAATGAATCATGTAATTTCTCTGTCTCAGTTTCCTCCTCTATAAAAATTCAGATAATACTAAACATACTATTATTTCCTACTTGTCCTAATTAGTTAAATTGGAAGCCAAACACAAAGAAATTATGCTTTCCTCTGTTTTGTAACTATTGTTTACATAATGAGGAAATTTAGTATGTAAAACATATAGCTATGTTTTGTTTATATGCACTCAAGATTTGTTGTTTGTGAGATGCATTTTGACATCCATAATTATTTCCTGTTCTCTACATCCTTTGTAGAAATATCGGGAGATATTCATATATAGCACTTACTGATCTGAGAAGCAGCAAAATTGAGAATCAATTTAATGCAGTGAATTTAGGGTGGGCCTTGTCTTCAGGAAGACTTGTGTTCAAGTCCTACCTTTGAAATAGATTGCCTTTGTAACCAAAGGCAAGTGATTTACATTTTCAGCACCCTAGCCAACTCTAAGACAATAAGTTGTAGAGTAGATGCTGACCTGCCATGGTAGAGGGAGTTTCCATACAGAAAATTCTCTACACCAATGAAATCAGAGCCCTGGGTACTACAAATAACATCATAACACAGTGAAGTACAGACCAGAGCTAAAAGAACATGTAAAGATGTTTAGCTGAGAATAGCCCATTTTGTGTGTCTAGGTAGGTAGGTGAATCTACCCTTGTATAGGCACTGGAGGAGGAAAGACAAATGGGTGAAAATCAGTGTCCCAGGGGTGAGGTGTGGCAAAGCTCCTGTAGAACATGATCTCAGCATAAGCTTTCAAGTGATGCTCCAAACTTGGGCCACTAGGCACAGGCTTCTTTCACACAGGCTGAATTTCTGCCTGTGTGCCATGAAGCAATCCCAGCTTTACAGTACCTACCCAGGGTCCTTTCAGATTGACCTAGGATTTACATTTAAAAATCATTAGATTATAATATTTGATATATTTCTTAAAATTTCCCACTTCTCACAAAGACTCATCTCATTTTCAACTTTACATGGCACAAAATAAAAACATACTAGAGGGAGAAATGAATAAAGAATTAAAATTATTGTAAAGTTGATTCAGATTACCTGAATTCAGTTTTCAAAGAAATGATCTGGTGGTCATTCAAGGTTGGATTTGTTTTTTTTAAAGTAGTTGTTTTTTTTTTTTCCTACGGATTGGTAGAAAAGTCTCAATAACTAAAATGAAAGAAGTGCTGGGTTAGAATTGGAGTAAATGTTGTACTCTTATGCTACTTTTTAAGAGTTGTACTATTTTTTGTCTTTATGTAGATATCCTACTGTGTTAGAGCTGGAAGGGACCTTACTTCAACCCACTAATTTGATAGTTGAGGCAGCTGAGGGGGGGAAGAGGTAAATGATTTGCCCAAGGTCAAACATCTGGCGAAAGGGAGATTTGGGACCAGAAACCAGGCCTTTTAATCCCTAGTCCAATCCTCTTCCTACTGCGATATACTGTGAAGCTTAAATGAGGACTACTGGGACCACCCTAAACCTTCTCTTTCCTCCTCAAGCCTTCAATTACAACCCTTACCCTTTTCAGAGCTATAGCTATGAAATAATGTCACTGGGGCAAAAACAGTTGGAGATGGTCACTCCATGATAACACAGAAGACAGCTGTATGGGGGTCAAGTGCAATTGAACATTCCTAGGGGTGATTGTATTATACTGTGGCACAGTGAGACAGAGGACAAGGATAACAGTCAGTTCAGGCTTGAGCTTCCTCAAAGTTCCTCTTCTACCTCTCAAAAACTCCACATCCTACTAACCTCCCTTCTCTTCATTCTTTTTCTTCTTCTTCTTTTTTTTTTTTTTTTGCGGGGCAATGGGGGTTAAGTGACTTGTCCAGGGTCACACAGCTAGTAAGTGTCAAGTGTCTGAGGCCGGATTTGAACTCAGGAACTCCTGAATCCAGGGCTGGTGCTTTATCCACTGCGCCACCTAGCCGCCCCCCTTCTCTTCATTCTTAAAGACAAGCTTCCTTTTTATATATATATATATATATTTATATATAAATATATATATTTATATATAAATATATATATATATTTATATATAAATATATATATATTTTTTTCTCTTCATTCTTTATATATATATATATTTATATATATATATATTTTTTTTTTTTTGCGGGGCAATTGGGGTTAAGTGACTTGCCCAGGGTCACACAGCTAGTAAGTGTCAAGTGTCTGAGGCCGGATTTGAACTCAGGAACTCCTGAATCCAGGGCTGGTGCTTTATCCACTGCGCCACCTAGCCACCCCCCTTCTCTTCATTCTTAAAGACAAGCTTCCTTCTTGCCTCCACATGTATCTTCTGTCCCATCCCCTTCTTTTTTACCCTATGACTTCACTTCATCAATCATTCCCTCTCTTTTATGTATCTTTTCTTATCTTAGATGGGATGGTGGATCAGGGCACTGGCCCTGAAGTTGGGAGGACCTGAGTTCAAATCTCACCAAAAACACGAGGTATGTGACCCTGGGCAAGTTACTTAACCCCAATTGCCTTAAACATCTGGGGCTTTCTTTAGTCATTCTGATCTATATCTTGCCACTGGACCCAGCTGGCTCTGGAGGAGAGTAAGGATGGTGACTTTCCACTGTCCTCCCTCACTTAAATCCAATTTACTGTAAGTCATGACATCATCCTGATGTCATCGTCCTTTTCCAGAACAAAGGACGAACAACAAAAACAATGTCTCTTAAATTTCTCCTCTGTATTTTCCCTTTGCATATAACCACACTCAGGCCTCCTGTTTCTTTAAAACAAAACAAAACAAAACATCCTCAATTTTCCATAAAGATAGATTTAAATAATTGGAGAAATATTTATTGTTCATGAATAGACCAAGCTAATATAATAAAAATGGTATTCAGTGTCATATCAATCAACTTATCAAAGGACTACTTTATAGGATTAGAAAAAATCATCAGAAAGAACAATAGGTCAAGAATCTCAAGAGTAATAATGGAAAAAAGTGCATAGGAAGGGGGTTTAGAAATGTCAGATCTCAAACTATACTCAAAAGCAGTAATTATCAAAACAATTTGGTACTGATCAAAAAGTAGAGGTTGTTCAGTGGAACTAAGTAGGTCCACAACCTACTTAAGCAAACAAATCTAGTAGCTTTTGGTTCAGTATATCAAAAGACCATAGCTGGAAGGCTAAGATATTGACAAAAATTGGCCAGCTGTCTGGCAGAAATTAGGTTAAGACCAATACCTCACACTATATACCAAGGTAAACTCCCAAACTATATGTCACATAGATATAAAAGGTCACTTAAATGAGATTCATTTCTAAGATATACAAGGAGCTGATCTTTTATTATAAGGATAAAAACCAACTCTCAATAGATAATGGTCAAAGGATATGAACAAGTAGTTCTCAGGGGAAAAGATACAACCTATCTATAACCATATGAAAAAATGTTCCAAATCACTAATAATTAGAGAAATTCAAATCAAAGCAAATCTGAGGTTCTACCTCATACTCATCAAACTGTCAAAGTCAACAAAAAAGGAACATGACAAACATTGGAAGGACTATGGGAAAACAGCCTATTGGTAGAGTTGTGAAGTGGTCCAGTTGCTTTGGAAAGCAATTTAGAACTATGCCCCTGGGGCAGCAAGGTGGTACAGTGGATAGAGCACTGGCCCTGGAGTCAGGAGTACCTGAGTTCAAATCTGGCCTCAGACACTTAACACTTAACTGGCTGTGTGACCCTGGGCAAGTCATTTAACCCCAATTGCCTCACAAAAAAAAAAAAAAAAGAAAGAAAGAAAGAACTATGCCCCCAAAGAAACTATGTCTGTTTATAATCTTTAACCCAGCAATTTCACTACTAGGCCAAAGAGATTAAAGAAAAGAGAAAAAGATGTGACAGAGTGAAATTTAGACTCCCTGTTTCCAGAGCTAAGGCCCAGCAAGCAAGCTGTGCCCTGAGCTTGGCAGGACAACAATCCTTTTCCATCACCCTTTAGATAATCTGACCTCTGGGCTAGTCACACAATTCACCAGGTGTTCTCTGGTCAAAGACAAACACTGGACAAAGTTGGAATGTCCTGCAGTGAATCAAACTTGTCACATGCTTGCTGCCCCCTCATTGTCAGGGTTACAGTTCATTGGCTAGCCAGTAGTATAAATATTGAGATCTCCCCACACTACTTGGTTCCCCCCACTGGGATAGGGACCCCAGCATATGTTTCCATAGCTCCACCTTGTTTGCAAGTCTTTTTCTTCACTTAGAAAATGAACTTTCTAATTCCTGACACCTATCTCTGGCCTATTTTGTGCAGCTTTGGCCATATATAGGTTAGAGACTGGTTCTGGAAAAAGGCCAGTTGACAGGCGCTACATGTACAAAAGAATTTATAAGACCTCTTTTTGTAGTGGCAAAGATATATAAAGGAAAAGGGTATCCATTAATTGAAGAGTGGCTGAACTAATTATGGCATATAAATTTAATGGCATGCCATTAAATTTCAGAGAAAACTGGGAGGACTTCTAAGAACTGATGCAAAATTAAGTGAGCAGAACCAGAAGAACAATTTATTCTATAACACCATTGTGAACTATTTTGAAAGACTTAAGAAACTGATCAACACGATGATCAATTATGATTCTAGAGGACCATTGATAAAGAATGCTCCCCACCTCAGTTATATGATGGACATGTGACAGAGAAATTATGGAGTCAATATGTAGAATGAGATATGCATTTTCTTTCTTTCTTTTTTTTTTGGTGAGGCAATTGGGGTTAAGTGACTTGCTCAGGGTCACACAGCTAGTAAGTGTTAAAGTGTCTGAGGCTGGATTTGAACTCAGGTACTCCTGACTCCAGGGCCAGTGCTCTATCCACTGCGCCACCTAGCTGACCTGAGATATGCATTTTCAGACATGATCAATATGGGAAATAGTTTTGCTTGACTATAAATATTTGTTTTAATGGTTTTTTTTTCCTGAGGCAAAGGGGGTAGTTGGAGTGAAAAATAATGTTTGATAATTAAAAAAATATTTAATCTAAAAATGAAAAAGCTCAACCTCTCCCATATCTCTTCCTCTGGTCTCTTTCATCTTCCTTTTCATTGTCAAACTCCTAGAAATAATTTACACCCTTTACTCCAACTTCCTTCCTACCCACTCCTTAATTTCTTGCAGTCACACTTTTGTTCACACTATTCTACTAATAGAGCTTATTGAAGTTGTTAATGACTTCCTCATCACCAAATCCAATAATCTTTTTTTTTTTTCCTGTCTTCATCCTCCTTAACCTCTCTGTAGGCCTCTTCATCTCTCCCTCTTCATTTGCTCTTCTCTATTGCCTTCTGCTCCATTGTGCCCTCATGGCTTCTTTCTCACCTCTCTGACTACTTATTTATCTTTCAATGACCTCATCATTTTCTTCCCATCTCAAAAATATGGGTGTTTCCCAGGATTTTGTCTTATGTCCTCTCTATTTCCTCTGTTTCATGGTCATTTCATACTATTTCATGGCTTCCATTATTCTCTCCATGCACATGACTCACTGCATTTTTCAGGCTTTATAACACTGAATGTGCAAACTTCATATTATCATTTTTTTCTAAATTGATTCAGAATTGCATATTATAGAATCATAGAATGCCAGAACTGGAAGGAAATAAACATTTATATAGTAGCTACTAAGTACCCAGCACTGTGCTGAGTGCTTTTACAAATATTATCTCATTTGGTTCTCAGAGCAACACTGAGACACAAATGCAATTATTATTGCCATTTTTCAGTTGAGGGAACTAAGTCAAACAAGGGTTAAGTTATTTGCTCAGGGTCACACAGCTTATAAGGCCATATTTGAATTCCAGTCTTCCTGACCCCAGACCCAGGATTCCACCCACTGAGCCTCCAGCTGTCTCTATAAGAGCAAGTCACTTATTTTAAAAATTTTAATTTTTTTTAAAGACCAGCAGCCTAGAGAGTTTGAATAACTTCCTGGAAGTCACACAGCTTATTGGTGACAATTGGATCTGAAATTTCCACCAAAGTTATCTGGAAGCTTATTTAAGTTCAATGTAGGGAAAACTTCCCTGCACATAATTGCTCTCCAAATAATGAGATAGACTTCTATTGTCAAAGACTGAGCTCCCCAATACTGGAAGCTCTGAAAAAAAAAAAACATTGTAGAAGGGAATCATGCATGCATGGAATGTTGGACCTGGTAACTTCTGAAATTGCTTCCAACTCTAATAATTTGTGACATAGTGAGTAACAGTCTGAAATGGCTCCCTGATGCTACATCACTTTAATCCCAGTGAATGGTCCCACTTACTTCCCTTCATCCCCATTCAGTAGGCTAAGCCTGACCCCCAAATCTTGGCTTAATCTCCATGTAACCACTCCTTGCTTTGTTCCCTACGACCAAATCCACATTTTCTAGCATACCTCAGGGATCTGAGTTCTGGTATTGATTCCTCTGGTATTGATTTCTTAAATTCTCTGATGCCAGAATCCTGTCATGCTAATTTTATTCCTCCTTGGGACTAGAGTCTTCCCTCTCTGATTGCTGTTCTCTACAGCTAGATGCCTTCTACCTAGTGTCAGACCTCTACTTACTTGCCTGTTGCCAGATTTCCCTACCACTCTATACTCTACTTTCTAGGAATCTTGCTGTGGCTCCCTGCTGGCTCTCCCTGGTGCTGCCTGCCTTTTTGAACTTATATTGATTATTCTTGATTCCTCTCTTTATTCATTCCTCCATTCATTCTATAAATATTTAGTGCCTGTTATATGGAGGCAATTAGGTGGCTCAGTGGACAGAGTGCTGGGCCTGGAGTCAGGCAGATCTGAGTTAAATCTGGCCTCAGACACTTGGTAGCTATATGACCCTGGGCAAGTCATTTCAATTCCATTTGCTTTAATCCATTGGAGAAGGAAATGGTGAACTACTCCAGTATCTTTTCTAAGAAAACTCCATGGAGAGTATTGGTGTGCTAGGTATGGTGCTAGGTGCTGGAGACCAAGGACCTGTACTACCCCTTCCATCTGTATAGTTTCTTGTAATGGGGTTTTGATGCATGCTCAGATCATCTAGGATGGAGGCATTCATGTAGGAGACACTAAGGACCTGCTTTGGGATTTACTTCTTTGGGAGAAGACCTTCTGTGCTCCTATTTCCATTGGCCGTGTAGCCAGAACCGGCTGCATCTATGAATCTACCTAATGAAAGGACAGCTCCATTTTCTTTCCTGTAACATGTAGGGTTGAAGACCTTGATTATCTATAGCATGAGTACCATGCACTATGCCAGATGGGGGGAAGGACCACCTTCCACTCCCATTAGCTCTTTGGTTGTCCTTTTCATTTCTAGGAAGAAGGGATGGAGTTTGAAGACCTAGGGGCTCAAGCCTCAGCAACTTTGGAGCCAGGGTTCTAGGCTGGATGTTGCTGCTGGCCCAGTAGGCAAAAATCTCAGATGGGGGCTTTAGATTTGGAATTTGATGGGACTAATGCTATGTAGGAACTGAGCTAAGATCTAAATCTAATCCCTATTTCCTTTCCAGAGATGAAGTGGGGAGATTACACTTCTTCCATCCCTAGAAGTTGGGGCCAGGGAATATTTGTTTCTGCTATGCCTTTAAAGTAAATATTACTTTGTAAAAAGCTAATCTCACTATTAAGTGGTTAAATGGAACTGGGGTGCTAGGGACCCTCTAAAATTGTGAGTACATAATCAGTGACATATCCAAACCCCTTAAGGGTACCAGAGAACCCTGGGGGAAGAGATAAATGTAAAAACTTGGCCATTCTATAGTAATAAAAGATACCAAACATACCTTTTGTTCTACCTCCCCAGGTTATTGTAAATATCAAATGAGATAATTGTAAACAGAATTTTGCAATGTCTGGTACATAGTAAGCACTTATATAAATATTTATTACTAGTATTATTATTACCATCTAGTGCTTCCCTCTCCCCTCTTCTTCTTGACCAAGCTGCCACTTAACCTAAACTTTTATAATCAATTTTCCTTAATGGTTCTGGTAACAACTTGGAAACAACAATTTCATATCTTCTATTTCTCTTCCATTAATTCATTGTTTACTATTTCTTTCAGGTCCTTAACTAAAACTTCAAATAAGGCAATATCTAGCTGATGTAACAAAAAAAAAAACTTACTACAGTTAATATTCATTTTTTATATCTTTGTGTTTACCTGGTACATCACTACAGTATTTTTTATTTTGTTGAGCAAATGTTCAAGTTGAATTCAGGGAAACGGGAAGCTATATTTAACTAACTCTCTTTAAGCTGGCTCTCAACAAAAAAAGCAATCTCTATATTGCTGAGTTTTCTTCATCTATAAAGTCATATGAATTTCAAGGAAAATTAAGCTTGTGTTTCTGATTTATTTACACTTTCCTCATTGATGTCCAGGAAACCTTATGAGCCATTTTTATAAGTCCTTTCTCTTTGATCCAGGAAGTTGATTTTAATATGTCATAAATAAAGCTTATACCTGGAAGTGTTTAGTTTCAAAGACAAAATCACAAAGTTTAAGACTTTTCTAATTACTAAGAATAGGAGAAGCAGAACTGGGACTGTTGAGCTAGAACTGAATTGCTGGGCCTTTCATCTTTTATTTGGTTAATAATCAGTATGTTTTACTGGGAGGCAAAATGTCTGTGGGGAAGGTATAGAGATCACATTCTTGTGAAGACTTGAAGTGTAAATGGTACCTGAGGAAGGAAGAGTAGCAATGGATTGGATAAAAGAGAAGCACCCATTGGAATTAAAATTAGAGTAAAAAAACTATAAATCTAACTTTAAAAGGTATATAAGAGGGCAGCTAGCTGGCTCAGTGCATAGAGCACTGGCCCTGGAGTTAGGAGGACCTGAGTTCAAATCTGGCCCCAGACATTTAACACTTACTAGCTGTGTGACCCTGGGCAAGTCACTTAACCCCAATTGCCTCACACACAAAAAAAGTATATAAGATCCATAGTATTCTTGCGACATTTGCCATCACTGAAACTGGTGGGATTTGTTAAGAGTTTGATTATTTCCTCCTTATACGATTTGCCTGCATTTTGGCACCTGCTACTAGTGGTGCTTTGTCTGAAAGTGGAAGCTAAGCAATTGGATGTATAGTGGATGTTTCAGAGATAAAATCTGTATTTTTATATTTGAATTTTTCTATAAAATATAGCTTTATTAAATAATAGTAAGAGCTAGACAACTGATCTGTATGAGAGAATGATAAACAAAACAACAACAAAAAAACCCCAGATGTTAGCTAACATCTCTTTGAGGTCTGTGATAATTTGAGAAGTAGCAGATGGAGGAGGATTTAAAGAAACTGAACTACATAAGCACAGATAGGTGTTGTTCTGGTAAGATAGTTTTAGCTATTAACTCTGTTTTCCTCCCTATCAATCAACAAACACTTATTAAGCACCTACTAAGTGTTGGGCACTATGCTGTGTTTCAGGACTGCAGAGACAAAAATGAAATAGTCCCTGCCTTCAAAGAGCTTATATTCTATCAATCAACTCAAAATGAAACTTTCAGCCATTGAACAACCAAACACCTGCCTGATTATTTTATTTCTATGGGTTCTAAGGTTTCAATCCACATTTTGGATCGAGACCTTAACGTGCTATATAAATGCTATTATTATTATTTTAACACCAGCTTTATTATACCTTTCTTCCTTCTATATATTATTTTGGGCAGATAGGAAACACTCTCCATCCATGTATATTCATGCCATAGCTCTTTATTTCTTACTTTTCTAAGGTTTTTTAATAACATATTATTACATATTATAGTTATCTGTTTACATGACTTGTTTGTGAGCTTAATTCAGGCAGTGACCACATCTCATTTTATCTTTGTACCTTTTTTCCAAAAAAGCCCTCTTCTCTGTTACCTTTCCTTTTTTAATGGGTGACATTGACATGGAATTGCTTTATCCCATAGTTTACAAATTAGGTTTCTGTTTCTTAAAAGGACTTTGCCTGTTTGCAAACTCTTCAGTGTTAAGAAATGAAATAGCAAAATGATTTTTAAGGAATTATGCATTTATTTCCTCATAATTCTGAAAAAACTATTTTAATAGATAAACGTTAGATAGGAATGTTGTTGCTGTTGTTGAGTTGTATATGACTCCTCCTGACTCCATTTGGGGTTTTCTTGGCAAAGATACTGGAGTAATTTTCCATTTCCTTCTATGGCTGATTTTACAGAAGAGGAAACTAAGGAAAACAGGGTTAAGAGACTTGACTAGGGTCACACAGTTAGTAACTGTCAAAGGATGAATTTGACCTCAGGTCTTCCTGACTCCAGGTCCAGTGGTGTTCTATCCACCACCACTTACTAGAGAAGCTTAAAGTTTAGGAGGATTGTTGTTGACCACAACTGGAAATTAAGGCAGGGATTTAGAATAAAGTATTTTAAATGCATAGCAATAACCTCTTTGCAGCCCAGTTCTACCTTCTTTTATTCTCTGTTTTCCCACACCCATTTATTTGCATGAGAGAACCATAAGATTTTGGGGCAAAGGAGAGAACAGCAATGTCTTCTTTTCTATATTGTACAGTTTCCTCACCTGTAAAATGATCTGGAGAATGAAATTACAAACCATTCCCATATCTTTGCCAAAAAAAAAAATCCCAAATGGACCCATGAAGGATCAGACATGGCTGAAAGTATTTAACAACAACAATAACATATCTATATGCCTATCCATATAGTTATAGATACGTCTCCTTTAAGGATTATTGCAATGTAACCCTTTAAGAAAGGGTTTAAATAGGAACAGAACTTGACAATTAGGAATTGACTGTAGTTAAAGGGAACTATCTATTACTTTCAAATAGGGAGTTGGGCCAAAGTTATTGAGTTGTTACTCAAGATGATAGTTAAAAGAATAGACTTAATCTTATCTAAGGTGGGGGACACTGGATTTGGGTTTTATTCCAATGAGCTTGGCAGGGTATGGTGGCTTAAAGCTATCAAAAAATTTATTAAATTTATTAAAATTTATTAAAGTGCTATCAATAGGGGACTTTCTAATCACCTCATCTTATCAGATGAGAATTGAGAGAGACTAAAGGTTCTCTTCAGAGATGGAACCAAGAAGGGGGTAGCAGAGAGAACCTCAGGAACTATCAGGCCAGTAAAGATCATGATGATCCATGCAGCCAATACAGCAGAAGTTGTATCATTTAGCACATGACTGTGGTAACTCTGGGAGCAACTGGATGGTGTAAAGGATAGAGAACTGGCTTGGAGTCAGGAATACTCCTTTTCATGAGTTCAAATCCTGCCTCAAACCCAGGGAAAGTCATCTGGTGCTGTTTGCCTCAGTTTCTAATCTGTAAAACGAGTTGGAGAAGGAAATGGAAAACCACTCCAGCATTTTTGGCAAGAAAACCCCAAAATAGGGTCATGGCAAGTGGGACAACACTGAACAACAACAAATGGTAACCCTTAAACATCAGAGGTGTGAGTTGACCTACTTGTTTGTTTCAGCCACACATGTTTCCTATGTGTGTGCCCTTCATAATCTTTCCACAGATGGTATCCATATTTGGTTTATAGGGGTGGGGGACATTATATTGCCCCCTTTATTTGTTTTCACTATCTTCTTTCTTTTTTTTTTTTAACTTTTTTTTTTTTTTTTAGTGAGGCAATTGGGGGTAAGTGACTTGCCCAGGGTCACACAGCTAGTAAATGTTAAGTGTCTGAAGCCGAATTTGAACTCAGGTACTCCTGACTCCAGGGCCGGTGCTCTATCCACTGCGCAACCTAGCTGCCCCCTATCTTATTTCTTTAAATGCCTTTATTTTCAACTATTATTTTCCTCTGGCTCACTAGTAAATGTAGACATACTGGTAGGATTTCTTCAGCTACAGTTTTGAGTAGGTGTGAATCCATGGAAAACCTTGAACCTGGTTGTAGCCTTTCTGAGGAGCTCACTGGTTAGAGTGGGTGCCCCAGTTTTATAGTCATAATAAAGATCTGGCTTTGTTTGTTAATAGATTGTGTAATCAATGAGTTGTAGTTTATACAAAGATATCAAATACTTTTTACTTTTACAAATGGTCCTCTGTTGGAAGCATTAATAAAGCTTGCGCATTTTTAATGTATATTGTTGTTCCCCCCTCCACCCAAGATTACTTTTACTGACCACTTTTTATTTATTAAAGCTGTTGACAAATATTTATTTAGTATCTACTAAATGTCCTGCATGGTACCAGGAACTAGTACTATACACCTAGAAGACAAAGCAGGTTGCCACAGGATCATAGATTTGGAACTAGAAAGGACATTAGAGGTCATCTAACACTCATTTTATAGTCAAAGACGCTTAGGACCCAGGATGTTTGAGTGATATTATTTCATTTAAAGAAGTAGCAAGTCAATTCCTCGTTGCCTGAAAGAGCCTTCATAAAATCACAGGTTTTCAGAATTAGAAGGCACCTTGTCCAACCCTTGAAGACACTTTTCAAAGATGTTAGATGTTTGCCTGTTCACCAAGAGTTAAAAAAAAAAAATTATTTTTAAAGAACTGGAAACCTAGCACCTGTCACTTGCCCCAGCTGGTGTCAATGTTAAAAATGATCATCAGTGTCCCAACCCTTCCTCTCGGATGCACCTGCTATTGCTTGAGTTATAGCTATTTCAGATCCAGTAACTTAATAAGGTTAGGTCACATAGTAATAGCACAAGCTGTTGCTCCACTGGGGGATTAATATAGTTTTATAAGGTCTCAGTGGACAAGGGTCTATATCTAAAACTAGAGACCTTTAAATTTGCAACCCGAATAGAAGACACAGCTTTCTTGTACAATAGGTTGTAGCATGGGAAACTTTTTTTTGCAGGGCAATGAGGGTTAAGTGACTTGCCCAGGGTCACACAGCTAATAAGTGTGTCAAGTGTCTGAGGCCAGATTTGAACTCAGGTCCTCCTGAATCCAAGGCCAGTACTTTATCCACTCTGTCACCTAGCTGCCCTGAATGGGAGACATTTTGCAAATACTTTAAACCTAATGGATAGTTCTTTTCCCACTGGTATGTTTCCATTAAAAGCCCACAGAGCTGTGTAGGGACTGAAAATTACTTTGTTATTGACACTTTTTATTGTCAGATGCTTCTCAAAATGAAATTTTCTTCCTCTTTTTTCAAGTATGCTTTAAATTTAGTTTCTTTGAACTATCCCTATGAGTTTATTTTAACATACCACTAATACCCTTGCCACAACAGTATAGTGCAGTTGAAATTTAAGGACCACAAAATCCTGGGGGCCATTGCCATCAAAGGCAGGAACACTGAGTTGGCTGGTGGCCCAAATAGTCAGAAAAAAGCTGCTCCCCAAAGAGACAAATGCAGGAAAGTGATTTCTAGAGCTCTATAATCCCAGATGTCATGGAGACATTTCCTTTTTGGGAAGCCACTAATCACTTCAGCTGTCTTAAATATTCAAAGTATTAAATTTCAGAAGCTGATTCCATGCTAAAGAAGGAAACAAAAATACATTATGAGAGGGAGTTAAAGATGAATGAAATAATAAGCTTTTGCACTAGGATCTTTTCTGTCAGTGGTGGTAGGGGGAGGGTAGAGATAGAGATAGAGAGACAGAAACAGAGATAGAAAAAGACAGTCAGGGAGAAGAGGAAGAAGAAAAAAAAAGAAGAGGAGGAGGAGCAGGAAGGAGAGGAGGAAGAAGAAGAAATGAGAAATAAGTGAACAGAGAGAATAGCTGAAGATACATGTTAAAGACTTATCTCTCAAGGACATTCAATAAGAGGGATAAAAAGCTCCTGAGGACTTTCAAGAGATCTAGAACTTTACTGACAAAACAAAAATTAAAAAAAAAAGTAAGGTAAATGTTAGCATTATGTACACAAGATGCAAGAAATCTGCTTTTGTCTTAATTGTGACATTTTATTTTATTTTATTTTGGGGGCAATTGGGGTCAAGTGACTTGCCCAGGGTCACAGAGCTAGTAAGTGTTAAGTGTCTGAGGTCAGATTTGAACTCAGGTCCTCCTGAATCCAGGGCCAGTGCTCATCCTCTGCGCCACCTAGCTGCCCCAATTGTGACATTTTAAATGAAAAAACTTTTGTGTAAAGACAGAGTTGGATGGGCTCAAGTCATTTAATCGAGCCTATATGTGGCCAAGAATTGCCCCTGGAATGGATTTGAAGACTCCATGTAGAAGAGATTCTTCTACTTCCAAAGGGAGTCTACTTACTTTTGGATAATACCATTGGGAAGTTTTTTCTTTCACTGAGTGGAAATTTCCACCCATTGCTCCAAATTCTGATTTATGGAGACAAAGGAGAACACATTTAACCCCTTTTACACATGATTCCCATTTCCACTACCATGACCCCCCCCCCTTAAGTTTTGCCTAGAAGGGAGAAAACATCTCCAGGTGCTTATCAGTGACCTTGAATTACCTTCATATTAAACTTCACTTTGCCACTGGAGGCATAACGGAGATCTATCTTTCCCTTGTCATCTCTTTGCCCCAGTTTGCTTTTCCCTTTTGGAGATTTAGATAAAAACGAATTGCCCTTTTAGAAAGGATTTGATAGCAACCTTATTCTGTATATTTCATGAAATAAAAAACTCAGTTTTGTTCTTTGCCTTCAGAACATGACAAGAAAAACAAAAACAATGTCACCACCAGAGACTGACCAAAGTGATTTATTGATTGTTAGATTCTTTCAAGGGTACACATTTACCCAGGGTGGATAACACCGAAAGAAAGATAACTTCGACTGGAGACCTGTAGAAACTTTGTCGAGGATATTTGCTTCTGCAAACATTTGACTTGTGTAGTAGAAACATAACTTGAGGATTCAGAAGGAAAACTAAAAAGGTACATAAAAAATTGGGGAGGCCTTCAGTATAGTATAGTCCAAATTCCTTTGGTTTTTCCTGCCTTGTTGGTCAACTGATCTGGAGAGCTGAATATGAATGTTCCTAAAGTTCATGGCTTAGTTTCCAGTCAGTCTTCACAGAGATCACTTGTTCTGTTAAGAAGAGAAAAAAAGGGAGTTAGATTTGTAGTGCTTTTTTTTCTCCAACAACAACAACAACAAAGCAAAAATTGTTGGGCATTCTAGAGAATAGGTGAGAAAGTAATTTGCTTTAAAAATCAACAAGCATTTTAAAGTGTTTACACAGAGCTAGGCATAGATGATGTTAAGCCCTGGGATTACAGAGAAAGTTTAAAAAAACAACACAAAAATCAGAGCCTGCCCTCAAAGAACTTCTATTCTAATGGAAGTGACATGTAAATAAATGGGTAATTATAGGAGTTAAGTCGAATAGCATGAAGGTAACCTTAGATAAGATCCCACAGATTTTTTGGTTATGAAATTAGTGCTTCTTGGAAGTACATATTTTTAGGCTGTGATTTCATCTTGTCCATCATAGAAATGAGTAACTATTAGGACACTGACAGACCTTCATAATGGTTTTGTTTTTCATCCAGGCTTATGATATAATTATGTATTTAACTTAATTGGGGGTAAACTCCTAGTGTAGAAATTCCCTTTAACAATGCAAGTTCCTGTTTCATCTGTAACTTGTAATCTTTTTTTTTTTGTAACTTGTCATCTTAAAGTGGCCACTGGGCTTTGAGTGACTGACCCACCATTACATAACTAGTATGTGTCAACAGATGTAAAGACTTGATTCCAAGTCTTCCTGTATATAAGGCTTGCACTAGCCATTAGACTGTGCTGCCCCTCTGACTTTTTTAAAAAAAATAATCATATGAATTCTGATAATCTTATCTAGGGCGTGCAACTCTCAATATTAGGATATAACCACATAACTTTTTATGGAAACCTCTTAATTAATTATCATGTGTTAATTAATTCCCCTTTCCCCCAAACCTGGTTCCTCTGATTCTGTTTTCCTGGAATGTTATCCCCACTCATCTCCCTGCTGAAATCCTACCTGTCTTTCCAGGCTGAGTTCAAATGCTACCTTCCCCTCTATTCCAAACTTAGACAATGTCTTTCCATTTCTGAATGTGAACATACTCCTTTTGTACTCCTCTTCCTCCTATTCTCTCTGATAGCATCATTATTTGCCTTTTTATCTTATCTGTCCTGCTCTAACACAGCCAGTAGACCTCAAGGATAGGAGTGCCTTGGGTGTCTTTGTATCACAATAAGTGCCTTGGCCAGCCATAGAGAAGGTTCTTAATAAAATGCTTGTTAAATTCAATATGAAACAAAATGGTACTGGAGACCAAGAAACACTTAGAGTTTAAAAAATTTCCAATCTTGTTCCTTCATAAGGGAAAAACCAAAAAGCACCACTGATCTATCATCAGGAAGATAAGCTTTTATGCACTTAGCCTATATTATTTTGGATGATAGTTATTTATGTATGTGACATTTCTCTCCCTACCCCAACCCCAACTCCCATTCCCTTGCATTGTAAATGCCTGAAGGGAAGGAGCAGGGCATAATCTTTATTTACCAGTCAGTGTCTCTCGTATATTTGTCTACAGATTGGAAGTACTTCATATGTACATAGTTAATATTTCAGGGTTTGTATGATTTTTAAAATACTTGTCCTGTATTTAAGCTGCTACCCCTGATAACCAGTTAGATACTTTATTTTTGTCACGGAGGGGAAAGCCTTTGGTTAATGTGGACAGAACTAGGGGCTACAACCAGATTATCTGATTTACTTCAGTTTGAATCCATGATTTTTGTAGCACTGAGTTCTAACTAAAGACATTAACCAATAACAAGCTTAACTTTGTATGGTGAAAGCAAAAGAACGTAAAGGCAAGAACACATAGTATATTTTCAGGGAGATGCAAATGCAAGGAAACTATAGTTCAAAATACAATCATATTAGATAGCTGGTATTCTTGGATAGTGGTTCTTAATTAGAACCAACTTAATTTTTTCTGTAAGAGACATAAACCTCAAACAAAGGACAAAGTCAAAGAAAGCATGCAGATTAAAGGGATGCTCTTTTACCTTGAGAGTTCCATTTATATGGACATGATGTGTTTGACAAAGGCTGTGGAATAATACAAATATAGTGTTAGAGAATTACTAGAGTTTCATAAAAGGTTTATGCACAATCTGCTAAGTCCTAATTATTTTCTGCTATGAATCAAGGAGGTTTAGTACATGGGTATCTGTTACCATTAATGAGACTCAGTCTTCCAAGCTGGCCTTATTTTTATATCAATAGACAGTTGCCAAGCTTAATATCCTTAGAAGACAAGTCTTAGTGAATCTTAGGTATATACATGTATTTAATATATACATTATGTTTTAATCCATGCACATTTTGCTAAAGTTATAGAGCTTCAAAAAATATGTATTTGTAGGAAGGCTGTTAATACAGAAATGAACAGCTGGCATCTGATAATGGGATTTGGATTTCTGTTGTCTGGCTTAGCATAAAGAAGCTACAAGACACCTGGAGTATACCTAAGAAAGCCTGATAAGAATGTAATTGCCTTATGCCTTGCAAATCTAATCAAAAGGGCTTTAAATTGAAAAGACAAGGAGGCTGAGGGAAGGAAAAAAACTACCTGTGTACATGCACCAAGCTAGATACCATGAAGAAGAGCTACAGTGTAGAAAGGATAGCAGTTGAGCTCTCTGGCTTTTTATAGGAAATAAAAACCAGTGGAAGGAGCTAGTAGTTGTAATATACATGGTCAAGATGTCTACACCTAAACATGCAACGTAAAGGCAACAAATAAGGTAAAGTGAGAGGCAATCAGGTGGCAAAGTGGACAGAGTGCTGGGCCTGGAGTCAGGAAGACTCCTTTCCTGAGTTCAAATCTGGCCTCAGATACTTCCTAGCTGTGTGACCTTGAGCAAGTCACTTAACCCTGTTTGCCTCAGTTTCCTCATCTGTAAAATGAGCTGGAAGACATGACAAACCACTCTAGTATCTTTGCGAAGAAAACCCCAAATGGATCACAGTCAGCTACGACTGAAATGACTGAAACAACAAGATGAAGTGAATCAGAATGCAAATTTGACCTCTCAGGCATGTTAAAACCTTGGTGGGAAAAGACCCATGATTGAAATAAAGCTCTGGAGGGGCATACCTTATTCATATGATGTAGTAAGGAATTGGGAGGGGGTGGGAAACAAGGTAGCAGTTATATATTAAGAAGATAGGCTTTTATGAGAAAATAAAATTATGAACTTGGGGGAGAAAAGCACAGGATCAACATTTGGGAGAAGTGGTTTTTGCCATTAAAGTATATTACAGACTACTACTTCTACAGAAAGGAAAAATAGATGAGAAGTTTAGGAAAGATCATAAACCTGAGAAAGAGTCATGACATAGTAGGGATAGAGAACATAGATTATCCAGATATCTGCTGGAGTTCTCAGTCAGAGAAGCAGAGTAGCTAATTATTTCCTGATTTGCATTAAAAGTAATTTCATCCAGGGCCACCTAGGTGGCACAGTGGATAAAGCATCGACCCTGGATCCAGGAGGACCTGAGTTCAAATCCGGCCTCAGACACTTGACACTTATTAGCTGTGTGACCCTGGGCAAATCACTTAACCCCAATTGCCTCAAAAAGGAAAAAGTTATTTCATCCTTCCAAAAGGTTAAAGGAAACAAACATGGAGAAATTCAATTCTATGTCTGATTCTTGCTAAAGGGGGAAGAATTACTTGCCTTCGGAGGCAGGAAGTGACCATTCAATGCCCAGAATTTGTGTTAGAGGAGAGGAAATTCAGATGTGCTTTGACATGCACTGTAGGTTTGGGGAGGACACATTTTAAGGAGTTTGGAAGAAGAACTGGTATGCTCCCATGCTTTAAAATGTTACAGGGGAATTCAGCCCAAGAGGGATGGGAAATTTTTCAGCATAAAGTTCAGAGGACATAAAGAGAACAATTCTATTGAGGGAGAATACCAGGAGTTATCCAGAGACTGGGGCAGATGTACAAGAAATTTACCAACTAACTCAGATTGCATATATATAGATTGACATATGTATAGGTTTATATACACACAAAATGGAGGCAGGGCAGGTAATAGGATGAATAATAAAAGTGTGGAGTAGATTTGTAAGAATAGCTTAAGAACTGTTAAAACTCAGGATGAGGGGCAGCTAGATGGCGCAGTGGATAGAGCACCGGCCCTGGAGTCAGGAGTACCTGAGTTCAAATCCAGCCTCAGACACTTAACACTTACTAGCTGTGTGACCCTGGGCAAGTCACTTAACCCCAATTGCCTCACTAAAAAAAACCCAAAAAACAAAACCAAAAACAACTCAGGATGAGTCTAGGCCATCACTGAAAAGCTAAACTATTGTTCCTCTAAGCTATATTTAGAAGAGAAAGCTCAAAGAAAGGACTGGATTGCTGTTTGAGAGAAGAGAGGAGAGGGAACTTGATTCTTATTTTTATTTGCTTTTTTCAGCCAAGGAAAATGACCTCTGGATTAGAAAGAAAAGAACTAATGGTCAATAGGGAATTGATACCCAAGATAACTAAGGTGATAATCAGAGAGTACTTATCTGCCCTATTTGAATTCAAGTCACTTGGCCCAACCCAACTAGCCTCTAGTTTCATCCTTTTCCAATCTATTTTCCATGGAGCTGTCAAATCAACATGCCTGAATCAGTTGTCTGACCTTGTCACTCTCCTTCTCAAAAAAGTTCTGATGGCCCCTTCTTGTCTCTAGGATGAAATGTGAACTCTTCTGCTTGACTTGTAAAGCCCTTTAAAATTTGACTCCAGCCTTACTCCTCAGGTTCATTACACATTGATTTTCCTTCACACTATGTTTCAACCAAACTGGGCTTCTTGTTCCCTGGACGTGACATTCCATTCTCCTCCTCTGGACATTGGCACAGGCCAAGAGATGCCTGGGGCACATTCCCTTTGAACCTCTGACTCTTTGAATCCCTATTTCCAGATTTAGCTCAAGAGACATATTCTATGAGGCCTTCCCCTTGGGAAATTATTTTTTTTTATTACTCATCTGTGTATATTTCCTCAAATAGAATATAAACTCCTTGAGGTCAAGGGCTGTTAAATCCTGTCTTTTATTCTACATTGATAGGTAGAAGGTGCTTATGAAGTGTTGATTAAGTAAAGGAGTTACACCCTTGGTTAATGAAAATACTAATGGGTGTGATCACTGAGCCACTGCAGACTGTAGAAAGACTGTAGAAAATGGTGTCAGTACTGTAGTATTGGACAAGGGCAAATGTCCAAATTTTCAAAAATAAAAAGGGCAAAGAACAGAGTCTGTAAACTACAGTGCAGAAGCTGGAGTTTAACAATGGAGTCTGGAATTTTTCTACGAATTAAGAGATGGTTAGCTAACATCTAGAAAAGGAGAGGCCCCCACAAAGAGCCAGTCTAACTTCATCAAGGACAAATGAAGCCAAGACAAACTTATCTTCCTTTTTTGACAGAGTTACTAAACTGCTAAATCAGAACACTGCTTCAGATACAATCTTCCAAGATTTAAGCAGTTAATAAACACAGCTTTCCTGTAAAATTCTTGTGGAAAATATGGAAAGATGGGAGAATGGGTGATAATACAATTAGATTTGTAAACAGCTGAATGGCTTGACTCAAAGAATAGTCATTAATGCTTCTTGGCAGAAGAACTCTGGTAGAGTATCTCTGTACCGTTCAACGTTTTTATAATGACTTGGACAAAGGCAACTATGGCAGACTCATCCAATTTGCAAATGACACAAATCTGTGAGAGATCAATAACACACTGGAGGGGAGAGTCAAGATCCCAGAAAATATTGGCAGACTAGAAAATAGTGTTGAATCTCTTCAGATGAAATTTAATGGGGATAAGTATAATTTATTACACCTGGGCTCTTTAAAAAATCAACTTCACAGATACTACATTGGAGAGGTATGCTTAGACAGTAGTTTATCTGAAAATAATCTGGGGATTTTTTTTTTATTGGCCTCCAGGCTCAATATTACTCAACAGTATCTTATGGCAGCCAAAAAAGGTAATGAAATCAGTAATAATCCCACTCTTCTCTTCTACTAGTAAGACTACATCTGGAGTCTCTATTTTGTCTTGGATATGATTTTTCAAGAATGACATTGATATATGAGGGAATGTCCAGAGAAGTGCCATTAGAATAGTGAAAGATCCTTTGCTCAGGGCCAAAAGAGGAATGGCTAAAGGAACTGAAGATATTGATCCTGGAGAAGAGACGAGACAATAGCTGTCCGCAAATACAGGGATGATTATCCTTGTTCTGTTTGATCCCTGGAGACAGAACTAGCAACAAAAGCAGGAGTTGCTGAAAGGCAAATCTAAGTTTGATGTAAAGAAAAAAAAAATCCTTCCTAGCAACTTGAACTAGCCAAAAGTGAGATGGGATGCTGTTGATAGGTAGTGACTCTCCCCTAAAAGTCTGAATGACCACTTTTGAAATATATTGTAGTGAGGATTCTTTTGGGTGTTGCATTAGATGATCACCAAGATGCCTTCCAATTCTGAAATGGGCATTAGGTTATATTCAGATATAACTGGAGCTGCTTCAATAGGCCTTTGGAGTAGTTAACTGAAGATTGTTGCTCAGTTGATTCAGTTGTATCCCACTCTTCATGACTCTATTTGGGGTTTTTTGGGCAGAGATACTAGAGTGGTTTACCATTTCCTTCTCCAGTTCATTTTACAGATGAGAAACTGAGTCAAACCTGATGAATTGACTTGCTTAAGTCACACAGAAGAGGCCAGATTTGAACTCATAAACATGAGTCTTCCTGATACTAAGCCAGGTGTACTATCCTTGGCTTCACCTGGCTGTCCGGAAGATACTTGGCCACTTTAAGGAACTTTTTTAAAATTAAGAGTTCAAACTTTCAAATAATATGTGCACGCGCACACACACACACACACACACACACACACTCATGGTGGTATACTGGTGAGGGTCCTATCTGGCACTCATATAATCCCTACCCTTGTCTTTTATAGTGTTAAGGGCTAAAATTCTAGCTAAACTGTCTAAAATATCTAATGAGTGGTCACCAATAAATTATAAGCTTTAGCAAGAGTTAGACTTTTAAGCATTTATTAAGGAGAATAAGAATTTGGTAAAGAGAGAGAAAGGCCTAGATTCCTATATATTAAAGGGAGAGCACCTTTCTAGCTCCGCTCTCCACCAGAGTCCAAAGGCCAGTGAGTCAGAGCGAGTGCCAGTCTCTTCCTTCCTCCTCCCACTAGCCCGCGTCACTTCCTGACGCCAAAGAAAAGACTCCTGGTCTTGCCCTCAAAGACCTTCACTTCATGGGCGGAACTCTTCTACAGTAAATCTCCAGCAGGTGGCGTCATTCCAATCATTACAATAGTCAACACTCAAATGTCTCTGGAGTGTCATAAATTTAGATGTTCCCTCCTTGTGTGACTCTTGTCCATATGTCCCATGTATTTGCCACAGGAGGTCCACTCAATGTGCTGGACGCCTTTTTTGGTTTTCCCTTGCCATCCCAATGACTCTTGAAATTAATAAACTATACAATTGGTTATTATATAGAAAATTACAAATCAAACACACAGAAGGAAAAAGCCTTGGGGAAATCCGTCATTTTCCATTCCAAAGACTTAGACTCATCATGAAGTAAGAGATGATATAGACACTTTTAATCTCTGTCTGATTCAGTTGCCTCATCTATAAAATGGTACCTTCCTCCCAGGGTTGTTGTGAGGATCAAATCAGATATTTGTAAAAGGTTTTGCAAACTCTAAAGCTCTGCATATTAAATTATAGCTATAATCATTATCATGATTATTCCAACAAAAAGAGCATTCCAGAGCCTACCTTCATAATTGATGCAGCCATTGGAGTCTTCTTGACCTGCCATTAGAGCTTCCACCTCCTCTTCCTTCATCTTTTCACCTGGAAGAGAGAAAAAAAGTTGTAGCTGTTTAGAAATAAGGGCAGTTTTACTCAGTAATGCTAATTTAAGAGATAATGTGAGTAGCTTACTGGATAAAGGGCTGGTAGGAAGACCTAGGTTTAAGTCTCACCTTTGACAAATATGGTTATGTGACTGTGGGAAAGTCTTTAAACTCTTCAGGGTCCCAGACAATTCTCCAAGTTACAGAGGACTATATAATGTAAATCAGTGGAAGGATTTTCCACACTGAGATTTCCCTGGTACTGATGAAATTACTTTTATATAACCTTCATGCACCTCCCTTTCCTCACTCTAGCTTTTAGGGACAAAGAAACATACATATTTTTGAACATTTGAATTATTCTAAAAAATACCACAATGCATTTATGTTCTTATGATTTAAAATGATTAAAATTCTATTCTTCTGTCCTCTAAGACTTATCCTTTACTCATTCCAGATGATCTCTTTGGAGTGGATTCTTTTAACCAGGATCTGACATCCTAAAAATAGATTTTGAGACCAATTGGTCAAAGTCCTCTGTGATCTTTTTCCCCCTTGTTGTTATTCATCAATTGTACTATGGAACATGTCCCTCCCCTGCACTGATCGAGTCTCCCTTAACCAATATCCTTCTGTCTTCTTCATGGCCAGCCTTTATGATAGCCTCAGGAAATCAAAGCTACTTACCCAGGGTAGCTAGCACGTGGCGAAGTTCAGCGCCCATGACTGTGCCATTGCCCTCCTTGTCAAACACACGCAGCCCCTCAACAAAGTCTTCATAACTTCCCTGGTCCTTGTTGTTGGAAATAGCCTGCATCATGGGCAGGAACTGCTCAAACTCAATTTTCTTAGCATTCAACTCTGAAAGAAATGGCACCATTTGGAGATTTATGAAACCTTCAGGGTCTATCAGCTCTTCAGCTATTCTATTATGTTACCCATAATAGCAACTCAAGTTTGTAGATAAGGGACCTAACCACCCCCCCCACCCCCGAACAATCTTTATTTCATCTACATTTAAGATGATAAAACTTTTAAATAGAAGGAGAGTTGCTGGCAGGTAATTTCTTTTTTAGGTGAGGAAGCAATATAAAAGTCTGCTGAGATGCTATAGACACATAATACTTCAAAAACAAGATTGGAACAGACTGAATTTGCAATGGAACTTTTTAATGACGTGTGTCAGGTCCCTACTATGTGCCAGCTTTCTGTGGAAATGCTTTCTTTTTGTTTGTTTATTTTTGTATTTGTGGGGCAATGAGGGTTAAGTGACTTGCCCAGGGTCACACAGCTAGTAAGTGTCCTGAATCCAGAACTGGTGCTTTATCCACTGTGCCACCTAGCTGCCCCTGAAATGCTTTCTTTTTAAAGCTATTGAAGAAATAAAGGACAGAGGGAAGGCAGTAGGAGGTCAAGAGGCAGTCTACTACAGTGGGAGGAGAATGGTGGATCTGAGTTCAAATTTCAGTTCTGTCACCTACCATATTTAGGGAAATCACTGCCTCTCTGGCTTGTGTTTCTCATCTGAGTTAGAGGGTTGAACTAGATGACCCCAAAGGTTCTTTATGGCTCTAAATCTATGAGCCTTAAAGTATAAGTAAGCCTGGACTTAATTCTTGAAGTTTAAAGCCCTGTAGATGAGAGAGCTTTCTTTGGCATATTTTAGCAATGCATGATCCCCACCAGACTTCCAGTGCCCACCTGATAATGACAAAATATTAAAATGGTATAGTCATTTATATAGAGAGGAAGGAAATTATCTCTACATATAAACCACATTTTCCCTCCTCCAGAGTGCTCTCATAGGATGGAAATTAAATTGGAGAGCAAAGATTGAAACAGATTGAGTTTTGAATGCTGAAGAAATGAGCTACATTAATTGAATCATTCCATGGTCAAAGATGGATGTTTAATTAGAAAAAAGGCATTCTAAAAATATGATTTTACTCACTGCTCCCTCACCTTATCTCATGCTTTTGACAGTCTTAGCATGATTAACTTGATAAAATTCAACCTGGTGAGGGAGTAGGTAGGAAGAGAAAGAAAATCTGAATATAATTCTAATGTTGATTTAGTAGTTAGCATGTATAATAATAGCTAGTATTTATGTAACACTTAAAGGTTTGTAAAGTGCTGTACTGGAGCAGCTAGGTGGTACAATGGATAGGATGCCAAGCTTGCAGTCAGGAATACTCATCTTCCTGAGTACAAATCTGGCCTCAGACAGATTATGTGACCCTGGGCAAGTCACTTAACCCTGTTTGCCCCAGTTTCTGTAAAAATGACCTGGAGAAGGAAATGGCAAACCACTCCAGTATTTTTGCCAAGAAAACCCCAAATGAGGTCACGAAGAGTTGGACACAACTGAAAAATGAATGAACAACAACAATGAAATTTATAATGATAGCTAACATTTATACAACGGTTTATAAAGTGTTTTACACTGTAGTAATTTGTTGTTTCCTTCTCCAGCTCATTTTACAGATGAGGAAACTGAAGCAAACAGGGTCAAGTGGCTTGCCCAGGGTCACACAGCCAGTGGGATTTAAACTCAGGTCTTTCTGACTCTAAGTCTGGTGCTCTATCCAGCTCACCTCCTAGCTGCCCTAAATGCCTATTCTGTGCTAATGGCTGAATATCTCTGTTGAGTGACTGATTTCTCAATAAGTGGGTCTGAATCCTGCAAAACATATTTTTCACTGACTTCTACAATGTTTCACTTGTAAAATTACAAAAACGTAGCTGAATTCAGATTACAAAGTCCACTGGGATATTCCACAAATGGAAGATATTGTTGTTAAACCTGACCTCCTCTAGTCTTCATTATAGTCATAGATTCTTTGGAGGTTGCTAAAGAAGGGATATACTAAGAGTGCTAATTGATATTTTAAAAGTCTCTGCATGGCTAACCAAAACCCCAGTGTTCTCATTGCTGTATTTTCCAAGAATGAGATGGTGTGGTAAGGGAGAGGAGCTGGCCTTTTAATTAGAATGAGCTGGATTGAGGGGCAGCTAGGTGGCGCAGTGGATAAAGCACCGGCTCTGGATTCAGGAGGACCTGAGTTCAAATGTGACCTCAGACACTTGACACTTACTAGCTGCGTGACCCTGGGCAAGTCACTTAACCCTCATTGCCTGCCAAAAAAAAAAAAAAAGGAAGGAGCTGGATTCCAGTCCTGCCTCAGGCACACACTAGCTATATGACCACAAGCAAACTTAGGCTGCTAAGATAGTAACAACTAGTGATGATCTGTGTGGTGCCTAGGAATTTTTATATGAGTAATTATCTACTTTGATCAAATCATAGGTCTAGCAACTCCCCACATCACTTATGACTATCATAACATATCAACAGAGAAACTAGAGTACCAAGAAGTCAGTTATTCTGACAGTTGAGACCCCGCTTGTGGAACCTGACCTGCCCTGAACACAAAGGTGATCAATTTCTCAGAGACATTGCTTTCGTTACGCACCTTCATTGCTGGGGTTTCCCAGAACCTTCTTGACCTCTGCGTTGGTCGGGTTGGTACCCAGAGCACGCAGGACATCACCAACCTGGCTTAATGTGATCTTGCTCTCGCCAGTCCTGTCAAAGAGGAGGAAGGCCTCCTTGAAGTCTATCAGAAGAGAGAAGGCAGGTTATTCAGGGATTCCTTCCTGTCATGGATCGATCAGTTAACAATGACCTGTATATGTGTCTGGTCAAGGCCAGAAATGTTTTTTTGTTTGTTTGTTTTTTTGGTGAGGCAATTGGGGTTAAGTGACTTGCCCAGGGTCACACAGCTAGTAAGTGTTAAGTGTCTGAGGCTGGATTTGAACTCAGGTCCTCCTGACTCCAGGGCCAGTGCTCTATCCACTGCGCCACCTAGCTGCCCCCAAGGCCAGAAACCTTAAAAAAAATTTTTTTGAGTTTTTTTTCTTAGAAATACTTAGAAATGGGGGCAGCTAGGTGGCACAGTGGATAGAGCACTGGCCCTGGAGTCAGGAGGACCTGAGTTCAAATCCAGCCTCAGACACTTAACACTTACTAGCTGTGTGACCCTGGGCAAGTCACTTAACCCCAATTGCCTCACCAAAAAAAAGAAGAACCACTTAGAAATACCAATACTGTCACTGTCTTCATTATATCCCCACTTGCCTTGCCATTGCCTCTGGACATTATGTAGCTGCTTTTTCAACCTCTATTTCAGCAAAAAAGCAATCCATGCCATATTTACTCCTTTTTTTTTTTTTTTTTGTTAATTTAATCTATCTCTGCTACTTTGACGATGAGTTATTGTTGGTTTCCCCTAAAGAGCAATGGACCCCTCTTCTGGCTCAACCATTTACAAGCTGTGGGACTAAAGACAAGTCATTTCACTGAGTGTCAGTTTCCACATCTATAAAATGGGCAAAATAAGGGCATAATAATATTTTAATTGCCAACCTTACACTCTAGATTCTTTTCTTTTTCTTTTTTTGGGCAATGAGGATTAAGTGACTTGCCCAGGGTCACACAGCTAGTGTTAAGTGTCTGAGGCTAGATTTGAATTCAGGTCCTTCTGAATCCAGGGCCAGTGTTTTATCCACTGCACCACCTAGCTGCCCCCTCATTGCCAACCTTACAAAGTCATTATGAGGCAAACGCTTTTGTTAACTGCAGAGTGCTATATAATGGAATGCTATTATTTCCAGTGACCTTAGGAGTCCTGGGACTCATTTCACTATTACTAATGGTTAAGGTTTTTCTTTTTTTTCTTTTTTTGAGTTAAGTGGTTGACTGATTTTAGTTATGTAGAATCTAAGTAAAACTTTTGATGATAAACCTACTGGGAGTTAAGGAAAATCCTTTCTTAATGTCCAGGACTCCTAGTTCCTTTCACTGATTAAAGCCTGATGAGATAATAGTTTTCCTGAAGGCAAGTGGTAAACTCAGAAACCTGTCAATTCACAGGTCAAAGAAACTAAGCCAAACTGACAGGCTGCCATAGGGCTAAATGCAAACTGATTGGAATGCTATCTAGATTGTTTTTTCTGATGTGTTTTTTGTTCCTTGCATTTTTATCCCTTTATTATATAATAAATGTCTACCATATTCCAGTGGCAAATGTACATCTCAAGTATACTAAGTGACATAGTAATAATAAAAATGATAGTATTTATAAGGCACCTACTATGTGTCAGGAATTGTGCTAAACACTTTACATATGTTATCTCATTTGATTCTTACCTGGGAAGTAGGTACTATTAGACATTTTGAAGTTGTGGAAACTGAGGCAAACAGAGGCTAAATGACTTGGCCAGGGATAGCTAGTAAGTATCTGAGGCTATTTAAACTTAAGTATTCCTGACTGTAATAATAATAATAACAATAGTAGCTAACACTGACGTAGAACTTACTACGTGCCAAGAATTGTGCTAAACTCTTTGCAAATATTAATAATTTGATACTCACAACAACCCTGGGAAGTAAGTGCTATTATTATCCTCATTTTACAGTTGAGGAAACTGAGACAGAGTGATTAAGTGACTTGCCCAAGGTCACATAACTACTGTCTGAGGCTAGATTTGAACTCAAGTCTTCCTGACTCCAGGCCCTGTGCTCTAATGTATCATGATGTCTTTAGCTGCTGTTCTACTCAGGACTGTGTTCACAATTTTAACCACCATTCTCTAGAGAAAGTGAGTTTGAATGTGGCATTGACTAAACAAAGAAAGGAGTGGCATAAGGTAAAGCCAGAGTCATAATTATGTCAAGAGGGGATTGGAGCAGATTGTCATTGAAAGGCACAGCTCAGGAACACATCTGTCCTTTTTGGGGGCTGGTGGGGGTGGGAGAAAAGGACAGGAAGTATTTTTTTTTTTTGGCATATGTGAATGTCCCATGAAAAATACAATCCATTCCTGAAGGGTGTGAATATCATCCTTTAACCTGAAATTTACCTTAGTCTGGACCAATGTTTTAGAAAACTCTGTGCTCCCTCCACTCATTCTCCATCAAGCTATGAGTAGTAAAGCCCCTGGTATGTCATCAGTTTAAGATCATTCACTGGCCAATGACTAAGAGAATTTTCAAATTCTTTAATACCTATCTACAATTTTAAAGGCGATCACCCTGCACAGCATTTGCAGTAAGGGACTCAACATTTCCGTGACCAGTTCTAAGAGAACACACTACAAGTGCTGCAGATGATAGATGATCCACAAGTCATGAGTCATCATGTTCTCTTTCATCTTCCTTAATGGACATGTGAAATTGGAGTCTTCTGGTACTGGCTTCAGACCTCTAGATGCAGTCTGCTTAGGAGGTTCACTATCAGCCTAGTCAAACTGCTGATGCAGGAAGAAGGTTTTATGGATTGTAATAGGATAGCTCCATTCCTAACCCTCTCTACTTTAAATGCTGAGACCAGAAACAGGCTCTCCCTGATTAGTTTCCTTCTTGGATGAGAAAACTTGTTTTAATTGGAAATCTTTTTAAGCAGTCCCAGTCTCTCTAAGAATTTAGGACCATCTCAGAAGGACCAGAAGGTCTTTAGATGTTGGAAATATTGCATATTTCCTAGTTATATTTTTTTCAGAAGTGATAGAGCTCAAACTTGATACATTCAAAACAACTTCACCAAAGGAAATATGTAGTTTTCACAGCATTTAAGATCCCTAAGTTTGTCTTTCCTGGCATGAGAGAAAAAAAAATAACCCTTTAAACAAAGTCCTTATTTCTAAATTTAAAACAAGTTTAACAGGTAGAGTGAGGGGGCTTAATGCATACCAAACCAGTCCTTTAGTCTCCTAAATGGGTTTTAATTGCTCCGTTCCTTAGCCCTATAATGGTATAACAATCATAATTGGTTTTCAAGTTAGACACAGCAGAGGGCCACAGAGGAGAAAGGAATACATAGTAAGACCCTGTCATTTCCTCAATTAGAGTAACTTAAGGAAACAAAGGGAAATTTTCACTGAGAGAGGAAGATAAAGGAAGTAGAATCTACCAGTGAGATATATATATATATATATAGATATAGATATAGATATAGATATAGATATAGATATAGATATAGATATAGATATATCTATATATGCTTTTAAGCATCTGATATGTTCTCTACTATGTTGTTCTAAAATTCTAGTTAGCTTGCATATCAGACCATTTGATATGTCTTCTTCATGAGGCCATCAACTATGGTCATACAGTAAATGTACTTGTAATTTTTCCAGGGATGTTCCTTACTCTGTCAGATTGACAAAAAAAAAAATCAACATTTTGCAGACCCAAACTTGAGGCTTTTTTTTTTTAATGAAAAAACGGTTAGGTTTTAAAAATTAAGCAGTATGACTAGTCATTCTGACTTCCATGTAAAGTAGGATATCCCTAATCTTACAGGTGTCTGCCTTTCAGTTCCTTGGGTTTCCATGATAAAAATGTCATTATTTTCCTGAAAACACTAAAAATAACAAAGAACTGTCAAGGAATAGTATCTCCTTGTATAAGAAGGAGTACACTAGGATTAGCAGTATTCCTGTTGGACAAAGTTCTTTTAAGGAAAAGAAAGGCATAAATTTCTGGAAAAAAGCAAGAAATGGATCTGTTGAACCAAAAAGGGAAGACCCCACAGAACTCTTATTCTCTCCATTCTGAAAGTAACAAGCATTGTATGTCTTAACATTCATTTTCTTAATGTTCATCAAACTGAATCTTGAAATGTTCTGGCCAATCTCAGTTTATATGAAGGACATGGCCAAAGTAATTAACTTTAACATGAAACATGGTATGATAGAAAGTATGCTGACTTTTCCCCAAAACAAACAAACAATACAACTTGACTCTTTTCAAAGTCCAAGCATGAAGGTGATTATTTCAAGATGAAAAGAGAAGTGGTGATTCTATTTTTCTGAGTAATTTAGGCAGTCAAGCTGAATAAATTAGATCTGCTAAAAATTCTTTTGGGGTCTTAAATGATCAAATTAATTAGCTGAGTGGCCAAATAATTTTGGTTGAGTAGATACTGTGGACAACTGACTTTAATTTGTAAAAACAAATCAATACATGAGGTACCACCAGCTGAGAACATTTCCCTTATGTCCACCTAAAGACCTTTTGGCTACAACTCACTAGGGTAAGACTCACTCTTGTTAAATGTTTATATTTAGAGAAGACTTCAGCTCAGTCTACCTATTATGGTAGGCAAGCCCAAAGGGGATAATTAGGGAGAGATTAACTCTTCCTGAGTGTCAGTTTTTCCACATGCCTTTTTGAGGAGGGCACCCATAGTAACAACAATCTGATTTAACTTACCATCCTGTTGCTCTTTAGAAAACTCGATCTGTTAGAAAGACATTAACCACAAAGAACTGTTTAACCAAACTGATTCCTGATATTTCTGTGTATCTAGCTGATTCCATGAGTGTATCTTTAGAGTAGGCTCCCGAATGAGCCCACTCTTTGGATTTCTCATGTAGCATAGATATTAATAGGAACAGCATGAAGCAAAATGCCTTGAAGGTTAGTGAAGAGCTAGAACTGAGGAGAGACATTATTTCACCCCAGTTCTAGAGAAACTGAGGTTTTGTTGCACTTACCAGCAATCTGGTCAGCACTGAAGGACTGCAGTGGAGAGAGGAAGAAAAAAAAAAAGATACAGCTAATAACTGTTGAAAATGCATTGACAGAATCAAGAATATTTGCCTATTTTGTTTTCTAAACACAGAGGTGGTCTGCTTTGAGGAACGTTGCAGTGGCCAGAGAAGTACTACCTTGGGGGTGGGGAGTGGCCTTTAAATCTAGGAATTTTAAGACTGTATAAAATAGATAGTGAATCAAAGCTTAATCAAATGCTGAAATAAGTGCTTCTTAGAATTGTTTCAGAGCTCAGTTCAGGTTTTGCCCTAGACGTGCAGCTTTAAGAAGATGTTTTGAAGCATTATCACCGCTTAACCAGGACATTTTCTATTAAGACAGACAATAAATCCAATGCATTCAAATAGTAAGTATTAGTATCATTGGATTGAATTTTAGAATAGATGGTTTTCTAGTGAGAGCTACTCTAGACTTCTAACTTCAGATACCATCATCATGTCTTGCAAATGCAATTCCATTTAATCATTTGTCTTGTGACTATTGGACTAACCCAAGTATTATGGTTGGATGAAACAACTCAAGACAACTAAAAATGTCCCTTTTTTAGACTCAAGAGGCAAATAGAAATTTGACACGCTTGGCTGCTTCTCCCTTCTCCCCCCACCCCCCACCCCCCACCCCGCCCCAGTGCACCCTTCACTCAATCTAAATGCAACTTCCTTGCCTGACTTTCTTCCCTGTCTTATCAGCAGTCCAGCAGGGGACTGATAAATAATTTCTTGGTCAGACCCACCATGATGGAGATGTTGAGAAGCTGGCGAAGTGAGCTGAGGGCTGCTCCTGTCCCTGAGTGGAGTCCTCCCTCTCACAAGGCTTCTTATTTATGGGGAAGCTGTGATCTCACAGCCAGGATCAGGTATCAGAAGGAAGTGGCCACTCCCCTTGGAGAATTCTTTAGCTTTCTTAGGGCAAAGGGAAAGAAGGATCTGTTTCTTACTGGGTCTATCCTAAGGGCTATTTTAGGAGATCAGACAGAGTTTGGGAGTGGTCAGCTATAGTGTGTCAGAAGCTTGTCAACACTTCTCCATCTATTATCATCAAGGGGAGTATCTCTCATTGAATATTACTGGGAGTTTCCCATTAGGGAGGGTTTGTGCTTCTTTAGAAGAAGGTAAATTAAAATGTTGCTTAAGGGTCGGATTCTTCCTGCTGGAGGTTTAGGGTCATGGCAGAGTTCTGGTCAGCAAATCTGGTTATTACTTGGGAGGAGGGAGAGGGAGGGGTGTATTTTAGTTGCAACTACCTGGATCAGCCTGGTTTTGAGTTTCAAGAACAGCTGTTATAAAAAAGATTAACCCCTGAAGTTCTGAAATTGATAGTAGGTCCCAACTGCAGAGGCCCCCTTTAAAACTGATGAGAACTTTAAGTACATTTGTAAGGGTCTGGCTGAATGCCGTTCATGTTAGCTGGAGTTAGTTGGAGAATGGTGGTTATTCAGTACTTGCAGTTAAGACCTCTGACACAAACTAGCTGTGGAACAATGGGCTGAAGTCACTTAATCTCTGCAATTCAGGCAACTCAGAAACTAGAAGCTCTTAATCAGTTGTTAATCTGTATTGGTGTAGGGAGTTTCTACATCTTTCTTACTCTATGTTAGTGCATTCCCAGATCTGGACCAAAGGCACCATTAGGCATTGGGGTCACAAAGATAAAACTGAGACAATCTCTACCCTCAAGAAAGTTGAATCTTACTTCATTCACCAGGAACATAAAACTTGTCCAACATAGAAACCATTTTGTTCTCCATTTTCCATGCATCTTCACTCTGAAAGCCCTAGCTCCCCTTTCTCATGCTGGTAGAGATGTCTTTCTTCCTACCTCCCTAAAGCATATTTATTATTATGTCATCTTTGTTTACCTTCTCTGCCTTTTTTAGGTAGAATTGCCCTTGTGCTAAAAATTTTTAAGGTTTCCATCTCCATTTTTTTATGTTTGTGCTCGATGTCTACAAGTATTTCTATTTAGTCATACTTATAACTTTAAAATATTGACTCTTCCTTCTGTTTGACCTTTAATAATTGTCCTACTCTCCAGAAGGTCTGCTAAGCTTTCTTCAGCTATAGAAAATGGAGGTTATTTTTGGACATTACCTTATAGGGAGGTCCTGATATTAAAGGAACTTGAATCAATCAAGGTTCTGTGGCAGCCATGCTGGCCTTCATAAGATTTACAGAAATATGAGGGACCAATAAGCATTTAATTTCAGAAGCTGAGAGTAGGAGAAATTCAAAATGGAAACTTAATTTAGTGGTCAGTGCCTTCTGTTCACTACCACCCCACAGAGCAGAAGGGACTCCTGTGATTATCCTGGAGAGATAACAGCCATAAGATGTCCCTGAAGTCTGAACTAAGTACTAGTTTATTTTCTACAAACTGGGATTAAATTAGCCAGTCATCAACTAATTAACCTAAAATTAACATAAACATGACAAGGCTAAACTAAAAGTAGATGCTTTGAATGTTGATCAAGCAAATCACTGTTTCACAGGGGAGCACACAAAATAGGGGCCCCCAAATTGTTAGAGATCTGTTATTTGCAACTCTCCAAGGAGAAAAAAGTATACTTTAAAAAAAACAAATTTTGGGGGGAGAGAACCAGACATTAAACTTAAGCCACTGACCACATTATAGGGGTTCTTAACCTTTTTACTGTCATGGTCCCCTTCTCAGAATAATGTCTTTAAATGCATAGCATAAATATAAAAGATTACAAAGGAAATCAATGACATTGAAATAGAATTATCAAAATATATATATTTTTAAAACCAAGTTTGTTGACCTCAGGTTAAGAACCCCTGCACTAGAAATATAATTTTCTTACGATAATAGATAAGGAACATTATTTTGGGAATCTGAGTTCTCAGGTAAGGACAGAGGATATTGTTTTTGAATTATTAGTACCACTATAAATATATGTAGCTTACAGTATATGAATTTTGAAGGATCATTGGAGAAAATGGAGATCAAGTGTAAAGGTGAAAAGGCCCCTAGGAGGCAAGAGAAGATAAAGGTGCTTATTTTACTTTGCAAATGGGCAGGAATTGAAACTGTTAGAAAGCGGTATGACCATGTATACAGAAGAGCCCCCTTTTTTGTGCAGTAATGAGTGACAAACAATTCAGGAAACGGGATTTATTTTGGTTTAGGATACTTGGTCCTAACTCTGTGGACAGGAAAAAACTGTATTTAAAGGTCCTATAATTAAAAGTTAATTTGTAGTGGGGCAGCTAGGTGGCGCAGTGGATAGAGCACCGGCCCTGAAGTCAGGAGTACCTGAGTTCAAATCTGGCTTCAGACACTTAACACTTAACTAGCTGTGTGACCCTGGGCAAGTCCCTTAACCCCAATTGCCTCGCTAAAAAAAAATTAAATTAATAAAATTAAAAAGTTAATTTGTAAAGTCTGATAGATGAATAAAAATGTTTCTTTCCTGTGAAACTCAATTTTGTTTGAATTTAACTTATTGCCGTGCATATAAAATGTATAGCCCACTTAGACTACTTTGTATTATTCTTCTTGGATGAGCAAGAATAATATACTTACGGGCCGCTAGATGGCGCAGTGGATAGAGCACCGGCCCTGGAATCAGGAGTACCTGAGTTCAAATTCGGCTTCAGACATTTAACATTTACTAGCTGTGTGACCCTGGGCAAGTCACTTAACCCCAATTGCCTCACTAAAAAAAAAAAAAGAATAATATACTTACTCTAAGTAGACTATACATTTTATGTACATGTGCTTTAAAAAATTAGTTTAAAAAATAATAAAAAAGAAAAAAATCATTTAAGCTTTCTTTCTTAAGATATCTCTAACCTCTGATTTTTCTCATTTAGTTTGCCAAAGAAGAAATGCAGACATCTACCAACCATATTCTATATCCTCGACCAAAGTGACTTTGGGTTTCCAAAGTCGGTGTAAATGAAGCCCCAAGTGAGGTAGGTCCTAGCAGAGAAGAAAGGTTCTAAGCATGGGCTAGCGGTGACATGGAGACCTCATGTCTGAGGACTGGCTTCTTGAAGACTCATCCTTAAAGTACTGTTGGGTGGTGAATTTTTCAGTCACAGAAACTCAAGAACATAGTCTAGTCAGGTTGGGATTGGATGGGGAAGAGGGAGGAGAAATGGGAAGGGGAAGGGGAAGAGGTAGGTGCAGTTATGATCTGCATCTGTAGAGGGAGCTCCTACACAGATAAACGCCATAGACCCACCAGCATACTAAAATGGATTCATAATCGCTGGAGGATTCATTAAAGCGACTTTGAAGATGAGTACCTTAAACCTGACAAATGCAGGATTTATTTTTACTAACCTGCTCTCATTTCTGGCCTGCACAGAAGTAAAAAAAAAAAAATCTACATTTTTTAAGCAACCTGTTAATTGGTACTGACCTTGGGCTCGTGGCAATTGGCAAGATGTTAATATTATTGTAAATCACGGAGCTTAGGTAGGTAGCCTTGAAGTATTGTTGTTGCAGTAGTTACAGAATCCCTTTCCCCCACTGGCAGCTATGAGGCACAGTGGATAGAATTTTGGACTCAGAGTGAGGATAAAACTCAGTTCAAATCCAACCCCAGGCACTTACTAACTGGGTGATCTTGGACAAGTCAGTTAATCTCTGCCTCAGTTTCCTCGTCTATAAAATAGGGATAGGTAAATAAGTTTTATCTTTTTATCAGGCCCTCACTATTTTTCTAGGTGCACAAGCTGTCCCCCATTCCTGGGATACTCCCCCTAGGCACCCCCTCATCTTGGAATTTGCCCCTTTAGGGTTTAGATCAAATCCAGGCTTCAACTTTTGTGTTTGTGTCCTTGGCATCTAAGACTGTGAATTGCACACAGTCCGTGTTAAATAAATTCTTGTTGAATTGAATTGAATAAAGCTGAAGGCCTCAGAAACCTAAAAAAAAAAGTAGTACTATCTATAAAACCACATTTTTTCTTTGTTAGAATTCTTAAATTTTGTCCTCTGTTATGTCCTTTTAATTGCCGCCACAGTAATAGCTCCCTACCTCCTAGAGTGGTTGTGAGGATAAAATAAGAAAATATCTATAAGGCATTTTGCAAACTTTATAGTGCTATATAATGCTAGCTATTATTATTATTATTATTATATTGGTAAATGAAGGATGAGATAAAGTTTCTAGGATATAAAAAGAATCAATTCCTAAGGGATAACACTCCCCCCCACACACAATAATTTAGTTCATCAAGGGAATTCTGGAATTGATATTTATAAGCATAAAGAAGAGGAAGAATTTTGATTAAAGATGATCAAAAGGTAAGTAGCATTTAAATCCTAAAAAGATGTAGTCCTAGGTAGGAAAATAAAACACATCTTATTTTACCACAAAAGAGTTTCATCATTCCTGCAAATCATTTGGAGGGAGAATGACTGATCAAAAAGGGCAAAAAGGGGACTAACAGAGACAAACCTCTTTTTCAAGCAGTAGTGCGTTGTGGTTACAGAACACCTGATTGAAGACCTGTCAAAGACGCCAATGACCACAAGATGAGAAGGTCCTTTGGAAACTTGAGCTCATCTGTTTTCAGCCCATCATCCCTATGGTGTTATTACAAAGTCACTCTCCCTCCAAACACACACCTCCCTCCCCAGACATACATCCTAGCAGAAGTAACAATCTGCTAGACTGGGACCCCACTCTTCTGAATCACTCAGTTTGAATGAAAGAAATCAACTCTTCCCTTGCATTTTGTTAAATCCCTGAAGAGGAGAGTTTCTGTTGAATCCAACAAAGAATTTACTTGAGTTGATTGCTGTGACTTGGTGTAAGTGGGAGAAACCCAAACTGATGAAAATGTAAGATAAGCTCAGGTTTTCTAATCATAAGACACTAGAAGAGGGAATTTAGAATGGGATGAATGGGAAAGAAAATTTTTTTCAAGCCAGACTGGGTGACCTGATTAAACTATGCAAATTAGTGTAGAACCAAGGCTTGAAAGAACATAGTACACAGCTATGAGAAATAAGACAAAGAAAAAAATGTGGTTATATATATAGCACTGTTTGGTTTTTTTTTTAGGCTTCTAATGCCATCAGCTTTTTTCAACAAGATCTATTTAACACCCGCTCTGTTCCAGGCACTGTCTTAGGCACTGGGAAACACAAAAACAGAAGTTGAAGGCAGGATTTGATCTAAACCCTAAAGGGGTGAATTCCAAAATAAGGAGGTATCTAGGGGAAGTATTCTAGAAATGGGGAGCATCTTATGCAACAGCACATAGAGAGATAGTGAAAAAGCCTGATGAAAAGGTAGAACTTTTTATCTACCTACCTACTTACCTATGTATCTTTTTATCTCTCCATAGTGCCTTGAGCATAGTAGGCACTTCCTAGGCTTTCTGTGCATTGAAAAATAATAACAAATTTATACAGCACTTGAAGGGTTTTGTAAAGTGATTTTTCCTTTCCTTTCAAATCTTTATGAATATGATGTACATATTTATGGAAAATACCCTTGATGAAAATATAGAACAGCAGGGGGGGGAGAAAAAAAAAAGAACAAGAAGAGTTTCATAGGTGATTTTCTATTGCAGACCACATCTTTAATCAAACAATTGACATAGGCAGAACATAGTTGAACCAGCCTGGATTCATAACTGACTCCAAAACCAGGTTTCATCCATTATGATTTGATTACGTCATTCCCCTGCTCATTAAGCTTCAATGACTCCTGATGACCCACCAACACCCTCCTTTCCCATCTCCATAGTTTCATTTCCACAGTTTGGCTCTATCTTATCTTTTAAGTTTCTGTAAAGTGCTTTTTGAATTGTTTAATAGATTGATTATATTCAATTTCTCAAATTAGATGACACAATTTACCAAATGACCAAATGTTCATTACATCAGAGCATTTGGAAATGGTAGGAACCCAAGAAGTCATTTGTTCTAATACCCTCATTTTACAAGTTAGGAAAGTGAGGCTTAGAAAAGCTAGGTGGTCATCTATTTTCTCATTTTCCTATCTGTCAATAATACATATACTATAGCAAGAGTTCTACCTACATGTCCCTATATTTTCACAACATTAATTTCTTTGTGTATGCATTTTAAAAGTTTGTCAGCTCCTGCTACATCCTCTTTACTTTTATTAAAAAAAATTAGTGACTATGGAATTATGTGACTCTCATTCTGGAAATAACTGGAATCCTGTTGCCAACAGTTCTCTGACTCTAAGAGCAAAGGGTAAGCCCTTCACATAGATATAATGAATGGACCTGTGATTTTCACTGATAGAGAGAACTCATAATCAAGGAAATCCCTTTATCAGTGCAGGTTTGTACTTTTTCTGCAACCCATAGTCTTAGAGAACCCCTCAGTCTACTGAGAGGGCAAGAGACCTCCCCAGGGCCAGACAAACAAAATATTCTGTTTCAGAGGTGGGGCTAGAACCAAATTTTCTTGGATCAAAACCACTTGGCATCTTATGTATAATTTTGCAGCACTTTTAAACGTGGAAACCTTTTTCCTGTGTTACAGCAAAGATTAATAGCACAGGAAATTTCAGCTACACCAGCCATTATTTTAATTTTAAGCAGCTACACAACGTGAATTTGAATTTGTCTGAAGCCTCCATTATTTCTAAATTTCTATTTTTGCTACCTGGACAGTTTTTGTTCCATGCAGGGATAAAGCTGTAGGGAAGCATAGATGAAATCTTCTAATACAAAGATACTGTTTTCATAGAAAAAATTTCTTAGGATGAAAAGAAGGGGAGTGGGGCATAGGTGGGAAGTATTATCAGCAAACTAACCATATCATTTCCAGAATTTCCATGAGTCAGATGGTCTTTCATGTCATACAATTATGGGACAACTTCTAAATACAATTTGCCAAGGGTTTTATTTGCAATACTGAAAGGGCAGGAGGCTAAATTTGGCACTGCCACACTGTTAATTCAATCACCTTACAGAGTTGACACATTAGAAATGGGAGGAAACTGGTGGAAATACCTCTTCCTTTTAAAATGCACATGATTTTGCATTTATCTGTTGCCTAGTCTTGTTTTTTGAATCTGTGATTCTAGGAAAAGTTAATGATTGCTCTTCAAAGATTTTCCCCATCCTGCTTACTAACATTTCTTATGTGTATGGCATTTTTAGAAATTGGAGAGAGGTAACCTGGTGCTGACACCTAGTGATATTTTCAAAGGACTGCATGGTTTTGATTTGCCTCCCAAAGGTAAGTTACATCCACTAAGCACCTGGATTTTTATTCGAATTGCTGGACACTATACTTCAATTTAAAATTTTAATTGTTTTTTAAAAGCCCAGTGATAAGTACCATAATTTACAAATGTTATATAAGGAGACCTGGGCTATTTTTCTATTATTTTTTTCCACTGTTGCCACCTAATCATTGGCTAGATGTCTTTAAAAATTAAAATATACACATGATATTTCTGCTCCTTTTCCTTCAAGCCTCAGCTCAAGTGTCACTTCTGACTTCCCTTCCCCCACCCTCAAGCCTTTCCTGATCCCCTTAGTGGTTAGTATTTTCTCCCTTCTACTCAATTTTTTTTGGGGGGGGGGTTATGATTTTTGATTGTTTCATTCTTTGTACTTTGATCCCCAGTATCTAGGAGAGTGTCTGGCCCAAAATCAGTGTTTAATACTAGATTGGTTGATGTTGTATTTCCTAGGAGAATTGAGAATATAAAATCCTTGTGGCTAGAGACCCTTCCTTCCTGCCTGCCTTCCTTTCTTCCTTCCTTCCATCCTTTCTTCCTTGCTTGATTCCTCCCTCCCTCTTTTCTTTTTCTTTCTTTTTCTCTTTCTCTCTCTCTCTCTTTCTTTCTTTTTATCTTTCTTTCTTTCTTCATACCCTCAGAACCTAGGAGAGTACCTGGCACAAAGTGTTTAATAAATACTAGATTGATATCCTATCTCTTAGGAGAATGTCAACTCCTTGTGGGCAGGTCCTATTTTTTAAAAAAAAATTATCTTTTGTCTTTGGATCCCCCAGAGGTATATAACTAAATGTTTGTAGAATTGAATTATTGGATAAGTTTATGCAGTTAAATTTGAGATGAACTAATTAATCCCTATGTTTCTGCATAACCCTCCAAAGAACAGAACTTCTGATTTTGATTTTGTCAATTATTTATAAACTAAACATAGATCTGAAACCATTTTGAGAAATTAAGCTAATGGAAACTTTGAAAGACTTGTGTTGTTGTTTTTTAAAAACAAAACAAAACAAAACAAAAATCTTTCAACATTTTAATTGATTCCATCAAATTTAAAAAAATCTTGCATATTAGATTCCATTTTCCATTTTGCATGGTGCAGGTTTGCACTGATAGGCATGAAGAAGAGAATGACCAGTCAGTGGCACTCTCAGCTCCTAAGATTCTCTCCAGCATCTGGTTCTCTGTATGCAGAAGATAATACTCTGGTGAAGAGCAGTGACTACTGTCTTGAGTGAATAGGGGAGGAGAATTGGTTATTTTTAGTTGCCCAGTAGAAAGACCAGATAGCAGAATCACTGATACTATAATTTTGGTAACTGGGCACTGGTAGGATCTAAGCCATTCCCCTCTCCGGCTATCCTAATCAGTTACACACACACACACACACACACACACACACACACATATATATATATATATATATATATATGTATATATATATATATGTGTGTGTGTGTGTTAACAAATTTTTTCCCCCAATTTTGTTTTATTGAATGGAAAACCATGCTGAATTTTAGCACTGTATTCATTTCCTTTTCCAGTACATAAGTTAAAAAGAAAAGCAAAATTAAAATAATAAACATTTTAAGATATGGTTGTTTTTAATCTATAGATGACTTTCAAAAGTCAGTCTTATGTGCTGTTATGCCTTGGGAGTCATACAGAATGGTCTAAGGTCTAATGGGGAATAAAATGCAATAAAGCCAATGTTTCTATTATCTTGTAACCTCTATTCCCAAGTCTGTGACTGTGCTACAAAGAATGCCCAGAGTGATCACAGAGATTCTGGATCAAGTTGTAGCTATAGCCTTACCCATTACCAAATCTGAAGCCATGATTGAACAAGAAAAATAGCCTGTCTTTCCTATGTCTTTCAGAATATGGATGACACAAATATTCATTCTGTATATGAGTAAGAGAAAGACCTGTCATTTTCTCAGTAAAATGAGTTCTCCTATGGAGGAAGTCCTTGATTTAGATAAGTACTTAATAATTTCCTTTAGGGAATTGCTTAAGGCACATAGAGGGTAAGTCAACTCTAGTTAAAGCAACTGTCAAAGATGGAATTTGAACCCAGGATGTCCCCATGAGAAGGCTAGAACTCCAGCTTCTTTACTACTCTTTACCAATATGTAGTATATACCTGGGGGAAGAGGGAAACATAACAGAATCATGGACGTTGTCTAAAATCCATCTAGATCTTAGTCTAGAACCAGACAGGAATACAGGAGAAGGATAAGGAGATGAGCTGCAACCAACCTTTTGCTTAGGCAAATATTTTCTCATGTCATTTCATCACTTATAGAGATCTTAAAGCAGAGGAGAGATACTTATAAAGTCAGTTTTTCCCATGCCCCTTAAATTGTACACCTCAATCCTAAGGTTCATTATACTACCTACAGAAGGTTCTGTCAATGCATTTTGTAGCTTTACCTCTCTTGCAATACCACTTGCAGTACCTAGGTAGGGGTGACCTGGTTGGATAGTAAATACAACAAGAGTTAACAACTGAACAAAGCAAATGAGAACCATGATTCAAAATAATATCAGACAAAAAAAATCAAAGTAAAAGCATGCCACATGCAAATAATTTACTTACACCACGAAGATCATAGGACCGGAAGGGATCCTAGAGTTTATCTAGTTCAACCCCTTTCCCCTTCTCCCATTATGCAAATGAAGAAACTCAAATTTTCTTCAAAATATAAGTAGCTAGCATTTGAAACACTTTATAGGTTATCTGATCTGAGCCATTTTGGCTAGGTGGTGGAGAGAGTGCTGGACCTAGAGTCAAGAAAAGCTGAATTAAGGGGCAGCTAGGTGGCTCAGTGGATAGAGCAATGGCCCTAGAGTCAGGAGGACCTGAATTCAAATCTGGACTCAGACACCTGACACTTACTAGCTGTGTGACCCTGGGCAAGTCACTTAACCCCAATTTCCTCACCAAAAAAAAAAAAAAAAAAAAAGAAGAGCTGAATTAAAATCCCACCTCAGATCTTTACTAGGTGTGTGAGTCTGGGCAAGTCACTCAATCTCTGTCAGTCTCAGTTTCCTCATTTGCAAAATGGTGACAATAATTGGGTCAGATGTGATAATATAGGGAAAGTACTTTGCAAACGCTAAAGTGGCATATAAATTCTTGCTATTATCATTAATAATTGTAGGCCCAGGTTTCTCATTATTCAGCCTCTGTATTCATTTGATTATTTCACATAATCCCAGGTGGTTTTTATGCAATCATTGTTATTAACTGTGTGTCTAACTGTAAGTATATTCCTAAGGATTTTAAATTCTGTGATTTACATTTTTGTCAGACTGTCCTGACGCTGCTGTTGAAAGTATCAGCCTTTTGAGAAGGAAAGATTCCAGATTACCACCAGGGATAGTGTCTCCAAAGCTCTACTATTAGCAATATCAGCATTTTTGAAAAGGGTACCTAAAGCAGGTCTATAAAAAAATGAATAAACAAAAGTAAACTTCTTATCTTATTTGCTGTACTTAGGGAAAGCTCAGATCATGCAGGGTTAGAGCTGAGACACCTTAGAGCTCACTTAGTCTAAGCCCTTCATTTTAAAGGTGAGGTAACAGAGGCCAACAACAGTTGGTTGGTTACATGACTTGACTATGGTCACACAGGTACTAAAAGGCAGAGTCAAAAATTTGAATCTATGTCCCTGGACTCCAATTCCAGCACTCTTTTCACTATGCTACACAAACCCAACAGTCAGGAAGTCTGGAGATGATGTAAATGATGTTGTACCAGGTGTAGTGATGTGTGTTGACCATACAAATGATCACACCTAGTCCTTGTATAAAACCCCTTCCTCTCTCAATGTTCTTATTGCATTACCAATCCTACCTCAATACTTAACAATAACAGCATCTTAATCCTTGTCCGTTTATTTCAAGTTTGCTTTAGTTGGTCATTGCAGCCAATAGAATAGCATAAAAGCTGGCTGGTTGCATTCTTTTTTGATCTGACACTTTTTCAGGATCCTTATGTCAGGGTTTCACTAGATGTGACCTTGTAGTTGGGGGAAAGAGAGATTCTGGTTAAGAGAAGCAGTGGGATGGCTGTGTTTCCAGAGCTGTAACACTACACAAACAAGGGTATTCAGCAGGTGCCTTTTCTATGGCTTTGCATGTATTAAGGACAATTGGAGAGGAAATCTGGTGGAGTGGAAAGCAAGGTAGCTTCAGAGACCAGAAGATCTCGTCCTGTCTCTGCCTCATAGGAGCTGGGTGACCATTGGCAGTGACTAAACCTCTCAGTGCCTCAAGGCAACTCTCTAAGACTAAGTTAGAGATGAGTTGCTGATTCGATAAATAGTTCATTTTAGTACTGGGTGCTCTCTACAAGATCAAAGATTTAACTAGCCATTCTCCTTCCCTTCACTTCCTCCCTCCCCATTGCCAGCCATGGACTAAAAAAAGAAGAAAAAGGACAGTTAGTTAAATCTTTGATGTTATGGAGGTTAAGAAAAAAAGAAATCAGGGGCAGCTAGGTGGCGCAGTGGATAAAGCACCGGCCCTGGATTCAGAAGGACCTGAGTTCAAATGTGACCTCAGACACTTGACACTTACTAGCTGTGTGACCCTGGGCAAGTCACTTAACCCTCATTGCCCCATGGGAAAAAAAAGAAAAAAAGAAAGCTCCTAGTCTAGTTTTGGGCTGTTCTTTAAGGAGCATTTCCAAATCCGCACATCTCTTTAAAAGGCATTGTGTGTTATTTTAAAGGCTATTTTCTCTGTTTAAATATGAAGTAAGGAAGAGAGGGAGTGAGCAGTAGGATAGAGAGCTAATTTGGAGCTAGGAAGACCCAGGTTCAAGTCTGACCTCTGACACACACTTACTGTGGGACTCTGGGCAAGTCACTTAATCTCTCAGTGTCTAAGGCAACTCTCTAAGACTAAATTCCAAGAAGGGGTCCACCTGCATTGGAGAAAGATGTTCCTCCATGTGACCTAAACCAATGAAATTGCAGGTCTAGTCTCTATCTCTAAATAAAGTAAACCACTTAAGTGAGATAAATATAGAAACATTGATCAAATATGACATGGTAAACTATCTTAACACAAGGTGTTTTAAGGTCATCCTAGTGAATAATAAGTCCTAACTGTTGTCTGATTTTATCCCAAATTTAAATTTCATTTTAAATTTAAATTCGATTTTAAATTTAAATTTCATTTTAAACCTAAGTTTTATTTTAAATTTAACTTCTTAGAAACTCATATATTCAATAAAGTTTTTTGCTTTAAGTTAAAATACCTAAGCACACACAAATTCCATAAATGGTTCAAAGCATGCAATGCATTTAAATTGTGTTACAAAAATGTCATTGTTCCAGTTGGCCAATTTTCTTTTCTTATCTTCCTAACGGTAAGCAGTGTAAGTGATCTCCCCTAGAGAAATTCTTTCTTGTGTATGCTGTTTTGACCCCTGACACTTCTAGGTGGTCAGTATTCCTCTTGCTTTGCAGAAAAGGTAACAAAAGTGAAAAGCTACAGTTCTAAAGCTCTGACAGCTTTCAGATTTCTCTCTAATCTAATACTATTTTAGTACTTTTGCTAAGTCTCTGGAAGCCTACAGTAGCATTTAAATGATTGATTTAATGAAACAGATGGAAGAATAAGCTCATTTTTAAGAATTAAGGGAAATCTCATTAACCTTCTGAATAGATACAAGGTTTTTGGCTTTAGCTTCTGGATTTTACTTTTTTTTTTTTTAATAAGATGACAACCCCTTCCTTTGGAGACATTTCACCCACTGCACTGAGTTGTATTTTGTTTATATTATACAGCTCCTAAGAAAAGAAAATTAATGTCTACTTCCATTAGTTAGATCCTTTACTTCTTAAAGCTAGAAGGTAAAATGTTTCCTTCATAGGCACTTGTAATTCCAGGTACAAACTAATTCGATTGTGTTATAAATCACAATCAACTTGAATAGTGACAGCTTTGTCATACACTCATCTCCCTAGTGTTCCTACATAGCTGATAGTTAAAGAACAGTGCCACATTGAAATTAGCATAGTGACTGTAATCACATTCAATTTTTTACATAGTGATACACAAATCAGCCTACTTTGGTAAAGATATATTAGCTAGGATCACTGGAGTTGAAAATTCCATTTCCTCTTAATGAGCTGTACACAGGCAGCCATCAAAGTAACAAATAATTTATTAGAAAGTCTAGCATCCATTTCTCCTCACAAATGGATATCCATACTGTATAGATCCCCCCCAAAGGCAAGATTCTACCACTCACAGATAATCAAGCTCTATCAAATATCACTCAAGGTTCAATATATTGACAATGAACGTTTTCCCTTTTGACCACTCAGACTATGTGTTCAAATTATATCTAAGGAATCTTAGGTGTTTTTATTTCCTTCTTGCTCCCTTTCCCCCTTCCCCCTTTATCTACCAAAAGGATACCAGGAAAATATTTACTTCAAGGATATATCATTATTTACAACTATCCCAAAATATTTCAATGGCTATAAAAGAATAAGAGCAGCAAAGCATGAGTAGGCTATAATATTTCAAATGAATTATGCCTACAACTTGTGGTATAAATGAAAAGGACCTCCTCAAATCACTGAACTCAGTCTATCACCTTCTAGTTTCCATATAAGGCAAGATTCCTTAGAGATTTTTGAAGTAGTATTTGCACCAATCACAGTGCTAGGAAGACAGGGAGGAACACTTGATCAGTGACATCCCTGAGAAGTACAGGTATAAGATGATTTACTTTTCTTTTCCAAAAGCAGTCAAGAGCTTTCATCACTGCTAAATGTCAACCAAAAAATCAATGACCCATGTCTTATTTCAGGTTCAATATTCATGAGCTCAAAGACATCAACTAACATTAGCAAACAGCCTATAGGCTTATAATAATTGTTTGTTAGTGTCAATTGGAAGCAGCTTCAAACTTTGAGCAACACACCACACCATAAAGAAATCACAAAGATGACAGTCATAGTCACTGAAACCCATGAGGGTATAATTTTTCTCCACCAGGATTTCATTTTAGTATGGTATCAAATTTCATTTGGCAGAGCTTAGGAGGGAAACTAACTGGAAATGCAAAAATAAATAAATAAATGAAAATTCCTTATGCAGAAGAAATAAAATAGCTGCCAAATAAATATGCCCAGGATAACGAGGAATCTGCTGTTTTAAAACTTCCACAAAAGGAGTAGGGATCACAACTTGTCTTTTTTTTTTTTTTTACAGTATCTGATACAAAAATTCCAGTTTCCTTCAAAAATTACCATCTGGGCTTAAAACGTTATAACTTACAACTTTTTGTTATCTAATAGGGCAGTCCAGGACAAAAGGAAACTGTTGGGGTAAAAAAAAAACAAAACCCAAACCAACCAGCAAACCAAAAAAAAAAAAAAAAAAACAAAAAAACCCAGAAACCTGAATTAACACAAATTCCATTACCCTTGAAAAATATCTACTTTTCCTTTCCTATAGTCATTTGAGCAACTAAACTTGAAATTTCTCAATCTTCCTCCCCCAAAGCAAATAAACCGTTCCCTTGAAAGTGTTAATCTGCTATCAGATCACCTTCATAGAAATATTTATATATTTTTGCAAATTTCTAGGTTTTTTTTTTTTTGGTGAAAGATGTTTTCAGTGACCAAAAACCATTCACCTATTTACCTTAATGGAAGAGAGGTCAATTTTTTCTTCTTTTTTGGCTGGAGGTGGAGCTGGGGCAGGAGCAGGGGCAGGTGCTGGGGCAGCGGCTTTCTTAACGTCCTTCTTTGGTGCCATTTTGTTTAAAAAAAAAAAGTTTAAAAAATACACCTGCAAAGGACTTTCTCTCAACACCACCTGTCAAAGTATTCTTGAAAGAGCAGTGGTGGCTTCGTTGATCTACACCCCAGTGCCTTGAAGGTGGATCCAGAGTGTTAAATAGCATAAGGGCATATATATATTTCACTTAGTACCTAATAGAATCTTGACACATGCAGTTGGATTGGACAGTTCAGTAAGTCGAGGGGGATGTCATTCCGACTCAGACTATAAATGGAATCTAAGGGGTCAGGGCTTCATCACATTTTTTTACACTCCCTTGGCTTTTTCCCCCCCTTCTCTCCTCCAAATGAAAAGAAGGGACCATGACAAAACCAACTTCTGATCTCTTGCTGACAGTCAAAAGCATATTGACTAGTATTTTTTCTTGTTAGAAATTTAGTTCGGCTAGAGTTGTAAATTTCTTTTTTTTTTTCCCTTCCCCCCATGCCTAAGTATCTTTACTGAAGGATTTAATTTCAACTTGGAATTTTGGCTTTCAGGGCTGGGAAGCTCACCAAACTTCTATCCTGCCCCTTTTGCTCTTGCTCCTCCCCTCCTTTCCATATTTTGCAAGAAAGTGTTGATCAGCAAAGAGTTGGTGTTTAAAAATAAAGCAGACGTATATGGAAAGCTCAACAAGCCTTGAGAACAGCCTGATCTCCCTTGCAGAGAGACAAAGCTCTCTCTCTTTTTTTTTTTTTTACAATGAACTTCACAATAAACCTCTCCTTAAAATCCAAAACTACTTTCTGGAATTTAATTTATTTTCTACTATGAGCATTATTAAGTAGGAAGGCTAACTAGATTTGCCTCTCTTTACAGTCCTCCCTGCCCCCCATCATCTAGCCATCAATCAAATGAGACATTTACAATCTTTGCTCTCTATTTGCAGGCTTAAACCCTTAAGACAAGTCTAATGATCTTTCATCTTCTTGTCACCAGGAAGATCCTATACCTTAGGTCTTTTCTAGTGGAGACAAAAATTCTATACTTCATCTAGATGGTTAGATTTATTAAAGGTAAGAAAAAACTTTAATTGTCATTCCCTGACACATTTCTGTAATCAACCTGAATGCTTTGGTTTTTTTTTTTTTAATTTATCTCACTTGGTTAACAGCCAGCTCCTAGTTCAGGGTATCTTATCCTTTTGTGTGTGTCTCATAGACCCCTTTGACAGTCTGGTGAAGCCTATGCACCTCTTCTTAGAATAATGCTTTTAAATAACTAATAAAATATAATCTTTTAAAATATTTAAGATCACAAATACAAAGGATACCAAAGGTTTGTAGGGGGAAAGAGGTAATTTTTCCCCCTTCGAAGTTAACAGATCTCAAGAACCCATGTCATATAGTATTGATGCATTAAGAAGGGTAAGGAAACTACCCAATGAATATAATGTATTCTGGAAGATTATACGTGGAGGAATTTTACAGTTAAAAATCACCTATGGGGGGCAGCTAGGTGACATAGTGGATAAAGCACTGGCCCTGGATTCAGGAGGACCTGAGTTCAAACCTGGCCTCAGACACTTGACACTTACTAGCTGTGTGACGCTGGGCAAGTCACTTAACCCTCATTGCCACAGCAAAAAAAAAAAAAAGAGTAAAAACATCACCTATTGTTTGTTTTACACCTGAATTTTTTAAATTTCACTTTATGTGACATCACAACAACTTTTTATTTTAACAGCAACTTTTAAAATAATGCTAAGTTAAGGATGTTTATAAAGGAAGAAGATAAAGTATCAATTAAGTGTTGTTAGGTTTTAAAGAAATTGAATTAATTAGGACCTTAAGATCTTTTTTTTTTTTTAGGGCAGCTAGGTGGCACAATGGATAAAGCACTAGCCCTGGATTCAGGAGGACTTGAGCTCAAATCTGACCTTAGAAACTAGACACTTACTAACTGTGTGACCCTAGGCAAGTCACTTAACCCTCATTGCCCCACGTCCCAAAAGATATGGTTTCCAATATATTTTTTTAATAGTTTAACCTTATTTTGAAAAAGAGCTTCCATGACATCTCTCTCCAATCAGATTATAAACTGTTTGAGAGTCAGGAAGGCTTTCATTCTTTGTTTATCATAGGATCCAGCATATTACCTGTCACATAGTAGATACTTGATAAATGTTTATTGATTGGGTGATTATCAGATAATCTCTATGGAGTTGGTCAATATCATAATTTTCTCTATTTTTTGAGATTTAAACACTGAGATTGATAGATTATCAATGACTTACCCAAGAACACATCTCAGTGGTACTAGTCTCTTTAGTTCACTTTATGCCTCTGCAGCCTGGCCCTCCTGATTACAGTGGCCCTTATAGTTATTAGAGATGGATTTCTCAACCTCTCCAGGCCAACCATTGCCCAAATTAATCTGCCGATATCTTACATATCAAAATGTCTTGCTAACATGCACATATATTTATCTGAGGAGATTGCTCATCATCCATTTAACTATGAGAACAGAGTTCTTCAGAAATGACACCTTTTGCAGGGGAAACACTATTCCTCCCCTCCTACTCTAATACTTCCTCTCCTTCTCCCCCTACCTCATGAGTGCAGAACCCTTCATTTTCTTTTCATAACTAAAGGAGAACTGAAGTCTTTATTATTGGCTGGCATTTGTGATCATGAGGTATATATGAGCAATTTTTATTTCACTGTCTTTTCTTTACACCCTACATCTTACCCAATATACTTCAAGTTTCAAATGAGATACATGTAGAGTGCTTTGCAAACTTGAAAGTGCTTGTCATTATTAAAGCTTTTGGTCATTCCTCAAACAAGGGAATTCCAGAGCTGATGAGGGAAGTACAGGTTCTGGTCCCTCATATGTTCATTTAGAAGAGAAATGATTGGGGCAGCTAGGTGGTGCAATGGATAGAGCACTGGCCCTGGAGTCAGAAGGACCTGAGTTCAAATCTGGCCTCAGACACTTGACACTTATTAGCTGCGTGACCCTGGGCAAGTCACCTAACCCCAATTGCCTCAGAAAAAAACAAAAAAGAAGAAGAAGAAGAAAAATGAAAAAAGAAATGGTAAGTACTTTGTTCTACACGGTTCAGTAATCTTCCCCAAATAAATGCATTTCAGATGGAGAATTCCACTGGGAGTTTTTAAAATGACATTAAAATTAATTTTTAAAAATGACAAAATGTGAAAGAAGAATATTTCATTTCCTATTGAGGCAGCATGGTGTGGTAGATGTTTTGTACTTCTTGATGCAAGCTAGCATAAATAGGATTCTGGTTTTTGGAGTCTGGAAGACTTGGGATCAAATTTGACCTGTGATACTTACTAGCAGTTACCATAGGGAAGTCACTTAACTCCCATGTGTCTCAGGCAATTCCATAGTATCATATACTGATAGTTGGAAGGAACCTCAAAGGTCATCTGCTCCAGCTCTCTTCTTTTATAGTAGAGAAAACCGAGACCTTGAGAGGTTAGATGATTTGCCCAATATTTCATAGGTAGTAACTGGAAGGACATATTTCCTAAGTAATTGACAGGTTATCACCTGCTTTGCATCAGTGGAGAAATTTTCCATACCAGGAATTCCATATGTTGATTAAATCACAATATGTGTATTTATTTATTTAGGGAAAACAGCTTGGCCCCATTTAGCACCTGGCCCTGATTTCATTTTTCCATATTGAAAGAGCCTGGACATAAAATTGAGTAGCTATAAAAATAGAAATCTTTGGAGCATAAGATTTAGAACTAAAAAGGGACTTTAGAAATTGTCTAATCCATTCTTCATTCCCTCCCCTGTTACAGGTGAAGAAATTGAAGCCCCAAGAGATTAAGTGACTTGCCCAAGGTTACAAAGACAGTTAAATACTAGAGCTTGGATTAATCCTGACTCCAGACCAGATGTTTTTCCCAAAGAACCATCTTGTCTGAAACCTTAAGAAAAATAATAGTAGGGGCAGCTAGGTGGCGCAGTGGATAGAGCACCGGCCCTGGATTCAGGAAGACCTGAGTTCAAATCTAGCCTCAGACACTTGACACTTACTAGCTGTGTGACGCTGGGCAAGTCACTTAACCCCAATTGCCTCACCAAAAAAAAAAAAAAAAAAAAGAAAGAAAAAGAAAAAGAATAGTAGCTGGACCTCACCCCTGCTTTGGGAATATCCATTGACAAAGGTCTACATTCATACTAGAAAAGCTGATAAATTTTCAGGAATTACAGTGCTAAATTTTCTTTTTAGTGACTGAAGTGTGCATGAAATGTCATCATGCTTTATTAATGACATGCAGAAATTGTACATTAAGACAAATGCGTTTCTGAAACTTTGACCCTGAGTACTTTAATGTGATAATCAGCATCAATGTGAACTTTCCCCGCTCCCCCTCCTTTGATGAGATTATGTGACAAGACTCCCTTCTAAGAGAAAGAAAGGGCAACAGCTGAGGATTCTTGTTCTTAGTGACAGCTGATGAACTCTGTGCCCAGATCTTGAGTGTCCCTCACGCTTAACTGTACCATTTGCTGTATACATTTTTTTAGCTCCTTACCCAAGCATAAGGGAATGAAGAAGAAGAAGAAGAAGAAGAAGAAGAAGAAGAAGAAGAAGAAGAAGAAGAAGAAGAAGAAGAAGAAGAAGAAGAAAGGGAAGAGGAAAAGAAATATCTACTAAAATTCTGGAGAATTGATCAAATGTATTCTTCTAAATTCTAGTTTTCCATCCCCCTGAGTCTGGTTTTCAATGTATAAAGACTTTTCAAAAACTAATTTGCTCCTTATTGCCATAGTATAGCTTTATACCTTCTTTTTGGCCAGGATTGTTATCTTTGATCTAGAGATTTCATGGCTGGAGGATGGAATCAATGATCTAATTTTTGTTTTTCTCATCACTATACTCTTATGGGTTGTTTCATGCTTATCTTGAACATACACATCCATATTTCTTTATATTTCTCATTTTTCTGCTTTTTCTTTTTTCTTATTAGAGCCACATATTTAACCACTGATTTTCCAACTACCAAGGAATAGTTGTTTTTGCTACAGTTCATGAATGACACTTTCTGAGATGCTGGGAAAAATAGTGAAAGGAAGTGGTTTTTCCAGGAACCGAATTGTTCCTAACACCTAAAAATAAGAGAAGGTGCCAGCAGCAAGGCATGGCTAAGTAGTAACAACCGCACCAATAAGGGACAAGATTCAGAGGAAGCTAGGGGACATTGGATAGAATGATGGAGCTGGAATCAGGAAGACTTGACTTTAAATCTAGCCTCTGCCACTCGCTAACTATGTGACCCTGGGCGAGGTTGTTAGTCTCTGTTTACCTTAGATTCTTTGACTGCAAAATACATATGAAGTAGTTTCTCTGTGCCAGGCATTAAGAGATGTGCTGGGGAGTCGCAGAAGATGGCTTCTGCATAAACTTGGCTTTCCAAGACCTTACAATTGAACAGGGAATGGTGGAAGAGGAATAGGAGGATCGGGGACAAGACGTATATATGTAACCAATGTTGGGATATTTTCCACCTGACCTTTCTCTCTTCCAGTCTTCCCTTCTCTCTAATGAACAGAGAAGCTGGAAATGATAATAGCACCTACTTTCCAGGATTGGAAAACAAAAAAGCCCATACCATATCCATTCATTGAAGTTCCTTCCTCCTTTTTGTCAAGGTCTGGTTAAGGTGCCATTTTCCTTTTAAAATCTTCCCCCAAATCCCACAGTGAAAGTGATCTTTACCTCCTCAAATATCATTAAGCACTTTGCCTGGACTACTGCTCCAAATTTATCTCATTCTCCCTTAGATCACAGTTATTTGTTTATTTAAACCTGGTGTCAAAGACTCAGGATGGGAAATACCTCAGTACGATTGTTCCGCTCCCCCCCCCCCACTTCTCTTGGCTCATAGCTCCCATCTAGGAGATTCAGGAAAGCATATGAATGATACTCTTTTCACTGCAGACTGATGGACACTCCCTGTGCACAAGCTTAAAGTCCACAGAACACTTAGAGAGAAGTTTTTTTTATTAAAAGAAGGAAAACAGGGGCAGCTAGGTGGCGTAGTGGATAAAGCACCAGCCCTGGATTCAGGAGTACCTGAGTTCAAATCTGGCCTCAGACACTTGACACTTACTAGCTGTGTGACCCTGGGCAAGTCACTTAACCCTCATTGCCCTGCAAAAAATAAAATAAAATAAAATAAAAAGAAGGAAAACAAATGAGACCCTTGAATGAATAGTCATTAAAAATATACCAAAATTCCCATACTTCATTATAGTCCCAAATCTGAGGGCTTCTTTGACAGACACTTCTTAATTCCCTGTTTCCCCTCCCCCAACCTCAACAAGTCCTAACTTTAATTCCTGCAGGCAAGACAATGGCAGACATTTCTAGGGTCTTTTACCTTTCTTCAGGAGCTAACAACATTCCTTCTTCTCTCTGGCTGTCTTGCTATCTTTTTATTAAGTGTTTGGTCAGGTTTCAAGAGTCCCATGCCTGCCTCTTTTTTTTTTTTTTTTGGTGGTGAGGCAATTGGGGTTAAGTGACTTGCCCAGGGTCACACGGCTAGTACGTGCCAAGTGTCTGAGGCCGGATTTCAACTCAGGTCTTCCTGACTCCAGGGTCAGTGCTCTATCCACTGCGCCACCTAGCGGCCCCTGTCTTGCTATCTTTTAAAACAGTCCTTCCCAGTTTCTCTTATCATTAGAGAGAAGGAAAGACTGTCTTCCCTAGATATTCAAACGGGAAGAAGGAGATAAAAAGGAGAAAATATACCATGTACATGTCTTGCTGCCCACCCCTCCTCCATCACTGTGAATTAGCTTATAAGGTCTTTGAGCACCAGGTTTAGGTGACAGCCATCTTTGTACATCCTAGTGCCCAGGACAAAGAAACTCCTTCATAAATGTTTGTTGCTGAATTGATTCAAGCGGGTCTTACTCTGTCTTTATTCAGCAAGTCTCTACTATTTCTTAGGGGCAGGGTGACCCAAGAGAATGACCAGCTTATACCTCTGGCAGCCTTTGTGACATGTATTAAAACATACTTGTTTATCTCTCCTCCTGCTAGCAGGTAAAGGAAGATTTAAGAATCCAAGAGCCATGGCAAGGGAGTCATCAGGGCTTGGAAAAGTAGGAAGAAGAAGTCCCAAGCTGAGCAGCAAATCTTAAACATGGGGCTATAGATCTCCTTAAATTACCCCTGTCTTTTTAGTAAGCCAACTTCCCAGTCTAATTGGTTTAGTTGTGTTTTCTTGAAAGCTGATTTTCAGTTTTCCTTATTTTTCTTCATTTCTAATTCAATTTTTTAAAACTTTCTTTAGTTTTCTTGTTTGTGTTTTCTTTTTCTTTTCTTTCTTCCCCAGGGCAATGAGGGTTAAGCGACTTGCCCAGGGTCACACAGCTAGTAAGTGTCAAGTGTCTGAGGCCGGATTTGAACTCAGGTCCTCCTGTATCCAGGGCTGATGTTTTATCCACTGTGCCATCCAGATTCCCCCTTCATTTTTTTTTAAAGTGAGGCATTTGGGGTTAAGTGACTTGCCCAAGGTCACACAGCTAGGAAGTGTCAAGTGTCTGAGGCTGGATTTGAACTCAGGTCCTCCTGACTCCAGGGATGGTGCTATATCCACTGTGCTACCTAGCTTCCCCCTTCAATTTGTTTGAAAACAGATCAGATATTGTGCTGATTACTTTGAGGCTCCAATATACTATAGAAGGTACATCTATAATTCTGAGAGTCTCATCAGTGTAGCCATTTAGAAGAGACTGCCCTTGTAATCCACACAGAAAAAAAGCAAATCTAAATACAATGTCTATTGTCTAGTACCAGCTCAGTGGTTCTCAAACTTTTGGGTCCCTTTACTTTCAGGATCCCTTTACTTTCTTTCTTTCTTTCTTTTTTTTTTAGGGCAATGAGGGTTAAGTGACTTGCCCAGGGTCACACAGCTTCCTTTACTTTCTTAAAAATCATTGAGCCCCGCCCCCCAAAGAGCTTTTGTTTATATGAATTGTATTAACTGATATTTACATTAGACATAAAAAATCTTAGTATTATAATAAAAATAGTTTTTACCTTATGGACTCCCTGAAAGGGTCTCAGGAACGCCCAAGGGACCCCAGACCACATTTTTAGGATCTATGAAATTGTCCCTTTATTTCTTGTGGAACAATAATATTTCATTACATTCATAACATAATTTGTTCAGTCACTCTGCAATTGATGGATACTTCCTTAGTTTCCAGTTCATTTCTCCCCCCCCCCCAAAGAGAAGCTATTGATATTTTTGTATATATAGATCATTTTCCTCTTTCTTGGGGTATAGAGTTTGTAGTGGTATTGCAGGATTAAAGGATATATATTGACTTCCAGAGTATAGTTCCAAACCGCTTCCCAGAATGGTTGGATAAATTCCCAGTTCCACTAGTAGTATATTACCATACTTGTCCTCCTACAACCCCTTCCAACAACTGTCATTTTCCATTTTTGTCATCTTTGCCAATCTTACAGGTGTGAAGTAGAATTTCAGAGTTAAGTTTGCTTTTTTCTAGTTATTAGTGATAACTCAGATTTCTTCATTTGAGACCTACCTGTTCACATACGTTGATCATTTATCTATTAGAGAACTATTGTCATTCTTATGTATTTGAATCAGTTAATTACATAGCCATGCCTGGAATTCTCTCCCTCCTCATCTTTGTCACCTGATTTTCCTGGCTTCCTTCAGGTCCCAGAAAACCCAACCTTCTATAAGAAACCCTTCTTTCTCTTTCTTTTTTTTGTTTTTTTGTTTTGTTTTGTTTTGTGGGGCAATGGGGGTTAAGTGGCCACCTAGGGTCTCACACAGCTAGTAAATGTCAAGTATCTGAGGCCAGATTTGAACTCAGGTCCTCCTGAATCCAGGGCCAGTGCTTTATTCACTGTGCCACCTAGCTGCCCCAAGAAACCTTTCTTGATCACCCCTTTTTTTTTTTAAGTGAGGCAATTGGGGTTAAGTGACTTGCCCAGGGTCACACAGCTAGTAAGTGTTAAGTGTCTGAGGCCGGATTTGAACTCAGGTACTCCTGACTCCAGGGCCGGTGCTCTATCCCCTCTTGATCACCTTTAATGCTAGTTACTTCCCTCTGTGATTATCTCCAGTTTATCCAATTATGGCTTGTTGATACATAGTTATTTGAATGTTGTCTCCTCTATCAGAATGTGATCTCCTAAAGCACAGGGACTGTCTTTTGCTTTTTTTTGTATCCCTAGCACCTACCACAGTGTCTAGCACATAGCAAGTGCTTAATAAATGACTTTATCAAATAATCTTCCCACAAAATTTTTCAGAGTTAATCATTTTCCTCCTAATTTAACTGCTCTGATTTTGTGGTCTTCAATTTTTTGTAACCCAAGGTATTCACTTCATCTTTTGTCATCACTCTACTTTTTTTTTTTTTTCTGGGGCAGTGAGGGTTAAATGACTTGCCCAGGGTCACACAGCTAGTACAAGTCAAGTGTCTGAGTCCGGATTTGAACTCAGGTCCTCCTGAATCCAGGTCTGGTGCTTTCTCCACTAAGCCACCTAGCTACCCCAATCACTCTATTTTTTGACATTGCATGAATACCAGTGGATCAAATGGGCTTTCCATCAGTTATCTCCCATTCTTTCTATATGACCTCATTTGTCCACTGGGTGACCTACAACTTTTATTCTTCAGAGTCTGTAGTATTCAAAGGTCCACAGCACTATGATATCACCTGAAGAATATCAATGTTAAAGAGAAGGGCCTTTGTCTCAGGGAAAAGTTTAGAGTCAATAAAAGCACTGCACAATTTCTCAAAAGCAATATGGCCCCCTTTCTTCATCCTGTTCAAATTTCAGCCTAGCTCATTGTTCATGCTCTGTGTCTGTTTAAGGTATATTCTGATGGACAAACAGAAGGGGTTGTATATCCAAACGAATTTTATAGTCTGTAAACTAGGTTCTTTACCCACTTAGTTTTTCATGTATGAATAAGAAGCACTATAGGTATTATATTTTGCAGATGTGAAAACTGAGTCTCAGAGAGGTTGTGACTTGCCCATAGTCACATAGTTAGTAAGCATTGGAGGAAAAATGAAAACCCATATCTTTCTACCCTTTTAGCCTAGAAAGTACTCTTTCCTAAGCTTTATGGGTCTAGAAAATACTTTGTAGTACTCATTCCACTGTACTGCACTGACCATTTTTTTCTACCCTTTCCATTTGCTCATGTTATAACTGGGTAGGACAAATAAGAAACAGATAGAAAGACTAAATGTGCACATAGCTTCTGTAAACTAATATGTTTTAACGAAACACAAGATTTCCCTTTTATTTTCCTTTATTTATTTTTTCTTGGGTGGGGCAATGAGGGTTAAGTGACTTGCCCAGGGTCACACAGGTAGTAAATGTCAAATGTCTGAGGCTGGATTTGAACTCAAGTTCTCCTGATCCCAAGGCCAGTGCTTTATCCACTGCACCACCTAGCTGCCCCTTCCTTTTATTTTCACATATACAACTCAACTTATATTCCTATGATAACTTCAAGACAGTGTAGTGGCACTGACTCAAGTGCCAAACCTCTCAGAAAGCCCTAGGTTCAAATTATGCCTTGTGCGTTTAATTGTGTGACTATGGGCAAGTCACTTCTCTAAACTTCAGACAGTTCTCTTTATGATTTATCTGCTAAGAGAGAGACAGGTTGTGACCTGAAGCAACTCTGAGATCACTTTAGCTTGATGGATAAACCTCTCTGTTTTATTGTTGCTTCTCTCTCCTAGAACAGCTCTGAACCCTCTTTATATTTTAGTCTTTAGTTGACATATTCACTTATATTCAATGATGTGCTTCCAAAGCTCTGCCACCTGCAACCTATTTTTTCTTGTCTGAGCAGCATGGACAAATTGCAGTCCAAATTTGGTGGATAGGATCTATATGGAAATCACATCTTTTTATTTACTTTTTCCCCTCCTTAATGAATTGAGAGGGGAGAGAAAAGCAGAATTCATGGTTGTGCATCTCTCAGGCAGTAATAAGTACCATTTATTGAAACCACAGACTAATCCAATCCCAATTTATCCCATCAGAAATCAAGCTACTTTTATGTCATTTCAGAGAATGAATGTGAAGAATATAAAATTAAATCCCATATGTTAGAGATTTGGTGGTGAATAATATCATCACAACTTTTCACCCATGCTCATCTATAATGATTTTGGTTTGCCTTGTTAGTCCCATATCAACTCCCAGCAGTGGAATTTTGGGTAAGTCACTTCCCTGTCCAGCCCTTCATTTTTTCATCTGAAAAATTAAACTATATCTTACACGTAGAACATGCAACCTATGGACCAAGTCCTGTCCTTCTAACCACAGGATAGAATATACCTGCAATTTTTAGAAAAAAAGTTCATTTTATTTTTAAAAATCATATTTATTTTATTTTAAATTTATGGAATAAAACAAGAATTTCCATAATATAGTATAACAAAAAAGATGATTGCACATGAAACTGAAAATCTATTATGTACAACTTGCTATTCCTTCTAAATATATAATAAAGTTACCATGTAATTTTCTTTTTTCCCTTATCTTCACTGTAGAGATGGCTATCATTAGACACAAATGTGCATATGTATATATGTATGTATATATGTATATACACACACACACACATATATATATATACACACACATAAGCCCAGATGCATATATATATGTAAAATCATTCTATATGTACTTCTATTTATCAATTCTCTAGATGCAGATAACATTTTTCTTCACATGTTCTTTGTAGTTAATTTGGGTATTTATAATAGTCAAAATGACTTATTTGCTCAAAGTTGTTCTTAAAACAATATTGCTGTTACTGTATACAATGTTCTCTTGGTTCTGCTCTTTATGCTCTTCATTATTTTGTGCAACTCTATCCATGTTTTTGTAAGGTCACTGAGATCATCATTTCAGTACTGGCTAAGAAATATATTTTTTAAAAGTAATTTTGAAGGACTTAAGAACTCTGGCTAATTAAATGACTAAGCATAATACCAGATAACTGATGAAAAAGAATGCTACCTATCTCCTGCCATAGAGATGATGAACTCAAGGTGCAGAATGAGACATTCATGTTTGGACATGGCACATATGTTCTTAGTTTTGCTTGACTGTGCTTATTTGTCATAGGGATCATGTTTTCCTTTTTTTGTACGTATGGGGGTACGACTTGAGAAGTGGAGAGGTAGTGATAAGTTTGACAAAAAATAAGTGAAAAAATAAGAGGGTCATTAAAGGATTTTTTGAAAAATGCACAAAGGAGAACAGAAGGAAGTTCAAAAGGAAAAAAAAAACAGACAAGAAGGACAACCATGAAAGTCGCACATTTAATTTATCATACTTTAAAAAGTAAGCTGCACTTTTTTTGTTTTGTTTTGTTTTTTGTTTTTTTAGTGAGGCAACTAGGGTTAAGTGACCTGCCCAGGGTCACACAGCTAGTTAAGTATTAAGTGTCTGAGGCCGGATCCGAACCCAGGAACTCCTGACTCCAGGGCCGGTGCTCCATCCACTGCGCCATCTAGCTGCCCGTAAGCTGCACTTTTAACATTAAAAATTTCACATATGGGGGCAGCTAGGTGGTGCAGTGGATAGAACACTGGCCCTGGAGTCAGGAGGACCTGAGTTCAAATCTGGCCTTAGAAACTAAACACTTACTAGCTGTGTGACCCTGGGCAAGTCACTTAACCCCAATTGCCTCACCGAAAAAAAAAATTCACATATGATACCCCTTTTCTATTCTGCTTTGTATATGGGAATGTTCATTATAAAATGGTTAAGTTCAGTTCAGAATGTGAAAATTAAATAACAGAAAAGGAAAGGGTTGGTTTTCTCTCTCTCTCTCTTTCGGCTAATAGGTTGTATAAACTAGTAGGCAAATGAGAACTAACCGCCTGAAATTTCTAGCTTTGTAGCAAATATTGGGTAATGTTTGCATATATCCAGTTCTGTAAAAATATACACCCTTTTATGAAGTTGCTGAAATTGAGGCAAATCTGGCTCCCTTCCCCTTCCCTCATGAGCAGAGTCCATATCAAAATACATATGTTTCATTCTGCAACTGCCCAAAACCTCTATGTCAGGAGGTGAGTAGTTAGGTAGCAAGCTTCATCATCAGTCTTCTAATGTCATGTTTAGTTAGTCACTGCATTGATTAGAGTTTTAAAAATCTTTAAAGTTATTATTATTTTTTAAAATCTAAAACTCCCAGATACTTTGTACCCTGTAGCTAGGGTGCCCCATTGGAGTTAATATAAGGCCGTAATATAAGGGATTATGGAAAAACAGATTAAAAATTAATTGGAGATGGGGCACAACTAGGTGGCGCAATGGATAAAGCACCGGCCCTGGATTCAGGAGGACCTGAGTTCAATTCCGACCTCAGACACTTGACAGTTTCTAGCTGTGTGCCCCTGGGCAAGTCACTTAACCCTCATTGCCCTGCAAAACAAACAAGCAAAAATTAATTGGAGACTAAACAACCTAATCTTAAAATTAAAATCATTAATTTCATTAAAGAGAATGACATTAATAAGACAACGTATCAAAACCTACGTGATGCAACAAAAGCAGTAATCAGAGGAAAATGTATAGCTCTAAATGTTTATATCAATTAAAATAGGAGAAAAGCAAACCATTTATTGGGTATGCAATTAAGAAAAAAACAGAAAAAGAACCAATTAAAAATCCTCTATTAAATACTAAATTGGAAATCTTAAAAATTTAAGGTGAGATTAATAAAATGAACTAAGAAAACCATTCCTTTAAGGAATAAAACTAGGAATTGGTTTTATGAAAAAAACCGATAAAATAGATGTACTATTGGTTAATATAATTTTTTAAAAAGAGAGAAGAAAACCAAGCATACTGCTAATGAAGATGAAATCAAAGCAATTATAAAGAGGTATTTTGCCCAGTTCTATGCCCCAAATATTCACCAATTTAGGTGAAATGGAAGAATATTTACAAAAATATAAACTGCCTAGATTAACAGAAGAGGAAATAGAGTATCTAAGTAAACCTAATTTAGAAAAATAAATTGAACAGGCCATAAATGAGCTTCCTGAGAAAAAAGCATCCGAACCAGATGGATTTACAAGTGAATTCTACCGAACATTTAAAGATCAAAGTAATTCCAATGTTAGATAAATTAGTTGGAATGACAGGCAAAGAAGGAGTTCTGCCAAAATCCTTTTTTGAAACAAATATGGTACTAATACATAAAGATGGAAGAGCAAAATCAGAGAAAGACATTTATAGACCAATTTTATTAATGAATATGTATTCAAAAATCCTAAATGAAAAACACAGAGTATATACATTGTGACCAAATAGAATTTATAGCAGGAATGCAGGGATGGTTTTTACGTAAGGAAAATGACCAATATAAGTGAGTATATCAATAACAAAAGTAACAAAAATCATATGATTATAGCAATATGTGTAGAAAGAGATTTAGACAAAATTCAACACTCATTCCTATTAAAAACACTTGAAAGCATAGGTACAAAGGAATTTTTCCTTAAAACAAGAGATATATACCTAAAACCATCAGTAAGCATTATTTGTAATGGGTTTAAGCTAGAAGCCTTCCCAATAAGATTTGGTGAAACAAGGATACCCATTGTCACCAGTATTATTGAACATTGTATTAGAAATGTTAGCAATAGCAGTGAGAAGAAAAAGACAATGAAGGAATAAAAAGGCAACGAGGTAACAAAACTATTTCTTTTTGCAGATGATATACTTGGAAAATGCCAAATATTCAACTAAGAAGTTAGTAAAAACAATTAATAATTTTAGTAAAGTAGCAGGATATACAATAAATCTACATAAATTACCAGCATTTCTATATATTACCAACAAAACCCTATAAAAAGAGATAGTAAGAGATGCCCCATTTAAAATAATGGTAGACAGTATAAAATACCTAGGAGTATACCTACCAAAAAAAAGTGAGGAGCTCCATAAACAATTATAAAACGCTTTTTATACAAATAAAGTCAGATTTAAATAACTGAAAAAATAATAATTGTTCATTGGATAGGTAGAGCCAATATAATAAAAATAAGAAATTTACCTAAAATAACCTACTTATTCAATGCTATCACAAGTAAATTACCAAAAAATTATTTTACTGATTTAGAACAAATAAAAGCAAAATTCATTTGAAAGAATATCAAAGGAATTAATGAAAAAAAAAGTAAAGGAAGAAGGTTTAGCAGAACCAGATCTTAAACTATATTATAACACAGTAGTTATCAAAACTATCTGGTACTGGCTATGAAATAGAAAAGTAGATCAGTGGAACAGAGTAGACATACAATACACAGTAGCAAATGGTTATAGTAATCTTGTGTTTGACATATGTAAAGATTTAAACTTTGGGGATAAGACTTCATTATTTAGTAAAAATTGTTGGGAAAGCTAGAAAGCAGTCTGCCAGAAATTGGACAATAGACTGATATCTTACACCATTTACCAAGATAAAGTGAAAATAGATACATGACCTAGATATAAAGGAAGATATCACAAGAGAAATAGAACATGAAATATATTATCTATCAGACTAGAACAATTTATGAATAAACATGAGATAAAGAGCATTGTGAAGTATAAAATGGGTAATTTTATTACATTAAATTTAAAAGGTTTTAGGTAAATAAAACCAATGTAACCAAGATTAGAAGGAAAACAAAACTGGGAGAAAATTTTTATAGACAATTTCTCAAATATAAGTCTCATATCTGAAATACAACTTTGTCAAATAAGAATACAAGTCATTCCCTAATTGATAAATGGTCAAAGGATATGAACAGGAAGTTTTTTTTTTGATGAAGAAATCAAAACTGTATATAGTCATATGACATTACTATTCATTAGAGAAATGCAAATTAAAACACCTTTGAGATGTTATCATATACCTATCAGATTGGCTAAAATGATGGAAGGGTAAAGTGACAAATGTTGAAGGAGTTATGGAAAAATTGGGACTCTCATTGTTGGTGGAACTGTGAACTGATCCAACTATTTTAAAAAATAGAATTTTATTTTATTTTTTCCAATTACATGTAAAGATAGTTTTTAACATTCATTTTTGTAAGATTTTGAGTTCCAAATTTTTCTCCCTCCCTTCCCTCTCCCTTCCCTAAGACAGCAATCTGATATAGGTTATACAGTACAATCATGTTGAGCATATCTCTCCACATTAGTCACGTTGTGAGAGAAGAATCAGAAACAAGAGGGAAAAACCACAAGAAAGAAGAAACACAAAAAAACAACAACAAAAGTAAAAATAGTATGCTTCGATCTGCATTCAGATGCCATAGTTCTTTTTCTGGATGTGGAGAACATTTTCCATCATGAGTCTTTTGGAATTGTCTTTGATCCAACCATTTTGGAGCAATACCACTATTAGGTCTGTTTCCCAAAGTGATCAGGGAAAAAAAGGAAAAGAACTTAGATGTTCTAAAATATTTATAGCAGCTCTCTTTGTAGTGGCAAAGAACCAGAAATTGAGGGGATTCCTGTCACTTGGGGAATAGCTAAACAAGCTGTGGTATATGATTCTGATGGAATACTACTGTGTTATCAGAAATGATGGGGCAGCTAGGTAGTGCAGTGGATAAAGCACTGGCCCTGGATTCAGGAGGACCTGAGTTCAAATCTGAACTCTGACACTTGACACTTACTAGTTGTGTGACCCTGGGTAATGTAAGGGCTAAAATTCTAGCTATACTGTCTAAAATATCTAATGAGTGGTTGCCAATAAATTATAAGCTTTAGCAAGAGTTAGACTTTTAAGCATTTATTAAGGAGAATAAGAATTTGGTAAAAAGAGAGAGAAAGGCCTAGATTCATCTATCTATTAAAGGGAGAGTGCATTTGTAGCTCCCTTCTCCCACCAGAGTCCTCAGGGAAGGGAGGGAGCCAGCATGCCAGCCTCCCCCTTCTTCCTCCCACAAGCCAACGTCACTTCTTGATGCCCAAGAAAAACTGCATGGTCCTGCCCTCAGAGGCCCTCTCCTCATGTTGGAGCTTTCCTACAGCAAGTCTCCAGTAGGTGGCGTCATTCCAATAGTTACAGTAAGTCACTTAACCCTCATTGCTCAGCAAAATAAATAAATAAATAAATAAAAATAAAAAAGAAATGATGAGCTGATTGATTTCAGAAAAACGTGGAAAGACTTGTATGAAATAATGAAGAGTGAAGTGAGAAGAACCTAGAGAATGTGGTACACAGTAACAATATTGTTCTAAGGACCATTTTGAACAACTTAAGTCATTTTGAGTATTATAAAGACTTAAATCAACTACAAAGGACCTATGAAGGAAGATGCTTTTCACATCTAGAGAAAGAATTGATGAATAGAAGTATGTATAGTATGGTTTTGCATATATACATATATACATATACATACACACATACATATATACACATATACATATTTGTGTCTAAAAGTAGCCTTCTATAGGGTGGGCTTGGAAGGAAGGGAGAAAAAAATCAAAAGTGCAAAGCAGAGAACAAAAGAAAACTTAGATGGAAATACAAAAAAGCAGGGTAGCTTTGAAAACAATTTGGAGTATTAATTACAAAGGTGTTTTTTTTTTAAAGTAAATGGTGTGAAATGGAAATTCATAGTTTTATACTGAATCCTTTTTTGTGTTGTGCTGTGTACGTGGAAATGTTCATTCTTTTTTTGTTTTTTGTTTTTGGTCTTTTTGTATTTAAGTTCAAAATGTATAAAAATAAAATATTAAAAATCTAAAAGTCAGGGACGGCTAGGTGGCGCAATGGATAAAGCACTGGCCCTGGATTCAGGAGTACCTGAGTTCAAATCCGGCCTCAGACACTTGACACTTACTAGCTGTGTGACCCTGGGCAAGTCACTTAACCCCCATTGCCCTGCAAAAAACAAAACAAAACAAAACAAAAAATCTAAAAGTCCCAGACACATTGTACCCTCTAGCTAGGGTCCCCCACTGCAGTTAATATAAGACCTTTTCTGATCCTTCCAGGTATTAGGGCTACCTACATCACTTTGTAAATAATTTTGTTTTTGTTTATTTATGTACATCTTCTTCTGCCCATTCTGTTTTTATTTTTATCCTTGCATTGCCAGTGCCTAGCCCAGTGTTTGGTACCTAATAGATGCTTAATATGCTTGTTGAGTGAATGGATGAGATGGGCTCTCACCATTCTTAGAGTCTTTGAGAATATATCAATAAAAGTATTCTTGTTGACTTGATTAAAATTTCTCAGTGCTTAGCATTAGGTCTTCATTGGTTCATTTTTGTATAGATAACGTTGATGAGACTTTTAAAAAATGCTTTTATATTATTGCTTTAAAAAAACCCTAAACTGTTACATAGCCAACAGGCCAATATCATTATTGTTATTAGTAAAAAATTAACATATCCTGTAAAACAACTGAGATTTATACAGAACATTCAAGTTCCCATGTTTATCCGTGTTTTCTCATTTCAACCCGACTACAACCCTGAGAGGTAGATATTTAATTATATGTAATCTTAAAATATATTATAATTTATCTATAATATAATATTTTATTATTAAGTTTTATTATCCTCCATTACATACGAGAAAACTGAGGCCCAAGGATTAAATGACTTGCCCAGGGACTCAAAGCTAGTGTCAAAGAGAAGATTTGAACCCAGGTCTTCCTTTTAATCCACAAACATTTATCGAGCACTTATTATGTGCCAAGTGATGAATTAGATGCTGGGGATACAAAGATAGTCCTAACCCTCAAGTAGAGTTTACATTCTAATGGAGGAGAAGACATACCTGTCTTGGTATGTACAGAATATTTACTAGGAAGACACAAGGTCTTTTTGGGGAGTAACGCATTAGCAGTTGGCAGGATCAGGAAAGGGCCCATGCAGATGTGGGCCCTTGAACTAAATCTTTTTTTAAAAATAAAAGTATTTTATTATTTTCCAGTTACATGTATAGATAGTTTTCAACATTTGTTTATATAAGATTTCCAATTTCAAATTTTTCTCCCTGCCTCCCCTCCTCCCTCCTCCCCTAGACTGCAGGTAATCTGATATAGGTTATAGATACATAATAACATTAAACATATTTCTGCATGAGTCATGTTGTAAAGAAGAATCAGAGCAAAAAGGAAAAACCTCAAAAAAAGAAAAACAACAGCACCAAAACCAAAAGAAATAGTATGGTCCAATCAGCATCCATATTCCACAGTTATTTTTTTTTTCCTGGATTTGGAGAGCCTTTTCCATCATGAGTCCTTTGGAACTTTCTTGTACCGTTGTATTGGTGAGAAGAATCTAGTCTATCACAGTTGATCAACACATAATGTTTATGATACTGTGTATAATGTTCTGGTTCTGCTCATCTCACTCATCATCATGAACTAAATCTTGAAGGAAGTCAGAGATTCTGGGAAGTAGAGGTGAGGAAGGAGTTCATTATAGGCATGTGAGACAGTCAGGACAAAGGCACGGGGATGGGAGGTAGATTGTTTTGTATGATGAAGGTCAGTTTGGATGGATTCTATAGTGTGTGGAGGGGAGTAATGTGTAACAAGGCTGGAAAGGTAGGTGAGAACTAGGTTTTTGAATAATTTAAATACCACCTAGATCCTAGAAGTAGTAGGGAGACATTGCAGTTTATTAAAGAGGGGGAATGCACAGTTATACTTTCATTTTAGGAAAATCACTCTGGTGGCTATGTGTGGAAGATATGTTGTATTGGGGACTGACTTGAGACAGAGATTGTTGTAATAGTTGAGGAGAGAGGTGAAGAAAGTGTTGCTTCTGTGAATAGAGAAAAGGGGACCTATGTGAGAAATGGTATGGAGAAAGAAATTATGCTATTTGGTAACTTATTTGATATGGGGGGGGTGGTGAGAGTGTAGATTTGAGGATGACACTAAAGTTGTGAACTTGGAAGACTAGAAAGATGATGTTGTCTTCTTCAGAAATAGGGAAGTTGGGGCAGCTAGATGGCGAAATGGATAGAGCACCGGCCCTGGAGTCAGGAGGACCTGAGTTCAAATCCGGCCTCGGACACTTAACACTTGCTAGCTGCGTGACCCTGGGCAAGTCACTTAACCCCCATTGCCTCACTAAAAAAAACAAAAACCAAAAAACAGAAATAGGCAAGTTTTTTTGTTTGTTTATTTGTTTGTTTTGTTTTTTTCGTGGGGCAATGAGGGTTAAGTGACTTGCCCAGGGTCATAAAGCTAGTAAAGTGTCAAGTGTCTGAGGCCGGATTTTAACTCAGTTCCTCCTGAATCCAGGGCCAGTGCTTTATCCACTGCACCACCTAGGTGCCCCTGGAAATAGGGAAGTTTTGAAGAGGACAGTTGTGGGAAAGGTAATGATTTCTGTTTTGGACATGTTGAGTTTGAGATGCTTATCAGAAATTTCATACTAAATGTCCAATAGGAAGAGCTAGAGATATAGGGCTGGGGGTCAGGACTGCTGACCCTTCTCTTAAGTGCTATGAGTTGAGTTGTAGTACAAAAAAAGGACCATGTGTAAGTGAGAAATGAGTAATCTGAGAATTACTCATGGAAACTACAGAATGAGGCTCCAGCAACTTAATGGTGGCCAATTACCGTTAGAAGATTCATGCTAATTAGTGACCCCATAATTTGAGAACTATGAAAAATCTGAAAGGCAGAGAGGAAAAGGAGGAGATTGAAAACACTGGAGATAAGACTCTATTCAGAAAAACTAAAGAATTTAGCCAACGGAAGGGAAGGACAAAAGGTGACCTCAATACAACTTCTGGTCATATACAGAAGTATCCTATTGAGGATGGTCTTCAGCTATTTTCAACATTAATCTAGAATAAAAAGACAAGGTAAAAGGATTTTTTTTTTAGTCAACAGTAAATAACTTCTTTATTGGGGGCTACTAGACAGTGGAATTGGTTTCTGAAAGACTGCAATATTCTATTTAAGAAGAAGAGATGTAGATGGGTAAATTTAGGTGTAAGATATCCAAGAGGCAGTGGAATAGATTAGGTGACCTTTTGAGGTGACCCTCCCCTGATATAGAGCTGTCAGGGACCTCAGAGATCCTCCAGCCCAACCCCTTCATTTTTACAAATAAGGACACCGAACAAGAGAGAAGTTAAGTGACTTGTCCAAGATCATATAAGTAACAGAGCTGGAATTTGAACCCTGGTCACCTGACTCCCAAACCAATGCTCTTTCCCGGGCACTAGGCAACTTCTCTAACAAGGAATATGTTGCATATTTACACTCCTCTCATCACTGGATCTTTGTAATGTTGTTTATTTCACACTCCATAAATCCCAGTGAAAGCAGGGGACTAGTATTATTTTTCTCATTTTGTTGCTGAAGGAGTTGAAGCCCAGAATGTCTCGTCAGAGGTCAGGCAGCATCAGGGGCTGAGCCAGGACCAGCCACTGAGAAGCCAGTGTGTGCAACATGGGGCAGTGAAGTAGGATGATTCTCCATGCTAATCATGGCCCTCTCCTTCAAGGGACTGGTGTACAGTTGCTAAAAGAAAGTCATTTGGAGTAATTAACATTACTCAGAGCTTGCTTCATTGTGTCATGTTGCCTAGTTTAGCAATCGCTCGGGAGGAATTTTGATACTGTAGTATGTGATGTTGGCAAGGGCAGAGAGACAAGTCTGAGGACACACAATCCCAGACAGTGGCAGAGGAGAACATGTCCCTCAGGTGCCACTCAAGGAAAAGGGGTGGTGGTGGTGATAAGAGAACACTTACTGATTGGCAAAGCCACTGTTCAGAGTTGAGAGAAGCCACTGTCTTTTATCAGAATTTAAGCTGATACCCCCAGTTTAGAATAGTAGTAGTAGTAGGTGCTTAATAAATGCTTGTTCATTGACCGACTATTCAAAAATTGTTCTTGATACTGAGCAGGAAAGCTCAGAGTGTAAATTCCCAGACAGTAAGGACTAACACCAAAATAATATGGCTGAGTCAACAAAGTCAGTCAAAAAAAGTATTTCCCATGTGCCAGGTTCTGTGCTAAGTTCCGGTGACACATGGAAAGGCAAAAACACTATCCTTGTCCTCCTCAAAGAGCTCACATTCTACTAGGGGAGACAATATCCCAACCAAAAAAAAATGTGCATACAAGAGACATACAATGTAAGTGATTACTGGAATGACCATTGGACCTGGGTACAGGATCCAGCTCTGCCACATCTTAGCTTTACAACCTTGGGCATATCACTGTTAACTAATTTTTTGGCCTTCACTTTCTTCCTCCATAAAATGATGGGGCTGAACTAGATGACCTCTAAGGTCCATTCTAGTTCCAAATCTCATATTTTGTTAGCCTGAGCGCAGCATGAGGAAATTAATAATCAATGTTTGCCTCAGTTTCCTCATCTGTAAAACGAGCTGGAGGAGATGGCAAGAAAACCCCAAATGGGGGCAGCTAGATGGCTCAGTGGATAAAGCACTGGCCCTGGATTCAGGAAGACCTGAGTTCAAAATCTGGCCTCAGACACTTGACACTTACCAGCTGTGTGACCCTGGGCAAGTCACTTAACCCTCATTGCCCCACACACACAAAAAAAAGAAAACCCCAAATGGGGTCACAAAGAGTTGTATGTGACAACTCTTTGAACAACAAATGCATTTACATAGCACTTGAAGGTTTGCCAAGAGCTTTACCTATATTATGTTATTTAGTACTCACAACAAACCTGTGAGGTAGCATTGTTATTATTTCCATTTTGTAGAAGAGGAAACTGATGCTGCAAGAGCTTAAGTGATTTGTACAGGTCACACAGCTAGTGAGTATATGAAGCTGAATTTGAGCTCATGATTGACTTGAAGTCCAGCCCTCTGTCCATAACCCCACCTAGCTGACTAATAAATGTCTTTTTAAAATAATGTTTGTTATTGTTCTATAAGAAATGACAAGCAGGATGACTTCAGAAAGGCCTGGAAAAACATGTATGATGATGTATAGTGAAGTGAGCAGAACCAAGAGAACACTGTGCACAGAGACAGCAATATTGTCTGATGAAGAATGGTGAATGACTTGACTATTCTCAATAATACAATGATCCAAGACCACCCCAAAGGACTATTTTTTTTTTTTTTTTGGTGAGGCAGTTAGGGTTAAGTGACTTGCCCAGGGTCACACAGCTAGTAAGTGTCAAGTGTCTGAGACTGGATTTGAACTCAGGTCTTCCTGACTCCAGGGCCAGTGCTCTATCCATTGCACTACCTTGCTGCCCCAACCCCAAAGGACTATTGATGAAACATACTAGCCACCTCCAAAGAAAGAACTGATATTGATGGAACAGACTGAAGCATGCTATTTTTCACTTTCTTTCATTCTTTTCCTTTTAAGCAAGGTTCCTTGTACAAAATGACAAATATAGTAGGTAATGTTTTACATGATCATACACATATAACCCATATCTGATTGTTTGCCACCTCAGGGAGGGAGGAAGGGAGGAAGGAAAAGAGGCATAAAAATTGGAACCCCAAACTATAAATAAAAATGTTTATTGCAAAAAAACCTGTTTGTCATGAAACAATATGGATAAGGAGTAGTTGTGGGGACTGAAAGGAAGGAAGAAACACCCAAGAAAAATGAAACAAAGAGAGTGTTAGATGAAACAGGTGTCTCTACTGAAGCAAAAGGAGCACCCCATCTCCAATCAAGTGGGGAGGGAGTGGGTCAGATACCAAGAGTCCGTGTTGAGTCCATTTGGAGTAAAGGCAACAACTGCTGTGCCCTGAATAGCCTAAGCCTGACCATGCACTTGCTGCTCCTTGTCCCCCCAGCTCAAGGTTTTCTAATTTGGTCATAAGACAGTCAGCATGTGTGCTTCTAAGACGCCTCCCCTGTAGCATGTCAGGCATGCCCCAGAGAACTCTCTGCTGCCTTCATCCCAGCCTCAGTAATCCTGCTCTTCCCTCTGCCCAAATCCCCCACCCCACCCAAGGAGGGGACATGACTAAGGGCAAGCTGGTGTCATCATGTACCCAAGCTCGGAGTGGAGCCCCCAGATTTTAAAACCTGGAAAACTAACCCAAGCATCAGCATTTGGATCACATTCTCTTTCAGGATTCATGTGAAAAGACTCTTTTGTAATTTCCAACTCACAGTTTGTAGATTTCTGAATTTATCTTGGACCCTCCTGGGTTATCAAAAATAAACACTGCCTTTTTGGACATGTTAATGGCCAAGACCATAAGAGGCAAGTGGAAGATAACACAGTGAAAAGGTTTGCAAGGGCGTCTTCTCAGCTTCTAATGAGAGATTTGTAGCCAAGACCAAACACGCAATAATTGATTCTCTTCTAGAGGGATTTTATTTTTTTTCAGGCTGGAAATGTTGGCCGTTTCAGGGAGCATCCTCATGGGGTGGAGTCACGCTGCATAGTTTCAAATGTATAGATTAAATACTGCCCAAGATGTTCCTGACACAGTCACACGGTAGATATTAAAAATCCCCTGGGTGCTACTTTGGGCAATTAGAATGCTTGTAGTTTTAGTGCCCCACAGACCGTGCTCCAGCTGGAGAATTTTGTTCTTTCTTCCCCAAAATGCATAAAGAAGAAATTCAATTACTGTTCCTTGAAATGGATGACATCGTTCACAAGTCCCATTTCAATAATCTGCTAGAGACTGGAATGGCTTTAGGAATGGAAAGGGCAGGAAAACGTGGCTAAATAAATAGCACGGTGTCCCCAAACACCTGCGTAGCCTACAGTGTTACAGTGTGACAAACACACAACGTCCAGATTCCACGGCCTTTTTTTCTTCATTAAACAAAACCTTAAAGGTCTCCTGTGGAATCAGAATCAGTTTAAACAGTTGGGCAACTAATTCTGAAGTATTCCTCCTCCCAAATACCAGAGCTTTACAACTACACCTTTTTTAATCTGTGAAGGTCGTTTATTTGCCATATATTCTATATCGACTTATTTATTATACTAATAATAATAGCTAGCATTTATATTGCACTTCAGACTCGGCAAAGGACTTTACATAGGTTATATCATTTAGCCCTAACAAAAAACCAAACCTGTGAGGTAGGTGTTGCTATTATTCTCTTTTTTATAGCTGGGGAAACTGACACTCGGAAATGTTAAGTGATTTACCTGAGGTCACATAGCAAGTAAGGGCCTGAAGCAGAATTTGAACTCTGAGCTTCCTGCCTCCAGAACTAGCATTCTATCCACTGTGCCATCTATCTGCCTATTTATGTGTATATATTCTCTCTTATGATCGAATGTAAGCTCCTTGAGGGCAAGGACTATTTCATTTTTGTCTTTGTATCCTTAGCCTCTAGCACAATGCCTGGCACATAGCAGCCACCTTTTTTTTTTTTTTTTTTGCAGGGCAATGAGGGTTAAGTGACTTGCCTAGAGTCACACAGCTAAGTGTCAAGTGTCTGAGGTCGCATTTGAACTCAGGTCCTCCTGAATCCAGGGCCAGTGCTTTATCTACTACACCACCTAGCTGCCCCCCCCCAGCCACCTATTTCTTGATTGAGTGGGAGTAGGACTGGAAGGAACCTTAAAGGTCATCTAGGAAGGTGGCATAGTATAATGGAAAATATACTGGATTTGGATTCAGAAAATCTGGGTTCAGATCCCAGTTCTGCCATACTACCTATGGATGTGTTGTAGTACCTTTCTATGTCCTAGTGCTCCATCTTTAAAATAAGGGGGCTGGACTGGATAAGCTCTAAAACTTCTCCCACTTTTTTTTTTTTTAGTGAGGCAATTGGGGTTAAGTGACTTGCCCAGGGTCACACAGCTAGTAAGTGTTAAGTGTCTGAGGTTGGATTTGAACTCAGGTCCTCCTGAATCCAGGGCCGGTGCTCTATCCACTGTGCCACCTAGCTGCCCCTACTTCTCCCACTTTTAAATCTCTGTTTCTAGTTCAACTCCCCTCAATAAATAAGGCAATGATTTTGTAAGTCGTATTAATCTTTTTTATGTAAAACATGACCATATTTGTCGTTTTGTACAAGAAACTTGATTAAAAGAAAAACACTGAAAGACAGTGAAAAATAGCATGCTTCAGTCTATTCCATCAGTATCAGTTCTTTCTTTGGAGGCGGATGGTATCAATAGTCCTTTGGGATCTGTATTGTTGAGAATAGTCAAGTCATTCACAGTTCTCCATCAAACAGTATTGCTGTCTCTGTGCACAATGTTTTGTTGGTTCTGCTCACTTCACTATACATCATTTCGTACATGTCTTTCCAGGCTTTTCAGAAGTCATCCTGCTTGTCATTTTTTATAGCACAATAATATTCCATCACCATCATATACCACATCTTATTTAGCCATTCCCTAACTGATGGACATCCTTTGTTTTCCAGTTCCTAGCCACCACAAAAAGAGCTGCTATAAATATTTTTGTACAAATAGGTCTTTTTCTCTTTTTGGGGATGCCTTTGGGAAATAAACCTAGTAGTGCTAATCCCGGATCAAAGGGTATGCACAATTCTACAGCCCTTTGAGCATAGTTCCAACATATTAGTCTTAAATGATTAATTACACAAAAGGTAAAAGGGTATTTTTTTGTATTCTGCCCCACTCATGACAGAGTTCTGCCATCTTAAGTCTACTTAAAGTAAGAGAAGGAATGTCTTATTTATGAAGGTCATGTGTAGAATACATTAAGGGAAATGAGAATTAAAAACATGGTCTGAGCTTCTGCGCTTGTTTTTTTGGTCCCTTTCTAATTATGTAGGTCAGTTAGTCAACAAGCATTTATTAAGGGCTTATTGTGTATCAGGTACTTTATTTACACGTAAAAACAATATTAACGTCCATTAAAAAAACACAAACCTTTGTGCTCCATTCTCTTCCTTTCTTCCCCCCCTTAAGAAGGCAAGCTATTTAATATGTTATACATATGCAGTCATGCAAAACGTTTAATATTAGGTTGTGAAAGAAAACACAAAAAACTCAAGAAAAATATACTAAAAAGTATGCTTCAATCTGTATTCAGACACCATCAGTTCTTTCTCTGGAGATGGATCACATTTTTCATCATAAGTCCTTCAGACTTGTCTTGAATCATTGTATTGCTGAGAATAGCAAAGTCATTCATAGTCTCAAGCACTTTAGTCTTTGATTTCATACCACCAAAGCTGCTTGAGGGCCAAGAAGACATGTCAAACCTCTCTTCCATTCCCCTTCTTTCTTTTTTTTTTTTTTAATTAGTGAGGCAATTGGGGTTAAGTGACTTGCCCAAGGTCATACAGCTAGTAAGTGTTAAGTGTCTGAGGCTGGATTTGAACTCAGGTACTCCTGACTCCAGGGCTGGTGCTCTATCCACTGTATCATCTAGCTTCCCACCCACCCCCCCCTTTATCACATTCTAGATTTGTCCACATGCTGTGCTGGGCTAAGACTATGCAATAAGGATGGGCGTGGTGGTGGGGTGTTACTTCTGAATACCACATCTTCATTGTATTCTTTTACCCAGGGGACTAAAGAAAAAGAAAGGCAATTTTTTGGTGGCTCTTTGACTTCTGCTTTGCCCTGGAGCCTGTGTTTTATTCACATTTTTCCCTCTTGGGCACCTCCGGAATTCTGGGAACAGATTCAAGAAGGTAAAGAATTCGACAGCTTCTCTGGGGTAAGGGAGTCTTAGAAGAGGAGAGTTACTCATGTTCTCTGTTTTCAAACTATTTGTTACGACTCTATCCTTTTGGTTAAGTTTCTGAGTCTTAGGGGCGGCTAGGTGGCGCAGTGGATAAAGCACTGGCCCTGGATTCAGGAGGACCTGAGTTCAAATCCAGCCTCAGACACTTGACACTTACTAGCTGTGTGACCCTGGGCAAGTCACTTAACCCCCATTGCCCTGCAAAAAAAAAAAAAAGTTTCTGAGTCTTTTAAAATTTCTTTCTTCTTCTTTGAAATTCCTCCTATTTAAAAGATCTGTCCAAACCCCCAGCCTATTTGGTTGGCATAGGTTAACTTCAAGTGGACAATTTGGCCCATGACTTGGTGCGGGATGCTTTACAACCACAATAAGAGTCAGAGGCTCTGGGGCAGTCAAAAAGTCAGACAAAAAGTAGGCTTGCCATATTCTGTCCCTGGGGCCAAGAACTGATTTCCAGCAAGGAACCTTTCCTGATTCTCCCACCATTAGTCCTTTGCCTTCCCTTCCCAGATCTCCCCCAAGTTATGTAGTACTTATTTGGCACACATCTTGCATGAACTTATCTGTGTTCATATTATTTTCTGAGAGTAGAATGTAGGCTTTATGAGCACAGGGACTATTCTGTTATATGGTCTTTCTACCACTAGTGCTTGGTGAAATGCCTGGGATGTAATAGATACTTAATAAATGCTTGTCAAAACAAATTGAATTGAATCTTCTAGAATATACCTCTGTTCTTCCACACCAGTGTCTGGCTCTATCTCAGACCCTTGGACTTGGTTTGTCCTTAGGGTCACAGAATTAGAGTTGGAATGACCTTAGAAGCTATATAGTCCAGACACTTCATTTTACAGATAAGGAAACCAAGGTCCAGGGAGGTATGGACTTGACCAAGGTCAGTCACCCAGGTTGTTGTTGTTTGTCCTGCATTCTGGAAGAGGACCATGACATTGGGGTGATGTCATGACTTGCACTGAATTGGATTTAAGTGAGGGAGGGCTGTGCAAGGTCACCAGCCTCACTCTCTCCTCCAGAGCCATCTGGAGCCAGTGGAAAGTATAAGGGGCTAAAATTCTGGCTAGTCTGTCTAAAATATCTAATGAGTGGTCGCCAATAAATTAGAAGCTTTAGCAAGAGTTTAGACTTTTAAGCATTTACTAAGGAGAATAAGAATTTGGTGAAGAGAAAGAGAAAGGCCTAGATTCATCTATCTATTAGGGAGAGCCCATTTCTAGCTCCACTCTCTACCAACGTCCTGAGGAAAGAGAGTGAGAGAGCCAGCCTCACCCCCTCTTCCTCCCACCAGGAAACGTCACTTCTTGACACCAAAGAAAAGCTGCATGGCCTTGCCCTCAGAGGCCTTCTCCTCATGGTGGAGCTTTCCTACAGTAAGTCTCCAGCAGGTGGCGTCATTCCAATCTTTACAAAAGATAAATACCAGGATGACTGGAGATGGCCCCAGATGTTTTCAAGGCAATTGGGGTTAAGTGACTTGCACAGGATCACACAGGTAGTAAGGGTCTGAGGTGAGATTTGAACTTAGGTCCTCCCAACTTCAGGGCCAGTGCTCTATCCACTGTGCCACCTACCTGCCCCTTCACCTAACTAGTATGTATGCTTAGAACCTGAGGGGGAGACAGACTGCCCCACTTTCCCCAGGAGGGACTGCTTTTTCCTAATCCTGGTGACTGGAACAGTATTGCCTGATACTGACGAAGGCACTGGCTTTATCAGTGGTAGAAACACTGGCCCTACCAGCTGGTAGCTACAGAGACCTCTTCTGGCAAGGTACAGAATCAACCCCATTCTAGAGGATATTTGCTGCTCTGTGGGAAGCAAACCCCTGGCTTGTGTAGTTGTTGGAGGTAGCTGCCTTTCCCTTGACAGCACCTGGGGAAGGTGGAAAACCTATAAAGGACTCCTGGCCCATCTGCTCATGGACTGCCCTCTATCTTTGTAGATATCCATCTAATGGGGCTAAGATAGCCTTTGTGGTACCCTGCATAGAGGAGGATATTTGACACTCTGGGTGATAGGACCGATATCTACCATGGTCCACCACTAACCCCATCTCCCATTCCCTAAGTAGAACAGGAATAGGTGCTGAGGTCAAGACTTGATTAGTTCTGGGGGGTAGGTTAAGGCTGAAGCTATGCCTTCCTAGATGTAGCCTCATGATAGCCATTGTGTGCAATGACAGGGCTGGATCCCCTAGGGGCATTAAAGGTCCCATCCATCTTGGATTGGGGTCCTTCCAATTTGGTGAATGTGACTTGGTTAATTTTGAAAACTGTACCCTGCCTGCCTGTTTCCATATGGAAATGATGGGACCTCTGACTAGAGAAGTTAAATGTCCCTACATCCTTGATTTCTTAGGGCAAAATAAACCTGCTGATAATCATTCAGTGAGTTGCAAGTACCCCATTTCATCCAAACATTGAACTTGAAGTAACAGGCTACAGGCCTGCCCTTAACACCCTAGAACTGATATTGCTCAGCAGCAGATCTGTCTGACCCAACAGAGATAAGGGACTAGGCCAGAATATATACCATCTTCTCTTAGACCCTCAATAGGGACTTAGCATGAGTTTTCAGAGTGAGACTGGTAGACTGGTGTGGCGTAATCTAGCCGTTCAACAGGTGTCAGATGAATTACTTAAAACATCCTGTAGTACCAGGACTATCAGATTATTTTGGCATAGTTGGAGGCACCAATTTAGACCATTCAGTGGAAAATCCACCTAGTCTAAGACTCCTGATCTTGCCCCACTGGCTCTACTCATGGATCAGGTCCTTGACCTTGTCAGGGCCTTGTCAGAGTTTTTGAAAACAACCCAAAGGAACGTGTAAAAAAAGTTACACCCTTTAAATGAGCTATCCCAAGATGGGGCCCATTTCCCAAGGAGATCACTTAGTAAAGGTTTTTAATTAGAAGGTGAATGAGCATTTATTGACAATGCTCTTTAAGGGATTGGGTATGGTCAGAATAGATACCCCCTTTACTATGAGATCTTGTGATATTCTTAAGTCATGGGGTAATGGGGTCACCTCCTATACATTTTGGATTAGCTAAAGTCTAGGCCTCTGTAGAGGACATAGGAGCTTGTATATGATGTTCATGTCACAGGCCTTCTGGCAAGGTTTGGACTGGGGCCCAAATCCTTGAAGACACTGCGTTATATTTTTTCTCAGTTTGGGAAGAGAGTAAATTAATATGAAATTAGAATTAGAGGGTGAGGTTCCCCTTTACAGTGGGAGTTCTAAGGTTCTCTTGAGGGAAAAGAAGGTGGCATTGCATGTCTACCCCAGGATTCATAAAAACCATCAGCAAATCACAGTCTAGAGAATGAGGAATTGTTCCGGGATCGCAACCTTTTTAGTATGACTGTCAGGAAGTAAGGATATATCATGTTCTACCTGTGATCACATCAAGAAGTCAATAAAAAAGAGTCAGGGAATTCATCAAGCCACCACAAAAGGCAGAAGCTTTAGGGAGACAGGTTGATTCAGGCAAATAGCTAGCTCACTAACACTGTATCCTGCTTCTGGAGACGGAGCTGACCTTTTGGGCTTGGAACTCTGCTTCTGTACTCGGAATCCAATGCAGCCTTGGCCCTTTGATGCTGGCACTCTTGAAAAACATAGGTTTCTGACCCTGGCTAACCTTTAGGATTATTTTCACTTGGATATCAATTTGGGTCCTACCCCACATCTCCAGGACAAGTGAATATTTCAATCACTGGCACATTTTGGTCTTACAGAGCATATAACAGCAGCCTTTTAAAGGTCAGCTGTCTTGGCACCAAAGAAGGAGGCAATATACTCTATACATTTGTTTGTTGGAATCAACTTTCTGCTGTCACAGATAATTACCTAGGCCTAACAAAGATATCCACCTGACTACCAATGACACCTGGCACAGTGTCTTGGACATAGTAGAACCTTGGTAAATATTTATTGAATGAATAAATGAATGACATGAAATGAAATAAATCAAATTAATCTATTGCACCTAACTATAAATTGTCATAAATTAGGACCTTCATCTATAGAGTTACAGGAGTACACATCAATTTTAATTCAAAATAATTTAAAATGTTATTAAGTTTTTACCTCCATGATATAAATAGTTGCTATAAAGTTCAAATTCTATTTCTCACCCAATCACTTCTTGAACTCTCACTAATGGACAGTTTCACCTTTTCTTTTTTTCATTAATTCTCATTTAAACTGTCTGTATATTTAGATAATTTCCCCTGATATTAACTTCACTGTCTAGTGGATGGACTATTCATTTTTAATTCTCTACATGCTTTGCCTGTCATTCATTATGTTATCTGATACATTATCAAAAATCCACTATTCTATTCTATTCTTATGATTGTTATTAGTCATTTTACATGTAGCCTCTTTTGCAAAATGCTTTTTAAACTTTTAAATGTTTATAGTTTCAATAGTAGCTCTATTTGAGTGAATTACTCCTACTCTGATATCTACACATGCCAAATTCCTTTAAATGGTCCACAGAGTCTCAGATCCAATTTTAGAAAAGGAGAGTCATGACATAGTAGATCATAAGAATGTCATTCTGCTTCTCATGTAACTTATATGGCCGGGGGTTGCTGAAGGAACTTACTGTAGCAGAGCTACAAGGTCTAAATGAAGATCTGAGTTATTCCAAGAACTCTGAACTTTGCTCACAAGTGGGAAGAGCTCAACATATAGACAAGTATAGAAAATGCTGGTTAATCTGAAACTACAATGCACAATGATATGCTAACAAAACTGAAAACACCAAAAATAGAGAGCTACCTTCCAAAATATAAAATAATCAAACTAACAGAAGACCAAAGGGATATCTTAAACAATCCAATCTCAGAAAAGGAAATAGAATGAACTATACAAGGAATGGTAAAGTAAAACATTCTTTAAACATCCTGCCTGATGGATTTGTAGAAATGGTTTATCAAACTTTTAAGGAACAACTAATATAAACACTACACAAATTATTCTCAAAAGTTGAAAAAGAAATACTATATCAAATTTCCTTTTATGAGACAAATATAAACCTAATAACTAACTCAAGAAAGGATAAAGCACTAAAGAACTATAGACCAATTTCATTAGTGAATGTCAAATAAAATATTTTAAACTAAATTAGAGTAAATTGACTTTAGCAATTCATCCAAGAAATCATTTACCAATTTGGATTCATACAAGGGATGCAGAGATAGTCAAACCTTATCAGCATAATTACAAAACAAAGACATCCAAAGCCACATGATTATCTTAATAGATGCAGAAAAAGCCTTTGACAAAGTACAGTACTGAATTATGTTAAAATCCTACAAAGTTTAGTCATAGAGGAATTTTAAAAATAGCATAAAACTATCTAAAACCAAAAGTAAGCATCATATATAATGGAAATGTACTCAAAACATTCTCAGTTGATTCAAGTGTAAAGCAAGAATGCCCATTTTTCCTTCTATTACTTGACATAATTTTAGAATGAGACAAAAGAAAGAAATTAAAGGTATAAAGATAGGTAAAGAGGAAATGACTACTCTTACTTGATGATGACATGATGGTTTTCTTAGAAAATCCTAGGAAACCAGTAAATAATCTACTTGAAACAATAGCTTCAACAAAATTTCAGGTTACAAAATAAACCTACAAAAGTCAACAGTACTACTATGCAACAATAACAAAATCCAAGAGGCAACATAAAAGGGAAATACTATTCAAAATAACTACAGCATACATAAAATATTTGGGAGTCAAGCTACAAAAATACTTGTATAGAATCATTTATAAAGTGCTCTTACCATTCTGTAATTTAGTTTTGAAAAAAATATTGATTCACCTGTAGGCAGGGTGTTGTGAGTCCATGATGTTTCAGTCTCTTCTATTTGACTTTTGCTTTCATTCTTGTCTTCACAAGCACATTTAGAAAGAAATCATTTAATGGTCTCTTCTTGTTGTCTTTGGTTGCTGTATTTGTTTGCCCTTCTTGCATTTCTGGGGTTCAGTTTGAGAAGCAAATATTTTCTTCAAATTTGGTTTTCTTTCTAGAAATGTTTCAAACATCTCTCTTTTTAAAAAATTGAATATCCATCTTTCTTCATATATGGTTAAGTCCAGATTTGCACAGTAGCTAACCTTGGGCTGTATCTTGAGCTCCTTTGCTCATTAGAACACATTATTCCATTTCCTCCCATGTTTTCTGGTGGGTACAGAATAGTGTTATGCTATTTGAATTTCCTTTCCTTTGTAGTTGAAGGTCTTTCTCCTAATCACTTGTACAATTTGTTTGTCAGTGGAGTTGTTAAATTTAACTACTATGCGTCTTGAAGTTTACATAATTTTAGCGCTCATGGCTGGACCGATATAATAAAAATGACAATAACACCAATGTTAATTTACATTGTTAATGCTACACCAATCAAATTATCAAATGCATACTTCACACAACTTGATAAAATAATAACAAAATTCATTTGAAGAAACAAAAGATCAAAAAAGGAAAAAAGAGATAGGAACGGAGAAGATAACTTCTAGGCTTTAAACTATATTATAAAGCAGAAATCATCAAAACCATTTGGCATTGCTTTAAAAACAGAGATAGATTCATGAAACAGATTGGACAAGAGATCATTTGAAATAATGAGACTCAATAAACCAACATTTGTTAAACTGAAAAACATGTTACTTTGGAAAGAACTCCCTGGTTGATAATAACTGCTAGGAAAACTGGAAAATAGTCTAGTGGAAATTTGGCTTAGACCACCATCTTACATTGTATTCCAAAGTAATTTCAAAAGGAATATGTGACCTGATTATTAGAGATTATACCACTAAAAATTAAAAGAGAAGTGAATAACGTGTACTTTAATCATTATGGGTAGGAGTAGATTCTTTAAAAAAAGCATAAAGGCAATTACAAAAGAGAAAATAAATAATTTGATTACATGAAATTGAAAGGCATCTTCACAAATAAAATGAATTCATCTAAGACAAGAAGAGAAGCAATTGAATGGTTAAAAATCTTCGTATCAAATTCTCATACAAGGGTTTGTTTGATATGCCAGATACATAGACAGATACCAGATTTCTGTGAATGGTTTGGAGCTTCCCCAGTATCTCTTTGTGTTGTGCCCCATAGTTTGAATAACAGTGGACTCTGGTTATCATCCTACCATAGTCCTGCTATACAGAAAATGGCCAGTCCATTCTGAGTCTTAATTTTAAATAGAGAAAAAAATAAATAGGTCCTTGTACAGTAATAATTCTCTGGAGTTCAAACTTGTGGACAATCTTAACCATCCAGAACAGAGCAGAGGTAGAGTAAGTATACCTGTGGAGGGCATGGTGGAAAATCAGGAATTAAGCATAGAGCTAAAAAGGCAAATGAGCTGAAGAAAGAGCTGCAGTGATGTGTACTAGAGTTTTTGTACTTTATTTTATGGAACAGGACTTTATTCAGAACCTAGTAACTTTAATTTATACACAATTCTAACAACCTTGGTTACCTGACTTCTTAGAACTAAAGTAGATAAAAAGAATTAATTTAGAGGAGGGAATCTCAAGAATCAAGTATATTTTGGGCAAAAAGACCAGTAACTGACTCCAGACAGTAAAGGAGATTGAATTCACAGCCCAATACAATGACTGGTGTTTATAATGTTGATTCTGGGTTATCAAAAAAAAAGGGGTGATTATATTTACTATATTTTACTTAAGGATATCAGGAAGTATATAATATATTTCAGCAAGTTTTCCATCAAAATATCATCGTCATCATCATTTTTTTTTTGGTCGCAGAGCAGCATGACCTTTAGTTGGCTGGATACTTTATCACAGAATCTCAGATTCAGAAGGGACACAAGTAGCTATATAGTCCAAACTGTCCCCAAAGAAATAATCCCTACCACAACATACTGGACTGTTAGTCATTCAGCCTTTATTTACAGATTTCTAATGAGGGGGATTTAATACCGCACAAAGTAGCCACTCTACTTCTGGATAGCTCTCATAGTTGGGAAGTTTTTTCCTTATGTGATATTTGTAAGAGTCTTGGTAAAATGTTAATGTATCATTCTTTTAGCATTCTGGTAGTTTTGAATGCTAACTCTTGGGGTAGGTTTTGTCTTGGGTAGTTTTAAAGGAAGAAAGGAGAGACTGTTTTACGAAGACCTGCTTATCCATTGCCAGCTCAAAGTAGGGCAGAATGTGGAATATACTTATTTTTCCAGCAGTAGCAGCTAAATAAAGGGAACTTGTAGTAAGAAAATGTCTTTTATGCCCAATTAGGTGAGTGAAAACAGAAGCAATTAGTAATTATCCCAAACTATTTAGGTGTCTGGGAAATCCCAAGGTACTCATTGTGGTGGTAGGTACTCAACATATTTTTGCTGAATGAATGAAATCTGTGCGACTGAGACACAAGAGGGAGTGCCTGTCTATTCTCCATTTTCTTATTTTTCTCAGCCTCAAGAGAGGGAAGAGAAAAGAAGATGGCAGAGGGGAAATGGAAAGTACAGTATAAAACAGGGATAGAACCCTTAATAACGTGTTCCAAAGCACAATATTTTTGAGACTAAGTAGTGTCCCTTTCTCTCCCGGGTTGGAAGTATAGTGGTCACTCACAACACATCCCACTGCTGATCACAATGGGAGGTTTGACCTCTCAGGAAACCTCTTTCACCCCTTTACTCCCAGAGTTCACCATATTGGTGCCAGACTTCATGTGGACACCCGGTAGGTTTAATTCTACTACAGCTCAGAATTTCTGAGCTCAAGGGATCCACCATCCTCAGCCTCCCCAGTAACAGTGATTACAGGCATGCACCTCTATGTCTGGCCTCCAATGTACTTTTGGGTCATTTGTGTGCAGAATAAGGAGTTTTTCACTCCTTAAAAGAATCTTCCAAGGTTGTTTTTTTTTTTTTCTTGAACTCACCATTCTTGAACTTCATATGCTTTAACTGCAGAGAGGAATTCATATCCTCTTTTTTAAGGATCTTTTAAAACTTTTAATGGTCTTTTGGGATATTGGGTGCCCATCCCAACAATATCTAGAGAAAAAATTTCGCTTTTTCCAAAATAAGGAAGCAGAGAGCTTCCTACCTGTGTGTCTAGCGTTTGTAGAAGGAGGCTTATTTTTGTAACATTGATTTCTTTCCTGTCTCCTTGAAAAACACGAATGAAGGTTCTTTCTCATCTAAGCAATGGTTTAAATATCCCTATCCTTTTTTTGCCTCCTAGGAAGGAGAATAAAGATATCTCCCCATGGCTCTCTCAGGATGAGAATGTACCCAATTTACAACATGTAATTAAAAAATTAAACAGTGTGAGTTGAAGAATTGTTCATGATAAGAAGGGTTTTTCCCTTTTATATTTCCCAAGTGATTCCCTAAACAAAATGGCTATGGGCTTCACTTTAGCTCATAATCCACAAATGCAAACAATCATCTTTTAATGAATGAAATTTCTGGGGCTATTGTTAATCTTCAGTTTTGAAAAGCAGGTTCCCCAAATAGTTGTAAACTTTTTTTAAAAAAACAAAATATCTTCTTTCTTTCTATGACAATAGGCAGGATAGGCATTGTTTGGTTCCATGTGACACTTTGGGAAAGGAACCTCCTACCAACATATGAACACTTCGCGTTGAATAATTTCCCGTCTATTTTCTCAAGGGACGCAGGCGAATGAGAAGTCTCTGCTTCATCTCTTCCTCTGCTCATTCAGCAGCAGGTCCCAGTTTCCACTTTGATTAACTACATAGAATTATAGCAACATTGTTCAAGGAAGATGGCTAAGGATCAGACCTAGTGCTTATTTCTGCCTGTTAGAAAACAAGGGGAAGGGAAGGGAATAAACATTCATATAGCACCTACTATGTGCCAGGCTCTGTGCTTAGTGCTTTTACAAATATTATTTCTTTTTGATCCTTATAACAACCCTGATGTTATTATCATGACCATTTTACAGTTGAAGACAAATAGAGGTTAAGTGACTTGCCCGGGTCATAGTAAGTAAGTGTCTGAGGCCGGATTTGAACTCAAATATTACTGACCCTAGTCTCAGTGCTCAACCCACAGCACCACCTAGATGCCTTGGGAAAATATATGAGAAATGAAGTGATTTTTGTGGAATGGGTGGGGGTGGGGAGAGATGAGGATTGAGATAATCTTTTGTTTTCATAAGAGGCAGCTAGGTGGTACAGTGGATAGAGCACTGGCCCTGGAGTCAGGAGGACCTGAATTCAAATTTTACCTCAGATACTTACTAGCTGTGTGACTCTGGGCAAGTCACTTAACCCCAATTGCCTTAAAAATATCTGGGGCCATCTCCAGTCATCCTGGTATATATCTTGCCATTGGACACAGATGGTTCTGGAGGAGAAAGTGAGGTTGGTGACCTTGCATAGCCCTCCCTCATTTAAATCTAATTCAGTGCAAGTCATGACATCATCCTGATGTCATGGTCCTCTTTGAGAATGTTGTTTTGTTTTGGTTTTTTTTGGTGGGGCAATGAGGGTTAAATGACTTGCCCAGGGCCACACAGCTAGCAAGTGTCACATTTCTGAGGCAGGATTTGAACTCAGGTCCTCCTGAATCCAGGGCCAATGTTTTATCCACTGCACCACCTAAGTGCCCCCCCCCTTTTGAGAATGAAGACAAACAACAACAACATATGATGTCTAACAGTCTGATGTATAATTGATTCTTCCATGGGGCTTCTCATGCTTACAAGTTAGAATATATGAAAACACAGTACATTTTATATAAAATAAATAATGGATAATTTCTCAACAGCTGGGGGATCTACAATGCTATAGAGAGCAATGAATTTGGAATCATAGAAACTGGGGTTTGAATTCTGCCTCAGACACTTATTACCTATGTGACCCTAGGCAATTCACTTAGCTTATCTCATCTCTAACATGGTGGCTTTGGACTCTATGACTTCTAAGGTCCTTTCCAGTTCTAAATTTGTGATCCTATGCAGAAACTGTCCCTTGAACTGAGCACTGAAGGATGTTAAAGATTCTAAGAGGTAGCAGGCGAGGAAGGAGTGAGTCCACTGCAGGCATGGAGGATAGTGCAAAGGGCTGGAGAAGGGAGTCAGAATGTTGGGTATGAGGAATGGCAAGTAAGCCAGTTGGGCTGGACTTTAAGTGCTTGAAAATCAGATTTTTCTAGGATCTGAGAGCAATGTAGGGGCTGGGTTTTTGTTCAGTCTTTAGGGGGAGGATTCAAGTCAATCTAATAAGCATTTATTAAACAAACCACTGAAGAAGGCAAAACAATATGGCGGAAAAAGTAGTCCTTGACTTCAAGGAGCTCACATTCTTCACAAGATACATGTTGTTCATCCTTTGTTTTTGAAGAAGAGCAATGAATGATGTCTTTATGTGCTTGGAGTGGATTGAAGTGAGGCAGAGTTGCACAAAACCCTCACCCTCACTCTCTCTTCCAGAGTCATCGAAGTCCAGTGGCCAGACACAAGTCAAGATGAACGGCAATGACCCAAGATGCAGCGGATGACACTGGAGTCTTCACAGGGCATGCTTAAGTCACCTTCATGCCCATCGGGACAAATTATTCTCGTTTGCCCATTCCAACAATGGAAGTCTTCACATGCTTGGGGTGGACATCAACTGGATAAGCATTTTAATTATCTTCCCCTCTGCCAAAGTAACTTCCTTAAAGCATAGGCCTGACGTGAAAACCCACTTACCCCCCTCCATGAATACTGACGGCTCCTTATGACCTCTAAGATTGAATGTAAACTCCTCTTTCGACATTTCAAACTCTTTACAACCTGGCCCCTTCCTACCTTGCCAGTGTCTGTACACGTTTCTTCTCTCCACATACTCTGTGGTCCAACCACACTGGCCTAATTGTTTTTCTTTGCCCATGATGCTTCATGCTCAATCTCTCCTCTCCATGAGTCTTCAGGGATGGCTTCTCCCTCTTGGATGATCTCCTAAGACTCAGTTCAAGTACCCCCTCCTTCAAAAGGCCTTTCATGCTAATGCCCATCCCTGTAAGGTTCCTCTGCAGCTACTCTGCCTGTATCATGGATCTATTATTTCCAAGTTGTCTCGCCCATTAGAATGTAATCTCCGTGAGGGCAGAGACTATTTTTGCCCCTTTTTTTGTATCCTCAGTATTTAGCACAGTGCCTGGCACATAGTAAGGGTTTGATAAATGCTTGCTTGCTTCAGTGATATTGCCTTACTGATTTATTTGAGGCATCCAACTCCTACTCACCATGAGGCTAAGGAGATTTAGGTAAGCTTTATATCCCCACCCTCAGTGCCTTGCACAGTACTTGGCACGCAGTAAGCATTTAACAAATGTCTGTCGAACAAATGAGTGAATGAATTTTATGTTAAAAAAAGTGGGTTGTTCTTCATTCCTCCAATTTAACTCGGGGTCCTACACTTAGTGACTTCTCAGAGAGACAATTGTTACCTTCATTATTATTCACTAGCCACCCTAGACCTAAATGGCACATTGTACTCAGTAAAGCATCATGCAAAAGGCAAGCTATCATTATTAGGATTATTCTGCAATTTTCAGGAGTGACAACACTCCTGGCATTCATCAGGAGTGATGGGTGCCAAGTTCTAATGCCCAACTGGACTCTTCTCTCCTTTCTCCTTTCCTAAACCTTGTCCCTTCTGTCCTTCCAAACTTATCAAGATAGATTTTACATGAAGCCTTTGGTTGAAAGCGGTCCAGAGCAACTTTTCTGAATCTTGACTAGCCAATGTTCCTGTCCTATTGCAGCCCATCTTTGCCTATTTCTGGAGAGGAAGAAGTGGTGATACATTAGCTGCTTATGGAAGAGAAAGCCTCTAATGTGGATAAGCAGTTTACAAGTAGAAGGAATCACAACCTATGTAGTCCTGTTGAACAGAGACAAGCCTTGTTAGAAGTATCTGAGACTTTCTGTTGGGGTATATCCTTCAGGACCCTGGAGACAAAGTGTATCTGAGCAGAAGCTTCTCCAAGTTAGCTAGCTGAATCAGAGCTCTGGAGTCGGCATCAGGAAGACCCAAGTTCAGATGTGACCTCTGAACACTTACTAGCTGGCGATCCTGAGCAAGTCATTTAACCTTTTATTTCTCCAGTTCCCCATCTGTAAAATGCAGATAATAATAGCACTAACCTAGGGATGTGAGACGAAAACAAGGTAACATCTGTAAAGCACTTTGAGAATCTGAAAACATTATATAAATGCAAGTGCTAGCTACTATTATTATGAAAAATCTTGGGGCAGCTTCCTAGCTGCCCCGAAAACAACTATCTTTAACAATAACCAATCTCTGGGGCAGCTAGGTGGCGCAGTGGATAAAGCACCGGCCCTGGATTCAGGAGTACCTGAGTTCAGATCTGGCCTCAGACACTTACACTTACTAGCTGTGTGACCCTGGGCAAGTCACTTAACCCCAATTGCCTCACTAAAAAACAAACAAACAAACAAAAAAGTCTTTCTGCAAGGATAGGAAATGAGAAGCTTGAGAATAGTTAGGTGACAGAGTGGAATCCAATGGGAGATTGTTGCTGGGGTGAAATTGAGTATTATATGTTCCAATGAGCTTTAGAGGTGTAAGAAATTGGACAGAGGAGAATAAGCATTTATCTAGCACCAGACACTCTGCTAAAGTGTGCTTTTTATCCCTGCGATGTAGATACTACTATTCCCCCCATTTTACCATTGAGGAGACTGAAGCAAACAGAAGCTACATGAGTTGCCCAAGGTCATACAGCTAGAAAGTGTCTGAAACCAGATTTGAACTCAGGTGTTCCTGACTTCAAGCTTATCCACTGTACCACCAGCTGCCTCGGGACCTACTTTTGCTGCCTTGTCAGTAGTAGTCATCCTTCTAGCTCTGGCTCTGCCTCTCCCATTTTTTTTTTTGGTCTAGTCATGCTCTTCTTTTACTCTATTTGTCAAAATTTTTTCCCTTTTAATACTTTTGGTCTTTTTTATTGGTCTTAATGTTATTAAGAACCTGGGGGCAGCTAGGTGGCACAGTGGATAGAGCACCGGCCCTGGAGTCAGGAGTACCTGGGTTCAAATCTGGCCTCAGACATTTAACACTTACTAGCTGTGTGACCCTGGGCAAGTCACTTAACTCCAATTGCCTCACTAAAAAAAAAAGAACCTGGAGTTAATTTTTTTTGTTTGTTTCACATGTTGCATGTCTATGTGACAAGTAGTGGTCTCTGCTTAGGGGACCAGGTGGCCCTAGTGAAGGCTAGCCAATGTGCCTGTCCCAATGCAGCCTATCTCTGCCTATTTAAGGGCATTAGTTAGAAGAGAATCAATTCTAGGAGGCCAGGAATTTGTCCCTAGGCAGAAAGACAGCTAGAGAATTGTCCAGAGGACATATAGTACTGAAGAGCTTCCCCTAGGTGGACAGAAGGCTTGGAAGGTTGGAAGGTTGTTGAGATTGGGTGTGATTGGAGAGTGTGACGAGTAAAATCTAATGTTTGTGTCCTTACCTGCCCTCCCTTCCCCTCCTTGTGTGTGAAACTTGCTAGGATTTACTTATAAATTAGAAACTTCAGCAACAGTGTTTGGGCCTTAAGCATTTATTAAAGTATATTAGAAGGTAGTAAAGATAGAACACATAGAGTACAGAAAGAAAAGCCCATCTCTCTTAGGGTTCAGAATTGACTCCTTCTTCTCCTTTCCTTTCTGGCACCAATCCAAGGTCCAGGAACGAAAAGGGCAGATCTCCAGAGCCAGTCTCCCTTCCTACTTCCTGTCTCCCTCCCCACAAGGGGAGGTCCTTCAAGCTGATTGGTTGAGGGTGGTCTCATGTTGATGCCATAGTCCACAGCTTCTGAGAACAACACCCCACTGAGGGCCTGCCAGGTGTGGTCTCAATTTAATCAATCTTAAGTAGGTTCTCAGTCTCTCAGTCAGTCTCACCCAATTCAATCAATTCCAAATCAATCTTCAAGTGGGGACCCCTGGGCATCTGCCAAATCCCATTATTTTCTTACAAGAGATTGGTTATTGTTGTGTTGTTTTTTTTTGCTTTTTTTTTTGTTTTTTGTGGGGCAATGGGGATTAAGTGACTTGCCCAGGGTCACACAGCTAGTAAGTGTCAAGTGTCTGAGGCCGGATTTGAACTCAGGTACTCCTGAATCCAGGGCCGGTGCTTTATCCACTGTGCCACCTAGCTGCCCCAGAGATTGGTTATTGTTAAAGATAGTTGTTTTCAGGGCAGCTAGGAAGTGGATAAAGCACTGGCCCTGCATTCAGGAAGACCTGAGTTCAAATCCGGCTTCAGACACTTGACATTTACTAGCTGTGTGACCCTGGGCAGGTCACTTAACCCTCACTGCCCCACGGAAAAAAAAAAAAAAAAAGATCATTGTTTTCTTTTTGTAAGTGAGGACAGAAAGGCCTGCTTGAAGGGTTAGGAAGTCTTGGACTGAGTAAAAAAAAACCATTGTATTCCCATTATAGTGAGTGGGATGGGGATGTTGTGAATGTAGGGCTAGAGTTGGAGCTAGGAAGATATTCATTCAAATTCTGCCTTGAATTTTGACACTTCCTAGCTATGTGATTGTGAGTACTTATTGTTCCTGAGCCTCAGTTCTGTCAGATGTAATATAGGGCTAATAATACCACCTCCTTTAGAAGGTTGTTGTGAGTACCAAATGAAGCAGTAATAAAATAAAAATAAAATTCCTAGCAAATCATAAGCCATATATCAGCTATTATAATTATTTCTGTTAATAAATGGAGATGATAATAATTATAGTAGCTGATGTAGGAGACAAAAAAGGGGTTAAGAGAAAAACCTAAGACCCAAACTCTAATTCAGATATGAGCTCTAAGAGAGATTCAGACCCCAGTTAATGGATAACTTACAAGTCAGGCTGCTAGTTTCTCTTACCCACATAAATCAGTACCCATAACGGGAACACAGGGAGGCAGGCCATGAAGACCTTAAATTATAACAATGATACATTGACGGGCTATAGAAAATCTAACTAGAAATAAATGAAAAATGAAGATGTTTTGAAACTAAGCATGGGAATCAGAAAGAGACATGTGCAGAAAAGGCCAAATTTGTCCTCAGATTCACCTTATGACACGTAACCCCCTAAAACACACCTCCACAGAAAAAGGTAACCGCCTCAGGGGTTGTCTTAGGACCCCTTCATCCAAATTAGGTTAAGCCCTCCCACGTACCTCCCTAAGATGGAGATGATTATAATGAGACTGATAATCAATTTATCCATACTATAAATATAACTGTCTTTCCTTTCCTTATTTGAGAGATACCTTTCTATATTTCTTTTGCTTCTCTCCCTGTGGTCAACAGTCTTTCAATAAAACTTGGGAAACTGAATCACTGAATCTTGTAATTCTTTTGGGATGACTCATGATCAATTTTACCCTAATTCCATTCCATATCAGTAGCTATCTTGTATTTTGATGTGAGGCTAAAATGAAATATTGCATATAAACTGATTTGTAAACTTTATAGTACTATAAATCTCAGTTGTTAATGGTTTAAAAGGCATAGTGAATGAACAAGCCCCACATAATGAATTAGTAGTAGTCTGTGTGCTCACCACCAAGGTCAGGTTTGTGTATTTTTAAACATGAATATAATTTGGAACAGTAAGCATGATTCAATATTTAGACCATATTTTAACTTTTTTTTTTGCAATGATCATGACCCAGAAAAAGCCATGTGTCAATCAAATACCAAATTAATGTTTTAGATAGTAATAATAAGGCATTGAAAAAAATAAATTATTTTATCTGGTGGTAATGTGTACACCCTGGCTAACAGTAAAGTTCCAGAATAGTACAAAGTCAAGAAGATTAATGTTGGCGACTTTACCTGATTTGGGATAAATGAATGACAACGAGTGATTTGATTGTGAAAGTTACTTTAGCATGCAAGCAAAAGATTAGGTTTTTCTCCCATATTTAAAAGCAATCTCAGTGTGTTTTGTGTTTCCCCAAAGTGGCAGTACTTGATGTGCTACTTTCTCTGAGGATTTCAAAGTAATTCTAGTTAATTCTAATAAGTAAACATTTATTAAGTACCTATTGTGTATAGGGTATTGCTTAGATGAGACTTGATCCCTGCTTATGTTCTTGGGTGGTGGAGGTGTGAATTATATTGGTGACCTGGAAGATAAAGTAATATAAAAATTGAAGATTTTGAGATAGGCAAACAAGGTGTGTGTGTGTGTGTGTGTGTGTGTGTGGTGTGTGTGTTTGTGTGACCCAGAGAGAAAAGACAGTTTGTTAAGTTCCTGAAGAGGCAGACATCACCTCATCACTTGAAGAAGAGGTGGTTCTCAGTAGTGAACTAAAAGGTTAGCCTCAGGAAGACCTAGGTTCAAGTTTGGTCTCTGACACATAATATCTGGATGATGGTGGACATAGAATTTAACTCCTCAGTTTCCCAGGCAACTCTCAGACTCTATGTTACAGATGATTGTCAGTCTGCATCAGTGGAGGGAACTTTCATGTTAGGAGTTCCTTACTGGCTGATGAAAATCACAGATCTGAACAAAATAAATGTGCTGCATATATGGACAAATCATGTTTCTGGGTGTTAAGTGAAAACTAAAATTCCAAAGGGTTAGTTGATAAGTCAGGGCAGCATTAAAGTTTCAGGTATTACATAGTGTTATTTCTTTATGTCTTATTAGACTTGACACTGCATTTCCTCAATTAACTGCATCTTTGCATAATAATCTCTCTCCTTTCTTTCTGCTGGGGGTGCCGTGGGGGCGGGAAGCAGATGCACTTCTCTTTTAAGGATATTTTTAGTATATTGCACAGTGCCAGCAAAATGAGATCCTTGAAGGGTGCTGAATTGAAACCCTTTACAGAGACTGAGGGCTTTCTTTTTCTCCCACAGCCTCTGGTTTAAAAAAAAAAAATCACTAATAAGTTCATACTTTAGAGAAAATTGTAGACTCCCTGCTATTAGAATTTCCTTTTCTGAATTCAGTTTTTTAAAAAGTATGCCCTGAAGTCACAGTTGATGAATGACTGGGCATCAGGCTATTAATATTCCCTCAATATGCTTATGCTAAGTGGCACTATTGTGGAATACACAGGAAACCGACCTTGTACCATTTTCCCATAGCCTTAAGTGTTTACAATAAAATTCCATTAAAAAAGAGAGATTAATATCACTGACAACTATTTATATTTCATGTCACCAGAGATGGGATGAGTTTAGGAAACTAATAAACATCAATTTATTTTCAAGATCAGTTTGTATTTCCCTCCCAAAGAACAACTTTGGTACTGTGGAATGGGGAAAGGAGTATACATCCTTCTAAGGATGTTACCTATAAAATGTGTGCAGGCAGGGTGGGGGCAGGAGTCGGGGTGGGGACACTGGGCAAAGCAGACTGGGGGAGAAAGCTGGGAAAGGGATCTTAGGTACACAGGGTATTTCAAAAGTCTTAGTGCAATTTGAAGCTGTCAAAGCTTCAAACTGCACTAACCTGTACTTTGATTTTCTTCTTTCTTTTCTTTCTTTCTTCTTTCTTTCTTTCTTTTTCTTTCTGTTCTTTCTTTCTTTTTCTTTCTTTCTTTCTTTCTTTCTTTCTTTCTTTCTTTCTTTCTTTCTTTCTTTCAACAGACACTTATTAAAACCCTACTACATTCAGTTCTCTAAGTTTGGTGCTACAAGAGACTTTAATTTAAAAAAAAAAGACAAATAGGAAAGAGTTTTTGGTCTGGGAGTACTTATAATCTGGTAGGTGGAGATAAGATACCAACCCTGATAAATAAATTAGAATATGATAAGCAAAGGAGGCAGCTTGTTTAGTGGATAGCAAAGTGACTTTTGCAGCTGGAGGAGTGGTCCAATTGCTTAGGAAAGCAAATGGATAAATTTTTGCGGGAACATTTACACTTGGACAAAGGCTACAAATCAGGGTTTGATTTGTTGTTTTGTTGATTGTCTATGCTTAAGAAAACCATGGAGAAAGTGTTAATAAATGCACATCAAACTTAAAAGTGTGTTCAGCTTTGAAGAGCTGGTTGTTAAGTCTTTACTAGCAACACCACTTCTTTGGCAGCAAGATCTGAGTTCAAATTCTCTGCCTCTGACATGTATTGACGGTCTAACCCTGGGCAAGTTCCTTTATATCTTGGTGTCTCTAGACAACTCTCTAAGATTAAAATTAGATTAGAATTTTCAGCCTTGTTTCAGAGGCAGTCAGTGCCTTGGAGTTGATATAATGGGTTTGGAGGTAGGAAGACTGGGGTTCAAATTCCACTTCCAATACTTAGTGGTTGTGTGATCATGAACAAGCTCCTTTGGAGCTTCAGTTTCCTCATTTCTAAAATTGTGGTAATATTCTTGTCCTTACCTTCAAAGATTTTTATAAGGCTCACATGAGATAATGCATATGAAGTGCTTTGCTTATTTGAAAGTGCTACATAAATATCAGTTAATGCCATTGTTATAATTTGAACATAGATCTATTTATAAGTACATTTCCCCCTTTGTTTAAAAAACTTCATTTACATTTATTTAGTATATTTCCCCGATTCATGTGAATAACTCTTAATGAAAATTAATTTGCATCTCTATTCATTGAAATATTTTAATGATAATAACATCCACAAAGTCTTTCTTTAAAAAATCATGTTCAACGGAAAAGATTTGCTGAGTTCTGATGACCTCTTTGGAAGCATTAATGTTGAATATGCAGTAGGAAACTTCTCCTGACATGCATATTCTCTTTCCAGCCCTAGCTTTTGAAATGGCAGAAAGCCCTGTCCAAAATTCAGTATCATTACATTTAATGGAAGGCCATTATGTAATACAATGGAGCTTAAGCTGGTATTTGTCTAATTAGTTCTAAAAGTGCATCTTGCTGATTGTAGGATCTCTTCAAAGGGAAAAGGGACAAAAGCTTCTGCCAGGGAATTAAGTCAAAACCAGCTGAATATTTCTGCACTCTGATTTCTGAGCCTATTTATTCTCTGTTCTCAGGGATAATGCAAGCAATGTTCTTTCCTCTGCAGAAGCAAAGGGTGAAATGAATGAAGGGAAGAGTCAAAGAGAATGATGGTGGGTAACTCTTGGGGTAATAAGACATCTGTCAGGAAGACATTTCCACTAGAAATCTTGCTTCCTTTATGTGATGGAGCATTATTTTTTCCCTCTTAAATACACTTCAGTTGAGAAAATATTAACTGCTTGGTTTCTGTGGCATTAGTTCAGTGAAACTATTCTTATCTATTTAATCATCTTTCCAAAATAGGATGGTGAAACAGTTTCATGAGATTTCACAAACATACATATTTTGCACTTTTATGTGCTAGATCATAGAGATGAATGGGATCTGCTAGAACTGGAAGGAATCTTAGGAGCCATAAAAATCTAACCATTTCATTTTATAGGTGGGGAAACTGAGGCACAGGTAGGTTAACCAACTTGCCCAAGGTCACACAGGGATATCATGCATTCTGATAGTTTTTATCTTAATCTTATCAACTTGTCTGACCATTATTCAGCTTTTCTACTGCTATTCTATCAGCTATTGTACACAGGCAGATTTTTGAATCTGTATTACAATTAAATCACAACCTTTATCAACAGGATGCTTCATAAATAGGACAGTATTAAGTACCAGAAAAGAAGCTTACAATCTAGTTAGGAAATAAGAACATTTAAAAATACTTTGTCACCACAATGGGTCTTATCACAAAGTGAAAGTGACCATACCATTGTACATGGCATAATTTGTGTGGAACAGCATGTCAAAGACAGCAGCTATCAACGTCAAGTAGTTCCATGAGAAAAGGCTTTCTGGAACACTTGAGTTTTGAGCCTGATTCATGGACAGCTTCTTACGATAGGTTCAAGGGGGTCAGAATCGTATGTTAAGCACTTTGTGAAGAATAAAGTTTCAGTAAATGTCGGCTGTTATTATTATAACATGTGACATATAATTACTGAAATAATTACATCATGACATTATGACTGGTGGACAGTTCTAATGTACCCTAGCTACCCACACAATGTCCAGAGAATATAAGGAAGGTCTCTAGCACATTGGGTGCACGTAGGTTAAATTTGAGAATACCTGATATTTTGATATCAGAAGATATGGATAAGAGTTGAACAGCAGAGGATGGAGTTGATGGGTGGGAGGGCCTTCCTCCATGAGACCACGGATCCATTGGGGCGGCCTAAGCACCATGTATTCTGCTGCCATGAGGTCATTCTTTTTGCTCTGTGACCTTTCTGGAATAGCTGCCACAGTGGATAGAGTGATTTCCAAAATGGCAGATTCTAGGTCCTATGCAATTAGTTTTGGAAAGTTGAGCATGTTTAAGAAGTCCTCAGGAACTCAAAGCTTGGGATTAATTATGATTGAGCTGAAAGTGGGTTTGAGTCCCTTATCCAGGAGAATTCAGTTTGCTTATCACATTATTTATTGCTAGCTACTTAAAAGCTGAGATGTGTATTTGGGACTTCAGTTACCAAATTATTTCCTAGAGGAATTCCCTTTAAAAATATGGTGATGGGGGTGGGGCAGCTAGGTGGCACAATGGATAGAGCACTGGCCCTGAATTCAGGAGTACCTGAGTTCAAATCCAGCCTCAGACACTTGACACTTACTAGCTGTGTGACCCTGGGCAAGTCACTTAACCCTCATTGCCCCGCAAAATAAACAAACAAACAAACAAACAAATAAATAAAATGTGGTGGGAAAAGTACGAATTGGATTTTAGTCAGAATTGTAGCTTTTGGTGGGGGAGGGGGGGGTGGAGAATCAAAGACACCTCAAATTTTGAACCTGGAAGAGAAAGGTAAAGGGTGGTGCCAGAGATAAAAGTAGTGGAAAGAGGTGAAATGAAGTGTTTTGCATTCACAGGATGGGAACCAACATGGTGAGGTGACTGGGATCATGCTACAAAATGATTACTTGAAGCAACTGAGTAGGATTGTCTTGGAGAAGAAAAGACTTAGAGGACACACAGCATTTCTCTTGTATTTGAATGCCTATACTACAAAAGTGGATTTGACTTGTTCTACTTGTTACCAGTGGGCAAAAGTAGAAGAAATTAGTGGAAGTTACAGGCAAACAGAGGCTGGATGAAAACCATCCTAATATTGAGTGTTATGCTGTTCTGCCTACTCTTCCCTTGTGAAGCACCCTATTTCTACTCTCAACATGCAATCTTTTCCCAGATGTCTATAGGTTAACTAGTACTTCAGATATGCTATGTAATATAGAATACATCTGGGCTTCTCAGTTCAATTAATCGATTAAAACAGCATTTACTTAGTATATGCCAAGAATAAAATAATCTCTACTTGCAATGGTCTTATATTCTTGTTTTGTTGTTGTTGTTTTTGTTGTTGTGGAACAATGAGGGTTAAGTGACTTGCCTGGGGTCACACAGCTAGTAAGTGTCACATGTCTGATGCTGGATTTGAACTCAGGTCCTCCTGAATCCAAGGCCTGTGCTCTATCCACTGTGCCACCTAGCTGTCCCCTCTTATATCCTAATGATGCAGACAAGTACATATAAAACATTTGAAGCATAAATACAAAGTGAATAATTACATATAAAGTAGTTAATAAATATAAGGTAGCTTGGGAAGCAGGGTATTAGGAATTGAGAAGGTCAAGAAAGACTTCATGAGACTCTTCTTCCCATGCCCTGCTACCATGATGATAGGGGAAGTCCACTAGGGTGGAACATTGCATATGTTATCAGACTTTTTTCAATGAATCAATGAGTTCTTATTATATTTTTTTTCTTTAAAAAACTTTGTTATATATGGTGGCTCTCAGGAAGGATAAAGGGAAGTGATACAAAATATATAGATATAAATATGACAAAATATAAATAAACGTATAAATATATACACATATATTTTAAGAAAGGCTTCATGCAGAAGATAGTGATTGCATTGGATATTAAAGAAAGAAAAGAACTCTGTTAAGTGGAGAAAAGGATGGAGGCCATTCTAAGCATATGAGACAGTCCATCTCCCTGCTACCCACTGACGCACAGACACACAAAGTTCCCACTTACCCATACAAATACATATGCAGAAACTAGCTTTAATACAGGCTAATACTCCACTTGTTACTTCCTTTTTCCTCATATGAGAATTTACTCTTACTAGTGCATTTGGTGAATGAATCTGAGCCAGAAATTGATAATGGAAGCAACGAAATAGAATTCTCTTTCATTCACATAACACAACTGTAGAACAATTGATCTTTTAAACCAGATTTTGTGTTTTTCCTTCCTTCCTTGTCTCAACAACTGATTAACTTTGCCATTCTTTCTTCATTCATAAGGAACTTTGGAAGCATATGTCCCTAAGCACATAATGTAAATATTTGCTCCAGGTCAACAGAAAGGTTCATGGTTTGGTTAACCTCTGCTATATTGGAGTTTAGGAATAGGATGAAACACTTGGACAATGCTGTTAACAGAATGCCCCAACTTTCAACTCATGGGGTGATAGAACATGGCATCTCTTATGCTAATTATGTCCTAGCATCTTTGGATAAATTGAGACATTAGGCTTTATATTGTTGGTAACCTGGCATTTGCCATCATCATTGAATTCAAGTTTAATTTTTGTGTTTAATACAGAAATTATTTTAGCTTTCCTGTGATCTAAAGAGCTTTTGACAGATTAATCACTGGTGAAAATACTTGGTTGGAACAAGCATTCTCAAATCAGTGATATTTGTTTATGGATCACAGCTGGCTAGGCAACTATGCAAAGGGAGGAACAAAATCAACATGAATCAGCATATTCCTCTTTCTCCTTCTGTTTCTCTTTATCCTTTACCCATCTATTGTTATCTGTCAATTCAACAAACCATTTAAAAACACATTCTATAATCTAGTCATCATTCTAAACTCTGGGGACACCAACATTCCTGTCTGAAAGGAGCTTATACTTTCCTTTTTTTCCCTCTCTAATTTTTTAGCTTTTTTTTTTTTTTTTGGTGAGGCAATTGGGGTTAAGTGACTTGCCCAGGGTCACACAGCTAGTAAGTGTTAAGTGTCTGAGGCTGGATTTGAACTCAGGTCCTCTTGACTCCAGGGCCGGTGTTCTATCCACTACGCCACCTAGCTGCCCCCCTCTCTAATTTTTTTTTGGGGGCAATTACCATTAGAAAATAGAAGATATTTCACGTCAGAAGTGAATCCAATGCAATTCTTTTTGGAGAAGATTCCTAACAATACCAGAGTGTAGGAGGAATAAACTGGGGGAGGGGGAAGAGGAAAGATGGTCTGGGGAGAGGTAGTTCACATGAAGGAAACAAGAAAAAAGATTATGGAGGTGTATGGGGCAAACTTCCTCAGTTTACCCAAATAACTCGAGGAGACCACCAAGTCAAGCAGAGACAGATTTATTACATTCCCATGGGAATGGGCGAACTCAATGCCTGAGCTGTGCTAGCTAATACATGCCTTGACCTTTTATAGGGGAAGTCCCCACGCACACTCGGGTGAACTCACAATCTAACATCCAATCCTGTCTCACCCAGGGTGTGTGTTTAGCTTGTGATCAATGTATGGAGACATGCATACGTGTTCCAGGAACAAGGGGGAAAAGGGGAGGGGGAACAAGGTCAAACCAAAGGAAGAGGAAATGGGGGAGTGACAGTCAGATGTTTCAGATCTCACAGTTCCCACTGACTCCCCTTTCCTGGCCCCTGTCTCTAAAGATATTCAACCTGAATAACAGGAAGAGTCACTCAGGTGCTTCAGCACTGTTCTGTGGTTGTGTTAATTCTAGAAGGACGACAGGGTTAAAATTTATCTTCGGCTATGTTGGGAAGAAAAGAATAATCCATTGTTGGGACCCCAGGGCCAAGGGGATTCTGCTCTGAGAAAAAGAGACATGTCACTTAACATCTGGTCTCAACTTAATTGCTGCATCCTGTGCCGAGCCCCGTCCTTTCTTCTTGAGTCCCGAGTATTGAATTGGTGGGCAAACTCCCTGACCCATTCAATAGGGACTGGGGTTCTGACACATGATGGATTATAGACAAAACTAATATGTAGCTGACAAGTGGGGAGACTGAGCAGAAGTAAAAATACTGTTAATTGGCAATAAAACTTAAAGGAGACAGTGAGAATTTGACAAGCAATAAACTTCTAAACGAACTATACTAGGGCAGGGCTGAGTACCTTCCAGACCCCATCCTCAGAGTTTAATCTGACTTAAATCCATAATCATCTCATACAATGGGGAGAGGAAGAGTGGGAAGGAACTGGGGAGTGAGTGAACCTTAATATCATCAGAATTGTCTCAAAGAAGGACTAACATACATACTCAAGTAGGTATAGTAATGTATTTTTGCCCTGAAGGAGGGGAGGGAGAAAAGGGCGGGGAGGGGCAGATTGGGGGAGAGAGCAGTATAAAGCAAAACACTTTCGAGGAAGGTGAAGATGTTCTGCATTACTGCACAAGTATGACATTGAATTGCTTGATTTCATAGGGAGGGTTGAGGAGGGAGGGAGGAAGAAAATTCAGAACACAGAATTAGATCAAAGACCTTCATCTCATCAGAGTGAGCTAATGGAGGGAATAACATTCACACCCAATTGGGAGGAGTAATCTATTTAACCCTACAGGAAAGTAGGAGGGGAAGATGATAAGGAAAGAAGGGTGAAAAAAAAGGAGTGCAGAGTAGTGGAGGGGACAGTCAGAAGGAGGAGGAATAGGTTAAAAGAAGATAGAAAATAGAGTAAATATCATGGGAAGGGAATAGAATGGAGGGAAATAGTTATGATGATTGATTATAATGGTAAAACGTATGGTACCTACTTTGCTGGGCTATTATGAAGAAAATTCTCTGTCAAGTTTAAGGTACTATATACAGGTTATGATGAACAGGATACTATCAGAAAAACCTGGAAAGACCTACATGAACTGAAGCAGAGTGAAATGCACTGTATATAAAATAACAGCAATAGTGTAAGATGATCTGCTGGGAAGCACGTGTTTATTTTTAGCAAGGCAATGATCCAATATAACCCTGAAGGACTTATGAAAATGGCAACCTATCTACAGAGAAAGAACTTAAAGTATCTGAAAACAGATGGAAACATTTTTTTTTTCCGTTTCTTTTTTGTTCCTCTTTGACAATTCCTCAATCTGAAGTTTTGGGGTTTTTTGACTGTTTTCTCTCCAACCTAGCTAATGTGGGAATGTTTTCCATGACTACTCATGTATAACTTATTTTGAAATGCTTGAGTTCTAGTGGGTGGGGGTTAGGAATGGAGAAGGAAGAGAAGTTGGAACACAAAATTTAAAAAAATTGATGTTAAAATTTGTTTTTACATACATTTTGGAAATAAAATTCTATTCAATAGAAAAAAATTAGAAAACTAACAAATTAAAAAACAAAATAGAAATTCTGGGAAAACAAAAACCAAAAAACACCCCCCCCCTAAAAAACATACCAGGGAAACATAATTAGACACCATCATCATAATTCAGTGTTTCCAACTGACAGAGGTCCCAGACCTACACAAACAAGTAAAGATTGGAAATTCATAGGATCTCAGATTTAGAGTTGGAAGGGACCTTAGATGTCATCTAATTGAACCCCTTCCTTTTACAGAAGAGGAAACAGAGGCCCAGAGAGGTCGAATGACTTGACTTGGTCACATAGAGGTGGGAGAACTGGGGACCTGGAGTCAGGTTCTATGACTACAATTCATCACACTTTCCTCTGTACCACACTGTCCTTAATGTCTGTTCTTGGTAAATAGATAAGGAAGAAACAGACCCTCAGCATGAATGAACCTTATTGCTACAGAGCTACTCTGGACAAAAATCACACTTTAAGGGAAAAATACTATAGCATACAATAAATGCACCTTAAATTCTAAAAGATTAACCATGCAACATTGCCCAACTCTGCCACCCAGGCATAAATCCTAGATACTTTGTCTTCTTTGCTAACTATCAACTTATGCTTCAAGGCAGCCCTCTCCTTTAGCAATATTATTTCTGGGCTACTTTTGCAGGTGCAGAAATAGAAGGTGACTCCATTTCAGAAGTTTCAATCAGAAAAACCTGCCTTCCTTTCAGGATACCAATGTTGCAAAATGTGGCACCCAGAGCTGAGTGCAAGACTTCAGTTATGGTATGATGAGGGTAAAAAAAAATAAGAGTTTATGTTGGGCACTATGTCTTTTGTGTGTGTGTGTGTGTGTGTGTGTGTGTGTGAGGCAATTGGGGTTAAGTAACTTGCCCAGGGTCACACAGCCAGTAAGTGTTAAGTGTCTCAGGCTGGATTTGAACTCAGGCACTCCTGACTCCAGGGCTGGTGCTCTATCCACTGCACCATCTAGCTGCCCCACTATGTCTTTTTTAATGCAGTTTGAGATCATACTCTTGACTCATACTGAACTTAGAATGCATGAACATTGCTCTATCTTCTTCAGATAAAATTGCTCTTTCACTATACATCTTCCAACTTGTGTTCATGAAGTTGATTTTTTGAACTCAAGTAAGACTTTACATTTGTTGTATAAAATTTCATCTTTCTAGATTCAGCCCAAATGTTCTAGCCTGTTCAGATCTCTTTGGATTCTGATTGTTGACTAGCATATTAATTATCCCCTTAAACTCCGTATCATTTGCAAATTTGATAAATGTGGCATCTTTATTCAAGCCATTGGCAAAATCTTAAATAGCATGCAGAATCACAGAGCCCTGGGATATTCCAATGGGGATTTTTTTCCACGTTGATTCCATGTCAATACTCCAAAAGATCTGTGATCTCATTTATATGGCTATCCTTCCAACAATGTAAATGACAGCCCATGCATTTCTCTCCATCTTATGCAACTCTGGTTCATATCCTCACATAAGTTCACTACAGAGTTCCATCCAGCATTCTGGGAGCTTTGCTCAAGTTCTCCTAATATTAGAAACCATTAAAGCTATCCCTTGGTTCTATACTTTAATCTTTTCATGAAACCAGTTTATCTTCTTTTTCCATTATACATTTTGTTGACACCAAGTCACAATTTCTGTTTGCCTCAGTTTCCTCAACTGTAAAATGGAGATAATAATAGCATCTATCTTGCAGGGCTGTCATGATGATCAGTGAGGGAATATTTGCAAAGCTTTTAGTGCAGTGCCTGGCACATAGTAGGTACTATATAAATACTTATTCCTATATTAATGGGTAACACTTGGTCTCATCATTGAAATGATCACAAATCTACCTAACTCCACTAAGTTCTCGCCCATATTTCTACATCTTTTTCATAAAACTAGTATGAGTGACTTTGTCAAATGCATTCTCCTGATCTGCCAGTCTAGTAAAGTTGTCAAAAATGTGACATGAACTGTTGGGATGAAATCTTTCTAGTTCTTTGTGACCTCTTCATATTCTAGGTGTTGCTAACTCCCCCCTCCCACCCCCCCGCCCCTGTAATAATATATTTTAACAGTCAGTCTCACTGGCCTATAGACTTTATTCTCTTTCCTTTCTTGAAAACTGGGACATTTGCACCTCTCCAGTCCAGAGGCACCTTGCCCATTTTACCTTTTAAGGATCACAAATAGTGACTTAGCAATCACATTCACTACTTCTTTCAGGGAAAGAAACAGCTTCCATTTTATATTCATGGCCATTTCTGAGTAATTGTGGCCAGTACTGTAGTGTTCTGAAGTGCCTTGGTATTACTTTTGGAATATGATAAAATTTCAGGGTTTTAAAGTCTCTAAATAAAGTTAGTCATCATACATTAAGCACTTACCATGTGCTAAGCACTGTGGTTAAGAACTGAGGATACAAGAAAAGGAAAAAAAACAGCCCCTGTCTTCAAGGGGCTCGCATTCTAGTAAGTGAGACAACAGGAAAATAACTGTGCTAGGTAATAGAAATTGCCATGGTAATTTCCTGGGTTTGTTTCAAATCTAATCCAACAAGCATTTATTAAGCACCTATTGTGTGGTAGTATTTCTCTAGATTCTAGAGATAAAGTAAGAGTGAAATAATAAAAATAGTTAAAAATCATTCTGCTTGTAATGGATTTAGAAGAGCATGTTCTTTTGAGATAACCTTTCATGTGGAATCTATATTCCAGATCTCTGAATATATGAACAGTTTCTGGCATAATCCTCTATAGCCTGATCAGAGGTTGTTATGCTTAAATAGCAAATACAGTTAATGTGTGCATTTCCTCTGTTCTACTGACCCTGTTGGCAAATTTTCTGACTGTGTGTTGAAGGAAGCATTTATATTAAGAGTTACTCCTGTAGTTTCTGATGTGTAGTGATTCAATATTACTCTAAAACTTTGCTTTCAGTCTTATATGATATAAATTTTGCTTTAGTTAAGAGGGACTACTAGAGAGCTTCATTGTGAATTCTGCATGCAAGGTGATTCTGCAACATGTCATTTTAGCAATCCCCCAATTTGCAGTATTGAAATAGATCTCACAGCTCTGTGATTTAAGCCCTCATCAAGACTTGATGAAGCTTCACAAATTTAAATTCTTGTAATTCAATTTAATTCACTTCCACAAAATACTTAATTTCTATATTCCAGGCTTTATGATAGGTTCTACAAATACAAAGGAAAAAAAGAAAATAGTCCCTGACCTCAAGGAGCTTACATTCTATTGGACAATGACTGATGGTCCTGGTAAAAAAGGAGATTTCATTAATCCTTTAAATTCATTAGAAGTCTTAGTCTCAGTTGACACAGAGGTGGTGAGTAATCATATTATGATTTATGTTTGGATTGTAGAGACAATCAATAGCATAACATGATCTTATTTGAAACCCTCAATTTTGTTTAAATTAAAAACAGTCATTCTAGATAAGAATTTGAGTTAGTGGGGTGACAACATCTAACCCTTTGATATGCACCTGAAGCAGCCATTTTAAATACAGGTCTACACAAGGTAGGGGCTGAATCTTTGATTAATTAGGATGGTTGAGAATGGAATTACTTTGCTTCCAGCTTTTCCAAATCTCAATCAGGTAACATTAAACAATCAAAGGACAAGTAAATTTTTAGTTTAACTAAAATTAACTGCTGTAAAATTACTCTAATTTTAGGGGGAAAACACTGACGTATCTGCCTAAAGGGGAAAAAAGTACCAGGAACTCATAATGGATAGGAATACTACACCACTGAGTATATATTTACATAACAGAGAGTCAAGGCAATTATCTGAATTTTTAAAAAAAATTATTCCATAAAGGAAACAGTGACTCTGGGACCTTAATATGAGCCCTTTACAATAATGAAATTATTTAGATGATTGCTTAATTCTTCACTTCCATCTGCCCATGTAAATTTAACTATTATATTTATCAAGTATCATGTCCTGATCTGAATTTTGAATAAATTAATTATTCTTGAAAATAACTTAATATATCCTTCCAAATATCCCTTAATTATTTTATTTTTAAGTAGGGATGAATTTAAGAAAGCTGAGATAAAGAGACAGCTCTGTGATCAATTACAGAACAGTTGCACCATTGGTTTTTTGGATGGTGGGTGTCCCTAGGGGCTGATATTGTCCCATGGTACTTCTGCTTGAGGAAGCTGCATTCAGTGATATGGTAGTATCCCCTTCACCAATGGGAAAGTGCCAGGACATAAAATGGGAGGAATGGACCTCTGGGACCAAAATAAAACTGAACCAAATGGTGGAAACATGCTCAACTCCTTAATTTATCTAATCAGAGATGACAGCCGCCATGTAGAACATTTGCTCCCATTCTGAATGCCATTATAGACTGCAGTGGAGCTATTTCTAGGCGCCACTCCAAATTTATGGGAGATGAACTAACAGAGGATTTGGTTACAGCCTGGAATCACTGCATGAACCGTGATAGACTACAGCCACTGCAAAATGTCCTGGCAGAATATACCCATGAGCACATATCTTGCCAGCCTCAAGGATTTCAAAGTAGTAATATTTAGAGTTAAATAGTATTTTCTCTCTTCTCTTCTCTTCCCTCCTCTCCTCTTCTCTCTTCCTCTTTTTATTCTGTTTTTACTAAAAAAGCAGACTGCTGGCACAAAAATTGGACTGATGGTACTGGTATATACTTGAAGGTACTGGTATTGATGATGGTATGATAAACCAAGTATCAAACAATGCAATAATGAACAAATATTAAGTTTTTAAAGTGGTACTGCTTTTATTCATCATAATAAAGCAAATATGTATTCATCAAAATACTCTGCTAAATATTGGATTATAAAATGACATAAAACTACTTGATGCCTGTTCTAATTATGGTGTTTACTAGTGGAAGAAAAAGCACAAATATAAGCAGTAATATAGTTTCTTTTCCCAAAAGACAAGCAAGAGAAATGTATTTTGTCATTTGCCCACTGGTACCAGGATTGTTAACTAGAGTTCAGCTGTTTTATTAATGTTATTTTAAATTACATTATAATAGTAACTGTGTATGTTGTTTTCTTCTTCCTTTGATCTGCATCAAATGATGTCTTTTCATGTTTCTCTGTATTCCATATATTTGTTGCTTCTTATGGCACAATCATATTTTATTACTTCTGTAAGGGTGAGGGAGTGAGACCAGTAAAAGCTGGGGAAATCTGGACGGGGCTAAAACACAGACTTCAAAATGTAAAGGAAGAAGGTCTTGGTCTGTGTATTAAATATAGTAATTACATATGAAGAGGCCTGGGAGACAATGAACTTGCATCTAGGGAATAGACTGTATTCTCACCAAATGCCAAGTCACTCATTTGCAAGAGCTTAAAAGGAATACCAAGAAGGGTAACTGACTGAATTAGGACTAATCACCCTAAATCAAGGAAGAGTACTTTCCAGAGGAAAGGAGCTTTTGAAACAAGGGAGCCTAGACTTTTACACCTAGAACAACTAGATGGTTTCAATGGATAGAGCCCTGGGCTTGGAGTCAGGAAGACCTGAGTTCAAATCCAGTTTCAGATACTTACTATTTGTGTGACCCTGGGCAAGTCACTTAACTTCTGTTTGGCATCAACTATAAAATGGGAATAATAACAGCACCTACCACAAAGGGTTGCTGTAAAGATCAAATGAGATTAATATTTGTTTTTTAAAAAGTGCTTAGCACAGTCACTGGAATAGATTAGGCACTATAATGCTTATTCCCTTCCCTCCCATTTGCCTAGAGGTCACAGAGCAAAGATTCTGATGGAGTTAAAAGACAAGAGACTTCCACCAATCTGAGGCTAACGATTATTGCCTTAGCTGAAAGAACACTGTAACACTCAAGCTGAAGAGAACACGGCATCACCCAGCTAAGATAGTTTCTGAATGTAGAAAAACTGACAGCTACCCATTGAAGAGTGAGCCTAGGGAGTCAAGTGGATGACCTGTCCATCACATATGCCTCTCTTCAAGAGAGCCAAGGAGCATATTGGACTGTCCCAGACACTTTTCCAGTGGGGATTTCTGGGTGAGGATCCAGAACAGCAGCCAGTTGACCTGTTTGATCAAACTCAGCAGAGTTGTCCATCTTGGTGAAAATATCATGCCATGCCCTGCAATGAGTCAACCCACCTGAGCATTAGAGCAGCTTGTCCATCACTCATGCCACACTGCAGAGCAAACTTCATGAGGACCTTCTAGAGACAGAAAGGACATTGAGGCCCTGAAAGTCTGGAAATGAGTTGCTAGGATGTGTGTGTTTCTATACTGGTACCTTATTACCATTGTACTTTAATTGCATACCTACTCTTTCCTTTTTGTATTCTGTGTAAATATATGGTAGAGTGTCCTTTAGTTTTGAAGTAGGAAAATTTGCTTTGTAACCACTGTTCTTTCTATATTTGAGAAAATATCTTTGTTAAAGAACCAAATCTTTTGGCTGAGTGTTAAGGGTAAGCAAATTGAGGGGCTCTAAGCTAAGATGAGGATAGCCTTCCACATAGTTTCCCCTAATATGGTGAAAGTAGTAGTATGCCACCCTTCTGGAGACTAAGTCTGTTAATACCAGTGCAACTTGGGGAGTGAGCCAAATAAGCATTGCTACATGTTTATAGACCACAATTGTTAGTCTATGAGCATTTATTAAGCACCTACTATATGTCAGGTGCTGAAGATATGAGAAAGGAAAAAAAACATCCCAAACCCACCAGTCCTTGCTTTCAAGGAGCTCACAGTCTAATGGGGAAGACAATGTGCAAACAACTATGTAAAATTAAGCTATATACAGGATAAATTTAGTGATAATCATGGAGAGAAGGCACTACATTAAGGAGTATTAGGAAAGATTTCTTATAGAAGGAGGGAATTGGGTTGCTATTTGAAGGAAGTCAAGAAGGTCAGGAGACAGAATTGAGGGAGAGGATTCCATACATTGGGGACACTCAGTGAAAATGCCTGGAGTTTGAAGATGAAGTATCCTGTGTAAAAATCCACAAGGGAAAAAAAAACCCACAAGGATATCAGAGTCACTAGAGCACAGAATACATAGGACGATGTAAGATATAAGAGGACTGGAAAAGTAGGAATGGGCCAGGGTTATCTATTTCACATTTGATGGGAACCCACTCTGTTTCTATTTTGGCAGAAAGTGGTTTTATGTCTGTTCAGGTACATATGAGACTTTTCTTTCAGTCTTTGATTTCATGGGGTACATGCCCAGTAGTGAGATCACAAGATTAAATAGTATGAAGAGTTGAGTGATTTTTTCTTTGCATAATACCATTTTTTCCCCCAGAACAGTTGGACCAATTTATAACTCTACCAACAGTAGAATATCTATCTTTCCATAGTTGCTCTCAAACTATTTTATCAACTTTGTAATTCCCCTAATTACAAATTTCCTTCTTGTGAAGTGATACCATGGAATTGATTTATTTTTTCTCTCTAATTATTGATGATTTGTGGGTGCTTATAATTTATATTTATTTTTTGGAAAACTTCATAACTTTGACCACTTAACAACTGAGAAATGATGTTTTGTCTTATATGTTTGTGGCAATTCCCCATATATCTTGGATATCAGACTTTTGTCAGAGATATTTGATTAAAATATTTTTCTTACTCAAGTTTTACTTATTGTAGTTGCATTGATTTTGTTTATGAAATTGCTTTTTAATTTTGCATAATAAAAGTAAGCTCTTTTGTGATCTCATCTTTTGCCTTAGAGTTATGAATTATCCCCATCCATGTATTTCAAAGGTATGTCCTTTCATTTTCCTCTATTTTAATAAAATTAGGTGACTTCTTAATATTTAGGTTATAAAGCAAATCTCTTTTCTGATTAAATGCTTTTTAGCTTACTTAACAGTTCTTGTTGGATAGGCAGACCTCACCCTAGTAATTTGTATTCTTATGTTTACTGAACACTGGGGAACTGTATTTAATTGCTTCTGGATCTTGCTTATTTTATTTATTCCACTGATTTAATTTTTTGTTTTGTGACCATTGCCAAGCCTTCATCATTTGAGGCATGATAATGCCAGTTTAAAAGAGATTCTGAGCCTTATTTTCTTCCAGATGCCTTTTGTTATTATTTTATTTAGTTCTACAAAATAATCCTTTTGTTGTTTGGCATAATATGAAATTTGTAAATTACTTTACATAATGTAATTACTTTTTAATTTTGGCCAACCATGAATAATGAATGTTTCTTTGGTAGTTTAACTATAATAATGTGCTTAGTAGTTATATTTACATAAGGCCTATCTCGGTAGGTCTTTATTTTTTGCATGTTGTAACTATTTTAAATTAATTTTTATATAATTTCTGGGTTTTATTAATGTGGCATCGTGACATTGTTGATTTTTATGGATTTGTTTTGTAAACTGTTACTTTACTGAAGCTATTAACAATCTTCATTAGTTTCTTTGATGGCTTTTAAAAAATAATAAACATTTTTATTTATAGTTTGAGCTCCAAATTTTATCACTCCTTCCCTCCTTCTCCTCCCTCATCCTAAGGCAATGAACAATCAGATAGATATGGGCAATACATGTGCAATTATGTAAAACATTACCATATTAGTAATTTTGTACAAGAAAACTTGAATAAAAGAAAAAAATGAAAGAAAGTGAAAAATAGCATGTTTCAGTCTGTGTCCAATCAATCAGTTCTTTTTTTGGAGGTGGATAGTATGCTTCATCTTTAGTCCTTTACAATTGTCTTGGCTCTCTGTATTGCTGAGAATAGTTAAGGTCATTCACAGTTCTTCATCAACAATATTGCTTTCTCTGTGTATAATGTTCTCTTGGTTCTGCTCACTTCACTATACATCAGTTCATACAAGTCTTTCCAGAACTTTCTGAAATCATCCTGCTTGTCATTTCTTATGGCACAATAATATTCCATCACCAACATATACCACAGCTTGTTTAGCCATTCCCCAACTGATGGTCATTCTTTTGATTTCCAATTCTTAGCCATTTGGTGACTTTTTAAAGGAAAAAATGTAATATATCATGTGCAACTTTCCTATTCTTTGCTCATATCTTGTACCTTGAATTTCTTTCTCTTATGGCTGTATCTAATTTTTCTGGAACTGTGTAAAATAATAGCAGAGAGTAGAAGTATCCTTTTTAGGTTTGTACTCATTGGGAAATTATTCTAATGTTTCTGCATTGCAAATAATGTTAGCTCTTGGATATATATACACACACACATATATGTATATATCTATACATATATATGTATATATATGTATACACACATATACATATATCCACATATATAGCCAAGATATATGTGTCTCTGTGTGTGTATATATATATATGTGTGTGTGTGTGTATATATATATATATATATATACATATATATATATATATATATCCATATAAATACATTTACACATATATGTTTGGTTGTTGTTGTTAATTTTACAGAAAAGTCTTTCCATGCCTACAGTGCTTAATTTTTTGGAAAGATTTTTTTTCCTTCACACCTATAGATAAAATCATGTTATCATGTTTTATGCATAGTTATACTAATTGTTTCCTAATATTTGACTGGTTTATCACTATGTTAGCCTTAGTGATTATGCTTTTTTTTGGCCAAAGAAACTCAAAAAGACAGTTTACCATATGATAGAGGGATTGTAATCTGTGACAGTGGAGGGAAAACCAACAATGATAAAATTATAGAAACTTTGAAATATTGTTATAATAGAATGCTATACTACTTTGTTCCTAAATAAATGGATTTTTACAGTTTTATTATACATATGGGGAAATGGCCTTCATTCATTAATTCATCTATTAAAATTTACTATCTACTAACTACATGACATGTTAAACAATTTGAGGAATTCAGGGTTGTATAAAAATGCAATTTCTGCCCTCAAGGAGGTCACAGTTTGGTAAAACTGTAGGCATGGGATTTCCCCAACAAAATAGCCATGTTGTTCACACGGAACACTTTCCTATTCCCAAAATAACTCAAATTATAACAAGTTTTTTTTGAGTGATCTGTTATTCTCCATTTTTAATAGAAAAAATAACTTAGTAGAATATAGAGAAAAGTCAGTATCATTTCCCCTTTGTTCTGGGTAGCCACATGGGTACAAAGGGGAAATGATACTAACTTTTCCCTAATTGGCCTAGGGATTATTGCACATGCTGAACATAGGTCTAATACAGATTATGGGGCACAGCTCAGGGTAGGAACTTCTTTGAGGCTGACAAGTCCCTACTCTTGAAAATAACCTGTCCTAGTGCATGCTGCCCTTCAGTTTCTGCAAGGAAATTGTGAGAGAAACAGGTGGGACGAAGTGGAAAAGCATTCTGCCCCTTGATAAGCACATTTGTTATCAAAGGGGCTACACAGCAAACCTCAGAGTTCAAGAAGCTGAAACTTGGGGATGAAGACCTATTTCCACTTCAACACTAGCAGAAATTGAAGCATCAGGCACTGATTCTGTGTTCACTTCAATATGTACCTCTGACCTAGAAAGCCTCTCTTGGGTAGTCATTTCCAGCACCTTTTAATTTGGCCCATAGGCACTGATCAGGCAGTCCCATCAGGTTGACATAAATGGCCAGTTTTTCTCTGGCAAGTTTTCCAAGAATGGGTTGGAAGCAATAAGTCTTTGCAGAGAAAATGTTAAGTTGATATTATTTCTATTTTGAAGAAGATGGTGGTGATGATGAATGGCTCACAAAGGCCATTTCAGGATCCATAACTCTTTGGCTCCAGGAAAAAAGGAATATTTTTAATAAGACATGCTTAGATTAGTCATTAGATAGCACAATGATTGGATGCATGCTTGGGGCCAGTTGCCTAACTCAAAGCTAATCAGAATCATTATTCTCTCACAAAAAATCTGGATGAGTACTAAAAGAATGGACAATATAAGACAGCACAAAATAGAGCTCTGGTATTTACACAGACAGCAAAGCCAGATGATTCAAGCCCCCAAATCTGGTCTGGCTATCTTTGTTAGTCACTCAAGTTGGAGAAGTGCCAAATCTACTTCATCTTGTATCATGCTACACATACCCAGCCTGTTTCAATAGCTATATAACGTCTCCTGAGATCTTTCAAGTCACACCTGGCTACTTAATTATAGAACTCAATGGAAGAGATTAGTTATTCGAAATTTTATTGATTCATGCTGCAATGTAAGTGTAGTTCCTTGCCAGAAAAAGGAAGCAAAAAAAAAATTAAGGCACATTTTAGCCGATCAACTTAACATTTAAGAATTAATCAAATAATGAAATGGTTAATGAGTTGTATAGAAGAACATTTTTTTTCCTATTATTGTGTACAAAATGGAAGGCAAGCATTCTTGGATTGATTTCCTGACATATAAATCTGTGGTGTGAAACAGTTAAAATTAATTTCTAATATATTTCCACTCCTTATAGGTCTATGTTATAATCACTTTCAATTTTAAAATAAGCTTCAGGCAAGATTAAATACTTAGGTATTCTGGTTTATACAAAACTTTAAAATCCATTCAAATTAAACTTCCTCTGCTTAAATGACCCTAATCATTCTAATTTAACTAGACAGAGCTTATTTCCTTAAAATAGTGCTTGCAGTATTGAATCTTATCTGAGGAGATGAGCTGCATGCCAAATTGATAATATCTATTCCAGATGTTGCCTTGCCACTTTTCAGCTAAGTTATTAATAAAAATGCAGTATCTCCTTGTCTTTCTTCTTCTTCTTCTTCTTCTTCTTCTTCTTCTTCTTCTTCTTCTTCTCTTACATCCTCTATGAATAAAAATTTTCCATTAGGAAGTTGAAATCTTCAGGGCTAAGCTGGTAGTTATAGAAGAGGAACATGATTTTATCAATTTTTATGGTGGGATGTTAGCCATATTTATCAATAATGGCATACTATGGGTCTGAAACCCACAGAAACTCTAATAATCATCCTCTCTACAATCTAACCACCACACATATTTATAATCATTTCTAAGAGCATGGATTTCAAAATTTCATTTTCTAACTACCAGCTCCTAGCCTTTGACTTCCCCTGTCACCTCATTCATACTACTCTTTGTCATCACCAAACTCTATAATGCCTCAGTCCTTTCCTAGTTTTATATCCATCTTCATCCTGGTTTCACTTGAATTGAATTGGCTTCAACTAGCCATTTAAATTTCATTTTCTTGTACCACTTCCCCCCAAAAAAGGATTTCTCTCATTCTCTTCATATTCATTCTTTTTGCCTACTCTAGACCTTCATTCACTGATTCAGGACTTTTATAGTTATCTGGTATCTCTCTCTCTCTCTTTTTTTTTTCTCTGTAGTATCCATGCAATCAAAATGCCCAAGGTATTCATTCTAGGGTCTCCCCTTTGATAGTTTCTGTCACTGCCTTGTAAAGCTTGTTTGGTAGATTCTGCCTTTCTATTATGCATCACTTCCAAGACAAAGCCAGTTATTGCAGGTGTCAGAGAGGACATTGCCCCATGATAGCCACCCCCCCCAACCCCTGATGATGCATCCATCACTGATCTATAATCTCCCCTGGTAATCTTCCCCTCACCCCAATTTGCCTAAAATCTCCTCAATGGGAATATGTTCTCCCACTTTCCCAGGTGCCAGTTGGCACCAGGAGTTCCAACTCCCCCAAGGTAGGATGAGTAGACCTTTTAAGCACCAAATTCCCCACACCCAGTGCAAGGTCCCCATCTCCCTTCACAGATGATCTCTCTTTACCCATTCATCAGTGGAATTTCCGCCTACCACAAAAATGAGGCTTCCTTCCTTTCCCCTCTTTCTTTTTTTTTTTCAAAAACAATTTTTATTGATATTTTTGGTTTCTTACATCACCATAGTATCCCATTTATCTCTCCTTTCCCTCCCTGAGAGTCATCCCTTATATATGACAAACAGTATTTTTTTAAGGGGTGGGGAGTGTTAGAACAAACAATAGATACATTGAGAAAGTCCAAAAACATGTGCAGTATCTAACATGGATGGACCTCCTAACTACAAGAAGGGGTAGGTTGGGGTTGTCTTCTTATATCTCTTCATTTGAGTCCTATTTAATCTTTATAATTTTGTTACATTTATTTATTTTAGATTTTTGGTGTGTCTTTCTTTCCATTTATATTGTAGCTACCATGTGTATTGTTTTCTTGGCTCTGCTTGCTTCATTCTGCATCAGTTCATATATATCTTTCCATTCTTCTCTGTATTAATCACATGCATTATTTCTTTGAGTGCAGTAGTATTCCATTACATCCACATACCGCAGTTTGTTTAACCATTCCCCAGTTGATGGACGTCTACTCTGTTTATAATTCTTAGCTACACAAAAAGTGCTGCTATAAATATTTTAGAGTATATGGGAGCTTTTTTCTTAGCACTGGAATCCTTGGGATACAAGCACAGTAATGGATTCTATGGCTGAAAGTATAGAGACATTTTAATAATTTTATTTGTATAATTCCAAATTGTTTCCCAAAATGTTTGTGCTATCTCACAGCTCCACCAACAGTGTGCTAGTGTGCCTATCTTCCCACAACACCTCCAACACTGTTGCTGTTTTTTCATCATTTTTTTTGGCCAATTTGTTGGATATGAGGTTATTTTAATTTATATTTCTTTTATTATTGTGATTTGGAGCATTTTTATATGGTGGTAACTACTTTGCAGTTTTTAAGAATTTTGAGAATTGTTGGTTCATATCATTTGGCTATCTAATGGGGAATGGCTATTAGTCTTATATTTTATATTTATTAATTGTTTATATGTTTTAGATACTATACCCTTGTCAGAGGAATTTGATATAAAGAATTTTTTCCATTTGACCACTTCCCTTCTTATATTAGATGCATTAATGTTGTCTGTGCATAAGCTTCTTAGTTTCAAGTAATCAAAGTTATTTATCTTTTGTAATTGCTTCTATGTCTTTTTTTGGTTATGAATACATCTCTTACCTGTAGCTGTAAAAGGCATATAATCTGTTTCTCTTTTAGTTTTTTCCTAGTAGGATCTCTAAGATTAAAGTCAATTATCCATTTAGAATATATTGTGGAGTATGGTGTAAAATACTCATCTAAGTGTAATTTTTACCAGAATGCTTTCCATTTTTCTCAGCATTAAAAAAAAAAATCAGATTTTTTCTTTAGGCAACTTATATATGTGACTTTATCAAACACTGAGTTATTAAGTTCTATGGTTTCTGAATCTCCTTTGTCTAGTATATTCCATGAGTCTATCTCTACTTTTTAGCCAATACCAGATGGTTTGGATGATTACTGCTTTATAATATAGTTTGAAGTCTGGAAATGCCATTCCTCCTTCTTTCTTGTTTGTTTTTGTTATTTCCCTTTATAGTCTAGATCTTTTGTTTTTCTAAATGAATTTTGTTATTTTATTGAGCTCTGTTAAGTATCCTCTTGGTAATATGATTAATAAAGTATTAAAATGTAAATTAACTTTGGTGGTATTGTTATTTTTATTATACTGGTATGGTGTAGCCATGAGCGCTGAATGTAGCACTCCCACTTTGTAAGTTTTTCTTTAATTCTTTAAAGAGTACTTTGTAAATGAATCTATAAAAGCCTTTTGTGTACTTTGGGAAGTTGATCCCAAGTTATTTTATGCATTTTGTAGGTATTTAGAATGGGATTTTTCTTCCTATTATTACTTATTGGATTTTGTTATAATATAGAAATGCTGTTGACTTTTGAGGATTATGTAGCCTGTAACTTTGCTGAAGCTAGTATCTTTGCTGTTTCCCTGGGGTTTTCCAAGTAAGTCATCATATCATCAACAAACAGGAACAGTTTTATTTTTTCTTTACTTATTAATTCCATTAATTACTTTCTCTTGTCTTATTGCTATAATTTCCAGAATTACATCAAATAGTAGATGGTAGAGTATGCTTTTGTTTTTAAGTAGATGCTTTTTATGGACAAAAAAAGGTCCCCCATTGTAGGGTTTGTTTATTTGTTGTTGTTTTTAGCATAAAACAGTGTTATACTCTGTCAAAGACTTTTTCTGTATTGATTGTTTTCCTAACATTTTGCATACCTGGTATAAATCCCACTTGATCATAAGACCAAGTCTCATTAAAGGGTTCTTATTTTCTTGAGAATAATTAATTTGTGAAGTATGGGTACTATTTTTAAAAAGTTTGAATAGAATAGAATTCTCCTGTGAATATGTTCAGGGTTAATTTCTTTAGTTGTTTCTTTACAAATAGATCCATTTCATTTTCTGAGATTGGGTTATTTAAGATCCTACTGAGTCTTCTGAAAGCTTGGATATTTTTTATTTTTAAATGTATATTTCTTTGGAGTTTTCAGTGCTGTTATCATATAACTGCAAAATTTTATGATTATTATTTTTATTTCTCTTGGCATTGCTGTGATTTCAACCTGCTCATTTGCAATTTTATTGATTTGATTTTTCTGCTTTCATTTTTAGATTAGTTAAGGGTTTTTCAATTTTATTAGTCTTTTCAAAGAACCAGCTTTTAGTTTTATTTATCATTTCTATGGGGGTTTTATTTTGTTTCCAATTTTTCTATTTCCCCTCTTATTTTTAATATATCCTCTTCTGTGTTTGTTTTAGGTTTGTTGATTGTCTAATTTTTAAAAATGCATATTCAGTTTAATAATCTATTTTATTAATGCATGACTGTAAGGATATAATTTTCCTCCTGAGGACTGCTTTTGGTATGTTGTTACATCATTATCATTTTCTTTTGCAGAGTTACTAAAAGCGATTTCTAAATTCTTTCACTTGGTATTTAATTTTCTATGTTCAGAAGTTCTGGGCATTTCTCATTTCCTGTATCATGGTGTTAAGGATTTTTGTCCTGTCCTCTTCTTCAGAGAGACCTATGAATCATAGGTTATCTCTATGCATCCTGTCTTTGAGATCAGTATTTTTTGCTTACAGAATGAGTAATTTTCTTTTAATATTATATTATTTGCTTCTCTTAGATTGTTCTACATTTCTGTATGTTTACATTTCTAATCTATTCTTTTCTTTTCTTTGGTGAAACTTACCACAACAGCTTACACTTCTTCTATTCTGTCCATTATTTTTGATGTGCAGGACACACATTCTTCTATCATAATTTTCATTTTCTTTTGAATCACTTAGAACAGCATGTTGTGGTTCCATGTTTTCCCCATGTTCCACAGGTCCTCTGTCTCATCAAGTGTTGGATAATTTTCCTTTGTTTCCCAGCATGTATTCATGGATACTTGAACTTGTTTACTATGTCTGGGGCTATATTTCCTTCTGTTATTACTGTTTTCCCTATTGATTTATCTGCCTACTTTCAAGGTCTTTCAGTTTTCTTCTTCCTGAGATCTTTGGTAATTTCAGTCTTTCCCTTCTCACCTCCAGCCTGCCCCCCCCCCGCCCCCGCCCCAATTTCTTCTGTTCATTTTCAAACTCTGTTCCCTCTGATGGTGGTTTCTTTGGGGTCTGGATCTCAGACATCTTAGACTACTCCCACTGGGCAATTCATGTGGGCAACTCCCACACTAGGTCTCTGCCCGAAGTGACTTATGGTGGTCAGAACTGGACCCCACCTGGATGCTGTGCTGCTTTTCTAGACTCAGTAGAAAGCTGCATGTCTCTCCCCACCATCCCTTCAACATCAATGGTGTCCTGTCCGGTCTCTCTGTTCCTTTTGCTCTCTGGCCTCGCACTGGCAGAGAGCTGCCATGTTGATACTTTGGGATTGTATTCCCCATCTTAAGGGTTTGATGCCTGCTCTGTCAGGGGCCAGGCAAACTTCCACAGCCTAGAGCTGCAGTCTCCACAGAACTGGGAAGAGAGAGAGGAGTGGATTTTGTTTGTGTTGAGTCCTTGGGTTTGCTAGTGCAGCCTTGTGGGTGGTAGGGGAGGGGTGCCAAGGGAGGTTAGGGTCAGTGAGCATCAGTTCATGGGTTTAGTTTTATTTTAAACATTCTTTTGGATTTGGGTGCCATGGACCAGGGAGATGAGCTGAAGTCGTTTTATCTTTGTTTTGGAAAGGTTTGAGAGGTCACGGGGATGAAGGAAAATATTAATACTCTGTCTTGTTGCTCATATAACCTGCAAGTCCCCTTACTCCATCTCAACTTACTGTAATGAGTGATGTATTAAAGCTAGACTTCAGATTACTACATAAGTGCATTAGAGAAGGAGAAAAGAACCAAGAGTGCTATGTGAAGTTCAAGGAGGAAGATCATGGAAGGTTTCATGGAGGATTTGGTATTAGGGATGGGCTCTAAGAATGGAAAAGAATTCAACAAATGAAGACGGGGAGTGAGAGCATTTTAGGCATAGGGAGCAATGTGAACAAAGGCTATGATGTAGAAAGGTGCAGGGGATGTTCACTAAACAAAGAGTAGTTTATTTGGCTGGAAGATAGGACAAATGGATAAGGAATAATATGGGATAAGGCTGAAGGGGTAGACTATAGATAGGCTGTGAATGGCTACGGATGCCAGGAAAGGAGTTTTAACTTTACTTGGTAGGCATTGGGAAGCCACTGAAGATTTCTGAGCCAGAGTAATAACATGATCAAATCTATATATAATTCTCAAACTAGATGAGAGATTCAACAAGACCTATGAAGTTCTTTCCAACTTGGAATTTTATGATTTTAAACTGAATGAAAATTCAGGGGTTATGACTCAGCGGAAGTCAGGGGAATCAAAGGTAAAGGTTTTTCACTGTGTGATGAAAATGGCATAACCAAAGGGTAGTATTTGAATGGAGTATTGAAGAAATGAGAACTAAAATATAAGAACTTGTTAATATTTACCCAGTACTGTCCAGGGGAGGGGATGCTCAGACGGGCAGAGACAAATATACTGGCCTGCTTGACATAGTCTTGTCTTTCAAGCTGAGCCTCACAAGATAATCCAATTCCTTTTGATTCTACAGTCACTGAGCAACTTTTGATATTAATTTGATTTCTCAAGTAGGTTTTCCTATTTGGAAGAGAATGTACTGGCCAGTTGACAAGAGCATTCTGCTCTGCTGGTAGCTCTATTTTTCGGGGTAAACTGATAGGGTCATTCTGGTTTACCAGTCTATCTTCTCCAACTTTGCATAGTGTGAATCTTCCCTTCAGAGTCTGGTTGCCTCCAAGTGATATATTGAATTCTTTGACCTGCACAGACCCTCAGAGGGGGTGATACTCTCTCCCCTTGCTCCTTACAGCCTTTGAGGCTCTTCCTGAAACATCTGGACACTTTCACTTAAAAAATATTTCTTTAATTTTAAACTTGAACATACCCAAATTAAAAACAAATAGAACATAAATGAGCATTTTCATACTTATAGCCAAACATGAAAGCAGGATTCCCTATGAAGAAATCTCCATTTCAAACCATTTAATTTTTTAAATATGTAATTAATTCTACATGTTCCTTAAACTCTTCAGTTTGTGCTTTCTTCTAAACTTCCCTCTTCCTATTACTATGCACTTAAAAATGTTTCAGTAGCTCTCTTTTTATTGGCATCACTCTTGCTAACTTCCTTTCTCACCTTCCCCTTCCTGCCCTAATTAACCTAAGAGAGGAAAATCCCCAATCCTCACTGTAATAAATATAGTCAAGCTTTTAAAATGAATCCACACAATTGCCATGACCATAAGTCTAAGTCTCTTTCTGTACCTTGTGTCTACTACTTTTCTGTCAGGTGATAGGTAACATGCTTCATCATAGATCCTCTGGAGACACAGCTGATCATTGCATTGAACAGAATTCTTAAGTCTTTCAACATTGTTTTTCTTTATAATGTTGCTGTCCTTGTATAAATTGCTCTCCTAGATCTGCTGACTTCCCTTTCCATCAGTTCATATTACTTAGGAGTCTCTGAAATTTCTTTTGTAACTTATAGTACCATAATGTTAATTACACTCATACATCACAATTTATTCAGCCATTCCCCAATTGTCTAAAAGGCAAATAAGGTCCCTCTCTTAGATTCTAGTTCCTTTCCTCCCCTTCCCCCTTATTAAGTTAAACTGCTTCTTTCTTCCCTGGTATTATCTCCCCTTCTAATCCCCTCCCACTCCTTCTACTGATTCCTCCTCCCTGCCCTCCTATTGAATTCAATCTATTTCTACCCCAGATTCTTTGTGTATATGTGTATATTCAACCCTCCTTTGTCTATATCAGATAAGAGTGAGATTCTTATAAACCCATTGGTTTCACTATATCCATTATGTTTGTATATATTTTTTCACATATTCCATTTATGAGAAATGGTATGTTCTACCCACTTCTTCCTTTCTACATATGTATTCCTTTTATCCTTGCTTCTCTTCCCATTCTTTGAACTCTCAAAACCAATCCACTCTCAGGATTTTTGTTTTTGTTTTTAATTTAACTTTATTAATACCATTTGAAAACATTAAGCTTATGAAGATACTTGTTTTTTCTCTCCCAATTAGAATGTTAGCACTACATCTTCATACAGTTTATTCTAATTGCTTAAAAAAACTTACCTTTCTAAACTTTTTTGGACTTTTGTGTTTGTGTATCAAAGTTCCTCCTTAACTCTGGTATTGTCACAGATATGCTTCAATGTCTTTCATACCATTTAAAATCCATTTCCTCCCTATATAATTATATTAAACTTTTCAAAGTGAGTTATTCTTATAAGTCTCTCTCTGTTGCTTTTTGGAATATTGTATTCCAAGATCTCTCATTTAACATAGAAGCCGATGTCTTGTGTGAACCTGATTATTGACCCTTGCTATCTGAACTGCTTCTTTTTTTTTTTGTTTCACTTTGTGGGGCAATGAGGGTTAAGTGACTTGCCCAGGGTCACACAGCTAGTAAGTGTGAAGTGCTTCTTAATAGACACTTACAGCATTTCTTAGACCTGGAAGCTCTGGGTTTTGGCTGTGACATTCCTGGAACTTTTCCTTTTGAGGTTTCTTTCAGCAGGTGATCCGTGGATTCTATCTTCACTTTGGATTTAATAGGGTTGAGCAGTTTTCACTTATGAGTTCTTGAAATATGGTATCCAGCTTTTTAAGAAAATCATGGTTTTGGGGGGCAGCTGGGTGGCGAAGTGGTTAAAGCACCAGCCCTGGATTCAGGAGGACCTGAGTTCAAATCTGGCCTCAGACACTTGACACTAGCTGTGTGACCCTGGGCAAGTCACTTAACCCCCATTGCCACACCAAAAAAAAAAAAAAAAAGAGAAAAAAAGAAAAACAGTTCATGTAATTGGAAGAAAAATAAAATACTATTAAAAAAAATCATGGTTTTCAAGAAGTCATTCTTAGATGATCCCTCCTCCACCTATTTTCCAGGTCAATTGTCTTTTGATAACAGATATCTTAGGGGCAGCTAGATGGCACAGTGGATAAAGCACTGGCCCTGGATTCAGGAGGACCTGAGTTCAAATCCAGCCTCAGACACTTGACACTTAACTAGCTGTGTGACCCTGGGCAAATCACTTAACCCCCAGTGCCCTGCCCCCCCCCCCAAAAAGAAAAAAAATACCTAGTTGTAGATAGCAGATATCTTATATTTTCTTCTATTTTTTCAATGTTGATCTTGTTCTAACATTTCTTTATATCTTAAGGAGTCATTGATTTGTTTGGGTTATTTTTAGGTTTCAGAGAGTCCATTATTTGGGTAAAGATGTTTACTTTCAGTTCTAAACTATCTGTTCTTCTAATTCTTTCTTCAAGAGCTCTTAATTTTATATTTACTTAGTCTTCTTTAGTTTTTGTTCCACTGTTTCTAGGCATTCATGTAGTCCTTGACAAAAATCCATTTTCCTTCCTTTGAGTCTTTGCTGTCTACAGTTACTCCTTCTTTTGGTAGATCTTTAGATTTGCAATAATTTTTTAATACTAGTTCATATATCCAAATTACAATCCTGAGTTAGAGCTTTGCACCAGGGTCAGGCTCAGTCCCCTACTACACTTTTGGATGGGTAGTCTACCTTGTTGGTTTTATCCTAAGTTCTCTAGATTCTTGTGCTGACAACCACCTCATGGGGTTAGGTCCCTTTGGATCTTTGAGGTACAGAATGTTGAATATTTAGGCACTTCTATGATGTTTTGAGACAGGGTGCTAGGAGCCTTGGAGTCTCTGGGCCTGGGATAGTCTGATGATGTGTGCACTGGTTGCTACTACCCACTACTACTTCTTGACACTCCCCCACTCTGGGGCTTCCTGATCACCATGGAGCTTTTTTGGGTGGGAGCTCTTTTCTTTTGCTACCCTTGGATACAGATCCTTGAAAGCTATATGTTTTCTTGGCAGTCCCTGGTTACAGCTGGGAGGCTACTCAATATTTGTGTCAGGTACTCCCTTTCCTATTACCTCCAGTCTTCACTTTTGGCTAACCTCTTGTGAAGTTTTAGGGTGGAAGAAATGATTATAAATTCTCATTGGATTTCTTGTAAGTTATTTGGTCTGATATGAATTTCAAGTGTATGCTGGTAGATTCAAGGGGAGCTGGGTAACCTGCCTCTAGTTTAAGCTGATTTGCTTGGCTGGAAGTATAGATTCCTTCTTTGGCATCCTCTTAACTAAGGCCATTGCTTGCATTACATCACCACTTACTTTTTCAGTTGGGGAAGGGATGATTAGTGATTGTTGAGTTTAAGCGGATGTGATAAAATTATTAGAATTTGGCTGAGTCATTTGAGAGGGGCCACACCTGGCCAACCCTGAAGTTATGTATGCTACTGAGGTCAGAAGGAGAAACCTCTCTCCATAGGCAGTTTTTGAAGGACCTCCCCTTTTGGGGGAGGAAAATTTGACACTTGCTGAGGGGAGTCTGAGTCTCTTCCCTTCTGGTGGTGCGAGGAGGAGCAGGAGCAGGAGCAGCAGCAGCAGCAGCAGCAGCAGCAGCAGGAGCAGCAGCAGCAGCAGCAGCAGCAGCAGCAGCAGCAGCAGCAGCAGCAGCAGCAGCAGCAGTCAAGTTATTCAAGCCTGGTTGTAAGCTGGGCTTTCCATTGAAGCTACAAGCTTCAGGTGGTGAGCGACTCTGCTCTTTTGAATAGACTTAGGTTAGAGCTAGGAGGATTATCCGTGTTTCTTTTCCCCTATTTCCTTGTCTTTGATTTTTATTAATTTCACCTTTGCAGTTTATTTTATTCCCAATTAATAAAATCTGATCTGTTTGTGGAAAAGAGGCTGCAAGGCTCCTTTCTTATTGACCTGGGAGAATTATCTAAAAAGTCAGTTCAGAGGGGAGTGAGCTTTGAACCTAGAGGTCCCTCATTATTTCTGGGATCCCAATATTTCAGCGAGCCACCCAATTAACTCTCCATATATTAAATTTGGCCCTTACAAGGAGTAGAGACTAGGCTGTGGTTCTACCTTTTTTCATCATCCTGGTGATTCTTCCCTCTAGGCAGCATTCAATAAAGTCACCAACCTCTTGTTTGCCTAATGTGTTTTTATTATTTTAAAAGTTGAAATGAACAGGGTTTCTTATATCACTTCACAATCACACTTTACAAAGATGTTTTCCTTAAATTCTGGGAGGTATTATGAAATGTTTCATAGATGCCCTTTGTTTTAATATTGCAGGTGTTTCTGGAAGCAATAGCCCTGAACGCTGAACCTTCTCTTGTAACAAAGAACAATTAAGCAAAAACACCTGAAGTGACCATGCTTTACAATGGATATAACATTCTACCCTAGTAAGCTTACACTTCTTTCCTGAGAAGCAAGAGATATTTTTCATCAACTGTCCTTTTTGTTTTTGTTTTTTGTTTTTGGTGGGGCAATGAGGGTTAAATGACTTGCCCAGGGCCACACAGCTAGTAAGTGTCAAGTGTCTGAGGTCGAATTTGAACTCAGGTCCTCCTGAATTCATGGCCAGGGCTTTATCCACTGTGCCACCCAGCTGCCCCCATCAATTGTCTTTTTAAAAAAAGTACTGAAAGTGACTTGGAGCCTAGCTTCCACAGTGATCTTTTCATTTACATTGCTGTAGTTATTTTATTTATTGTTTCCCTGCTTCTACTTATTCACTCTGTTAATTAATATAGATGTTCCCATGTTTTTCTCTGAATTCCTCAGATTTGGCATTTCTTTATGAACAAAAATATTCCATCACATTGGATGGGCACCCATTTTGTTTCCAGTTCTTTGCTATCACAAAAAGAGGATTGTACCTTTGTATCTGCCTTTGACCTCCTTGGGCAAATTTATCCAGTAGTGGGATCAATAGATCAAAAGGTATGGACAATTTAGTCTTTTCTTGAATAACCTTACTTCACTTGTCTTGCAAAACTCTACACTGATCTGCAGAATGGTTAGACCAACTCAGCTCTGCCAACAGCTACTCCCACTTCTAAATTCTCCTTTTGGTTTTTTTCTTTTAAGCCAAATTTAACATCTCACTAAAGTTTTTATTTTTGTATCCTCTGAAGGATATATTGGCTTATATAAATCAGGAAACTTTTAGTGAAAATAAATGTATATTTTGGCACAACTTCTTCCATATCAGTCCCTAGTCCTCCTGGCAGGCATGTTATCCCATGGTAAATTTTTAGTGGTATGGCACTCCTGATATGGAGGTTTTATTTTCTTCATGGAAATAAAGCCCAGCCTCAAACCACCTACTGTATCAGAATAGTCTTCTTGAAAACTGGAAGTAAAAACCAAGACCTTTTTTCAAATGTGTAAAAGTGGGGGAAAAATGGCTCTTTTAATAACATAAAATAGATGTCATCTTTTCAGGGATGCCCAATGTGTAAAGTTTGGAATCAAATGGATTTTCATGACCAACTCCAATTAAAACTATGGTAGAATTCCCTTAAGAGGCTTACTTACTGCTCATATTCTTGCTAAAACAATAGTGGTTGGTTTAGTGAATGAGGAAGGAAATATCCATCCCATTGAGAAGCATTGTTTCCTTTTTATTTTATTTTATTTTGGTGGGGCAATGGGGGTTAAGTGACTTGCCCAGGGTCACATAGCTAGTAAGTGTCAAGTGTCTGAGGCCGGATTTGAACTCAGGTACTCCTGAATCCAGGGCCAGTGCTTTATCCACTGTGCCACCTAGCTGCCCCCCATTGTTTCCTTTTTAAAAAATGGTTATTTTATTCGTGGGAATATAAAAGGAGAAAGAGGAAAGTCTCAAGGTTCTATACTTAGAGAAAATAATTATGTGCAATGGGCTTGACAGAGGATCCCTATTCAAAGACACCAAGGGAAAAGAAAATTCATACTACAATGAGAACTGATATCCATAAAATGAAAATCCACTGAGACAATGATTAGGGAAATACAGTAATGAAAGACAGTGTTAACTTTGCAAAGGAAATGCTCCCATGGCTTCTTTCTCCGGAAAATCAATAGCAAAACATGTTCCACAGGTGTCATCTCATTCATTTTCCTAATGCCACTGTGTGAATGAGAATGATTTTTCTCTTCCCTTGTTGGGAATTATGTCTGCTAACATTCCATGGTTAGCTCCATCCTTTGGAAAGCATCTACCTACGTTGGTGGGTAGGATTTATCTTCTAAGTGGACAAAGACCTGATTAGTCTTTGGGCTCAGAGTAGGTCCTCATCATTGTTCTGAAAATGACCTGAGAAACTGAGTCACCTCTCAGACAGGAATCAAGAACTCATAGAGGGGAAGAGAGTGCAAGAGGGTGGAAGCTTTGACATAGGAAGAGCTTGGTGTCATTGGGATTCAGTCCAAAGGTCTAAGGAAATATGGTAGCTCTCATCTAGATGGCATGGCTCCTCAAGAAGCTATTTCCAAGTGGCAGGTTACAATGGTAAGTGAAGAGAATTCACTTTACTGAAAGTTAGAACCAACCTTAACAAAAATACGTTCGCATTTGTTACACTTTGTTTACTAAGTGCTTTACACAACATTTCATGTGATCCTTACAACCACTCTGTGAAGTAGTTATAGCAAGAATGATTATCTTTACTTTATAATTAAGTAATGGAGGCTGTGAGAGGGAAAGGTGACATCCTTGAGGTCACCTATCTGTCAAGCTTAAATCTGAGACTTGTGTGCAGATCTTAGAATCAGATTTAGAACTAGAAAGGATCCAGGAAGTGATAAAGGCCCAACCCTCATCAATTGTGGTGGCTGTGACCTGTGATCTTTGAAATATCCCGTCCATTAAGGAAAAAAACCCAAACAAAACCCAAATGCTTTGAGTTTCATGTTTTGTATCACTTTGTGTATAACAGAGTTCAGCAATTTAATCATTTCAGGATTTAATTTGGACATAAAAAAATTCTTTAACCATTTCAAAAAAAAAAAAAGAACTAGAAGGGATCTTGGAAGCTATCTAGCTCAGCCTTTCCATTGGATAGATGAGGAAACTGGGGCCCCCGGAAGTTAAGACACATTCAAAGTTGTAGGTTGTAGGGAGCAGAGCCGGTATGTGAACCTAGGCCTTCAAACTTCAAATTCAATGATCCTTCCATAGTATCATACTGCCAGATTGTTATGTTGCCTTTTAATGAGACCAAGCTACAACCTTAGTAACCAGCTTGTGAGTATCTTCAACAAATGGAAGATCAAAGAAAAATGGGTGAGGGATAAGGCATATCCTTAATCGCAAAGCTGTGTAATTAACCTCCAGAATTGTCTCCTAGGGCTAAATCTTTGGAAACACAGAAGGAAGTGACTTTTTTATCCAGGGGGTATGCTGAAGAAGGTTAAGTGATTGTGGGCTAGAGCCCAGAAAAAACTGGGCATGGGGATGTGTGTACAGAGGACATGGCCTAGAAGCAATTTGATTCCAATTTATCTTTGCTAGGATTTTGAGAATCTCTGTTTAGCCTTTAATTCTGCAGCATCCAATTTATATAGAGGACTGAGGGTAGGGAAGGAAATTGTGGACTTAGTTCCTCAAAAGCTGTTTTAGCCAAACCACTATTTGGCTATATGTTAAAATTAGGACAGGGAATGTCCATTTTATCAACTATTCTTTCTATCATTTGTTTGTTGTCCTTAGTTGCTCAGTAAAAGCAACCCATCCCATATTTTGGTCAAGATAGATGGACAGATCAGTGCATTGCAAAGGCCAGTGATAGCTAGAGTGGATGAGCTCTGAAGCTGGTATTGCTGCAATGGACTGGCTACAGGCACTGGTACCTTCTCACCTTTGCTTCACTCCTATCTACTATATGATTGCTAAATTGCAACTATTACCTTTACTTAATTGCTGGATTAGGAGAAGCAGATTGAATTAACCTAGGTTTTCCAGAATCATTCACTGACCAAATAAAAGAGCAAGGTATGAATCAAAGAATCATTGAATTTTAAGAGTGGAAGGGACTTCAGAAATCATCTAATCCATTCCCCTATTTTATGGTTGAAAAACTGAGGTAACTAAATGTATCTGAGGTCATGTGGTCAGTGGAAGAGGAAGGCCTATGATCCACATCTCCTGAATGTACAAGGTATAAGGGCAGCTAGGTGGCACAGTGAATAGAGCACCAGCCCTGGAGTCAGGAGGACCTGAGTTCAAAATCTGGCCTCAGACACTTGACACTTACTGGCTGTGACACCTTGGGCAAGTCACTTAACCCCAACTGCCTCATCAAAAAACCACAACAAAAAAAAATGTACGAGGTATAGGCCATCGTATTTCTGTTCAGGATAACCTTTTTATTAAAAAAAATTCTTAGACTCCTTTTATGGGTGAAGACTCACTGATTCATGCTATGATTAGAAATGTTTCCTGTTGGTACCAGTTCAACACCCATTTCTAGGAAGCCTGTACAACATCCAACCTGTAGCAAACTTCTACTTATCCTTTGACCTTCTAACTTTTTCATTTGGTTGTATCCTGGAGCAGATGAAACTCCAACTGGTGACTTTGAACCATAGTTAGCACTCCAATAATAGCCTTGGAGTCATAGAAGTAGAATCTTAGCACTTGAAGGGCCCTTAGAAGTAATCTCTTCCAACCTTCTCATTTTACAAATGAAGAAACAGGACTAGAGAGGCAAAATTAGTTTGTAGCACCATAATTTTTTAGTTGGAAAGGACATTAGAGGGGGCAGCTAGGTGGTGCAATGGATAAAGCACCGGCCCTGGAGTCAGGAGGACCTGAGTTCAAATCCAGCCTCAGACACTTGACACTTACTAGCTGTGTGACCCTGGGCAAGTCACTTAATCCCCACTGCCCCACAAAACCAAAAGATCATTTGCAAACATTTAAAGGGGAAGCAAGGTTCACTGAAAGCTACCATGAATTCATCAAATATAGTCTTTGTTAAGCTAAACTCATTGCTTTTGATAAAGTTACCAGATAAGGAAAATGCTGTAAATACAGTAAATTGGATTTCAAGAAAAGTACTAGACAATTTCTCTCATGAGATCATTGTAGACAAGATGGAGTAGATGAATAGAAGCGCAACCAAAGTTGGAAAGGGTGATTAGGAGGGATCCAGGTCTCAGTGAGTGCAAGAAGACAGAGAAAGAAAGGAAAAGGTTTAAGATGAAAACTAGTTTGTTACCCATAGAGCAGATATCCCAGTGCCCACAAGGGAAGGAGCTGTAGTTTTGAGTGGTACATGGGGTGGGGTGTTGGGTTTGAGGGGATGGAATTGAGGGAGTGGCCAAAGGGGGATGGAGAATGGACTTTGAATAATGGCATTATGGCCTTCAGAATCCCTACCAGGTATGATGGGCTAGGAGTACTTTAATCACTGAAAAATGAGTTCAAGTAGCCTGTCAATTATCCATAGGGTTTCAGTCTCTAGGGGGAATTGTCCTAGGGCATCAGGAAGCTGGGGGAAGCTAGAAAGTGGAGGGGAGTGGGGGGAGGCTTCCCAGACAGGACGAGGCAACTGCTGTGGAACTGTAGGAGAATGTCAGGAGTATGATGAAATGGCTGCTCAGAGAAACTAGGAAGCTCCCCTCCTTCCCAGGTGGAGCAAGGGCAGGTAGGAGGATGACAACAACCATGTATCATGGTCCTATAAGTGATGATAATGGATGACAGAGAGGAGGCAGAGCTGCTTGTCTTCTCTGCCAAAGAGAATCTTCTTGGAGCTGGAAGTGACAAAACACAAATGGCTGATGGGGAGATTGTAGGAGAGCATCCAGATGTGATAACTTCAAGTAATCAAGTTCAGATGAACGACATCACAGGTATTAAGGACTGGTGGGTATGATTGCTGAGGCACTATCAGTAATGTCTACGAGACTGTGCCACTATCGAAAGCTGTTTTGTTCTAAATAAAATTCTTACATTTAAGGGTATCTAAAAATTAACTCAAGTCAAGCCAACCAGACATTATGCTATGTTGGGAATAAGAAGAAAGGCAAAAAACAACAACAAAAAAACACCTCCAAAACCCCAAAACCCCAAACCAAAACAGTCCTTGCCCTCTGTGAGTTTACATTCTAATCAAGGAGGTAACAACGAGGGAAATGCAGGATACATAGAGTAGATGTAAGAGACTATAAAAGGGGAAAGTATTAGTAGTTTGGGAGGGGGTGTGGAGAGACAGGGAAGAGCAAGCTGAAGTAGGTGGGATTTGAGTGTTTTTTTTAAATAATAAACATTTTATTTATAATTTTAAGTTCCAAATTTTATCCCTCTTTCCCTCCCTCCCCTTTCCCTTCCCTGAGGTGGTAAGCAATCAGATGTGGGTTATACATGTGCAATTTGGTAAAACATTACCATATTAGTAATTTTGTATTAGAAAACTTGACTATTAGAATGTTTAACATGATTGTAATGTATAACCTTTATCAAAATGCTTACTGGCTTCTGGGAGCAGGGAGGGGAGGATGGGAGAAAAATGTGTAATGCAAAAAATATCTTTACATGTAACTGAGAAAAATTAAAATAAATAAAAAATGAGAAACTTGAATAAAAGAAAAAAATAAAAGAAAGTGAAATATAGCATGCTTCAGTCTGTGTTCAATCAATACCAGATCTTTCTTTGGGGGTGGTATGCTTCATCATTAGTCCTTTGGGATTGTCTTGGATCATTGTATTATTGAGAATAGTTAAGTCATTCACAGTTCTTCATCAATTGAGTAAACTCTTGAAGGAAGTAATGGAAATTGAGAGGCAGAGGGAAGAAGGGAAAATGCTCCAGGCATGGGGGATAGAAAGGCATGCAGACAGGAGATAGTGAGTCACAGAAAATACTAATATTGCTGAAATGCTGAATACAGGGAAGAGAGTGAAGTGTAAGATGAATTGAAAGGTAGGAAAGGGCCAAGTTATGAAGAGCTTTAAATGCCAAACAGAAGAGATTATATTTGAGCTTGAACACAGCAAGGAGTCACTGGAACTCACTGTGCAGGGAAGTGATTCCGTTTCTAAGCATTAGAAAAATTATTGTGGCAGCTAAGTGGAGGATAGATTGGGATGTGGAGATTTGAAGTAGGGATAATAGTTAGAAGGCTATTGTGATAGTTTAGCTGAGAGATGATGAGGGCCTGAATTAGGGCTGTGGTTTTGTAAGTGGAGAAAAGGGAAGATTTATGAGAAATGTGAATAGAGAAGTAACAAGATTTGGCAAAAGACTAGATATGTAGTGGAGTCAAGGATGACATTGAACTTGCAAGGTGGGTAACTGGGAGGATGGTGGTAACCTTGACAATAACAGGGAAGTTTAGAAGAGGGGAGAATTTTGAGAGAAAGATATTGATTTCTATTTTGTACACATTGTACATATTGCATTTAAGATGCCTAGGAAATATCTATTTTTAAGTACAAAAGGCAATTGGTGATGCATAGCTAGAGCTCTGGAGAGAGACTAGGGTTGGTTATGTGTATGTATATATGTGTGTATTTATGTATGTATATATGTATGCATCCATCCATCCAAACACAGATATATAATATGAATAGAAATGATAATTAAACCCATGGGAACTGATGGGATCACCAAGCAAGATAATAAAGAGATGGCATCCTAGGTCAGAACTTTGGGGGACTACCCAGGAGTAAACCATGGTTAGTAGATGTAACATGATGAACTAGCAAATGAGCCTGAGAATGAGTGATTGGTAAAATGGGAGAACCAAGGAGGGCAGCTAGGTGGCGCAGTGGATAAAGCAACCGTCTTGGATTCAGGAGGACCTGAGTTCAAATCCAACCTCAGACACTTGACACTTACTAGCTGTGTGACCCTGGGCAAGTCACTTAACCCATATTGCCCCCCCACACACACACACAAAAAAGATGGGAGAACCAAGAGAGAATAAGGTCCCAAAAACCTTGTGAGAGTATCCAGAAAGAGAATGCTACAGAGAAGTCAAGAAGGATCAGTCTGAGAAAAAGTTTGGTAACTCTGGAAAGGGCAATTTCAGTTGAATGATAGGCTTGGAAGACAGATGGTTTATAAGTGAGAAGGAAGGAAATATAGGTTTATAAGTGAGAAGGAAGGAAATGAAGGCATCTAATGCAGATGGCTTTCTCCGGGATTTTAACTGGAAAAGAAATAAAATGAGGACTTTTTTTTTTTTTTTATGAGGCAATTGGGGGTAAGTGACTTGCCCAGGGTCACACAGCTAGTAAGTGTTAAGTGTCTGAGGCCGGATTTGAACTCAGGTACTCCTCACTCCAGGGCCGGTGCTTTATCCACTGCACCATCTAGCTGCCCCTGAAATGAGGACTTTTAAAAAAGATGGGAGTAAATGTGGGTGATCCAGTAGATAGGAAGAGCCTGAAGGTAGGAGAGTGAGGGTAATAGTGGGGGCAATTTTTCAGAAAAGTTAAAAGGGGATAGACTCAAGGATACACATGGAAGAATTGCTTTTGGCAAGACGGACCACATCTTCAACTACAGCAGAGTGAAGTAGATCATGAGAGAAGATGTCTGAATGATAAAAGATGGTGAGCAGGGGAGAAGAGGGAGCTTTTAAAACACGGTCTCTTAGGGGCAGCTAGGTGGTACAGTGGATAGAGCACCGGCCCTGGAGTCAGGAGAACCTGAGTTCAAATCTGGCCTCAGACACTTAACTCTTACTAGCTGTGTGACCCTGGGCAAGTCACTTAACCCCGATTGCCTTACCAAAAAACAAAACAAAAATGGTCTCTTATTTTAGGTGGCAAGGTCCTTAGGGCAGAATGGTAAGAGTAAAATTGGGGCTGAGGCTTGCCAAGGCTTTATCCCTGATGGGATAAAGGTGCAAAGGATTAGAGATGATCTCTAGGGATTACCTATTGTTCTGAGTGGAATTACAAATACATAAAATCAATCAAACAGTCATCAAGTGTGGACCACCCAATTCTGTCCTGCAAAGTTCAAGAAGAAACAAAATTTTGAACTTAACTCTACTGACATCTGCTGGAGAGAAACTATTTATCATTTAGCCCCAGAGGTAATGCTATTTTTATTGGAAAGCTGGTTTTGATTGAATTAGTCAAGGGGGCAAAGGTCTGCAAAAGGAAATAAAATCAATAAGGAATCAAATACAATATAAGTTCCTGAATCAGTATGGAACAAATTTAAACATAGGCTCGTGAAATATGTGTAAGTGAATTTCACTATCAGAGAATCCATTAAAATAAGAGGTAAAACAAATTCCATTTTTAACTAAGCAGTTGAGTATATTTAAGGGAAAAGCTTTCTTATATAATGATACATAGTGACATTAGGGAGTGGTAGAAAACAAATTTATTATAAAGGATCTAGTACCAATTCCAAATATATAACAATCAGAAAGGAAAATTTTGGAATTAATAACAACAGTAATACTTGATTTTTTTCATTTCTAAAAATTTTCAGATGTAGCTTCTAAGCAACATACTGGCAGCTAGGTGACCCAGTGCATATAGTGCCGGGCTTGCAGTCAGGAAGACCTGAGTTGTATGACCCTGGGCAAGTCATTTAATTCCTATTTGCCTCAGTTTCCTTAACTGTAAAATGGAGATGATAATAGCACCTACCCGAGGGTTGTGAGGATCAAATGAGATATTTTTAATGTGCTTAGCAGAATGTCTGGTACACAGTAGGTGCTTTATATATACTTATTCCCTTTCCTTCAGCCTTCCCAACTTGGGTCTGCCTTGTTAATAATAACCCAGCTCACAGAATCATAGACTTAGAGCTGGACTTCAGAGGTGTCAAAACGTGAGACTGCAGATGGCAAATGGCCTGCAAAACTCAAAAGTGCCAGATTAAAATGTAACTGGGACATGTTTATCAAAATAAATAAAAATGCAACATAGATTATGTTAACTGGTTGTTTTCTAGGTCAATGTGAGGTCTGCAGGAATATGTTTTATTTGAGTACGACACCACTGATCTGGTCCAACCAGCTCATTTTATAGACGAGAAAGCTGAGGCCCAGAGAGCTGAAGGAATTCGCCCAGGATTACACAGTTGAGAGACAGTGAGGCTTCCTCAGGGCTAAACCCAGCACTTTTCACTACAACTGCCAATTCTGAAATAAATATCCTTGTGCACTTCAGATGTAGAGTGCCCCATGATATTCCTGTTGAGGAAGAAGACTTTTCAGCAAAAGCAACTGATACCTCATTTGTGTACCAGTGACCAATAATTTATTAACAAGAAAAAAAGAAATTAATATTATTTTATTGGGGGGGTTGGTGCAGTGTTAAATTAAAAACTGATATCACATTGACCTTTTGAAGCATGGTATGAATGAGCATGGAATGACCACTGGACTTGAGGCTCACAGCCTGGGGTTTAAGTTTAGGATATGTCATTCATCAATCTTGTGACCTCCACCAAATCACTTAACCTTGGGGCCTGTTTCTTTTATCTGTAAAATGGGAATAATACTTAATGCTACCTACCTCTGCATATACCCTTTTTTGCTGAGAGAACCATCTTATTCATCCATAAGGAATTTGTCATTTTGCCATTCTGAGTGTTTTCTTCACTGATAACAGAGTCCTCTGGTACTTAGTATACACAGTCAGGGAGGTGCCACAGCCCAGGAATTCATCATCGTACACACAGAAGGGAGACCACAAAAACATCTAACCCTCTGGTTGGAAAGAATGCACACTTAGGTAAAACAGAATATTGTTTTTGTGAACACTTAAGAAAAAAAGCCTCCTATCTTTTGCCTTGATGTCACTTTTGTTTTGCTCCATTGCTAAGAAGACTTAAGGCAGGTGAAGCACCTAAGCAGGATGACACATACACCGGGATAACATAAATTAAAAGTGTAGATTACTCTAAGATTTCCATGGTCAAGTATTCCAGACCCAGTAAAAGGGGGCAGTGTATAATGTTTCCATAGGAAAATGCTAGGATTGTGCATTAGAATTTTGCTAAAGAGATGACTAAAATCTAACAAGTCAGGTGTGTCTGTAGTTGAGGGGACAGAAGCAGTTTGGTGAGATCCTGAGGTAGCTTGGATAGGCAGTAACAGTCACATTACATATCGTAAAGGGGAGAGAACCAGAGCTTGGCAACTGGTTTTCCTGATTGATTCTTGTTACTGTGCCAGAAGGAATCAGCTCAAGAATACAGACTGTGTGATCAACTGACCTTGTTTCATTATTGAAGTGTCATCTTTGACCAAATTTGGTACGTATCTTCTCTGTGATATGTATGTTACCAGAAGGTGACCGGCTTCCTGAATTTTTTTCTTTGTGGGGCAATGAGGGTTAAGTGACTTGCCCAGGGTCACACAGCTAGTAAATGTCAAGTATCTGAGGTCGGATTTGAACTCAGGTCCTCCTGAATTCAGAGCCAGAGCTTTATCCACTTCGACACCTAGCAGCCCCCTCCAGGCTGTTTTTTGCTAATTTCTTTTTAACCACGCTGTACATTCAGGAAAGTAAAGAATTAATTGTTATTTGAGGTTTTTATGCCTCTGTGCGCAATGGCCTGGGGCTCCGCAAACTGCAGGGTGCTCCACCCACTGGTTGTAGCCATGGCAACAGGTTGTTGTCATGGCGCTGGCACCTCACATCATCACCACTCACCAATGCCTACATGGGCCCGGCAAAATTATAATGATTGGAAGCCTAGTGAGGGAAGTCATGTGACTGTCAGAGCAGCCATCCCATTGGCTGGGGCTGTGTGGGGTTTTTCTGGGATTGGGGGAGGAGAATTGGGCATTCTAGCTGAACGCTGGAACAACAGGCGTTCTGCTGCATATTCTCAGCTGATTCCTGGGCAGTGGTATTTTTTCAGGTATTATAATTTCCCTTTCCCCATTTTATTTCCTTTCCCTTGATCCTACTGATCCTGTTTGGGTGTGTTTTTTTTAAAGTTTGTTCTTGTTAAAATAAATCCTGTTCTGTTTTGAGGGAGGCTGCCGGTCTCCTTCCTTGCCCCAATATTGCAGCGAGCTGCTGAGTTATCACACCCCAATTAAAAATTGGTCCTCACAGGTACCACTTTGTATCACCTCGTTTTTGGACAGTGGGTCCTGAACCATGTGAGGGCAAGAGAAGAATCGCTGATGGTGGTGGACTACAAGCCTCAGTCCTAAGACTGATAAAGTTGTGGCATTACCTAGCAAAAGTGAATATGTGAACTAGAAAACATGCAGTGTCTAAAGAGCTCTCGAGTAACCGAAACGATTGTAGGCTGAAGTCTACTGGGTCTTCTTCAATGTCCTTACCAATAACCTGGCTTCATCAGCTGAGTGGTGAGTGTGGAATCCTTCTTTGAGTCAAACCCAAACACAAAAGTCTTCTCAGACTGGCAAACTTGAAGATAACTTTAAAACACAAAAATTTTGGCTAACACCTTCAAAACTTATTGGCCCACATCCTTTTAGGATTTTGTTCTTTTTTTTTTTGACAATAGCTATTATAAGCAATCTGTGTTGGGGTCTTACTAATTATTTTTGTTATGCTCAATTTTGATAGAGGACTTTGGGATACAAAACCTTATCATAAAGGAATTAATAATGAGATTTCTGGAATAGGGGAAGGTTTTTAGTATTTGGGGGCAACTGTCCCCTTTTACTCTCTAATCTCAATCCACCCACTTAAGATGTTTCCAGGGAGGAATCCTGAGACCTTTAAAGGTGGCTGTGAAGCTTACATATTTTCTCCTTACAATGTGGCAAGACTATCTTCAAATTTAAAGTAGATAAGTTGCAGAACAGGTAAGAAAATATGAACATTCATGATATAAGTGGAAGAGGATAAAAATGGTACCATTTCTCTTAGCTTTATTATTAATGGTTTGGAAATTTTGCCATAATTCTTATGGGGGGAAATGGAAAGATGAAATATGAAAGGTTATGGAAAGTCAATGACTTATTAAAATCAATCCCTACCAATTTTGGTTAATGTAAATGATTTTGGACATATAGCAATTTACACTAGAGGGTCAAGCACCAAGTTTTGCAGCGTCTAAATCATGGCAAAGAATCAAAATATTAACATGCAGTTGGGGATTTGTAAGCAAGGTGTATATATGATTTCTAAAATCGTATTTGAGAGAAAAAAATCAATGGGAACTATCAGATTTTACTGGGAATCACATCAGTACTTCCTTAAAATGTTTTCCTTAAGGTTCAAGTTTCATCACGAGAGAAAATGAACAATTGTGATATGCTTTATCAACTGATTTATCAAACAAGTCTTGTATCTGCCTGGATAATGACAGAGTGCCTCATAAATGTTTTTCTCTAATACTTATTTGTGGTGCGATAAAACATTAACTGAAGATTTATCGTTTCCATGGCTGTAATTTGAATGCAGATGAAAAGTTAATATAATGTAGAGATGTGAAATTGAACTAGTTGACTATAAGCAGCACTGCTTAGATTCATCCTTCTAGCCTCATTATTTCACCTCTTTGTTTATCATGTATTTAGTTTTCTTCTATTACTTACAAATAAGTCAAATAAGTCCCTGGGGATACTGTTGTGAGAGAACTCTGGAAGACCATGTTTGGACAGTTTATACATTGAGACCAATGATACCAACATGGCCTCTGGTATAAAACTGATGTTCTCACATCTTGTTAGGTGGTGAGTTTGAGTAGGAAGGAGGCAAATGTGGTGGCAATTAGGTATGCAAGACCAAGGAAAGTAAACTTGTAGATTTATTTTAATTAGATGCATGTAGGAGCAGAGATTGCATGAAATTTTTAATAATATTGAATTTATGGTGTATTGAGTTTAGCAAAAAAGTTATGTGACAATCATGATCAGAATGTTATTACTAGAGACATAGTGAAACAAAGTAAAAAGACTTTTTCTGAAACACAAAGATAGAAAAAGGATGGAACAAATCAGATCTCTATGAACAAGTCTGCTGTAGACCCAGTCTTGTTTGTTCAAGAGATTGGGAATGGGTATCTTTGTGCTTCCTTTTTTTCCCCCAAAAGATCTCATATTTAATGCACCCGGGCCTTAGCTGACCCACACCTCTGTGCTTCTTTATCAAGTGGAGAAATGAAATAAGGGAAAAATCAACTGAAGAGAAAAATAAGGTCGCATGAACAGTGATGTATTCTGTGGCTGAGTCATGGAAGGTAGTGGCACTGTTCTTTTTTTTTTTTTTTTTTTTGGTGAGGCAGTTGGGGTTAAGTGACTTGCCTAGGGTCATACTGTTATTAAGTGTTAAGTGTCTGAGTCCAGATTTGAACTCGGGTCCTCCTGAATCCAGGGCCGGTGCTTTATCTACTGCACCACCTAGCTGCCCCAGTGGCACTGTTCTAAATACCACTACTGAGTCTCATGATCTCATACTCCTTGTGCTTCATACTCCTTTCTCAAAGGGAAGAATTAATTGGTATAATTGTGTATTTACCCTCGTTTTTATAAATATTAGGGAAAATTGAAACAAAATTTTGGGAAAATTAATCAAACTTACTAAAGGGTACAAAAATAATTTAGGGCTTAAAATTAACATTTTTTAAATTCTAGAAGTTCTTGTCATTTTTAGGTGGCACTGAAATGTCTGGCCTTTTACTACAGTAATATATAGCAAACTAGGCAAGACAAAAGTTCTTCCATAGTACAAAATTTTTTTTTACAATTATGCCTAGCTTATTTTCTTTTGTTTGTGGGGCAATGGGAGTTAAGTGACTTACCAGGGTCACACAGCTAGTAAGTGTTAAGTGTCTGAGGCCGGATTTGAACTCAGGTATTCCTGAATCCAGGGCCGGTGCTTTATCCACTGCGCCACCTAGCTGCCCCGCCTAGCTTATTTTCAATCCTTTCTTTCCCCCTACACTTCTCTAATTTAAGATTCATTTAGGAAATAATCCATAGGACCAAGAAAATGAATTTCTAGAATTATAACCTCATTTATTAACAATAGGTTGGAGTCTCCCATGTATGAGATGTTAAGGACACCCTTTGTGGGTGAAGGAATGAACTAGAGAACCTTTTAAAGGTTCTTTTACAATGCAGTTATCAAATGATTATGTGTACCCACAAAATTAATTGTTGCCCTAAAGATTTGTTGTCTCAAATAATACTGCTTCTGGAAAATCAGTTTTGGTACAAGGTGAAAAAGATGAGAAATATGCCTTAGAGAATAGAGTACAGAGAAAGGAGGGAAGCTAGTATTCTTTGATCCAACTTTTGCCACTGAAAGAAAATAGTTTGATTTATGATAAGTTTTTCAACAAAATATACATTATAATGCAATATTAAGAAATATTTATTGAGAATCCATAACCCCAAATAATTACATAAGTCTCCAGTCTTTCATAACATAAAATAAAAGAGAAGGACCAAACCCATTTATGGGAGGGAAATAGTTCTCTAAAGACCAAGGACATGTATGTATAGAAACAGGGTGCTGTAATTTTGGAGGTACTATTATTACCCACTGGAGGAAGTAAAAAATGTGATTGAGAATGTTTTAGTAAAAGTGATAAAGGACTACTAAGGAAATCCAGAAGAAAGATTGTCCACGTGTAAAAGATCCCTTTTGTAATTTTACTATCTGCTCATAAAAAGCAAGGCATTTTGGGATGTGAAACAAGAATATCAAGGTGGTGGCAGTGAAAAAACATTGATTTCAATTTATTCACAGAATTCATTAATGTTAAATGTGCTCTTACCTCTAACTACTCTCACCTGAAATCTTACCTCCCTCAAAGGCTTCTAATGCTATATAATTATAACTGGCATAAAAGGGAGGATGGGGAAGAGAAGGGTTGAGTCAAATGACTGTAGGTACAATAGAGACTTAGAGAAACTGTCTTTAAAAAGCTAATATCTTGTGATGAAAAGTTAGCTACTTCAATTTCTCACCAATGTCGATACAGGCACATATTATAATAAATAAATTTAATGCTTTAAATGTACATTCTAAACCAGCTTCACTGTCTTAGGTCCACATAAAATACACAAAAAAACCCAGATCTGGGAAGATGCAAATGAGTTTTCATGAAATTAACTTTTTTCCCCCTTTGGAGGGGAGGAAGGTTTTAGTGAAAAAAAACAAAAAAAGTTCATGGGACACAAGTAAGTGCAAGGATACTTAAAAGCAAAACAAAAAAAGGAAGTAAATCTGAATCCAAGATATGTTCCTTTTTGTGAACTTTAAGAAAGTTTGGACTGAGGTTTCCATTTTAAGAACTGTTTCTGATTCTGAGCATAAAGTGATGGCACAAATCCTCGATATTGTCAATGAAAAATCTCATTCAGAAAACTCTAGCAAATGACACTTCAATTGTATGATCTAGTTAATTCAATTGCATTTACATTAATGGTTTGCTATTAAGAGGTTTGCTAGCCTACTATTCTAAATTAATTCATGGACTGTTTGCAAGGTAGCTGTTTTAAAGTCATATGCCTATGGTGTTCATAAAGGGTTTTCTTGAAACCTTTTTAGGAAAAAAAACGAGGTTCAGTGATTCTCAATGAAAACCCAATTATTGTTAGAACAGAATTCTAGTTGGAGTTAATCAAAAGAATGTGAAGCAGTATAAGCAAGTCATTCTCATCTTCTCTGAGGAATGTGCTCTCTCTTTTTCCTTGGTTAGCAACTGTTTATTGAAAAGTGCAAAAACAGTACAGCAGACATGTAGCTAAACCAAATGAGCTTTATTCTTTCAACCAGGACAATCAGGCAAAGGCAGATTAGCTTCACTGTGCATTACATTTCTTTATTACTGTAACTGCCCACACAACTGATCTGAAACCTTTCACAAGGAAGGTGCAGCTTAGCCACAGCACTTTAAAAAGATACACGGCAGGGGGTTACCCACAATTTGCACAATCCACAGAAGGACCAAGCAGGAAATTGTGTAGTTAAGTGTTTTTAGATTTTACTATCAGCAGCATTTATTTAAAGGTCCAGATTATTGCCACTAATTTTAGCTATTTTTAGGCTACAGGGAAAATAATAGCGATGTTAACACCAGGAGCCAATGAGTAGCTCAAGTGCCAGATTTCAAAGGAAGCAGCATGTTTTTGTTGGGGGGGGGGGGGGCGCGGCGGTGCAGAAATGCTGGTCGAATAGGTACATTCTATTTTCCTAAACTCTGTTTTTTTTAAGCCCCTGAATAGTTCTAGAAAACTATAAAGAAAGAGAAAGAGGCAAGGTCGGTCCTACCCCAGCAAGACAACAGTAGAGGAAGGTGCCTATGAGCCAGGAATTGTGGGAGGGTTTTGAAGCACCAGTGGTTCTTTCCCCATCTAATTTTGAAGACTCAGAAAATGGTGAATTGCAACACAGATGTTTTGTATTGGGGAATTTTTTTTAAAGGTGCATATTTTTGTTATCATAAGTCAATGAAATAAGTTTTCATTTGTGATTTAACAACTCTAAAGTTTTGAGTTCTGATTTCTCTGCTCTGGGATCATTATATTTTAATACTTTTTGCTAATGGCTGTAGGATACTTTCCCTCTAGTTTACAGGAATCTAAGCCTTCCAGTTAAACATGGTAGTAGTACTCTACTCACTTCTATGAGAAAGGTCAGGAAAATTCCATACAGCCCATCATTGGAAAAAATGGCCCCTGAGCATTGAGCAGAAATTCGAATTGTTCACTGGGGTATTTAGCACAAAACACCGGAATAAACCCACTACAGTTAAATCAGTTGCCTAATAGGGGAGACCAGTTTTGTTTATTTATGAGATTGGAATTAGGTGCAAACCGGTGCCTAAAATTGTTCTACTATTTGTGTTGAACACAATCATTAGATAATTTGTTGTTGTTCAGTCGTTTCAGTTGTGTTTAACTCTTCATGATCCCATTTGGGGTTTTCTTGGCAAAGAAACTGTAGTGGTTTGCTATTTCCTTTTCCAGCTCATTTTAACAGATAAGGGACTGAGGCAAACAGGGTTAACTGATTTACTCAGGGTCACACAACTAGTAAGTATCTGAGGCTGGATTTGAACTCAGTTCTTCCTGACTCCAGGCCTGGCACTCTATCCAATGTGTCACCTAGCTGACCTCACTAGATAATACCTACAGCTAAACAGAGCTTCTACCAAATGCTGAGGAGCTCTGTTTTCAAGTAGTTGGCTGGGTGGATTTTTCTTGGCCTTTGTAACAAAAGTGGGATAAGTGCTACTCTGGTTAATGATATCAGGCTTGCACAACTTGACAGATGTTAAACTACTCTACAGCATTAGCAAGCAGCAATAAAGCACAGTGATCACAAGGCAAATAAAATACAAGTAAAGACTCAGGGAGGGAAAAATTCACAATAAATTAGTAAACAAAAATGTGTTTCACTGATCACATGGTAACAACCAAAATATCCACCTATTTTAAATAAGCATTTCCTAAATTCAGAACATTTTTCTAGAGCCAAATATTATGTGTAATTATTAGCATACTTTGAACTTTATCAAAACATTAAAATAAAAATTTTAAATTGATTATTAGATTTTAAGGTTTTAAAAAAAATTTGGGAATTGTATACAAATGCTAGCTAAGATCCACTAATAAAAAAAAAAAGTGTTCATTAAGTAAACTCCAAGTAGACAATGTGAATTAAGAAAGGAGTCATGTATCCTTGGTTCAGCTTGTGGCTTCTGCAATTTTCTAGAGGAAATATATCTCTGCTCCCTTCCCCTCTGAGAGTTAGCCATCCACAGAGAAGCATGGCTATAATAATATCTTTTCTACAGTCCAAAGAAAAATGAATATTTAAGAAGTGGTGCTATCCACTAACAGTTATGTATTAATCTTTAACTACAATTCAGTTTCAGTTTTTATTACCATAGTGAGAACTGTATAAACATTAAATCACGTCGAAAGGCTTAAATAACGAGCAGTTTCTTGCAAATTCTAAAATATGTTTGTTTCCAACAAAATACTGTATATTTCACTCATTTAGGAAAGCCTGAACTTTTTTCCCCCTGATCTTTTTAAATAAAAGAACATGCCCCAAAATGTACTGAACTGAAAATTAGAGTGAAAAAGACCAATTATTTTAAACACAGAGAATTTGCTCTCTTTAGTTGAGAAGGGTAGGTGAAAAGTAATGGACTCACTTAGCCCAGTGTTTGCATGGGTACTGATGGATAAGCAATGAGCCGTGGGGATAAGTTTGGCCGTTTATATTTCAAAAGCTGGGAATCTGGCTTTTGTTGGGACAAGCAGGTCAGACAGGAAATAAATTGTTCCAGCCATTCCTGAAGAAACCAAAAAAGATAAAGAGTTATGTTAAGGTGACCACTACAGCAGGGCTCTAGTTTTCTGAACTAGCTTTATTCTGAAATTCACAGCATAACCTAAGCAGAATTAAAAGCATCTCTTCCTAGTTATGTTAGCATTAGAAAACACTACAGGGGCAGCTAGATGGCACAGTGGATAGAGCACCGGCCCTGGAGTCAGGAGGACCTGAGTTCAAATCTGGACCTCAGACACTTAACACTTACTAGCTGTGTGACCCTGGGCAAGTCACTTAACCCCCATTGCCCCGCTTAAAAAAAAAAAAACACTACAACCATTTTCAGCATCTTGGTTTGCATTTACAGTAGCACATGCTTTAGTTTATCTGCTCATTACTCATCATGTAAAGAAATCAAGAATTGGTATGATAATTTTTTTCCACTAAATGCAAAGGGAGTGGGGACAACAAGAGGGGGCTAAAAAATTAAAAGGACCAGAGATCACATTTGCTGGAGAGGAATGCCTTGGGGGAGTCCAAATATATATTTCCATAATGAAGAAAAACAAGTAATGTGAAAAAGAGTACCTTCAAATAGAGAGAAAGGCGTGTCAGGAATCCTGCATCCATGCTCACCATAATCTAGGCACCATTCAGCAAACTGAAAAAGAAAGGCCATGCCGAAATTACTTAGAATACATGCTCACTCAAGAGGCCATAACTCTGTATTCGTCTGAAAAGCCAAAGGGTTTATAGGGAAGATTACAGTGATATGGGAACTATAAGGAAAGCTGAGAAGTATGTGGCCCAAAGAAGAGAAATCAATCAAGCTTAGCTGGCTAAACTATACTAGTTATGTAGAACATAAAATTTTTGAAGTCAAAAGCTGTTTAACTTTTGTCTTTGCAGCCCCAACATTTATAAGGGGATTTAAATGACTGACTAATATTTTTATCTCAAGGGTTAGAAATTAATTACCAAAGGAAGACAGAAACAAAATAAACAAGCTCCTCCATCTCCAGCCCTAACTAGATTGTTAAATGACATAATTTGTTTTTTTAAATGGCAAAATAAATTAAATCAACTTTTAAAAGGGTATTTTAAACTGTTTCCTGTAGATTACCCCCCAAAAGACAAAAAATGAAACTGGAATTAGGTTCTTTTTAAAATGCCTTGAGGGGCAGCTAGATGGTGCAGTGGATAAAGCACCAGCCCTGGATTCAGGAGTACCTGAGTTCAAATCTGGCCTCAGACACTTGACAACTTGCTAGCTGTGTGACCTTGGGCAAGTCACTTAACCCCCGCTGCCCTGCAACCCCCCCCCCCTCCCCCACCAAACAAATAAAATGCCTTGAAAATATTTTTTCCCTCTCTCTGGTTGTTCTGAATACTTACCTTACAAGCTCGGTATAGGTATTTCACATCATGGGTGAGTTTGTATAATGTCAGGAAGGCATATGCATTGCCTGCAGCACCATGACACAACCCGTATCCTTTTTTGAGTAACCCAAACTTCCAGATCACATCAGCACACTTCAAGGCATCGTTGAGATACTTCTCCTCATTGAATACCTGTAGGCAGTCAGGAAAACCCAATTTTATTATAAATGATCATTTTAATGTCACTGACAACTAAACTACGTTAGATGACAGAAAAAGAGTCCCACAGAGGTAGGTAGCCTTGAATGATGGGAAGCATGAAATTTAATAGAGATAAATGTAAAGTCCTGAACCTATATTATTAAAGTCAAACTGGAAAAGTATCAGGTATAAAAGTATCATGTTTCGTTATTAGTTTCTGTAAATGAGACCTCAAAATTCTGGTGGACTATATGCAGAAGTCAGTAGTGAGATGTGGTAGTCAAAAATTGCTTAATTACCTTGAGCTACATTAACAGAAGTCCAGAATGAGGGAGGAGATGGTCCTACTAGAATATCAAGGTCTATACATCTTAAATACTGTGTCCATTTTGGTGTGTTATGGTTTAGGTAGAAAACTGACAAATGGAGTTTCATTGAGAATATGGTAAGTAATCAAGGTGGGGAAACCCATTCCCTATGAGAAATAGTTGAAAGAACTGGAGATAACTTAGAAAAGGAACTTAGGTTGGACGTGACTGCTCTCTTCACATAAACGAAGGCCACTAATGTAGAAAATGGACTGGGCTTATTCTACTTAGCCAGATAAGTGGGCAGATGCTACAAGGAGGCAGATTTCAGGTTCCATATGAGGAAGAACTTTCTAACAATCAGAGTTATCTAGAAACAGAAAAGACTGGCTCAGGAGGTAGTGAGTTCCTGGACAATGAAGATAGATGATCTCTTTGTCCAGGATGTTGTAGTGATGGTGGGATACTCATATTCTAGGAAGGGGTTGAAATAGATGGCTTCTGAGATTCCTATACTAGAAGCTGGGGGTTAAGAGACATGGAGCAGGAGGGAGAGTTATAGATAATAAGTCCAATGACTAAAGATGATGACTAATTTTACTATCACTCAATGGTTCTTCTTACATTAAAAATGACTGTGACTTTGTCTGTACTTGCAAAGATTTTTTAGAGTGATCGATGAAGTAGCATTAACGTTATCTCATTCCTATCAAGCTGCCATCATTAGTCACCTTCCATAGAACACGCGGCTGCTTTCTTCAGTAACAAACATGCTGGTTACTAGGAAATGAGGCGACGCATATCCAGGGAAACTTCTGGAGTATTTACTCCTTATTTTGGAGAACACAATGCCATTTGTGGTTCATATACAATAAATGCTGAACATTGTATTTTATAAAAAAATGAAAAAAGTACAGAGGCTTGACTTGTTCTATCCTTCCCACCTCACAAATTCTGGCCAATACTTAAAAGAATATTCTTTAACATTTCATAGCAAACTGGATTTAATGAAAAACACCATCAGGCATTTCTTTTTTGCTGTGGCACCTCTGTAGCTAGAGGAAGAATGGTTATACATGTAATAATTCAAACTTAAGAAGAAGGGCAGCTAGGTGGCACAGTGGATAGAGCACTGGTCCTGGATTCAGGAGGACCTGAGTTCAAATCTGGCCTCAGACACTTGACACTTACTAGCTGTGTGACCCTGGGCAAGTCACTTAACCCCAACTGCCTCACCAAAAACAAAACAAAAAACCAAACAAACTGAAGAAGAGTAGGGATAAATAGTATGGGGCAGAGAAAAGGGTAGCTTTTGGACAACATTCCAAAATGGAGAATTTGGCATACTGGAAGCTGGCGTTTATAAAATACATATTCCCATACAAACAAATGCTTATCTGGGTGCAATAGGCTAAGTAACTTTCATGGTAATCTTTTTTCCTCTTCTCATTTATAAGACCAACAATCAAGTGTATTCAGTACCACGCAAGCATTAGGTTTTCTGGTGTTTTTAAAATTTTAAATTAAGCTACTGAAGTGTGCCAGGAACCACTTTTTTTTTGGCAGGGCAGTGAGGGTTAAGTGACTTGCCCAGGATCACATAGCTGGTAAGTGTCAAGTATCTGAGGCCAGATTTGAACTCAGGTCCTCCTGAATCCAGGGCACCACCTAGCTGACCCCAGGAGACACTTTTAAAAGCCCCTCTTAGTGGTGACATTGACTTATGTAATACACTTGGAAACATTATTTTAGTTCTGGGGTAAAGGCCTAAGAAGAGAAGACTTTGAACACTGCTTCTGAAATTATTAGGAGAAATGCCATTTTTGAGTTATTGAAATTATACTTTAAGGTTGTTTTCAACTGTCTCTCCTAGGGTAAGAAATAAGTTTGTACCTTGTATGCCTGGGTGAGCATGTAGATAACCCCAGGGGCCCCATGGCACCAGTGGACAAGGAGATCTCTGGAATCATCCACACACGGAGGGTAGTTGCCAGAAGGGAATTTCAGCTCGCAGACGTAGTCTACACTGGGCTTGATCGTACTGTGCAACTTCATTTGGCTTACCTGAAGGCTAGGCTATGAAACAAAATGATACTTTAAATCCAAATAGGCATTAACATACTTATGGAATTTCTAAATTAAGAAGCTTGAAAAAAATCACTTCCTTAGAGATTTAAGGAAACATTTACATTTAACAGTATAAAAACCACAACCTTTTTTAATCAGCTTCTTTATTAAAGGAAAATGCTGGGCCTATAATTAATCCTACTTAAAAAATGAATTCTTTTCTTCCTAGGTCTGAGGAACAAATTTTAAACAGAAGCAAAACACAAGAAAAGATATTTGGTATCATTAAGGCCTTGTGGGGTTTATTTCAATATTTTGCTTTTCCATGTCTAGATCTCTTTCTGTACCTGCAGGTTATTTCTTAATTGTGAAGGATGGAACATTTCTAAATAGGTAATCAGTTCAGTCTTCAGGAATTGGTCAAAGATGGTTATGCACTTTTTATTTCTTAACATTTACCTCTGTTTAAATAAACATAACTTTTAAGTCTAGTCTCGCAATAGAATTCCTGAAGAGGACTTGTCTGTGTGATTCTGCTACTAAGAGAGACACTGGATTTTAAGCAACTGCTCCAAAGAAGTCCATGAGCAGAACATGTTTTTTATCACAGGTTATATTTATTTTAGGAAAATAAGAGGTGAAATGTCTGATGGAAAACAGATATTAAAGGGATGCCTAACTTAGGATCAAAATCTTCTAATTTTTTTATATATACCTCATCTTAGAATAATATGTACAGCCAATGAATGATGTCTTCCTACACACAATTTATAAGATCCAATGACAAAAGTGATGTAAGCTCTTTTGTTACTCTACCGCTCTCAATTCAATGTATTTGTTCACTCACATTTTTACAAATGATAAATTCAAGTTTTGGTTTTTTCCTTTTGAAGATGGAAAGAAGGAAAGGAAATGAGGGACAAATAACATCTCATGATTACTAAAAGAATACTAAATTCTTTAACAGAAGCAGAGTATCTCCTGCTCCCTACTCAGTCCCAAGGAGACTGCCCTCAAGTTTGAATTGTCAGTATTCTCTCCCCAACCTCCTACTGAGTACATGGTGTGGCCCCAAAATAATGTAATTCTGTTTTGCTTTGACAGGTAAGAACCTAGTGGAATGAATCTATTCAATTAAGAATAAAAAATTCAAATACTTAATAATCTGTAAATGGAAAAATCAATGCTTGGACCACAGTTATTAAATTAGCAAAAGGACTCAGAGTATCTGAAGATCTGTTTTTCAGTGTCAGTGTGAGGTCAACCGATACATTCTGTTTTCTGTGACATGTAAGCCCAAGTCTTATTTAGAAATTTTAAAAGGCGTATATTCTTTCTTGAAGAAACTTTATGGGCCTATATCTACCTCTGGAAAGAGAAGCCACAAGCACAAATGCCAGAAAAAACAAAATGATACTTTAAATCCAAATAGGCATTAATATTTTAAGAATTTCCAATATTTTGTTTTGTTTTGTTTTGTTTAGGGCAATGAGGGTTAAGTGACTTGCCTAGGGTCACACAGCTAGTAAGTATCAAGTTATCTGAGTCCGGATTTGAACTCAGGTACTCCTGAATCCAGGACTGGTGCTTTATCCACTACACTACCTAGCTGCCCCCAGCCCTAGGAATTTCCAATATTTTAGGAAACTTACTATACACTTGAAAAATTTGCTTTCTTAGATATTTAAGGAAGCATTTATATTCAACAGCATAAACAACCTTCTAATGATTTGATTCACTGAAGGGCTGTGCTGGACTTGATTTTATTATATTCCATTCTGTTACTTAACCAGCTGGTATTTCTTCTTGTGCATTACAAATTGAAACAATTTTCTCCACTATGACATATAGTGCTTATGCATGGGCATTATCCTTGCTAAAATCTTTTACCTTTAACCATAAAACCTTGAACCACTCAAGAACATCAACAGGTGCCAAACTCTAAAGAAAGCTACGCAACTCACAGGGAAGTCAGTCAATAGCATTTATTAAGAACCTACTATGTGGGGCAGCTAGATGGAGCAGTGGATAGAGCACCGGCCCTGGAGTCAGGAGTACCTGAGTTCAAATCCGGCCTCAGACATTTAACACTTACTAGCTGTGTGACCCTGGGCAAGTCACTTAACCCCAATTGCCTCCCTAAAAAAAAAAAAAACAAACAAAAAAAAACCAACCTACTATGTGCCAGGAACTGGGCTAAGCTTTGGGAATGCAAACAAAGGCAAAAAACAGTCACCAGTCTTAAGGAAATTTCAGTGTAATGAGAGAATCCTTATCCAAAATCCTGTTCTTCACATTCCACGTGAATTCTATTTGTGCCAAGTTTATCTTACTTAGGTAGGTGTCCCCAAATGGCATTAGGTTCTAAAGACTTATTACAGATATAAAATTTAGCTATTTTTTTTTTCAAGTGAGTTACACAAAATCCATTGAATGCCCCTTAAGGTTTGTTATCTGAAACTATGCTCAAGTAACATGTGCTCATTTGTTTTCTATTGATTTTCTTCTCCCTGCAGGGTTTGTTTCAAGAGATTGTCCCTTATAATGAGAAACGATTTTCCCTATTCAAGACATTCACCAAAACAAGTGAATGCCATAGCAAGAGCATTTAATACAGAAGTCCAAGTCACAACATTTTCAGTTTCCAGAGTCCTGAGGAGGTTTTATACATTTAATTTTGGAGATCCACCAAATTGAAAGTATAGTGCTTTATATGCTATGTGCCTATTCTACTAAATATCTAGATCTATGTATACATATATACACACAGAGAGACACGTACACACGCAATCCATACAAGTATTACATATCTGGAATATACACATACACACAAGTATATATACGTATTACATACATATTAATCTGAACCATGATTTTATCAGTGTAGAAGAAAGAAGTGTAGGGAACTATTTGATGTAGAAATTTTCCCCATCAATGCAAAATGATGATTCACTTGAGTTGTGTAAGGCACTGAGAGATTAAGTGACCTGTCTCATGGCCAACAAACTACATGTGTCAGAAGGAGGACTTGAATGTAGGTGTTTCAAAGTCCATGTCCAGATCTCTATTCATTATAATAATCTTTTTCTTTCCTCATCTTTAATTAGTTTAAGTATTTATGTTTAAGTATTAAGTATTGAAATAGTATTAAGTATTTTCCTTAATATATCTAGAATAGTTTACTGGCATTAAGGTGACACATGGATGGCCAATGAGAACATTAAATGAGTAGAATGGCCTTCTCTGAAACAGTACAGGCACAAAGTTATCCCGGTCAACGTCATTTGTCTGTCATATTGTCATATTACAATCACACCCTATACTAACGTGTAGGATAATGACAGCAGAGCTCTAAATGCCAGCCCATCTCAGTCAGTGGCAGGTTTTGTTCTTCGCAGATGTTATTAAATTCCACAGATGTGAAATACTTTATATAAATAGTTCACCAAAAAGGGAGCTACTTTTATCAGTAGCAACCTCATTAGGAATGAAGCATCAAGTTAAGTATTCAGCTAGCTGTTCCAGATATAAAAGAGAAAAGGAAAAAAAAGATGTTAAAACATTCCCAAGCTCTGCCAAGTGCAAGGTACTGTTCCAATGGCTGTCTTACTCTGATGGTTTCTTGAAGGAGGGGAAGGGAGAGATTTGTCTCCTGATCCCCAAACCCCCAGCTCTTTTCTTTTACAAAGCTAGGGCACCATAATTTTCCTCTTGTTCTTTTTTTGGCCGGGGGGTGGGTGGGGAGGGGCAGAAAATGTGAATTTTACTTTATCCATCTGAGGACTACAGGTTTTGTGGGAAATGATATACAAACCTCTTCCCTCAACAGATTTTAACCCAAAGATTTAGAAACTTCCTGAGAAATAGTTAGCTCCTTTTCATATACTTCACCACTAAGAAGCCATTGATTTTTTTTTAGTTCTAATTCTGTCTTTGCAAATGCCTTTTGAAGGGTCCATTCACTGCTGCTTCTTGTCCATGAACCAGTTGCTTACCGCTGTTTTCTCTGCCATGCAGATGAACCCATCAACTGTAAACCTTATGATTCCTTCTGAAGATTTGGAGTTTTAAGAACATTAGCTAATCTAAATAGTACTACCTACCCTACCCTGGTCTATTCTCCATAATTCCTTATTTATAACCTCAGGTGTCTGTAAAGACCAATTTTAAGCTCTTTTAGGTCTAAATTTTAGCTGCCTAAATATGTATTCAAAATATGGAAATTGAGGGCTCAAATGATATTATGAATTAGAAGTTATCATAACCATTTGGTACTGGTTAAAAAAGAAAAGTAGATCAATGGAATAGACTAACAAGGGAGAATCAGAAACAAGAAAATTCAATTAACTCAGTTTTAATAAAGTGGAAAACAAAAATTACTTAGGAAAGAAACTCCTTATTTGATAAAAAACTGCTAGAAAAACTGGAAAGCAGTTTGGCATATTTAGGCTTAAAATAAAACCTATCTTATTCTACAATACATTTTAAAACAGATACATGACCTTAATATATCTTTTTTCCCCCCTTTTTTCTATTTTTATATAACCTTAATATTAAAGAATATACTATAAAAATTAGTTCTGAGAGGTATACGATTATGCTTCTTTTTGATCAGTAAGAGAAGTATTTTTTTTTTTTTTGGTGAGGCAATTGGGGTGAAGTGACTTGCCCAGGGTCACACAGCTAGTAAGTATTAAGTTTCTGAGGATGGATTTGAACTCAGGTCCTCCTGACTCCAGGGCCAGTGCTCTATCCACTGCGCCACCTAGCTGCCCCAAGAAGTATTCTTAACCAAACAAAGGACAGAAGCAACAATAAAAGATAAAATAGGTAATTGTGGTTATATGAAACTGAAGAGCTTTTGCATCAACAAAATTAAGGTACTTAGGATAAGAGACAAAGTGGCTGATTGGGGAAAGCAAAAGCAAAAACAAAAAACCTCTGTATCAAATTTCTCTGATAAGGTTTTGGCATCTAAACTATATAAATAATTAACAGATAAAAGTATATATATACACATATATGAAAATATACATACATAAATACATTTCTATACACATATACACACATATACATATTAAACACACACACGCACACGCACACGCACACACACACAAACCTGTGAAAGATCAAAAGCCACTCTGCCATAGATGTGGCAAAAGATATCAATAAATAGTTCACAAAAGAATTGTAAACTACTAACAACCACATGAAAGAATGCTCCAAATCACTAAAAATAATAGAAAATTAAATCAAAGCAAAACAATCCTGAGGTGTTCACCTTATAGCCTACAAATTGGTAAATATGTCAAAAGATGGGAATAGTCAAGGTTGGAGGGCTTGCTTGTAGGAAGATAGGCACAGTGGTGCACTGTTGGTGGAGCTGTGAATTGTTATAATGCTTTTAGAAAGCCATTTGGAATTATGTAAATAATGTGATTATAATGTCTATATTCTTTTGATTCCAGATATTCCATTACTGGGTTTTTACCAAAGGAGGCACTAATAAGAAAAAAGTCTCCATTTTCACCAACATACTTATAACATCACATTGTGTGACAGCAAAGATTTTTTTTTTTGGGGAAAAAAAAGTAGATCGTCCTCAATTAGGAATGGGTAAACAAATTGTGGTATATAAATAAAATGAAAATATTACTATGCTATAAGAAATTATCAATGCAATACATTAGCATGAAAATATCTTTATGAACTGATACAGTGAAGTAAGCAGTCAAGAAAACACTGTACACAATGCCTGTAACAATGTAAATAGAACCACTACACATACAAAAAAAAAAATCCAAAGTGAATGTTGCAAATTATAAAGAACAAGCATGACTCAAAAGAAGTGATATAAGAGGATGCTACTAATCTACCTTTCCTTCTGCAGAGGTGAGAGGTTCACATATATTGTATACAGTGAATATTTTCAACATTTTTGATGTAGTGATGGGTTATGCTGATTTTTTTTGTCTATAAAAATATGATTTGTTATTTAAGATAGCTCTCTGGGAGGGGGAGAGGGAAGCATGCTGGGGCAAATTATAGTGATGTAAAAACAAGATAACAAAAATGTATCAAAAAATAAAACATAGAGAAAATTATAAATAAAAGCAATGACATTTACTCCGTTTGATACATGTCTTAAATAAAATAAATAATTTCTCATAAGGCACAACCCTTTAAAATTTTGGAACTGCCCCACTGTCTCCAATCATATTTTTCCCAAAGTCATGCATTTATAGAACCAATGAATCTATGCTGCTAATCAAGGGCTGCAAAACTGGAAAAAAACAACTTGAGAATTCTTAATTTAATCATTCCTACCTGCATCAAGTAGTAGTAAATACCTGCCAGTCCATGGGCAGCCCCTACATAATATTCTTGATACCATTCATACATCAGTGGTGTCTTTGAAATGAAGTTTCTCTTTCTGGCAAGATTTTCACCGGAAGATATGACCATATCACAAATCTGTAGGGGGCAACCAAACGTAAATAACTGGAACATCAGAATAAAAATATGCTGTCATGATATCAAGGAGCTCATCTTGTTAAGAAGTATGGGGGGGGAATTTTAAAAAAGAGCACAGGAGAGATAGGGATATAAACACTAGCCTATAGATTTTATTACAATTTTGTGCTTTCACAGCTCTTTTCTGAAACCAAAAGTAAAGGTTCCTGAATGTTTTCAGGTAACAAATTACTTGTTAAGAGAAAATAATATTTATATAAAGAAGATTGTCATGTGGAAGGAGGCATCTGACTCTAATTCTCCACTGAAAGGGGATAAAAATTCTTTAATGGAAGTGACATGGTTTGTCATGGCATCTCTATATAACAGGGCCTCCTAACAGCTCTCACTGTCATGTTGTGTTTCTTGAATGTGTCTGAATTTCAGAGACCACACAATCTCAGAAAACCTTGAGGTGCTGAGTAAGAACGAAGTCATATTTTGGAAGAACAGTGAGCAGGAGGGTCTCATCAAGAGCATTAAGAAGAACTTCTAAAAGGCAATATACAGAGAATGGTAGAGAACGGTACCTGCTGATATAGTGTTGAGCTATCTTATCTTGTCCAATGTACTTGTTCACAAAAAGCAAAGCGAAAATGTAGCCCATACGTCCATAGAGCATTTCATCGGGAGCTCGGGGGTCAATCTTAATCAAGTGGAGAAGGCTGAAAACACAAGGATACATGAAAGGAAATTCGGTAGAATGTAAAAGCAGACATGTAAATAGAGCTCTTTCTGCAACCTAGTCCTGACTGGGCTTTCAAGGAACAGAGACATAGCTCCATACAGAAACTTGCTGATATGCACTGGCAAAGGGATTTTCCTCATGCAAAAGTTCCTTATGTCAATGAAATAATAGATCCCTTTCCCATCCCTATTATGGTTGTTTTTTATTCTTGAAGAGGACCAAAATGACATCAGTATGAAAGAGAGAGAGAGAGAGTGAGAGCGAGAGCAAGTGAGCGAGCGTGAGAGCACATGTGCTCCCCCTGTGATTGTCACTGGACAACCTATTTCCTTTTTCTTTATAGAGATGGACATTGGAGGTATCCTTGAACTATGGGGGGGGGGAATACACTTCCTCTTGCCATGGAATCTGGAAGATTTCAGTCAGCTTTTGTATGACCAGTGGACTCCCTGCCTTGTAAATTGGAATAGAATTAGCACCAGGTACTTTGCCACATGGGAGGAGCCTGATGCATTCTTCTTCAGTTGGAAGTTCAGCTAGAGGTTGGCCTCACTCAACCTGAGGTATATGGTCCGTGGCTCCATATTGATTGATGATGGTCTGTTGAGAATACTATGGAAGTGATTAGCCCACCTCTCCAGGATCATGCTCTTATCACTATCAGTGTTTGCCTCTATCAGTACTGAGTAACTGAGATGCATCATAGGTCTTTGGTCTATAAGGTATCATAAAAGCTCTTTGGATTATTACTACCAGAGTAATGCTGATTTTATCTGCCTTCTTACTGAGCTGAGAATCCTGAATATCTCTAAGCTTTGCTTGCACTTTACTTTTGATGGAGTTAAATGCTACTTTCTTAGAGATGGATGAACTAACCTGCTAGTAAATCCTGTAGAGTTCTTGCTTTTTGTTTAGCAGCTTCTGAATTTCCCCATCTTTTTTCTTTTCTTTTTTGTTTTTTTCCTTTTGTCTTTTTAAATTTTTATTTAAATAAAAAGTATTTTATTAATTTCCAGTTACATGTAGAAATAAGTTTTCAAGATTTGCTTATATAACATTTCAAATTTCAAAATTTTTCTCCCTCCCTCCCCCTCCCCTAGACAGCAGGCAATCTGATATAGGTTAAATATACACAATAACATCAAACATATTTCTGCGTTAGTCTTGCTATGTGAGAAGGATCAGAGCACAAAGGAAAAACCTGAATCAGAAAAACCTAACAAGCATCAAAAGGAAAAGAAATAGTATGGTCCAATCAGCATCCATATTCCACAGTTCCTTTTTTTCCCCTGGATTTGGAGAGCCTTTTCCATCATGAGTCCTTTGGAACAGTCTTGTTCCGTTGGATTGGTGAGAAGAATCTAATCTATCACAGTTGGTCAACCATAGTGTTGATGATACTGTGTATAATGTTCTCCTGGTTCTGCTCATCTCACTCATCATCAGTTCATGCAGTCCTTCCAGGTTTCTTTGAACTCTTCCTGCTCATCGTTTCTTACAGCACAATAGAATTCCATTACATTCATATACCACAGCTTGTTCAGCCATTCCTCAATTGATGGACATCCCCTCAATTTTCAATTCCTTGCCACCACAAAAAGAGCAGCTATAATATTTTTGTACATGGGGTCTTTTCCCCCTTTTGTATGATCTCTTTGGGAAAAAGACCCAAGAGTGGTATTGCTGGGTCAAAGGGTATGCACAGCTTTACAGCTCTTTGGGCATAATTCCAAATTGTTCTCCAGAATGGTTGGATCAGTTCAAAGCTCCACCAACAATGCATTAGTATTCCAATTTTCCCACAGCTTCTCCAACATTTATCATTTTCCTTTTTTTGTTCCCCATCTTTTTTCAAACCATTTTTGATGTTTGCAAGTGTTCTGGCCAAAATGAGTAAATGTGATGTCATACGCCAAATCTCTGAAAGCTGCCCACTCCTTCTCTGTTCTATTTTTTTTTTTCCAAACATATGATGGCTTAGCTTTCCCTCCAAGTTAGTAACAAATTGTTCACTCTTTTTTTGGTGTGTGTTTGTTTTGATTTTTGTAGGGCAATGAGGGTTAAGTGACTTGCCCAGGGTCACACAGCTACTAAGTGTCAAATATCTGAGGCTGGATTTGAACTCAGGTCTTCCTGAATCCAGGGCCGGTGCTTTATCCACTGCGCCACCTAGCTGCCCTCAAATTGTTCCCTCTTGAAGAAGCATTCTAATCTGTTGACATTAAGTCTTCTGGTAGTCATCTTGCTTTGGTGCCATCTTTTTTTGTCAAATGTGAACATTTGGCTTGGAGAGGATAAGTCTTATGATTAGTCCAGCACTTTGTAACACGCATTGTCTTTGTCACTCTCACATCCTGTCTCTTCTCCTTATATGACACAGTTCTATTAAATGCCAATGTCTGTTTGCTGGGAGGATGCATTTATGAAGTTTTATGGAAGGTAGAGTTGGTGATGAAAATCTGGTCCTGAGACCCATAAGTTTTCAGCAGTAAGTGACCATTGCTGTTGCTATTTCTGACTCCATTCCTCCCAAGAACCCCCTGCCATGTCTGATAGTCTGTGCCAAATCTGGCTTCACTGTCACCCAGAATTACAAGCTATTCCTCTTTCAGTACATTCATAATGAGTCTCCAGGTTTTCATAAACTTTTTCTTTGACTTCATCAGGCTTCGTCATGGTGGTGGCCTAGGCACTGATGACTGTGGTGTGGTGGCTCTCCTGAAAATGGCAATCACATTGTCACAAGCCTACTGTTCACTCTTTGGGGAGGCACACAAGATCGTCTGTGGCTGCTATTCAGGTCAGGTGTATATGCTAAGTAGACAAAGAGAGCTGAGGTACTACCAATAAACAAATTCGGGAAAAGCATGCCCTGGGTATCTTTGACTACACCAACCTGAATAAGTTGGAAATGAAAAACACAGGGGTTGCAAGGGTTCATTGGTCTAAGGTCTACATACTGGCTGCTTCTATCTATGTCTTTCTTTCATCTTTCTTGGGGAAAAGGCCTGATTTAATTGGCCTGACTCTTAATATGCTATGAATTTAAAAAAAAATCTGTCCTTGTTTTACATTCTAAAGATGATGCCTTAAAATGTATTACTTTTGATATTTCAGTAATTAACTTCCCTCTTAGATGGAGTTAATTACCAATAAGTTGGATTTTTCTTATACTGAATTATATATTGTGTTTTATCAAGATTCCAGGGTATTATCCTATTTCACTTGTCATTTGAGTAACTATATATGAAAAACACTTTAATATATTATGAAACTCTAATAAAACACTATTTTATAAGCAATTTCTTATCCCTACTTTTTATAAAAGAAGACCACTGCCGTCCTTAGTTAATTAAGAAATGCCCTTAGGTAAATTACTTCTCGAGGGCTACATTTCCTCATCTGTAAAATGAGGGGTTTTGACTACATGACATCTCAAGTTCCTTCTAGCTCTAAATCTATGGTGCTAGATGCAAAAATCTCTTTATGCCTCAACTTCTTCTTTTGGGGGCGGGCAATGAGGATTAAGTGACTTGCCCAGGCTCACGTGTCTGAGGCTGGATTTGAATTCGGGTCCTCCTGAATCCAGGGCCAGTGCTTTATCTATTATGCCACCTACCTGCCCCCTATGCCTCAACTTCTAAGTAAAATGTATATAGCAGAGTTTATACTAGAACTTCAAAAACTAAAAAAAAAAATTATGCTATTGTTACATTCAAAAGACCTTGATACTTTTCAAATACTATTTTCTGAAATGAGAAAATTGAGTTTCAAATGCATTGCTTTAGAAGGACAGCTTGCCCTGTGAGATGGTAAAACTTCTTAGAGAAAAGAATTAATAGAGGAAATGGTTCACTCCAAATTAAAAGTACCAAGGCTGAATGATTCTAAAGTAGGGTCCAGTTAATTTCTGTTATAGCTGACAAACATCCTGAACAAGTCATGTGCAAACAGCTAACAAAGTGCTTTACATATATTATCTCATTTGATTCTCATAGCCATCTTTTTTTTTTTTCCTGGTGAGGCAATTGGGGTTAAGTGACTTGCCCAGAGTCACATAGCTAGTAAGTGTTAAGTGTCTGAGGCCGGATTGAACTCAGGTCCTCCTGACTCCAGGGCTGGTGCTATATCCACTGCACCACCTAGCTGCCCCCATAGCCATCTTTTAAAGTAAGAGCTATTGTACCCCTTTTAGAGATGAGAAATGGAGGCTGAGAAATTAAATAACTTGCTCAGGGTCTAGGTCTTAGGGCTAAGTCATTGTCAGGACAGAATTCAAAACCAGGCATTCCTGACTCCAAGACTACTACTTTGTCCACTGTACTACCTGCTAAAACAGATTAAATTTGTTTAAATAACCTGAACTTTTCTCAAATTTTGGGGGAAAACCCACCACATTTTGTCTGTAGCTGTCATGGCAGGGTAGATATTTTTCTTTCCACAGATTTAAACCAACTATACAATTAAATAAACAGATTTTGTTTAGTCTTGCTTTCTTCTCCAGCAGAGTTGACAGTCTGCCACTTTCTGAAGAACAGGGACATCATATGGTTCTTTGAGGCAACTCCTGTTGCCATTTCCAACTTACAAAAGGCAAATTTGACTCTACAAATCACAATATTGCAGAAATCTTTCTTCAGGATTCTCTAAACATAAGACATAATTAAAAGAGGCAACATCAGCATGAAGTATTGAAAAAAAAGCATGGTAGTGGACAAGACTTGGGAGTCTTGTAATTCTGTCACTAATTAGTAGTAATTCTGGAAAAATCAATTATCCTCTCAATCCTGTTTTCTCATCTATAAATTAAAGAGAGTAATTTAGGTGGTTTGAAATATCCTTTCTTGGCCAATGGTTTTCATTTTATATTTCATGGATTCCTCTTGTTTGTACTCAGATATTGTCCCAAGTTATGAGTTTCAGTGATGCCAATTCTCATGATGGCATCACTGTTGGCTAAGAGTGAAGCTAGAAGAGCTACAAAGACAGACACATCAAAAGATGGGCACAGGCAGGATTCTAGCATTGAGATACCTGAGAGGAGTATTAACATCTTAAACATATTTTCATTGTATATATGAAAATGGAGTCAATTTGGCTTATTTATAATATAATTTATATGATTTATAATACATTTATATATTCATATATTTATAATTACATTATTTACAATATTATAATTACAATATATTATTTATATATTATTTATTATATATGAAAATGGAGGTGTAATTATGACAAGTATCTGAGAGTAGATTTGAAAAAAATTTTACTGGACATGTTTCAAAAAATAGGACTGATAATATTCACATTAAAAATTTAGTGTAATGTCTTTTAAAACAATCTGTAAGTGGGCCAAGGTCACCTGAGGGTTTGATGGTACAGTTGTATGTAGAAGTCAATAAACAAGCTACTACTCAAGGATATCAGTCATCTAAAATATTCTATATGAGCTCTAAGGGAGTCATAACTAATAGTAGAGCTTATTCTTCTGCATGTAGAAAAAAAATGGCACCAAACACAGTTGCAAAGCCAAATGTTATATTTTGCATGCACACAATACTTATGCAGCTGGTACCAGGCACTGGCATCTAAGGTCTTTTTTATTCCTTTGTATCAGAACTTCACATGAATTTTTTTGGTGCTAATTTACCCAAAGAGCAGTTAAATTTAAGTCAAATGGACTCAGTCCAAATACTTCATAAAATTCCAATTTTTTTTACTAGCTCCACAGAAGCAAGTTCCCTATAAAATATGAATTATTTTTTCATAAAATATTATGGTCACTTATAAATAAACAAAACAAAATCTAGCAGCTAAAATGTACAAAACACGTTTTAGGATATAAACAATATTATAAGCCAAAAGTGGCATGTTTCAGCTTTATGAGAATTCTTCAACAATGTCAAATTTTCCCTCTGTAGGTCATTCTAGGTTTTCTTGTGTCTGTTATTTCAGTAATACTGAATACTTTTTTAAAATAATATTTTGTTTCCCCCCCAATTACATGTAAAACCAAAATTTAACACCTGTTACTTTCTTTAAGTCTTAAGTTTCCAATCCTTTACTTCCTTCCCTCCCCTTCCCCTTCTAGAGATGGTAACCAATCTGATATAGATTATACATGTGGAATCATGTGAAACATTTCAGATTAATACTGGATAATTTTAAGGTAAATCTCCTTATCAGTTTATAAGCTAATGGAAATCCATGTTTCATGATAAAGATATGACAAGATTTGCTTTTTTTTTTTTTTTGTGGGGCAATGGGGGTTAAGTGACTTGCCCAGGGTCACACAGCTAGTAAGTGTCAAGTGTCTGAGGCCGGATTTGAACTCAGGTACTCCTGAATCCAGGGCCGGTGCTTTATCCACTGCGCCATCTAGCCGCCCCGAGGTTTGCTTTTAAAATATAAAATGGGATGCAGTGGAAAGAGAATTGGATTTGGGGTCAGAGAACTTAAGTTCCAGTGCTAGGTCTCTGTGACCTTGGACAATTCATGTGTCTCCATAAGCTCCATTTCCCCATCTAAAATTGTACTGGGATCAGGGGATGGACTAGGTGATCTCTACTAAGGTTTCTTTCTAGCTCTATCACTATGATCCTATGACACTGAAGAGGATTACAAATGAAAATAACATGTGGTTAGAAAGTTTCAGTGAGACCCAAAGTATATTAGTTCAGAGCTTCTTAAACTGTGGGTAGTGACCCCATATGGGGTTGTGTAACTGAATGTAAGGGCTTGCAAAAAATTGGCAACAGGAAATGGTTATGTATACCTATTTTATATACCCATATACCCAGGGTCGTGTAAAAATTTCTCAGGTGAAAAGGGGTCTTGAGTGGAAAAAGTTTAGGAAGCCCTATATTAGTAGACCTTTACATCATGAAATTAAAAAAAAAAAACAGCACCACTAAATGTCTTGCAGAAGAATGTTTTTAATAATTCAGCTTACTTTCTATTTTACCAACATAAATCATGAAATTGTTAAGAAGGACTTCAATGAAGCCTTGTGATAACTTTTCAGTTGCTGTTCTTTTTCCATCAGAAGATTTTTACAAAGCCTGTTGTTTTCCAGGGCTGTGAATTTAATAACTGCCAACAGATGGCAGTGCAGAATTAGAATTCTGACTAGCATGAAGCTAAATTGATCTGCCTTATGAAAGTTCAGCAAAGGAGTGAATCCTCTCTTAAACACTTTATAATAAAGGATAGTATCCCATTAAAATTATACTGTACAGTTTTGGAGAAAACAGCTATTTCATACTTGTTGGGTTTGAATTCAAGTCACGAAACTCATCAATTGGGTTCAATGATCATTAAAGGCAACATTTTTCTTTTAACTGCATGTTTTATATTTTGCACAATGGTGATAAACTGAAGAGATAATGGAATTTATAAAACATAATGGAGATTTTAAGTGTTCTGGAAACCTAAGAATCCAGGAACAGATATTTGCTTCTCCATTTATTTGTTTTGAAATGCTGCTGGTATTGATTGTAACACAACATTTTTTATTATAGGGAATAAAACAACAAAATAGCGTTGAAGGAAAAATAAAAGCATAAAAAGAAACAATTTGCTTGCCATCTTTCAGTGTCAAGTTGTTTGGGGGAAATTTTGGATTGTACAAGGAAATCCTCTTAGCAAGTTTTTCTAAAAAGCCTTTTCCACACATGTCATACTATAAAGGAGATAGCTTATTTTCCTTGCTGTAAAGTAAAAAGTTATAGATTTTCCTGAAAGTAAAGTTTTAGATAAGTAAAAAGTTCTAGATCATCCTTAAAAGTGTCTGTAATCAATTATATAATAGTATATCACTTCCCTGATTATAAAAGAGTGATAAAGACATTCATTTGGGGTCATGTTTTGAAATCTTTGGATAGGAGTTAGAGTAGTAAAAATAAGCAAAGTATAAACTAGGAATGTCTGGTGCTTATTGCAGTTTTTTTGTTTAAAGTAACAATATATACATATTCTTATACACTATTTTCTAGAATTCTTTACCTCCAAAAGGCCATTTCTTTAAAATACCTAAGAGGGTTCAGTTAGGGTGTAATGCTGGGAGTAGAACCCATTTCACTACACAACATAGTTTGGGGGCTACATTTATTTTATCAGAGGATTGTTGTGTAACATATAGAGGAAGCAAGAAAAAGCAAAAGGGAGGCAACACAAAAAAGAGAAGACCAGAGGAAAAATGAGTTTGGTGTTTAAGTAGGAAAAACTCAAGTTTTCTCTAGTTGTGGTAAAAGCATTAAGATAGATGGGTATATCAAGTACAGAATTCTGATGCTACTAGATTTGTGATGAAATGATTTGTAGCTTTGTTAATGAGAAGGAATTATACAGAATCTCTAATTTATTTTTTTCAGATTCTTATAAACTCTCGTGCTGTTACAAAGTCTTAAAAACTGAGAAAAGAAAGCTCCTGCCACAATGAATGCATTCCTCTCATATATGCACATTTCGTATTCCTTACCTGAAGAAAAATGTAAAAAAAAAAAGAATGGATTAAACTTTTGATAAAAAATGTTTATGACTGTGGTGGTCACACTAAAATTGGAATATATGACACTAGGTTTACCTCATTTATTATTTTTTAATCTATAAGGGTGAGTCATCAAAAAATAGTTTCTAAAGGACTCTGAACCCACTTAGCTGAAAATGAAATAGTTTGTTTTTTTATATTCCAACTTGCATTGAACATGGAATAGTATTCTTTATTGGTTAATGTAGCGGCGATTCAGCCTCAATAGAAGGAAAACATACTAACTTTAAGAGGGAATCAGTGCTTCTTCACCTGCAGTTGTGAACGTGGATCAAACTAGCTGATGAGTACCCAACAGGGAGCTTCCCAATTGGACCAGGGGTCATTTGGTTCTACTTCTAGCACTGTCACTGAATTGCTGCTAAGCTTTGAGCACACTAATGTCAAGATAACTTGCTATGAAATAGAAATTATAGCCTTAACCCCTAATTACAAGAAGGGAATTGTTCATGGATTACTTAGATGATCACAGTAAATGCTGGAAGAAAATGGCTTTATAAATACAAGGTAATGTCATAAAATATTCTTGATTCAACCCTGCTCACTCATGTAAAATCAGTGCACTGTGTGCTATCTAGAGAAGACAATCCTCCCTCAAAGAAACTTACCGAGAGATGCAGTCCTCTGCTTGTTTCTCATTCCCCATCTTGTGGTATACCACAGCTCCCACTGCCAAAGGGCCAGCATCCCCACAAAGGAAGGTGATGGTACGCTTGGTCAGGGAGCATAAGCTCTTTTTCACATATTCATGGGACATCTGTAGGTAGACTGGGTCTCCATACATATCATAGAGATGTAAGTAGAGCAGAGCGATGCCTAGAAAGGAAATATTTGTTAAGGTAAAGATGGGCCAACTGATGCTGTCTTTTGGCATGCTAGTAGAGGCAGGCAGGTGGTGCTGGGTCTTGAATCAGGAAGACCTGAGTTCAAATTCAGCCTTAAACACTTAGTAGCTGGGCAAGTCACTTGGCCTCAGTTCCCTCAACTGTAAAATGGGGATAATAATAGCACTTATCACAGGGAGTTATTGGAAGGATCACTTAGGATAAAATTTTTAAAATTTCAGTGCTTGGCACATAATAGGCACTGTATATGTGTGTGTATATATATATACATATATATATATATGCTTATTTCCCTCTCCCCTTCCCTTTTTCAAAACAGAATGCAGCACCTAACTGTATATCCTAGTATAATCTCTATAGTGACTGGCACACAAGCTACTCAATACATATTTGCTAAATAACTGAATTAGAAAATTAATTTGAATGATAGTAATGATAAGAACTCAATTAAAATAATTGTTCTAAGGCTTACAGATAATTTTCCTCACAATCAACCTGTAAGGTTGACAGTATAAGTAATATTACACCCACTTAAGAAAGCTGAGAATAAGGGAGTTTAAGTGACTTGCCCAGGGTCTGCACGCTAGTAAGTCTCACAGAATTTAGAGCTCAAGGGTAACTGGGAGATCATTAGCCCACAGAAGAAACCGAGGCCCAGACATGTTAAGTATCTTGCCCAAGGTCACACAGTAAATGTCAGAGCTGGGATCTGAACCTACCTTTTCTGATTCCAACATCACTGCTCTTTCAATGACAGCAGGCTGCCCCTCATTGAGAAAGGCAAAACTATTATTCTTTAGAGTACAGTCACTAGTGCATCAGTGTTTGGGTTTTTTTCATCTCTGGACCTGAAATTTCATCAGTGTAGTAAACTCCCTCTACTAATACACATCACCAAATTTTCTTCAACTTATCTATAGGCTCAGGAGAATTGTCTTGGGGCACTAAGAAGTCAAACAGCCAGGATATGTCAGAGGTGAGACTCGGCCCAGGTCTTCCTGAATCCAAGGCCAGATCTCTCTACACCCTGCCATACTACCTCTCATATCTTGTTAGTAATTAAGACCGCCCCAACTCCATGTACAAATAATCAGGCATCTAGGGGCAAAGAAGGAGAAAGTCACTTTATGCCCAAGTAGGAAGAGCTCAGTTCCTTTTTAGGAGGAAGATGATTTTCTTTTCATCAGAATAAAGAGAAATATTCTGCTCTCCTATCATGTCTTCTTGTTAGCCATAGGCAGGCCTTTTAAGAAACACATAAAAGTTATTCATTTTCTGAGAAAGTATAGCCTGCTTCCCCCAGCTCTTTTCTACAGGCACTCAGCCACATCAGCACTGACATTATAAAAACTGTGTCAGTGACTCCATCTTTGAGATTCTCTCTACTCTCTTCTTAGCCTATTTTTGAAGATCGTCATACAAAATTGAGGTATCATCAGGATCCCCTTATTCCACATGCCTGTCACAGTACAACCTCCCTTCTAAAGCCAACTGGTCTCACAGAAGACTCAAAGTGTATGAAGTAGAGGACCTATTTGCCTGCGGCATTTCTAGAATTCTCATTTTTCTCCTTATTGTATACTTTTCATCTCATTAACCATTTCTAAGAAGACACAGGTTCTGTGTTTAAGTCTAAATTAATAGAGCCCATCTCTGTGCAGATTTCAATGCAGGAAGAACGCAGCCTACAAAATTACTTTCCACTGTACTGAGGCCAATTTTAAATTTAGATCGTTTTCTCATTTTGCATGGGTAATCTCCAAAGCTTCGTGCTACAGACAATTCAATTTCACATGTATATTAAGGACAAATTTCCATTTCCTGCCAAAGTTAATAACCTTGTCCGTTCCTTCAAGGCAGCTCAATGTTAGTAATTCCACAAGCTGATGATCAGATGTAGCAGTGCTTGGGGTTTGTATGTACAAGCACATGAAACTGTGTTTTGGGGTTAGGAAAAAAAATTCCTTTTCACAAGTGATCAGTGTCAAGTGCTTCTCCCTGAATGAGGTCCTTAATAGGCTTTATCTCCATCCACCTAACTCATATGAGAGAGTGATAGGTTTTAAATTGTTACCTTCTCACTATGCAGGCAGCTTCTATTCCCACTGCTGTCTCAACTGTCCTAATTAAGTAACATAAGCACCATGGCCAGATAACTGACATGACTGAAGTCTAGGAAAATAAAAAGGGATTAAATACAAGCCTCATAATTGTTTCCTTCTACAGGCTTTTTTCCATCTCATTTTTAGCAATTTCGTTGCCCCCCAAACATCAATTCTTTTTTTTTAAAGGAACTCAAGCTATCTGAAAGCCTTAAGTGTGAAGTTTGGTATATTTTCTGTAATATACACTAGATTATCGTTTCTCAAATCTTGCCATGTTTTAAGTGAAACGGCACAGCAATATCCCTGTTAAAGAATTTATAGTTTAGGTATAGACAAAATGCCTCAACATAGAAGACAACTGAAAAAGGAGGGAACTAGAGGAGACCTTTTCCAATTCTAGGATACCGTACAAGTTTTTATCTTTAGCCATACTTTCTATGTGCTTCAGTTTCTACATTCCTAAAATAATGGATCTTCTATAATCTTCATTTTATTCATGAGATTAAAAAGCATTAAAACTTTAAATCATTAAAAATGCTTTAAACCAAAAAAAAAAAAAAAGAAAAAAGTTACCAGTGAGATTGATATGAAGGCTTCATAAGTAATGTGGCCAGATCAGCAAATTACAAGGCCAAGTAAAAAGCACAACTTGCTGAAGTTGTTTAATGTGATATTCTATTCCTGCCTATCAAATTTTAACAGTATAAGGTAGAGGTTTTTATATCCTCAGTCCTTCAGTTTCCAGAAAATCTTGGGTAAAATGGCTTAAACTTGTTATGTACATTGCTCAAAGCATAAGGAGGCTCCATATACAAACACCATCAAGTCACCTCTATATAACTGAAAGCTTCTAGACAGAAAACAGTAAGGGATTTGAGGGTTGAAAAGTAGGCTCTCCTTAAAGCTGTACTGGGAAAACTTAAAAGTTTTCCTATTTCCATCTATCCAATGGGCTCCAGATAATGCTTTATAAAATCCTCACTTTCATGAGCAATAAACTTACTCCAAAATCAAGGAAAGAAAACCTATATATATGTGTGCTACCCCCATTACCCAAGTAAGAGTTAAACATTTATTTCACCTCAGTCCCTAGCCAGAAGCATGTTTCATTCAAGTTCATCGGTCAGTGGACAAGCAAAATGAAAATATTAAGATCCCTCAAGGAGACTAGAAAATTGTATTAACTTTTTTTTTGGTGGCAAGCAGAAGGGAGAGAGGGAAGAGGGGTATAGTGTTTATAAGACTAACCAAGCAGAATGCTAACTATCCAAGAAAGACATGAAATGTAGCAGGCATCTTCCCTTTATAGCTTACCCTTGACTCCAAGGCAAAAAGAAAGAAAAGAAAAGAAAATAGAAAGGAAAAGAAAAAAAAGAAAGAGGTTTCTTTTTAATGTTTTGATTCCAATTTGACATTCCTATTTGAGATGATTTCTGAAACTTGGTTATTTAAGGGAATTGATGTAGAATCAATAACCAATGAGTCACAAAGCAACTTGCCAAATGCCTTGTTCAGTAAATACAAAGGACCATAATTTCCCTATACCCTTTGCATGTGAAACCATTGTCATTTGAAAGGTTTGTAAGGGACTTTCAAAGGTAATTTAGTCCAGACTCTCACTTTGGAGATATGGAAAAAGAAACACAGAGTATAATGACTTGTCCATGGCCACACAAGTTATAGACAGTAAACTCCCATTATCCAGAATGGTTGGGAAATGGAATAATCTAAATTTATCATTCTGCTTAACCGAGTGTTGTCATATATATATATCACATGCAGATTTTCACTTATTTTCATGAATTAGAGACATCATGGCACAGTGGAAAGCCTGCTGGATTTGGAGTTAGAAGCTGCTTCCTACCAGCTCTTCTCCCAATCCAATGACCTTTGAGGTCTTCTCTAACTTTATATTTTTGGTCCTAAATAAGAAAGAATATATTATCCAAAGTGTCCTGAACATAATTCACCACTCTTTGATTCAGAAGGTCCTTCAGGACCTTGCAATCCTCTAGATCATCATTACAAACGTCCATTTTACTGCAGATTACTGCGGGACAAAAAGTAGTTACTTGAATTTTTTTGTCATTTGGATTTGGACAAGTGAGAGTTTAATGTATGATGTAGCATGACAAAGAGCTTCAGTATGATGTTTTCCTTTATGTCAGATCTAAACGGTGGGTGTCTACTTACAGCATGGCTAAAAGGAAATAATGGTTGGAAGTCATAAACAAGATAAAAGTTGTGATGTGAAGAATATGAATGCTATGCTATTTTTCACTTTCATTTTTTCTTTTTGTTCAAGTCTTCTTGTACAAAGTGATTGATATGGAAAAGTTTTACATAACTGCACATGTATAACCTATATATGATTGCTTACTATCTCAGGAGGAGGGCAAGGGAGTTAGGGAGGAAGGGAGAGAATTTGAAACTCAAAACTTTAAATAAAAACGTTTAACAACAACAACAAAAGAATATGAATGTTACTGAAAATTCCAGGCCAGTTTCTGCCTCAAGCAAATGAATTTAACCACATAAACACTTACAGTGACATTTAAAATTAAAGGATGCTCTTTGATTTGCTGCTATTGTTGGATATTCAGCTGTAGAAGCTAGAGATAACATTGCTTTTCTAAAGATGCATCTTCTATGAATGACATGATCATGTTTCACAGAGGCTGTCTTCTCTTTTGTGATTTTTCTCCACCATAAGTGCCTCAAAAAGGAATAATAAAGTTTCAGCAAGTACAAATGCTATTCTGACAGTGTATTACAGTGAACTGGCCCATTTGATTTCTGGTTAATCAAGGTGTTCATTTTCCTAGTAACTGCAATTTAGATCAGCAATGATGACATTTTAGTTAATAATTCTAAGGTCTGAATATTAAAGACTCAGAATCACTCTTTTTCAGAGGAAATCTTAAACCTCTGGTATTTACTTTGGTTCATTTGAAGATGCAGTGTTTTGACCAAGGAAGTAGGGAAAGTACCTCCTTCTCCTCCTCCTACCACAAAAAGCCTCTATACTTTGATAAATACTAGGCATAAATCAACAAATATTCTTAAACAAAACAATTATTCTGCAATTTTATTCGGATTTAAACAATTACCTAAAAAAGGTAAAATCACAGATTCAGGACGGAAACTGACCATAATGGTTATCTAGGATGCGGGCCTCTTCCCAGATTAAAATATATAACAAAATTATTTTTAAAATAAAGTAGACTAAAAAAAAATAAAATAAAGTAGACTATAGACAATGTTGATATGTGGTTTTCTAAGTCAAGGATCCTTATGGTTCCATTTCTATTTGGATTTGACAGTACTGATCTGTTCCATACTATTCATTTTACGATGAAGTAATTGATTTTACTTCTATTTAAATAAATAATCATCTATCCCAGAAGTTAATGTTTATCTGTTGCCTTGGGATAAAATGGATTTTAATTTCCCAAATGTAATCATAATAACCTTTAGGGAAAATGTAAACTGAAGATGTAAGGTGTACTCTAATATTCTTTCATGAAGTCCCTAGGATCTGCCACCTGTCACTGGGAAAAGTACTGGGATATTTGAATATAAAATATTATACTTGTATCCATTACCTCATTAATAAACACTATTCCTGTTCTTTAGATGAGACATAAAGCAGAGAAAAAAAGTCTTACTGACTTCTAGGATAAAGAAAGGTCATTTTAATATATCATTTGCATTTGGTATCAAGTGCTATGCTGCTGTTATGCAGGATGCATAATTTTTATGTGGTTTATTCTTTTCCCTTTTTTCTTTTATACATTCATCTTAATTCCTGAGGATGTGAGAATCCACTTTTAATAAGGCAGAGTCTCGACTTAGATTTGTGATGTCATGAGAGACAATTCCCTTTACACTTTTGGATGATATATAAAAAAACTAAACAACGGGAAGCTATTTCCTTATTCTACCTTCTTACTTCCCTCTATTCAATAAACATTTTGATTTTATGGGAATGTACATGATACCTCTTCTTGGTTTATATGTATGAAGGTCAGAGAGATGACATGTTCTTTTGTTTTTTGGTTTTTGGTGAGGCAATTGGGGTTAAGTGACTTGCCCAGGGTCACACAGCTAGTAAGTGTCAAGTGTCGAAGTGTAGTAAGTGTCTGAGGTCGAATTTGAACTCCGTTCCTCCTGAATCCAGGGCTGGTGCTTTATCCACTGCGCCACCTAGCTGCCTCTGACATGTTCTTTTAAAGGTCACATGGAAATAAGTGATAGAGCCTGGTCAAACTCAGGTCGTCTGATTCCAAGTCTAGAATTCTTTCAACTATCCTATGCTTTTTTTTTTTGTTTGTTTTTTAGTTGTCCTTGTTAACAAACAAAAAGTCCCATTTCAATGTCTCATAATGGAATGGAGGTGACCTTGGGTTTTCCAAGGCTATGCCAGAGAGCACGAGGTCTGACAGGTTCTACCATACTGAAAAGGTGGTCATTCTGAGCCCAGGAAGAGACTGGGTCTATTTTCTAAGGCCAAGCTCTGCTAATCATAGAGAGGTACATCACTGACAGGCTGGCTTGCTTGGTGACAACACTTTTTTTGGTCTATGGCAACACATTAAACAGGCAAAAATAAAATCAACCCCCAGCCCTGGGCAGCCTCTTTTTGCTTCTATGGTTAATGGTGCAAGGGGTCCTAAGAAACACAATTTTTAGACTGTCAAGAAACCTTAATTTTACTATTGGCATTCTACATGTCCAATAATTATTAAAGTTTATTTTGTTGGAATAGCTGAATCATATCAATCTTGAAATTCCTGCTATAAATGATACCATATGAAAGAAGTAAGTTGCAGCTATAGGGAAGCATGGCTCAGAGGAACTACTTGGAGAGGCAAAGAAAGGAGTTAGCAAAGTGAACTTTATTTTATTCTATGCTCAAAATCTGTAAGACTTATTTCATGGAACATTTATTCATCATGCTTTAAGGATAAGTTATTAGAAAAAAAAGATTACCACAAAATAATTGCAGTTTATGCACCAACATTAGTTGCTGAGGATAAATTGGTAGAGAAACTCTACGAAGAGATTAATTTTATAACACTCTCCAAATTAAGTCAACATGAACTCCATTTAGGAGAAAGATTAGAGTCTAGATTGAAGAGGAATTCCCCATGGATGGAGAGGTTTTCAAGTTGTTCCTATTTGTGGATGTCATTGTGCTGAATGCCTTGAGTCCCAAGAGTGTTCTGGAAGAGATCTATAATCACTCAAAGGAATTTGTCTTCTCCATCCACAAGAGAAAGAAAAACTAGATGAAGAATGTTTGCCACTCAGATTTCAACAAGTTTCTGAATGGACATCCTAATAAAGCTTGTCCAACAGTATGGATGTATGGATGGATGGATGGATGGATCTATCTATATGGGACAATCAATATAGACAAATAATGAGCTAGACCCAGAGTTGAACTGCTTTTGGGAAACTTCAATGTACTTTTACTGATCGCCAAACTTCTCATAACAGCAAAGGCTCATCTTTTCCATACAAAGAAGTTACCAGTTTTGCTATTTTTCAGTGAGACTTGGAATACCACTTTAATGACAAGGAATTAAAGATCACACAAAGGGTAATGGAAAAGTACATGGCAGATGTGAGCAGGCTGCAGCATATAATCAATGAAGAACTCTAAAGAAGTAAAGGATATCATCAAAGAATTGTGTAAGAGAAAGAACTGATGGACTGGTCACACAGCGAGAGCAAGGGATAACAACAACAACAACAACAATAATCCTACTCATCTTTTTAAGGTTTGCAAAGCCCTTTACAGTATGATCATTTTATCATAACAACCACCCTGGGAAACAGATGCTATTATCATCTTCATTTTACAGAGGAGTAAATCAGAGGTCAAATGACTTCCTCAGCATCATACTGAAGAGTCTAAGGATGGATTTGAACTCAGGTCTTCCTGACTCCAGGTTCACTGCTTTATCCACTATACCACCTAGCTATCTAAGAATGACATATAGATGGCTAGAGTGCTCCAATGGTATCCTCATCATATCAGGAGAAAGCAAGGAAGATCTCTAGCATGCTGGGTAGACCTCTTGAGGCAAACATAGTGGGACATAAGTGACAGTCACATGGAATATGCAGATATAGATTGGTGGTGATCTATATGTTTACAGGAACTATAGAGTTAAGGAGATCTCACATCTATTTGAATATCTGTGAACAAACACAATATATGAACACAGCGACATTAAGACAACAGCAAAAGCAAAATATCAAATATGTTGCTCAATTCATCCTATGTAAGTTCATATAAATCTCTCCGGGTTTTTTAAAAACCATCTCCTTTGTTATTTTTTCTTTATAATAGTATTCCACTACATGCATATACCATCATAAACCATACTTTGTTCAGTCACTCCCTAACTGATGACCATCTCCTTACTTTCAAGTTCTTTGCCAATACCAAAAGAAAAGCTGCTATAAACATTTATGCACCTTTTCTTGTTTCTTTGATCTCTTTGTATACAGGCCTAGTAGTGGTATCTCTGACAAATTATATGCATGGTTTAGTTATTTTTTTGGACAAGTTCTTGATTGCTTTCCAGAATGCCTTTCCAATCCACAGCTCCAACAGTGCAATAATGGGTCTGTTTTCTCACAGACATTTGTTATTTTCCCTTTTTGGTCAACTTTGCCAATGTGACAGTCATGAAGTAGAACCTTGTGGTTGCTTTGGTATTTCTTTAATTATTAATGACATTTTTTTTCATCTGGCTATAGATAATTTGTATTTATTTCCTTGAACAGTCTGTCTTTTCCTTTAAGCATTTATCAATTGGAGAATGAACTTAGGTTATTATTAGGAATTTAACTTAGATTCTGGTCTAAAAACAACAAAAAAGGTGGTAGTATGACATCACAATGAACTCAATGACATCACATAATGAACTTCTCACCACAACCACAGTGCCTATTTCTTGTCTTTGCCTTGTGAATAGGTGGTTCTCAGGCAAAAAACAACAACAAGAACTACAAAACCCTATCACCAGTCACTTTGCTAATGGTTTTTTCTGTCTAGAAAAAAACAACTACCTTTTAAAATAAAAACATTCCTGGGATGGTCACATTTTAAATCTTGAACACTTAACATCTTAATTACTAGCTAATGCCTTGGTGAAAGTTACTTAATCAATAAAACTTAAATACACATACACACGTATACACAGCATTGACTACCCCTGGTTACACTACTCAAAACCCTCTGACATACTACTTGTTGACCTGATTGCAAGATGGTTAATCTAGCACTACATCCTCAACACTTAACACTTAAGCTTACATAAAGACTTAAAACAGAAAGTTTCTACCTTCCATAAATTTATAACCTCACTGGATATAAAACAAGGCTGTGCAAAGTAACCAGCTTTACTCTCTTCTCCAGAGCCATCTGGATCCAGTGGAAAGATATTCGATCAGGAAGACTGGAGATGGCATTGGATGTTTGAGGCAATCAGGGTTAAGTGACTTGTCCAGGGTCACACAGCTAGTAAGTGTCAAATGTCTGAGGCTGGATTTGAACTCAGGCCCTATTGACCCCAGAGCCAATTCTCTATCCACTGTACCACCTAGCTGCCCCACATAAATATTAAAAGATATTAAAAAGTCATTTTAAAAGTCAAAAGGAATTAGTGATTGACTAAGTTTATAGGATGAAACAAAGGGATTAATCAAAGTGTTATTCCAAGATTTTGAGACTCAATGACTGGGACTGTGGTGGTACCAGAGATGGAAACAAAAAGTTTTGGGGAAGAATCCATGGGTGCATGAAAAATTGTATAAATTCTGTAGGGAGCACAAACTGCATTTCCCCAAGATGACTTCAAGCTATTCAAGCTATTGGTATACCTATAATGTTTGTGACAAGTACAGGTAGAACTTGAGGGAAAACCTTTTAAATAATGCAAAATTTAAGAATCATGTTCTTTTGAACGAATAGAATTACATTTTGTCTAAGAAGCACAATGTCCTTCATAAACATTATCTCATTAATCTCAACACATTGCTTTGAGGAGGTAACTAGCTATTATTAAAAATATTCACAATACTTTGTAATTATAATGTGCTTTAAATTATTGATTAAATATCCCTAATGTTTATTCCTATGACATATGAGGGTAATTCAGGAGTGGTCCATTTTCAAATGGCTCCATTTACTGTAAGGAGGCTGATGAAATGACATTTTAGAAATGAGGGAACCAAAGCAAGGAGTTATTTGCCCTGCTACTGAAATTCTTGGGGTAAGATTTATCTCTGGTGCCTTGCATCAAAGTAGTTAAGTGACAATAAAAGTTGTGACTGCTGAAAAAAACAAAGAAAGAAAAAAGAAAAAGGGAGAACACTCAAAGAGAGAAGATATAGGTCAGGACAGAATCTTGGGTACCCCAGAGTTAGGGTACATGGTGGAGAACAAGAGGAACCAGGAAGAAAAGGAGATTGAGGAGTAAGCAAGACAGGAAGGAACAAAACCAAGAGACATCAATGTCATGAGGATCCAGAGAGCAAACAGGAGAGAGTGGTCAATAGCAACAAATACTGCATGAGGTCAAGAAGAATGTGGATTGAAAAAAAGGCCATCACATCTGGCAATTAAGAGATCATTAGTAACTTGGCAGAGAGCAGCTTCAATTATATGAGGAGGATAGAAGCCAGATTGCAAACAGTTGAGAAGTCAGAGGAGAGGAAAGGGAGACAGTGGAAGGAGAAAGCTTTTTCTAGTGGACTGGCTGTGTTAAAAAAAAACAAAACAAAACAAGAGAGAGAGAGCGCTGAAGGATGATGCCTGGAGTGCATGGTAGGGTTAAATGAAAGCTGTTTTTTTCTTTTCCTTCAGGATGGGAGATATAGGGGTTTGTTTGTAAACGTAAAAAAGACAATAGATAGGAAGACTGGAGAGTAGAAAAAGGTGGTGGTCTAGGTTGGGGATAATTTAGAGGCAATCTCTGTAAGGAGAACAGATGCACTGTCTTTATAAAACATTTCTACGGTTATTTCTTACATTCTTCATTTATTTTATAAAAAGGCCTTGGTGATATAAATCCTTTGTCAGAGTACTTCTTTAGCTTTGTAGATGATTTCTTCATAGTTATATTAGGTATGACAACTGAAATATTCTCATTCCTTCATGTACTCAAGGAGCAAAATTTTGTTGACATTACAGGTTGTGTAATTACAAAACAGTGTTGAGATTAAAATCAAGGCACTGGAGAGGCTAAGTTAACATCAGTGCAATACATTAACATATAGAACCCTGAGATAATTTTGAATGGCATGGAAGTAGAAAAATTTCCAACAGAGGGAGTAGCAGGTTGTGCAAATTTAAGTTTTACAATTCCTTTCTTATAACTTTGCCCCTTTTGAGCTTAAAAGGTCAATAATTATTGCAGAAAATGAATGGATTTCAAATTAGAAGCCCTCAATTTGAATCCTACAACTGTTACTAGTAGAGTAACTTTGGGCAAACTAACTTCATATGCCTCAATTTTCTCTTAGCTTCCTCATCTCTAAATCGAAGAGGTTGGGACAGATACCCTCTACAGGTCCTCTCAGCTCTATTGTCTGTACCCCAAATTAGGCATTTAAGTGGTTTGTTAAATTGTTAATTCATGTCTCACTTTCCCCATTAGGTTATACAATACTCGTACCTCTTCGTATCACTCAGTGTGCCCAGCAGAGTGCCTTCACTGATGCCCAATAATTATCTGTTTACTAACTGATGACCAAATCACTTTTTGTTGTCTCAGTTCTTTAAAGCTCAAGAGTCAGGTCAAATATGCCAACGAATGGCTTGAAGCAGTCTGCTTACACTTTCTACCAGCTAAGTTCCATTTAAGCCAACACTGGTGGCTTGAGAAGGATCAGTAATATCTGGGAAGTCCTTATGAGTAAACAATGCTGAATATCCCTTCTCTGGCACCTACTTCCCTTCCCTTGCTTACCCTTCTAACATTTCTACGTGAACTACTCTAAAAATTTCTAACTCTGACTTTTCTCCTACACTCTAAACAGTGACTCTCAATCTACGCCTGAGAAGTCCCTGTGATTTTGTGGCAGACTATTAAAAGGTGTTTGCAAATACATAAAAATGCTTTCTATGGTCTGGGAAAAAAAAAATGACAAAAAACAAAACCAAAAAGAACCACTGTCCTGTACTCAATTTTAACTATGTCCAGACATTTCTGTGGAGGCTGAAGGGTATTGAACTTGGAATCAGAAGATGTGAGTCAAATCCCAGCTTTGCAATCTGACTCTGAGTAAGGCACATAATTTCTCAATGCCTCGGTTTTTTCATCTATAAAATGAAGAAAATACTTGTGCTGCATCTAACAGGATTATTAAAAGAAAAAATGCTGCATAAACATTAACTAACATTATTTTTACCTGGTTGCTCCACTGGCACCTCAAATTCACAATGGCTAAAACCAAATGTATTTTTATTTCTAAAGTTGTTCCTCTTCCTGACTTCATTCTTTCTGTTAATGGCCAGACATGAAACCTTTTTCTTTGACCTTTCTCTCTCTCATCCTCCAGCCTCATATTCAATCAGCTATTATGTCCTGTCAATTACATTTCAGAAAACTTTCTCATACCTAACCCTTATACTCAGCACCACCATCATCCTAGTTCAGGCCCTCATTACCTTTTACCTGGAGAATTTTAATTCCTTTAATACCTTAATTCCTCGTGTCAAGGTCTTCCCTACTTCAATCCTTCATTCATTCTGCCACCACAGAAATCATTCTAATCTGATGATCATGTCAACAGCACGCTCAAAACCCTTTACATACCTCCTTCACTGTTCCTCTACTCCCAATATCTCCTAGTTAAAATCTTACCCATCCTCCATGAAATGGAATCAAATGCCATCAATTTCCATGTGAAACTTTCTGTGATATCACCAAGTCAGAAGTGATCTTATCCTCTCCTAATGCCTTGTTCAGTATGAAACAGAACTGCAGCTCAAAATAAACATGAGATGTGCAAATTTAGAGCCATCTCCATTCCAAATGTTCATATGGACCTGTGGTAGAGCCTTCTGAACTCGTTTTGGTCTAAGCAGTCTCAATGAGACACACTTGACTTTGACCCCAACATAGTGATGTCATTTTGGTCCTCTTCGAGCATGAAGGACAACAGCCACTTTGTTCAGTTCTTGTCTTCATATCATACTCATTGATACATATACATATTTATATTTTGTGTCTTTGTCTTATCCCAAAACATTATAAATTGACAGTTTGAATACGTGAGGATTGGGATCGTGTCTTTTGGCTGTCAGCATGTGGCAGAGTGTCTTGTACAGAGGTTTTTATTACTAAGTGTTCAATGAATAAATGTACACAGACTTTCCTCGTGCTAGGGCTCACATAAACACTTTATTGGAACTAAATGAGTGTTCATTTACTATGGTAAAGTTTTGCCTGTTAGCCTTTGGCTTTGGATGTTCCTTGGGTGCAGTGATTTAGGACACAATGAAGACAACCAAGTGTTAACTACTGCATGCAAAGAACAGCTCCTTAACAGAGCACAGAGAAAATAACAATCAACCTTTCTCTCTTGACCCTGATGTCACAGGCATCTAGCAATTATTGTAAAAGGTTATAATTAGGTGTCAATGAATTCCAAAATACCCTCCTTCAAAGTTATGTGTTCTTTATCCTACTTGCTCACCCAAGCAGCTCTAGAGTGGTAGATGACAATGAATATGCTTATTGTAAAGTTGAAGGATGTGTGGTTAAAATGATGAAGTTTAGCATGAACTACTACTATATTTGATGAAGAGCTACTTATAAAAATTAAAATGACAAAATGAAGCCACTTAACCTGTGCATTATTTTTTTTGTTGTTTTTTGTTTGTTTGTTTTTAGTGAGGCAGTTGGGGTTAAGTGACTTGCCCAGGGTCACACAGCTAGTAAATGTTAAGTGTCTGAGGTCGGATTTGAACTCAGGTACTCCTGATTCCAGGGCCGGTACTCTATCCACTGTGCCACCTAGCTGCCCCAAATCTGTGCATTATTTCTTTCAGATAAGTCTGGGGTGTCTGTGGTATCCGGAGAGCACTAACACCTCTGGTATGAGGGCTTGCCCAAGCTCTCTTCTGGGATGCTCATCCATCTTTGGTGTCCATTCTCACCTAACACTCACCTGTGGCTCCAAGAAGCTATATCAGGGGTCATGGTAAAACTGTCTCAGCAGATGGGATAAACCAGGTGGAGGGTAACCGTTATGAACTAGGGAGATGTCCTCCCCACGCATGTGAAGAATTCCAAAGGCCATGATGGTAGCTCAAGCAGGTGCTGTGGATCACTTACAACTCGTCAGACAACAAAGACATCAAGGTGACCCATGGCATCCTGGGCCATCACCAGGCATGCCCTCTTTTGTCCTGCCACTGGACTTCAATGACTCATGAAGAGAGTGGGGCTGATGACTTTGTATCACTCTGCCTCACTGAAATCCAATTCACATGTAAGCTAAGACCATCAGCCCAGGGATGTCACTGGTCCTTAGGAAAAGGACAAACAACAACAGATAAGTCTGGTGTCAGCAGCAGCTAACATCCACATCATACAGTAGTTGGTCAAAGATTATGTCTTTTTTTTTTTTTTTTTTGCGGGGCAATGGGGATTAAGTGACTTGCCCAGGGTCACACAGCTAGTAAGTGTCAAGTGTCTGAAGCTGGATTTGAACTCAGGTACTCCTGAACCTAGGGCCGGTGCTTTATCCACTACGCCACCTAGCTGCCCAAGATTATGTCTTTTGCAAAGCAGAGGAATATATCTCTTAAGTGTGACCGATAACAATATTGTGACCCATTTGGATTACTAATATTGTTATTTGAAATATCATCCCTTTGTTTTCTAAAAGGACCAGTGACATGAGGGTGATCTCTTGACTTGTACATCAATTGGATTTAAGTGAGGCTGACTTACACATAGATTCTTGGAGCCACAGATGAGAGCTGGGTAAGCAGCTGGACACCAAAGGTAGATGAGAAGCCCTGAAAAAGCCTTGGGAGGACTCACACCAGAAGTGCTAGTCCCCCATATAATAGTTAAATTATCTAATAGTTAAAAAAGAAATATATGTCACTTTAACAAGCATTTATTAAGCACCTATTATATGCTAGCTCTTGTTCTTCAGTTTACATCCTACTGGGTGAGACAACATGTAGAAGGATAAGTAAATACACAATGTATACAAAGTAAAAACAATAACTAATAAAGTAATTTGGGGAAGGGAGGTGAGAGCACTGACAACCAGAGTCATGAAAGACCTCACCACCTTTTTCACTCAGGTATAGCATTGGACATGGAATCAGGAAGACTTGAGTTCAGTGTGTTAGGAGAAATCTGAGAATGGATAGATCACTTTCGAGGATGAGAGAAGAGAGATGTACAAGATATTTCGGAATCAGAGATGACAGGATATTAATGTGATGGATAAGGTGAAAGGACTAATCGAGGATTAGCCTCAGCTTCTGAGCTGGGGTGATTGGGAAGCAGTGAAACAGAGACGTATGAAAATTAGAAATGGAGTAGTTAGGAAGAGGAGTAAGTTTTTTGGCACAGCTTAAGAGTTGATTTGGAGATAACAGAAAGACAATCAGATGGAAATAACCAGCAGAAGGATGAAAATATAGTCCTATCATTCTCCTATTACACACACCAAAATGCTTGGAGGACACTGGCAAGGAGATTCCACAGCCACAGTGTGGAAGGATTAAACTGGAAAACTAACATCTTAAATCTATTGCCTGTGTATGTCATACATCACTAGGTATGGTATTACACTTCATTGTACCACATTTCCTAAGAGGGGATTTTTGTGAAAAGAGCTGAAGCTCTTCATTTTCTATATCTCTTATTAGCAGCTGCAAGAGCTACCGATTGATTTCAGACTAGTGGGTGATGATTTACATGAGAAGATACTCAACAACCCTTTTCTACATAAGCAATTATGAGAAAAAGCTCCTGTCTTGGCCCAATTACTTTTCTATTCAGCAATCACACTGAATAAATTAATACAGGATTAGGAAGGAAAAAAATCATACAAAAGAATGCTAGCAGATTCCATTTTCTTTAGGTGCGAACCATTGGAATCTTTCCAAGATTTAATTTTAATCTTAAAAAAACTTTCACCCTAGACTTTTTAAGACATTGTACCCTTGCCTATCCCTTCACATTCCCCTTAATGACTTTTACTTCAATACCTTATTTTGACTCACTATAAAAACTTGAAAACTGATCAGACTTGATTAAAAAGCGCTATACACTGCTTATGTTAATGCTGTCATTGTTTGAATTCGCTTATTTTGTCCTTATGACTTTATGTTCTCCATTTGTAAAATTTAGACCATGAACTCCAAAGGTAGGAAATGCAATTGATACATATTATCACATTTTAGGGTACTCAAATGTTAAAAAATAAAACTAAAGAATGAAAGCCAGTATTCTATCAATAGGATCTATTAAGGAACACTTTCCCCCTTTTACCACTTGAGTGATAACTCTCACGTTGAGAAAGATTGTCTTGTGGTATTATATAATATTAAAGTATTTTTTTGAACCAAAGATTAAATTGCGGTTTGTATTTTTTTAGTTTTGTATATTTTATTGATTTCCAGTTCTTTGAAAGTCAGTAATTCTTGAGTGGCATATAAGTTGCCCTCTTTACCAGAATAAACAAAATAGCTCATGTTCAATTTTGCAAGAAAACCACTTAAAATTAGCCTTGTTAACTTCCAAAATGAGCAGTAGACAATAATAGATTTTTTTTTTCTTATAAAGTTTTAACCATCTGGTATTCACTCCACATTTAAAAGGAATGGAAGGCAGAAAGCTAGGTATACAGCTTTTATGTGGAAATGAAATTAACTGTGGGCGATAATAAAATACCAGTTATGTAAATGTGCTAAATTTAGGGGAAAAGCAGTATGTTTGAAGCCTATAAAAAATCTCTAATCACTTTATTACATCTTCTGCTTCTCCAGAAAGGCAAGAAGATGTTGAGTGTGAAAAGTCAGTCTTGAAGTAAACATTTCAAGATTTTTTTTCTCCTTTATTTAAATTTACATTTAGGAATAACTCTTTATACCAACATCACCAAAGACAGTAGTAAGTGTGCCTGAGTCTAAGTTTACTTCACATACTGTAGTGAAGAATATGAACTTTTAAGTATTCTGCTGAAGAAGTCTAAACTAAATCTTTAACTGAAGTCCAAAATATGGAGTGAGAATAAAAGGAGTTAACATTTTTTTGAATATGAAGCCTTTCTTTTTACCACTGCAGAAATAAAATGAACACTCACCTCTGGCCTGTATTGTCATCCCTGAAACTCCTCAGGGATCCCTTCGTTAGTGTGGGATCTTGGTATCTCATTCTAGGGTCTTCTGCAGTGCTACTGAGGGCACTTCCCAATCAGATCCACCTTAAATTACCAGCGCCCGCCTCCTCACCAGACTCCCAGGCCATATTTTTGCCTGCTCCTGCCTGATCCAAGCTGTGCTCCTGGGCCTCACAGCATCACAACCTGCCACAGAGTGGATGCCAGGGAGGATCTTGAAGGCATTGATCACCTGCCTCCTCAACATACTTCTCTTCATCTACTGACAATCTGCATGAACTCTTTCCATAATGCGTAGTAGACTTCCATCCTATCCGACTCTCCCCCTCCCAGTGATTCTGAACCCCTGGATGTCACTGCACAAAGCCCATCCCACATCCCCTGCCTGTGCTCTTACTCCTCCCCCTTCAAATGCCTATCTCACACCTCCAATTCCCTCCCCACCTCCACGATGTCCACTTCACATTGACTTGCTCCTTCCACTATGCTCTTTGGAAAGCCTGTGCCAAAGTGACAAACTTACTTTCATCTTAAACCTTTTCTTCTTTTATTCCCTCAGTCTTCTGGCTCTCACTGAAACCTATCTCCCTCCTGATAATGCTGCATTCCCTGGCCAGTCTTCTAGTACTGGTTGTACATGGATTCATACCCACCAACTCACTGGGTGAGCTGGAATTGTCAACATACTTCTTACTCCCCATTACCATGTCTCTCACTACCACCATCATTGAGTATGACCTCTGCTCCTTTGAGGTTATTCAATCTGAATTTATCATCCATTCAAGGTTCTTATAGCTGATATCTACCGACAGCAAAGACACTTTCTGTCCTTCCTCAATAAGTTCAGTGCCAGGTTTTGTCCCTCTCCATCCCAACCTCTGCCCTCATACTAAAGGACTTCAATATCTGTACTTCAGTCCATACTCCCTGGGAGACCTTCACTTCCTAGTTCCTCCCATCATAACCGAGTCTTCCACCCCACCTTCAGGCAGAGATGTTCATACCCTTATTCTTTTCATTACTCACAGATGTTCTACTTCCACTCATGAATGCTGCAGTTCCTTTATATGATCATAATCTTTCATAATTTTATCTTTTCCTCTGTCTTATGACTTCTAATTCTGTACTTTGTCCTCACTGTGACCTTCAATCCTTCAATCCCCCCCCCCCCCCCGCTTTTTTCTAGGCCATCACTTCTGTAACATCTATGCTCTCCTCCTTTTTCTATTGAGACCCTTTAGATATGAATAGGCATTGCACAGGAAGAGGAAATATAGATGAGCTATGATCTGTACCTTGAAAGAATACCCCACGCTTTTTCTTCACAGACCAGTAGAGTATTTCTTTTCAGAGAGTTATATAAAGGGTATTTCCAAATACTGTACAGGATGCTAAATAAACACCTTAGGTTTTGAGCATTAGCAAAGACTCTACAACCATTAAAAAAAAAAGGCACAGCACAATGTCTTATAGATTTCATATGGTCTATTACCAACAACCAAATGCTTACAAAATTTAAAATTCACATCAGCATCAATATTTAAGCCTACAAAAGGAAACTGGGCAATTATGTATCAAGAATAAGTTACATGGGGGCAGCTAGGTGGCGCAGTAGATAGAGCACCGGCCCTGGAGTCAGGAGTACCTGAGTTCAAATCCAGCCTCAGACACTTAACACTTACTAGCTGTGTGACCCTGGGTAAGTCACTTAACCCCAATTGCCTTACTTAACAAAAAAAAAAAAAGAAGTTACATGGACAATAAGTGGTACAAAAAATATAAAAGGACTAAGAAGATCTCTAGCAAGACCATACAAAATATATTGGTAATTGAATAAACAATATTTGGATACATAATTTAATTACATATTTAGAGCATACTTTAAGCACTACTGTGAATGCCTTTGTTATAAAATTAAATTCTAGGTAATAATTTTGTATGAGCAATAAGATTATCTTCTTATGAGGATAAGGTGCTTAGTAATGTACTAAGCAGCAAGTTTTAGTTATATTTTATACTAAAAATTTAGGTTGTTTGTACACAGATGCTGCAAAGCATCTTACTTATCAAAACACTAGAAAGTATTAAGATACTTGCCTCAAAATAATAAACAAATTTATCTAGATGATGCTATTAACATTACAAAGCACCAAATACCCAGCAACAGAAAGCATACTCAAATATTTAGTGTGACAATTTGATATATATATATATATATAGTTATAGTTATAGTTATAAATATAGTTATTTAAGCTGCAACAAATGCTATAGCTATTTGGGAAGAGAAACATGATGTAAATTTGGCATATAGAAGACGGACTGTATGAACAAAACAGAGGCAACTCTAAAAACCCCACCCTGCCAAGAAGCCTCTTCTAGCTTGACACAAAATCATTTTTCAGTTTCTATGACAATTCAAACTTTGATTTCCAGAAGGCTTTGGTGACAAGGACAAACCACTTATCAAAAGCTGAAATAAAAACTCCATCTTCTACTTTGGTACTCTTAACCAACAGACACTATTACCGTGGATTCAACCTCGGTGATTTACAAGTCAAAGTTTTTTGTTATCATCTCTTAAATTCAACTAGCCACTCTTCACATCTTTTTCAAGATTTTCTTTTTTTCTAGGAATGGAATAGTAGCATCAATGTTAGATATGGCAGGAACAGAGAATTCAAAATCTGGGCTTGATTTATTGTTTTGATTTAACTACCGAGATAAATACAACCATAAATTTCACTTACGCAGCCAATATAGGTCAGAAGTAAGACTTGAAACCAGGTTTTTCTAACTTTATGGCCAGCTTTTTATATCCCTACATCACTCTGTGTCTCTCAGGAAGTATGAGTTCCTCTCATTTTAATACTTAATTACTCTTGCTTTTGGAAAAAAAAAAATCTTCTCTAATCCAAATTCCAAATACTGAAAAAGTCTATTTCTTTTCTTTTCTTTTTCTATTTTCAAAGGAAAAGGAAAATATGCGGTCATTAAATTGGTCTTTTTCAAGACTATTAAGTTTCTTTTCAGACTCCTTCCTCTATGCAAAATCTCAGCATTTTTACTTTCCCTCATTGGTTCATTGTATAACCCTTGAGTAATCTCTGTAAATTTCCTTTCAGTGCTTTCTAAATCGTCAGAGATTCTCAGGTTTTGAAACTTAAGAATGGACAGAACCTTAGGTGTAATAGAAAGATTAACTTATAAAGCCTCCATCCTATATCCATTAAAATGCTAAGTTCAACTAGGATGATATCACTGACTTATGAGTTCTGAGTTAATAAGATGTCCTTTAGCGGTATTTCCTTTGATAATTTCTTGAAAGATATTGTCCAGGCTTTTTTTTTTTTTTTGATCATGGCTTTCGAGTAGTTCAATAATTCTTATATTCTCTTTCCTGGATCTTTTTTCTAGGTCAGTTGTTTTTCCAATGAGAAATTTCACAATTTCTTCTATTTCTTTCTTTTTTGGATTTTGTTTTTATCATATCTTAATATCTCATAGAGTCAATAGTTTCCATTTGTAAGGAATTATTTTCTTCAATGACCTTTTGTACTTCCTTTTCCATAAGGCTAATTCTGTTTTTCAGGGAGTTATTTTCCTCGGTAAATTTTTGTATATCTTTTCCCATGCTACAGACTTTTTTTCATGATTCTCTTTCATTACTCTCATTTCTTTTCCCAACTTTTCTTCTACTTCTCTTATTTGCTTTTTAAAGTTCATTTTAAGCTCTTTGAGGAATTCTTTTTGGGCTTGAGACCAAATTAAATTTTTCTTTGAACATTCTCCTATTACCATTTTGGTACTATTGTCTTGATCTTCCCTATCACCATGGAAACTTTCTATAGTCAAGCTTTTTTTTGTTTGCTTCTTTGCTCATTTTTATGCCTTTTTTTTTTTTTTTTTGGTGACTTGGTGTTTTTATGTAAGAGTTGGGCTCTAGTCCTGTACTGTCCCAAGTTTTTGTGCTGGGGTTCTGGGTCTTACTAGTGGCTTTCAGTGGGCTGCAGGGATTAGTTGCTTCCTTTCTGGCTTATATGGGGGGGTGGAGGTGGTTGGTCCTCTCTGCTGGCTTCGTGTGTGTGTGTGTGTGTGTGTGTGTGTGTGTGTGTGTGTGTGTGTGGCTGCTGGCTTTTTTCAGGAGTGGGGCCTTGCTACTGGGTTGCTATAGAAATAGAGTCTTTCTGGTGGCTGGCCCTGGAGGAGGGATCTTGTTGCTGGGCAGCCCCAGGGGTGTGTCCGGTTGCTGGGTGGCTATGGTAACAAGGTCTCTCTGTTAACAGGCCCTGGAGGAGTAATTTTGTTTCAGATCTGCCAAAGGGTTGGGGACCCCTGCTACTGGTTTACTATGGAAAAGGAGTCTTTCTGTTGGTAGGCCCCAGGGTGGGAACTTACTATTGGTCAGCCTTAGGAAGGGCTTCACTACTGGGTTCAAGGTCTCCCTGGTTGTTTGTGCTGGGAGTGGGATGGCTGGAGAGGGTCCTTGCTATACTACCCAGACTGCTCACCTGCCTAGGAGGCTGCTGGTTTGCAGGAGGGTGGGGCCTCACTGGTGGATTGCCCCAATTTAGTGCCCTGCTTTCAGGCTCCCTGTTGTGAGTCTAGCTGCTGCTGCTGCTGCTGCTGCTGCTGCTGCTGCTGCTGCTCTTGGACCTTGTTTCCCTCCCACCTAGATAAGACAGACCTTTCCTGCCTGGCTTGTAAACTGCTTCCCTGATCCTGGAACATTCCAGAGGCGCTTTTCTAGTGGTTTGGAGGGGAAATTTGGGAGAGCTACAGAGGGTTCTTTCCTCACTCTACCATTTTGGCACTAGAAGTCTGCTTTAGATGTATTTCCATCTATCTGATCACTCCCACATCTTGTAGCTAAGTGTGCTCTTAGGCCAAGTGTCCTTATCACAATTACTTGTTTGTTTCTTAGCTGACTTTTCATGGTAATTTTGAATTCTAATTCCTTTCTCCAGCAGGCCATTCCAAAGTGGTTGTCATCTGTTAAGTTAGCATGCTTTCTCTACAATTAATGAGAACATCAAATGTAGTTAGGCCTTAAACGACTAGCTTGCCAGAGTGGAATGAACACTAGCTTTGAAGTACGAAAGCCTAGCTTAGATTCCTGCCTGTTATTTTCTAGCTATGTCATGACAGACAAATGACTCAAATTTAGTAAGCCTCTTTAATCTATGTAAAATGGGTAAGGCTTACACTGACTGTCATACATGACTGTTGCGAGGAGGTACTCTGTAAACTTTAAAGCACTTCATAAATGTTTATGATTTTTATCATCATTTCCCACAAATGCAATTTCCAGGGGCAGCTAGGTGACACAGTGGATAAAGCACCAACCCTGGAGTCAGGAGGACCTGAGTTCAAATCCAGCCTTAGACACTTGACACTTACTAGCTGTGTGACCCTGGACAAGTCACTTAACCCTGTTGCCTCACAAAAACCAAAAACAAACAAACAAAAAAAGAAGTGAACTTGAAAAGAATGAGAAAAGATAGCACAGACAAATGCAATTTCCAAACAAAAGTGACAATTCTTTTAGGCTCTACCCATCAGATTGATAATGATCTCCTAGTAACAACTGAAAGAAAAGACAGCAGGAAAACAGTGGTTTACTTAACTTGACAGTAATGATCAGCAAATATTTTTGTTTGCATGTGAAAGATATCTCCTTGAGAGGTCTTCATACCTGCCCATCCGGTGTAGACAGTGCAGTCCCGTCGGTCAGCTGATTTCAGTCCTAGTTCCATCTGCTGAAGCAGCTCTCGAATCTTACTGTTTAGACGTTGTGAGAACTCAGGAGTAAGCTGTAAACATTAAAAAGGGAAGAAAATGCAACTGATAAAACACAAGATTGCCTCTGCTAGTAGTGCAATGGACCGAGTGTCAGTCTTGGTCTCCAGGACCTGAGTTCGAATTCTGCCTCTGTTGCTTACTAGCAACTCTGCTAAGTGCAACTTTGGATAAGTCAGTTAACTCCTCTCTGCTTCAGTTTTCTCATTTGCAAAGTGGGGGTAATGCATTTACCTCACAGGGTTGTTATGAGGATCAAGTAGGCTAATGTGTAAACCTTAAGATGACATATAAATATTATCCTATTCCCATTAGAATGTAAGCTCTTTCAGAACAAGGATTACTTCACTCTCTTTATTGTATCTCCAGAGCCTAGTGAAAGTACTGCCTAGCCAGTTATGGGGACTTAAAGAGAATTTTTCCCAATAGGCAGGCATTGGATTTTCCTGTAGAGCACATTTTTCTTCTTGGTCGAACTGTCCAATTATTTATTAACTTACTCAGAGCTCCATGATTGCTCACCACCAGGTAGGCCTTGCTGACATCATTCCTTCAAACCTTCCTACAAAGTTTCAGGTGGATAATCATAGTAAAACATGTTTCCATAGAACATGTGCTCACTGGGAGCAGGGGTTATGCTTTTGCTGTTTTTTGTATCCCCAGCACTTAGCGGTGCCTGGTACATGATCACTTCACAAATGCTTGTTGATGGTGATGATTGCACTTAATTTATAAAGCACTTTCTCCTTAAGAACTCTTGCCATAGAGTGCAAATCTCAGTATGCCTGTTTGATAAATGATGAAACAAAGGCTCAGAGAAGCTGCCACTTGTCCAAGGTGACATGGTTAGTAAATGTTGAAGCTGAGATTCTTCTAAGTATAGTACTCTCCACTACAAACCACTCTCAGCACTGAGAGATGGACAATATCCCTTTTCTTGTTGTTTCTAATTTAATTCAATAGAACAAAGGTTTCTCAGATTAAGCAAACCATACAAAAAGCTAATGATAAAATGGTTTAAATAAAATTTCCAGAAAACGGGTATACTTTTCAGTCTAATTCTCCATGTATTACCTTCCCTGTTTCTACAGTCTATTAAACTATCAAGTTATAACCTAAAGCATCAGAGGACATTTACTCTGTTTTTTCAAGTTACTATGTTTTATTAGTCAAACAATAACATTGTTATTTCCCCTAAGGGTACATTTTAACTACTTTTATTATAAAAACTTGTTAATAGGGGCAGCTAGGTGGCGAAGTGGATAGAGCACTGGCCCTGGAGTCAGGAGGACCTGAGTTCAAATCCAGCCTCAGACACTTAACACTTACTGGCTGTGTGACCCTGGGCAAGTCACTTAACCCCCATTGCCTCATTAAAAACAAACAAACAAACAAACAAAAACTTGTTAATAGTGGTATGGCAGAAAAAAGTGAAATAAATCATTTAAATTTCAACTAGCAGTGGTACACAATTATCAGTTGCCTACATCTAAATCACTTCTTTATTGTACTATTTATATGTAGAGTGAATATCCAATGCTATATTTCACTAAGATAAGAAAAATCCTTTTAAGTTTCTATCAGGTTAAAAGTTTTAAGAATATTACATCATTTATGATGAAATGTACTTAAGCAGTCACATAAAAAGTATATGTTAGAAGACATGCTGATAAGTACATGTAATTTCATGTATCTACCCAACATACACATTGTCATCCTCACTTCAAGAAAAACAAGACTGGATGGGGACATTTCAGTAGTAGCAAGTTTCTTCTATTTGGCCTCTCAACTCTTTGTAACCAGTTCTCTTAGTCTGGCCCCTTGGGGCCAAACAAAATACTCCATCCTATTTATACACGACAGCCCTTCCAAATTCTTGCAGACCCTTTTAAAAGTCTAGATTCTTTGGGCTAAACGTCCTGAGTTCTACCAGTGTTTCCTCATTTGACAGGGACTCCAGAGTTCCTTCACCAGCAAGGCTACCAAATACTGAGGGTCCATTTTAGGTGTTATGAGATAATGATGTCTTGACTTGCACATGAACTGGATTTCTGCCTGGCTTATAATGTATAATAAAGCAATTCTATGATGTAGAATAGTATTCATTTGTAGCAAGTCATTAAATAATTAGTTTTGTGGGGGGAAGCTAGGTGGCACAGTGGACAATGCACCAGTCCTGGATTCAGGAGGACCTGAGTTCAAATCCAGCCTCAGACACCTGACACTTACTAACTGTGTGACCCTGAGCAAGTCACTTAATTCTCATTGCCCCACCAAAAAAAACCAAAAACCAAAAACCAAAAACCAAAAAACCAAAACCAAAACCAAACAAAAATAATTAGTATTGTGGCAACCTGAAGAAACTGTCAAAGACTAGCATAAGAAGCAATAAGGATACCAGTACTCCTTTATTCTTAGAATACCCCATTTTTAGATATATTCTGCTATTTATGTGACTAAAGTGAAATTTGGGAGTTAACATATTAAAGGGGGCAGATCTCTGGTGTCTGATCCCATGTTTTAATGTTTTTGAAACTGGTTCTGCTTGTTAGATTTTGTTTCTGGAGCCTGTCAGGAAAAATGTGTTGTGCAATAAATTGTGATTATTATTTTGGGTCTAGGAAATCTGGCTTGCATTTAGCACAACACTGATGTGCTCTATTAAATACTTTTTTAAAAAAGAAAGTGGTTTAGAACTAACTTAATTTGGTGAGATAATAGAAATAAAGCAAAGTAAAAATGGAAAGATATAAAATGATAACATAGTGTAGAAGTAAATGCCTAACAACAAAGGACTTATTAATACCACTTTCCTTCTTAAAAGCATTTCATACATAAGACAACTGGGATGGGAGTTACCGTTTTGCCATCATGGCACACCCTGCATCCTCAGGGCCTTTAGCATCAAGGTTCTGGCATGAAGTAATGCCACATAAGCAATGTTTTAACAGCTCTATGGAACAAGTCAGGACCTATTTTTGTGGCTTCTCGATATGCAGTTAACCTAGATTCAGTTAGTCTTGAGCTGCTAAATGGAGCTATGAGATTTCAAGAAGATTGCAGAGACCTTCTCACTGAAGTGACATTTAATGAATAAAATCCAACCTCATTTCCATAACCACACAGTCCTCTCCTTTTATGTACCATAGAATCACAAATCATTTTAGTAATGTAAGGGTCCTTGAAGGCCATCTAGTTCCAACTTGTACTTAAATATGTAGCGCCTCAATAGCATTGATGACTACAGTTCAGTCAGCCACCACTTGAAGATATCCATTGAGGTAGATTGTCCAGCATCTCCTGCAAGGCAGGCCATTCTACTTTTTAACAGTTCACAGTATCAGCAAGTTTCCCCTTCTAGTTGGCCTAACTTTCTACTCTTTGGCCCTTTGGGGCCCAACAAAACAAAAACACTTCACCCCATTTGTACACGACAGCCCTTTCAAATCCTTGAAAACCCTTTTAGGTCTAGATTCTTTGGGTTGAACATCCTGAGTTCTGCCAGGGCTTCCTCATTTGACGGCGACTCCAGAGTCTTTACCAACATGGCCGCCAAACACCCAAGGTCTATTTTAGGTGTTGTGACGTGATGATGCCTTGATTTGCACATGAACTGGATTTAAGTGAGGCAGAGTTACGCATTAGTCTCATTCTCTCTTCCTGAGTTACTGAAGTCCAGTGGCAAGACACAGGTCAAGATGACTCATCCATGGCCTGAGATTCAGGGGATGCCCTTGGCAGCTTCAACATCTGACCAAGTTCTAAGCGCTCCACAGTACCTGCTTCAAATGCCTTCCTGACCATTAGAACAAACTGTTCTCAGCCACCCATTCAGCCGGGGAAGTCTTCATATGCCAGGGGTAAACATCCCCATAGCTCACCAGTGGGTCTGATGCCTGTCAGTTACCCTCAATCCATCTGCTGAGATGGTTTTACCAGGGTGTGGCCACTGCACATACTACAGCTCCTTGGAGTCACAGGTGGGAGTTGGGTGAGAAATGGACATCAAAGCAGCCCTAAAAAGGGCTCAGCAAGCCCTTACATCAGAAGTGCTAGTCCTCCCTGAACACCTCACATACCCCAGATGTCAGGTAATCATAGAGGGAAAAAATAAGCAGTGGGGAAGGACTTGTAAAGGTCTCCTGAAGAAGGTAAGATTTGAGCTGAGTCTTAAAGGAAGCCAGGGAAGTTAAGAGGCAGAGATTAAGGGGCAGAGCACTCCGGGAATGAGGAATGGTGAAAAGACATCAAATCCCAAGATGAGTGTCATGTTAACTGGATCATAGAGGGTGAGGAGGGAAGTAAAGTGTAAGATAACTAGAAAGGTAGGAAGGGGTGAGGTTGAAAAGGGCTTTAAGAAATGGAGACTTTCTACTTGATCCTGAAGGGAACAGGGAGCCACTAGAGTTTACCAGAGGGAAGTGGGGGGAGCTCAGTAATATGATCAGATCTGGCTTCCCCAGAGAAATATCCTCCACATTTACAAAGCAAATAACAACTCCATCTATTTTTACAGGGTTAGGGTTAGGGTTAGGGGATCCTGCCTAACCCTAACCCTAACCCTTCGGAATTTTTTTTTTTTAAAGGCTGGCTCTGTTTTTGTTTTTTCCTTTGAGGCAGCTAGGTAGTACACAGAATTCTGGACTTGGAGTCAGGAAGACATGAGTTCAAATCCCATCTTAGACACTTTTACTAGTTGTGATCCTGGGTTATTAAACCTGTATTATGCATGTAGGAGGGGCTATGCTAAATCCTTTACAAATCTCATCTGATCCTTACAACCCTAGAGGATAGGTGCTATTATTGTTTCTGTTATCCAGATGTCCATAGTTTATTGTGTTTACTGATTATTACCCAGGAGGAAACTGGCTGAGGGTTAAGTAACTTTCCCAGAGTCACACAGCTACAGAGTATCTGAGGCCAGCATTTGAACTCAAGGCTTCCTGACTCCATGTCAACTGTAGTATTCACTATTCCACAAAGCTGCCTTAACCTCTTCCTGTCACTTAATCCCTCTCTACCTCAATGTCCTCAACTGTAAAGTGGAGATAATAACAGCACCTACCTCCCAGGGCTATTGTAGAGGTGAATGGGATACTAGCCTAGCACAGTGCCTGGTACATAGTAGGTACTTAATCAATTTCCTTCCTTCCCCCAAGATTGCAAGGCTCTCCCCTCAGACTATTGATCTATTTGGTTTCTTTTAAATCCAAAATAAAATCCCATCATCTACAGGAAGCCTTTCCCAACCCCTCTTATTTCTAGTGTTTTTCCTCTCTTATTTCCTATTTATCTTATATGTAGCTTATTTGTACACAGTTGTTGCATGTTGTCCCATTAGATTGGGAACTCCTTGAGGGCAAGGGCTGTCTTTCGTCTCTCTTTTTTTTTTTTTTTAAATCCCCAGCACCCATGCTTGGGGCATAGCTGGGACTATTAAGTGTTTATTGATTGATGTAGTTTCCTCAATTAGACCGTAAACTCCCGGAGGGCAGGGGCTGTCCTTAGCTTCTCTTTTATATTCCCAAAGGCTACGCACGTGCCTGGCACTTAGTAAACTCTAAATATTTGTTTTTATTGATCCATTTCTCTTTCTCTTAATTTATCAGCAGTAATATTTAAGAGTGGAGCCCGGTGAAGGGGGTGGGGGGAAAGGGGCAGGGCATGAATGACATCCCCACCCCCGCTACATCTCCCCTCTCCCCCAAACCAAACCCAACCCCAAAACTCACCCTCCCTGAAGTGTCAAAGTATCCCGCGGCCTGGGATTTGCTATAATCTGGGTAAGGATTCGTGAAGGCCCTTTCTGCCATGATGCCAGCCGCGAACCTGTAAAACAGGGGCAAGAGAGAGCGCTGGAGGGGGCAGAGGCCGGGCGGGGGCGGCCAGCACAGTCAGGGGGTCGGGCAGGCTCGGGCAGGGGTAGCCGTGTGGGGCATCTCCTGGAAGGGCCTCGCCCGGAGCCTCGACAGCCGCACCTGGGACAAACCGAGGCCCTCCTCCCGCCCCCTTCCCTGATCCCCCTCCTCCCTCCCTCTCCCCTAGGAGCCTCTTTTTTTTACCCCCCAATTCAGAAACGGATGAAGCCCCAGACCCCTCACCCGGTAGCCTCAGACTGTAACAACAGAAGCCTCCTGCCCACGCCCACTTCTAACACGCTCGGGCCAATGGGAACGTCAGTCCGCCGGAGGGGGAGGGGGGAGAGACCCACCCTCCGGTTGTCAGTTTGTTAAAGAGACAGGAGGAGGATTCTGGGTCTGGCGGGGGAGAAGGTGCCTCTAAATGCCTCGTCTCCTTAGATATTGAGATGGCCCATCCCGCTCTTCATAGTTCATCCGTCTTCACCCCGCCCTCCCTTTGCGGGAGCGCACTCACAATGCCCCGCCCCACCTCGGGGCAGGAGATTTCGTGCTTGTTTTTATCGCGAGAACAGAGACTACGTCGCTCTCTGTCTACGCGCCGAGGTGGCTCTTGGTGGAGAAGGGTTGCTCGGCTCCCTCGGAGAGTCCTGTAAACTGGGGAGGGGGGTCTCTATTGAGGGGCTGGCTTAACCATCCGTCCGCACCAGTTTGAGGCGGGATACCAGGATCTCGTGAGGCCTCGACCCCGCCGACCTAGGAAACCCTCCCCTGGCGAGGTTGCCGGCCTCTGTTTACTCCTGGAGGAGCCCAGTCTGCAGCACCAAGCATTTATCAAGCGCCTACTGTATGTCAGGCACTGGGCTGTGCGCTGTGTGGCTGCTGCGCCTGCGTGACCGCGGCGAGCCTCCATCCTGCCCACAAGGAGGGGACCTTCCTTTCCCTCTCCTCCCCTTCCAGCTCCCCTTTCCAGCGACGGTCCCCCTTTGAACCTCACCTGGTGCAGATCAACCCCATTTTTCGCCTCCGGAATGCTGTCCAACCAATTAAGAATCTGACATCGATTCTTTGGCTCCAGGTCGTTCTCCATTTCTTGCTCGCCTGCCCAACCCCCCATCCCAGGCTGGCTCCTCTCCAAAACCTCAGAACCAGTCGCATCTTGGCATCTGCCCTTTTAGATTCCGGACCCAACCTCGGATTTGTTGTGCCCCCGTTTGTCCCTCTAAACCCGAAGTGTAATAATACTGCCTCTAAAAGTGACCTTGACCGCCCTAATGAATTTCCGGTGCTTGAGCCACCGAGAGGTCATCTTTCACGCTCTCCTAACTTGTTAATGCACGCATAGATTGTCCTCTGCTTTGGGGGCGCTAATAGCACCTCCGGACCTTCAAGGTCAGACTTATTCTTAGGCAGCAGGGAAGTGCAATGGGAAAAGCCCTGGATTTTGAAGTCAGGAGCTGGGTTATATTACCCGCTGTAAAATGGAGTCAAGTCACCTGCACCAAGCACTGGGTTTAGCACTGGGGATAGATACAGAGAAAGGCAAAAATAGCCCCTGTCCTCAAGGAGCTTAAAATCTGGTGGGGGGGAGGATATGCAGACAACCGTATTCGGCGTTTGGTGCATCCCTCGACCAAATGTAGAAACTAAAAATCAATTGGAGATGATCTTAGAAGGAAAGCACAAATATTAAGGGGGATCAGGAAAAGGTTTTTGTTGAAGGTGGATATTATATAACTTTTGAAGGAGTCCCAGAAGACTGATAGGAGGAGAAAACGTTCTAAGGTTGGGGTACAGCCAATGAAAATGCCTGTAGTGGGGAGATGGAATGTCTTGTGTGAGGCACATCCAGGAGGTTAATCAGCAGAGTACTGGAAGGTTATAAGGTGTAAGAAAAATGGAAAGGTAGGAAAGGTCAAGTTATTAATGGTTTTAAAGGCCAACAAAAGGATTTGTATTTTATTTTGGAGGTTCTAGGGAGCCATTAGTTTATTAAATAGGAGAAGCTATAATAGCTAGCATTTATATGATATTTTTATAAACCTCTCATTTGGTCTTCACAATGGATGTTGCGTGCTATTGTTATCCCCATTTTACAGATGAGGAAACAGAGGCTTAAAGGGTTTACGTGATTTGCCCAGGGTCACACAGGTAACGAGTGAGGCAGGATGTGAAGTTAGGTCTTTATGATTCCAAGTACAGTACTCCAGGGACTGGATTACTTAGTTGCTCAGCTGTTAAGTCACTTGCTCACCAGTCCCAAATCACATAACTAGTAAGTACAGAACTGGGAATGCAACTCAACTCCTGTGACTCATAGTGTTTTCCACTAAACCAAACTATTCTAAACTGTGGAAAATGGAGGAGTGGGTCTGGGAGGAGAAAGTGTTTGTTAATAGTTTTCAGGGAATGTATAGGGTTTCTATGGGTATTGTGTGAAATATCACTAAATTAGAAAATATAAAATGAAATTAAAGACCAATTTTATGTAAATATAAATTTAAAAAATGAAAAATATGTTAAGCATTGTTTAGAAATCATTAAACATTTGCTACAAGTATCCACATCTCAATCAGGAGGAAAAATATGCTATTTAAGTACATCCCATACTTAATGGATGGAAGAAGAGATAGAATAATGTAACATAAATAGCTTTAGTGGAACGAGAAAAGTATGGGAGATGAAAGAATATGTTGATAGAGTGATGGTAAATTTAAAGAAAATGTCAAGGAGAAGAGTGATGAGATTCATCAAAAATAACTAAATAATATTGGAATATCATAAAACTAACATTAGAAGAGTTGAATACTAGCAGAAAATTGTTACTTTCCCATTGCAGATAGTGAACTGTAGAATAATATCCAGTTAGAAATCTAGTGTGAACTTAAGATAGAAAGTAACCTCTTGTATTAGTTAGAATACAAATAAATAGGTCACAATTCCATACACATCCATGTATATGTGTACATATATGTATGTATTTTATATGTTATATTTATTATACATTATACTTATTGAATATTATATATTTTATTATAAAATTTTAACATTTGCAAATCACTTTTATTTTTTCATAAAAATAATTGGTTGATGGAACAAGAGTTGTTTAGTCTGCAGAAAAGAAGACTTATGGTGATATGATCACTATATTTAAAGGTCTTTAACATAAAAGAAAAAAGATTCTAATTCTCATGACAAGTAGAGCAATAGATGAAACTTTTAGAGGCAGATTGAGTTTCAATGTAAGAAAAAACTTTTTTCACAATTACAACTGTTAGTGTTGTTTCTCCTTCATACTCCAAGAAGACCAATGACATCATGTTGTTGAGGTCAGGGTACTGTCCGTTTGACTGTAGCTGATCAGTCCAATGTGAGCTTGGAGTGTTCTACCACAAGTCAGGTACAAATAATCCATTTGAACATTTGGGATGGAGATATCCCTAGATTTGCACATCTCACATATTCTTTGTGCTACTGGGATTCTGGGAAGCTAGGTGGTATAGTGGATAGACTGCTGGACCTAGAGTGAGGAAGACCTGATTTCAAACCTGGCCTTGGACACTTGTTAGCTATGTGACCCTGGGCAAGTTATTTAACCTTGTTTACCTCAGTTTCCTCATCTGCAAAATGAGCTAGAGAAGGAAATGCCAAAGCACTCCAGTCTCTTTGCCAAGAAAACCCCAAATGGGGTCATGTGAAGAGTTGGACAAGACTGAAAAACAACTGAACAACAAGAAGGATTCTGCTGTGCTCATGGAGCACGGTGCCTCTTTGTTGCATGAGGTGCTGTGCCAGCATCTCCCATACCTCACAATCAGTTCCAAAGTTCTTCAGAAAGACCTTGAGAGTGTCCTTGTAACACTTCTTCTGACTTCTGTGTGAGCTCGGAGAAACTTGGTGCAAGTTCTCAGTTCTTAGGTTAAACATGCATTTGGCATTCAGGCTGACATTGGAGTTGTCCTCTCTGCAATAGAGTTTGAATGCTTGTCATTAAGCTTGAGAAAGGACCTCAGTGTTCAGTATATTATCTTACCAGGTTACCTTCTGAATCTTCCTAAGACAATTCAAATGAAAACAATTCAGTTTTCTGGTAGACTATCCAGTTTTCATAGATATGCAACAACCAAGTCAGCTCAATGCTCTGCAGACCTTCAGTTTGGTATGCAGCTTAATACTTCACTCCCATGTTTTGTTTTGTTTTTTTCTGAGCCTCCCAAAAGGCTGAGCCAGCTCTGGCAATGCATATCTCAACTTTATCATCTATGTGGACATCCCTAGAAAGTATAATTCCAAGGTAAGTAAACTTATCCACAGCAGTCATAATTTCTCCATTTGCTATTACCGGTGGTTCCACATACAGATGGTATGGTGCTGGCTTGTGGAAAACCTCAGTTTCCTTGGTGTTGTCAGGCCAAAATGAGCACACACGACAGGGAATCAATCCATGCTCTGCTGCATCTCAGCCTCAGGCTGCATTGAGTGCACGATCATTTGAGAACATAAAGCTGCCTATCAGCTCTTCCCTCCACTTTAGTTTGTGCTTGTAGCCTTTTCAAGAGGACTAGCACCTCTGGTATGACGGCTTTCAGAACAATTACAGTTATCCCAAAGTCTATAGAATGGGCTCCATTAGGAGTTAGTTGATTTCCCTTTGCTGTAAATCTTTAAACAGAAGCTAGGCTTGTTGGGGATTTTGTTCTAGAGCATTCTTTGGAATGAGTTAGACCTCAGAGGGCCCATCCTATTCAGTTTTTTGGATATGGATTAATGAAGATAAAATGCACAAACATAACTATAATACACACATTAACTGATTTAGAGACTTGCAAAATATTAGTAAGTGATCACACAAGATGTCATGGAGACATTGGCATTTAAGTTGGATTTTTTTTTTGGGTGGGGCAATGAGGGTTAAGTGACTTGCCCAGGGTCACACAGATAGTAAATGTCAAGTGTGTCTGAGGTTGGATTTGAACTCAGGTCCTCCTGAATCCAGGGCCTGTGCTTTATCCACTGTGCCATGTAGCTACATGAGTTGGATTTTAAAGGGTAGATAGGAATTCAATCAATTAATCACCAATCCTTTATTATGTATTTACTCTTTACTGTGCATTGTTCTAAGGGAGAGAAAGCAAAAACAATCCCCACCTTTACATTTTATTGGGTTAGGCAATATATACAAAAGGAAAAGAGGATGAAAAACATTCTATTATAGAGAACAGCAGGCAGAAAAGCATGGAGATGAGAAAGCAGGGTTTGTTCTCAGGACCATTTATCTAGAGGGTGTATTTCTCCTTCTGATTAATTTGCTATAAGGGAGGAAAAATAAGGTAGGGTCAGATTGAAGAGAGTCTTGAATGCCAGACCAACAAGTTTGGACTTTATTCATTAGACCCAAATAGGGAGCCACTGAAGATATTTGAGCAGAGGACTGGCTACATATATAGTATATTTTCATGATTGCTACATAAATGTATTTTAATTAATAGTAACAATAATTTTCTACTAAAGTCCTTAAATGAGCTTCCGTACCATCTATTACATCTGAAATATTTCTCTTCCTTCAAAGTCTGACTTAATTGACTCTGTCTTCCCTACCCCAGTGTAGCCTTCTCTGATCCTCTTGGCTGGAAAATGCTCTCTTCCTTTGCATATTTCTCTTAAAACATTTCCTGGACCTTTCCTCCTTTGAACATACATGATGTCTCTCTTATATTACAGTTATTTATGTATTTGTCTTTCTCCCTCCCCATTCCCCAATTATAATGTAAGCTCCTTGAGGATGGAAACATTTGTTTTTATTTTATATTAACAAATATTTATTTTATGTCATCAGCAACTGAAATAGTATCTTACATATTGTATATATTTAATAAATGTTTGTTGAATAGAAAATTTGGAAATTAAAAAAAATTTAAATGTTTTTGGTAGTAGGTGTTACCTACAGGTTTTAATGAGAGCACCATGCATTAAAATAGTTACATAGAAATGTATTTAATAGAGGGAATGAATTTTATATTAGATGACCTTGATTCCATTCTATTTATTCACATTAATGTGGTACCATGTAGATGCTAGTTATTGATAATAATGAAGGGATAGTACAGCATTAAGCAATTTTGTCGTTGCTTAGTAGCTTCAGTCTGGTCCAACTCTTCATGATCCCATTTGGGGTTTTCTTCTTTTTTCTTTTTCTTTTTCTTTTTCTTTTTTTTTTTTTAGTGAGGCAATTGGGGTTAAGTGACTTGCCCAGGGTCACACAGCTGGTAAGTGTTAAGTGTCTGAGGCCGGATTTGAACTCAGGTACTCCTGGTTCCAGGGCCGGTGCTCTATCCACTGCGCCACCTAGCTGCCCCTGGGGTTTTCTTGACAAAGACACTGGAGTGGTTTGTCATTTCCAGCTCCCGTTCATTTTACAGATGAGAAAATGGAGGCAAACAAGGTTAGGTGATTTGCCCAGAGTCACACAGCTGAATGTCTGAGTAAAGATTTGAACTCAGGAAGATTAGTCTTCCTCACTGCAGTCTTTGTACCCTATCTCCTGCTCTACCTATTAAGCACTTATTATGTTCTAAGTTCTGGGGACAAAAATACAAGCATGCAAAAGACAGTCCCTGTCCTCAAAAAGTTTATATTCTAATGAGAGAAGATAACACATAAATGGAAGCTAGAAGGGCAGAAGGGTGGGAACTTACCACGAAGTGATGAAACCTGGTTCCAAAAACGATGAGGCAAAAGTTCACCGATTCAAAAAGAAAAAGTTCAACAGTTCTCAGGGACCAGAGCCCTAGTGGAAGGGAGATGAAGAGGATGAGCAAGATGGCAAGACTGAAGGTGGAAGAATTTAGAAATGGTCAGGATTCTTCTTCTTTTTTTTTTTTTTTATGAGATATTTTATTTTTTCCGTTACATGTAAAGATAGTTCTCAACTTTTGTTTATACATGCTTTACAATTTCAGATTTTTCTCCCTCCCTCCCCTCCCTCCCCCCTCCCCTAGACAGCAGGTAATCTGATATAGGTTATATCTATATATCTCTATACATAAACATATATATATATATATATATATATATATATATACACACACACATAATAACATTAATCCTATTTCTGCATTAATCCTGTTACAAGAGAAAGAATCAGAGCAGTGATGCAAAACCTCAAAATAGAAAGAAAAAAAAACCCAACAGCACCCAAAACAAAAGAAATAATATGGTTCAATCAGCATCTATACTCCACAGTTCTTTCTTTCTTTTTTTTTCTTGGATTTGGAGATCCTCTTCTATCATGAGTTCCCTGGAACTCTTCTGTACCATTGCATTGGTGAGAAGAATATAGTCCATCACAGTAGGTCAACACTCAATGTTGATGATACTGTGTACAATGTTCTTCTGGTTCTGCTCATCTCACTCATCATCAGCTCACGTAAGACCCTCCAGGTTTCTCTGAACTCTTCCTGCTCATCATTTCTTACAGCACAATAGTATTCCATTGTATTCATATACCACAACTTGTCCAGCCATTCCCCAATTGATGGGCACCCCCTCAACTTCCAATTCCTTGCTACCACGTAAAGAGCAGCTATAAATATTTTTGTACATGTGGGTCCCTTTCCCCCTTCCATGATTTCTTTGGGCAAAAGACCTAAAAGTGGGATTGCTGGGTCAAAGGGTATGCACAGCTTTATCGCCCTTTGGGCATAATTCCAAATTGCTCTCCAGAATGGTTGGATCAGCTCACAGCTCCACCAACAATGCATTAGTGTTCCAATTTTCCCACAGCCTCTCCAACATTTATTATCTTCCTTTTTTGTCATTTTAGCCAATCTGATAGGTGTCAGGTGGTACCTCAGAGTTGTTTTAATTTGCATCTCTCTAATCATTAGAGATTTAGAGCATTTTTTCATATGGGAATAGATAGCTTTGGTTTCTTCATCAGAAAACTGCCTGTTCATATAGAAATGGTCAGGATTCTTCTTACTAGTATAATAAAGTACTAGTGATTCTGGGATTCTAATTATCTTCTGATATTAAGTTTTTACAACTCATTGTCATCAGTGGAGGGGGTCACACATAAGTATACAACATATAATAATGGGAAAGGGGGAAGAAGAAGAAGAAAGAGTATGTTGGGAACTAAAGCATCTCATGTCTTCCTTGCTCTCTTTTATGAACACTTCTGTAAGCCAATGACGTTGGTAAATTTGTCCAGAGTGATAGAAATTATGTCCCATAGCAAGAGGTAAGCTGTCCTAACCAGCTCTAATTCTAAAAATTCATTCTGAAAAAACTAATCCCAGTTCAAAATATTCTTTATCTTTACTTCCCTCTCAGGAATCATCTTTTATGAAATGATTCTATAACTTCTTTAGGCCAAATGAAAAGTAGGCAAGAGTTATTTAAGTTTGTGTTTGATCTCATCATGTCTTTAGCCCAACATCCTTCTGAGCAGTGTTACTCTGAGGTAGTTTTCGACTATACACATGGTACAAAACTTACGAATTGACAGCAGCTATTGCCTGTGGTGGAAACAAGGACGTAAACAGACATACACCAATGCACACTACGGTACACTGTTTTAATTTCCTGGAGACAACAGTTCCTATGGTGACTGGCAAGATTTTTTTCTTTCCTTGTCAAGCCTGTTATTAGTGTGCTGATAGATTGCTTTCTCTAAATGTACCTGCTGGGTGAGTGCTGCTATTACGTGAAAAAGCAGGTGTACTGGGGTTTCCTTGGAAGATTTAAAAGATGGTGAGCATAGGAAGTTGAACAAAATTGTACAAAGGCATCAGTTTTTTTTTTTCTTGTACATTCAATGGTTAGAGATGTATTTGGTTAGAAACCTTGGTCTATACATAATTTTACTTCATTGGGGAGAAGAGGGAGATTTCTGAACATTGTTGAAAACATTCATTGAAGTCCTTCTCTGGAGTTTTCAGAGCTAGTGCTTGTCTAGTGCCAACTCTGATGGGTCCTACCAAGCAAGAAAGGTTTTGGACATAAGCCCAAGGATGGATACTGTATCTCGTCTGAAGACCAGCCTAGCTGTGTTGAAGAAGTTCATCATCAGAACTTACAAAGGATTTTTTTTTTTTTAACTGTGGACTCATGAAGAATTGTCTGCTAAGGAATGGAGGAATTCTGCTCTATATCAGTGAAGGATATGTACACAGTAATAAAAATGGCACTTTGAAGTATTTTAAGTATTGAAGCATTTTGAAGTACTGTAGTAAGCTAAAATGCAACACTTTTGCAATTGAAATGGGAAAATGGCCATTTCTCTATAAACCTAGGATACTTAAATTTTTGGTAGAGACTGAGAATCTTTTCCACAAACCTACCGTATCTGAGGAAACTATGCCATCATTGCTCTTACTTTTGTTTCTGTCTGAGAAGTGGGGGAAAACACCTTCTCAGTCTCTTAAATTCTATCCCAGGAGCCATAGACTTTCAATAATTAAAAAAAAATTTAAAACTCCTTAACTTTCCTATCTTCCTCATACCTATATTGTTTTATTTCCATTCTCTGATTTTGGTGCCACCCTTTCCTTACCTACCACCCCATTTCTTATATGAGGTTGGAGTAAAGGTGAGTAGGTGGACAGATGTCAGGTTGGGCAGGAGTGGTAGAAATTTGTGAAAGTTCTGAAACTATCAAGGCATACACCTTTCAGTATAAATGGTCCTATCTACCTAAAGGATATCAACTGCTTTATTTTACTGATTCTGTGCAAGAATAAAGCTAAAATTTCTAAATTCCTATCAGCCAATGTGGGATGGAGCATGTTGAACGTAGTGGGCATTCTGCTAGTATGTCTATGGCTGCATTATGTAAGCTAGTATGCATTCTGTATGTTAGTGTGCATTCTGTATGCTAGTGTGCATTCTGTATGCTAGTGTGTCTATGGCTCCTTTCATCACAGCCTTAGGTTGAACCTCAAAATTTGTTTCCATAGCAGCTGGAGAAAGTAGCAAGTAAAGCAGTCAGTTTTTACTCAGAACCAACTATGTGATAAAGTCCCTGATGTAAGCTCCATGAGGGTAGGGACTGTGTCATTTTTTAATATTTGTATCCTCAGAATATAGGAAAGTGGACATCTATAAATGCAGATTGGATCGAAATTGAAATGGAACTTCATAGTAGCTTTTTTTTTTCCCCTACAAAACTTGCATGAGGGTTTCTCAGGCAAGGCTTTCTCAGTTTCAAGCAACTCTCTAGGTCTTTATCCCCTCAGACCCATAGCTCTTGAGTCCCTAGTAATGTGTTTACTTTTTTTTCTTTTTTTTAGTGAAGCAGTTGGGGTTAAGCGAATTGCCCAGGGTCACACAGCTAGTAAGTGTCAAGTGTCTGAGGACGGATTTGAACTCAGGTCCTCCTGAATCCAGGAGGATTCCACTGCACCACCTAGCTGCCCGATGTGTTTACTTTTACTGTGGAGTCAGAAGACATAAGTAATTCAAATCTAAGGCATATAAGGAAAAAAAAAAGCATAGGTAGAGAAGTAGCAATAAAACATTTTCCTCATAAACCTGGGGCATACTTTCCTACCAAGACATCATGATGGGGGAAAATAGACATGCAGGTGATATGTGTGGTCAGGACACTTTGATACTATATCATGTAGACTCTGCGTATTTGGGGGAGGATCATTAACACCTTAATATCCCCAAGTTTTTCTGGATGTGGGATGAGGGCTCAACCCCAGGGTGGCACTATAGTCCTAGAATGACTGTGTAGGTCCTTAGGGAAGATGGGACTCACCAGATGGGGAAAATATTGACTGCCTATGGGTTCAGGTATGTCTTTTCAGTTTTCCTTTCTTTGTTAATAAGCTTATTCTATGTTTTATCCCTTATCGTCTTTCCACTTGCCAGAGAACTGAAGATACATAGGTAAGAGCTAGAATTGAAGCATATAAAGTATTAATTATTGATTGAACCTGAGTACTTATAAATCCAGAGCTGCCTTTTTTCTTCTTTTTTCCTTTTTTTTTTTTTTCCTTCGGGGCAATGAGGGTTAAGTGGCTTGCCTAGGGTCACACAGCTAGTAAGTATCAAGTGTCTGAGGCTGGATTTGAACTCAGGATCTCCTGAATCCAGGGCTGGTGCTCTATCCACTGTGCCACCTAGCTGCCCCCCCCCACCCCTTCGCCCCTGCCTTTTCAAAAAACAGTCCTAGATCACAGTTTACATAAGGAGAAACTTTGTTCCTAATGATTACAGCTGTCTAATAGTGGAGTGAGTTGCATTCAGGAGGTAGTAGATTCCCCATCAGCAGAAGCTAGTTGACCATTTATCAGTGATACTACAGACAGTGTTCTTGGCCATGTATAGATTGGATTAGATGGTCCCTAAGGTCTTTTCCAAGTCTCAGGTTCTGTGGTCCTCTGATCATAAGCTTTTTGTCTAATGACCACTGAGGGGATTTAGTACCATAGAAAATGAATCATATTAATCTTGTCATCAGATTCACTGTAAGTATAATCTGAAGTAGTTTTAGATAAGAAACTTTTTTTTTTTTTTGGTGAGGCAATTGGGGTTAAGTGACTTGTCCAGGGTCACACAGCTAGTAAGCGTCAAGTGTCTGAGGTCAAATTTGAATTCAGTTCTTCCTGAATCCAGGGGTGGCGCTTTATCCACTGCGCCACCTAGCTGCCCCAGATAAGTAACTTTTGTTTGAGGCTTTGCTCTGCGGATTGGTAGTTTACTTTTCCTGACTTCCTGACCATTTTAGGGTGGCCCCAGCCATACTTAGTTCATTCTCACCTCTACTAACTGTCTGGACTTCTCTACAGCTTCAGCAAACCCATGCCCTCTTTTCCAGCTCTCCCCCAAGTGTTTGTCTTCCTCCATTAGAATGTAAGCTTTTGAGAGTAGGGACCATCATATTTGTTTGCATTTATATTTCTAGCACAATGTTTGGAACATAGTAAGTACTTAAACACTTTATCTGTATCTCTCTCTATCTGTTTTGATAGCTGGCATCTGTTGTAGATGATGAAAAAGTAGACACATTCTAAAATGAATCAGATAAGACTCTCCCAATTAAAATAACATGTACTTGGTAATTTTAATACAAAGATGGGTATATGGGAAATCAGCAAAAAAATTTTTAAAAATCTAGGAAATGATTTAGGACCAAGTCAAGTTAACAAGGTAGATAAGCACCTACTATGTGCCAGGCAAACAAAAGAGATAAAAGATTTATATAGAGGTATCATGTCTATATATCATGAATACTCTCTTCAGGAGGACAATAGGATAGTTTGAAATGGAAATAACAAACACTGAATAACATTTTGTAGTAAGTATATCCTGGTTTCAATATCTGGGAGCAAGGCCTCTTTCAGTTTTAGGGTAGCCTGGAATATTTAAGACGTATCTTCTCTAATGCCACAAGCTTAAGCATCAGTTCGTTGTGTTCCTACCATTGTTAGGCACAAGTGACTGACTAGCATCCAAATGTCATTTAAGGGCTTAATATCAATTAGCTTTAGCAAAGGGATATTTTCTTCAAAGATATAACAAGTACAAAAGTACAAACAATTCCTTCTAATAGCTTGGGTGAAAATGATCTCTTATTCTACCATAGTCTCTGTTAGCATAGGTTCTAATTAACATTAGTCCCACCAAGTTCATATCCAAATGCGGCGTGACTATTAATTGTGTCCTTGTCTCAGTTACCTCTAGGATGAATCCCAAAGGTCACCTTTTCTCAGTGCATCAATGCTTGTCTGGCTACAAAAACCTGGCATGGGCACCAACACCTGCAATCCCAGAGACTCACTTTCCTGACTTTTTGAAATTCACAATGTTGGGATCTCCAGATTAATCTTTACCTAAAATGAAAGAACAAACACTGAGAAAAACAAAAGATAGAGGCTTCTTTTTATGGGACCACATTAGCCTCACTGGGGAGAACCCAAAGCCTCTTCTTTACAGCATTGTCTCTCTTAACCCCAACAAAGGAGTTAAACAAAGAGCAGGGCAGCTGAAGAGTAAATGGCCAGGTGATACTATTTTTAAGGTGTGCCTGGTAGCAGTTCTACAAACAATCAGAAAGGCTCCTTTTAATCACATGGCTAGCAGATCAGAAGCAGTAATATGCTTTAAAATCTTTTAGGTACTGTCATTACATGTCATCATCACTCTGAAAAATAGGCTTATCATCCTCCTTTATGTGGGGAGACACTATCAGATATTCTATGCATGTGGGCTAATCCTTATTATAATCACCAAAAATGAAACCTATAATATCTTAACACACAGTAAATGAATTAGTTATTGATGTCTGAGGCATTTCTGAATCATCTATTGATGTGTTCCAATCTCTGAGTGGTTAGAACATAGGTCAATACAATGTCAAATTAAAAGAAAGAAAAAAAATAAGATGGTATTGTAAAAAACAACAATAAAAACAAACAAAAACCCCTTAAAACAAAAAAAGACTCACCAAGATTCCTATGATCAATCCATAAACATTAAATTAAGCATTTACTATATGCCAGGCACTGTACATACAAAATACAAAAGTAAACCAATTCTAAGCCATTTTCTCCATTAATAATGGTGAATACCTCATTTGGAGGTTTTGATGTATACCATGAGGAAGTATAATTAGAACTGAAGAAGATTAAAGGGAGGAAGGACTAGCTCGATCAAATCGAGTATATCTGGAGGTCAGTGCTAGAAGTGACATAGTTTTGAGTGCATTAAGGAACAGGCCTAAAGTTATTTTTGAAAGAGGGTAAGATATTGAAAAAAAAAAATCTCAGATGTTATTACTACCAAAAGTGGTCACTGAGAGGATAGCAAAAACAATGAAGCCATATGTCTGCTTTCTTACCTCTAAAAAATTCTTTATGTGAATAACACACACTCATATGTGTATGTTTATATAAGTATATTTTTATATGTGTGTATTCATGTGTATATGAATATACACAAGCACACATAAATATGTGTGTGTATATATATATATATATATATATATATATATGTATTGTGAGATTTAAAATTGGATACTAGAGCATTAACCTCCCCTTTTTAACCTTTCCCTTATTTATCTCCCAGACTAGTAAATGGAAGAAGCCTCTGGTCTCTAGTTAGAGCTTTTATTGTTTGGGAATTACAAGGTGATGTTGATTAGAGGGATAGGAAAGTAGAAATACAAAACAAATAGTCTTAAGTCTAAGTTTAGTCTATATTCCATATAAGATTCACCAAAAGCCCAAGGCCCTGTATTCACTAACCGACTGTTAAAAACTTTTTACCATATTCCCCCCTTTGATTCCTCAAGAAACGAAATGTTTCCTTGATGGAACAGTAAAAAATAACAGAATATAATAACTATTGCTAACTAATAATATGTGAACAACAATGTAGAAAAGGAAGAGAGGAAAGTTTTGTCTAGAGGGGCGATTTTTTGTCCTCATGAACCGACGCTTTGACATTGGTCTTGCAAAGGGAGGACCTCTGCAGAGAGTACATGTTACAGATGGTGTATATTACAACAGAAAGGAGATAGTAAAAACTAACAAAACAAAACAGTTCATATAAAGTCTCTGAGTTCCCTTGTCTTCTTGAAGTGGTAAGATGTCATCAGGAGGAAACTGGATTCTGGTCTGGAAAACTGGATTCTGGACTCTGGTCTGGAAAACTGGATTCTCTTCTTTAACTGTTTGAATTGCTGCATTTTTACTAAACCTTAGCATAGCATTGTCAATGATCAAATTAATTAATTCCATTACAGTATATATGTATATGTATGTATATATATATATATATATGACATATGAATCAAGGAATGCTTGATAATATTATGAAAAGATAATGGTTATAGTTTTGGAGACAATATTCCATAGTATGCCACATCTTTATAGTCACATCATTGACAGAAAGGTTCAGAAAATACACAAGATGTTATTTGTATTGTTGACCAAAAACAACTTAATTCAGCAGAGCAAAATATCACCTTGAAAGCAGTGTCCTCTAACAAGGTGTGACCCATGTATACAGTAAGATTATATAAGATTCATAAGTAAGCTCAAAAATAGAGGTAAATTTTATCATCCTTTGATTGGTAATTGATTGCATATGGCACATGAGAGAGTAAAGAATCAAGGATAATACCTAGGTTATAAATGGGTGATGGGTGGGGAATGGTGGTATCCTGAACCAAATAAGGAAATTGAGAAGAGGAGGAGGTTGGGAGGAAAAGATAATGAGTTCAGTTTTTGACATGTAGAGTTTAAGACAGCTGTGGGATATCCATTTTGAAATGTCTAACAAACAATTGGAGATAGGAGAATGAAAGTCAGGAAAGAGGTTAGAACTGAATATGTAGATCAGAAAATTATTAGCATAGAGGTGATAATTGAATCCATCAGGAGCTGATGAGATTACCAAGGGAAATAGTATATAGAGAGAAGAGAAGAAAACCCATGACAAAGCTTTGGGGGACACCCATATCTAGTGGGCATAACCTAGAAGAAGTTCCAGGAAAGGAGCCTAAGAAGAGGTGATCAATAGGTAGGCAGAAAACCAGGAGAGAAAGCAGGAAAAACTAGAGAAAAGAGATCATTCAGGAGAAAACAGTGATGGATGGAATTTAAAGGCTGCAGAGAGGTTTAAAAGGATGAAGATCGAGAAAAAGGCCATTACATTTGTCAGGTAGGAGATCATTGGTAACTTTGGAGAGAGCAGTTTCATTTGAATGATGTGATCAGAAGTCAAACTGCAGAATTAAAAAGAGAATGAAAAGAAAGGAAGTGGAGATACCTATGTAGAAGACCTTCTCAAGGAGTTTATCCGTAAAAGGGAGGAGAGATAAAGGGTAATAGCTGGTAGAGAAGAATGGATCCAGTGAGATTAGGGGCTATGAATCATGGAGTACCATAATTTTTGGGAAATCAAAATTTGGGGTCACTCAGAGGTGGAGACTAATAGATATAAATGATGAATTCACACAGAAAGCCTTATAAATGACACATAAGAGTATATGACCAAAAATGTAATGTGGACTAGTTATATCATAAGAACAAGAGATAACACAGAGAGAGACTGCATGTACATTCCCAGAATTTTGAGCGGACCTTTATGGGAGGATTTATGAACAGACCTGGATGGGCTCAAATCTGAATCATTGTTGGGAGAAGCTGCATCAGTAGAGCATGGATCCATAGATATATCTACTAATATAACCTTGTTTGAACCCCACAGTCCTATAATATTATCAGTGCAAATATCTATATGTAACAAGACCCCATGTACAGAGGCTTTATGGTTTGTAAGTGGCTGTCCTCTCATCTATAGCATGGTGGTATTGCTGTGCTTGTGGCTCTAAGGGAGACAGAATGACATCTTTACATTCTTCTCCCCCCACCTTTCTCCTAGGGAGACTTTAATTCCTGCCAGAAGGGAAGGCAGGAGGTTGGGGCTAGAGACCACTCGGCTCTTCTCAGAGGGAGGGGACATTGGCCTAGGATTATATAGAGATATGATTGAGTTCAGTCTAACTTCTGAGAATGAATTCTCTTTATTGAGAAAGAGAACCCCAAGATCTGTATCCAAGGCTTGACCCCTTTCCCACCAAATACTGGTTCCATAGTGAATGCATAGTGAGTAGCAAAGAAACTCATGTTTCCAAATCAGTAGCAAAACACAAAATCCAAGAATGAATATCTGTTTGTCATCCATCCATCCATCCATCCATCCATCCATCCATCCATCCATCCATCCATCCATCCACCCATCCATCCATCCATCCATCCATCCATCCATCCATCCATCCATCCATTCATCCATCCATCCACCCATACATTCATCCATCCATCCATCCATCCATCCATCCATCCATCCATCCATCCATCCATCCATCCATCCATCCATCCACCCATCCATCCATCCATCCATCCATTCACCCATCCATCCAACCATCCATCCATCCATCCATCCATCCATCCATCCATCCATCCATCCATCCATCCACCCACCCACCCACCCATCCACCCATCCATCTATCCATCCATCCATCCACCCACCCACCCATCCATCCATCCACCCATCCATCCATCCATCCATCCATCCATCCATCCATCCATCCATCCATCCATCCATCCATCCATCCATCCATCCATCCACCCATCCACCCATCCACCCATCCACCCACCCACCTACCTACCTACCTCCCTACCTACCAGACAATACAGAGTGGGAACTCTCCCACTGGGAGACAGATAACTTAGCTAAACCAACAGAAAGAGTTCTAGATCTCACCCAAGGTGAAATTCCTCACAGTTAGTGTATAAAACTGGGGACATGATGGAGACTTCCAGTTCCTTTGATGTCTTCTCAGAGCCTTTTCTTAAAGTTCAGTAGACCTCTCAAACTGGAAGACAGAAGTGCCTGAAGCAATCTGAAGTTTGAAGAGTTTTGAGGAAAACTGAGGAACTCGCTTGCTCTCCCCAACTCCACCACCCTTCGCACAGGGCAGGGCTTTCATCTCCACCAACGAGGATAGTCCCATACCAATTTATTTTGGGACACGGGTTGCATTCCTCCTTTGGGCTGAAAATCTTTGCAGTCTCGTTAGCTGGGGACAGGTCCAAAAGCATATAAGTATTCAGTATAAACACAAACATCATTGCTTTAAAGCAACAAGGATGATTTTCCTGGCATCCCAGGTAACCAATCATCCATACCATCAAAACTAAAATAAACAATTAATGATACATGCAATAGACATAGCACTATAGAGAGCCATCGCCTGGGAAGATACTGCAGTGACACCATGCTTCACCACAGATAGGACAGTCACACAGGCACAATTTAAAAGTGCTTGGATAGCCATAGTACATAGCAATCAATCTTATTAAGCAGTAATCATGGCTCACTAACAATGCAAAGCTGGTTAGCTGCAGACATAACAGGTATATTGGAAGAAACAGACCCAAAGTCTGTAACTGACTTGTCCAAGATCATGTTAGGTTTAGCTGTTTAGAGGCTGGATCAGAATGTGAACCCTGCTGTCCTGACTTTCAGGTCAGTGTTCTTTCCCCTACATTATATTCTCTTCTGGAAGGAAATAATACACCCTTCTTGAGTTGGATATTTCTATCTCTATCTCTATCTCTATCTCTATCTCTATCTCTATCTCTATCTCTATCTCTATCTCTATCTCTATCTCTATCTCTATCTCTATCTCTGTCTCTGTCTCTGTCTCTGTCTCTATCTCTATCTCTATCTCTATCTCTATCTCTATCTCTATCTCTATATCTATTTTTAATTTATCCTAGCTGCCATATAACAAGAACAGAGATTCTAGATTTAGGGAAGAAGCTATAGTGCAAACTAACCACCCTTTTAGCAGACTAGTTTAGAGAACTCACTGAGTAATTGATTTTTTTTGTAGTTCTTGACAGTAAATAGGGAACCTGCCTTGAGGCACTTCTTTCTCTGGCTACCACAGTGTCATTTCAGGAATAGATGCTATCTTAGTAACCTAGAGACTAACCTCAGGGTATTATGGGTAGCTTTCACTATACCTTTCCTCTACTAGGACTTGATTTGGCTTTCTCCAAAGGAGATTTCATTTTTGTGAGGCCCTCTGCTGTTAGAGATGGAGTAGGGGTCATTTCCCCATTTTGATCCTCATTTGGAAGCATTAAGACTATTCTAACTACCGACCTCCTATCCCCAGTTCCTTCAGGTATTGATTGAGACCAAACACATCTGGCAGATTGGAATAATGGTGGTACCCTTGATATTAATAAGGAATCTCAGAAGAAGGGTGAGTTTGGGAGGAAGGTAATAAATTCTGTTTTGGGCATGTTAAATTTGAAATGCCTACAGTATATAAAATTGGAGATGATCAACAGGTAATTGGTGATTCTTACCTGGAGCCGAGGAGACAGAGTAGGATGGATATAGATCTGCAAATAGTCTGAGTAATTGAACCCTTGGGAGTTGGTGAGAACATCAAGTAAAAGGGTTTCGAGAGAGAAAAGAGGGGCCCAGGATGGAACCTTGGGTTGGGCTTTTTGAGCCTAATATGTCTTTTTCAGATTCTTGAAAATGTGGCTTTATGTATGTAGGTATTTGGATATTGAATTTACCTTCACAGATGCTTGTGTTCTAAGCCATACATGCCAATTCTTAAAAAGCCAAATGGAGAAGAGCTTGGCAGAAGTGACAGGGAAGGGAAATGCACAGCAGGCACCAATGTAATACAGGGTGTTCAAATCTTGAAGATGGAATTAGGCCATTGAATCAGTTTGTCTGACTGTCATGGACCATGGGGATGTGTCCTAGTTCTTAAAAAATACATCAATAGTTTAGTACAGGTGTGTGACAAAATTCAGTGAGAGAACAACCTAGTGGGAAATCATTGAAATTGGGTCTCACTGGATCTGTGCTGAACTTGCTTCTTTGTTGTTTGTTTTTCCTGAATCTGGTTTGTTCGTGTGTGTGTGTGTGTGTGTGTGTGTGTGTGTGTGTGTGTGTGTGTACACACACATATAGGGTATCCCCAAAGTCTTAGTATTGTTTTAAGCTTTAATAACTTTGAAAGTATAAATGCTATAAGCTTACAAACATCAATTAAAAGGCTATGTAAATTTCTTTTACACTTATTTAGTTTTGTGAATTTTAATGGTGAATTTAAAATTTTAATTTTAAACAAGATTGCACACACTGTCATTATGCATGGCATGTGTGATTTTCTGGATGAAACTTTTTTGGACTGGTGGATTGATGGAGGAAGTCCTCTTGCTTGGCCATCTCAGTCAATCAATGCATTGCCCTTAGACTTTTTTTTTTTTTTTTGGTGGGGTCACTTAAGAATTGTCATGTATACATTAAGATCTTGTTCTTTTGATGATCTTAAGGCTAGGATTAAAAATGCATTTTTTTTCATTCACAGCAGCCCCTGATAAAAGTTTTTATGGACAAAGTCTAGAAATTAACTAGAGTGATATGAAAAATAAGGTAATGCTTATGTTAATGTAAGGGTGTGTAGTGCTATGTTGTTTTGCCCATGTAGGTTATTTGTCTTCACATGGATCTGTGTAGATGTGCTGATCAGTGGGACAAGACTAGATATATCCAGCATCTCCTCCTCCCACCCTTCACCAAGGGAGACTTTGATTCCGTCCAGGAGGGGAAACAGGAGGTTGGGTCCTGAGGCTGGCAACCACTCTGTTCTCCTCAGAGACAGGAGGTATTGAACTAGAATTATATTTTTCTGCTTTTTAAAATATTAGTGTAGGGAAAATAAATTTTAGATTCCTGACCTCTGTCCTTTAATAGGGAAAGATGGTCCCAAAATATATATCCAAGGCTTGATTCTCTTGCCATCAAATGCCACTTTCACAATGAACATATATATAGCAAATAGCAAATAAACCCATTTATCTAAATCAATAGGAAAACAAATTAGAGAAAGTATATGGAGGAGAACACATGTCAGAAAATACAGAGTGGATGAACTCTCCCATTGGGAATAAGATAACAGTTCAACTAAGTGAATCTCAGACCTTATTCAAGGGGAAATTCTTCAAAGTCTAGCTTCTTAAGCTATGGGTTGAGACCTCAGATGGGGTTGAGTAACTGAATGCGGGGGGGTTATGAAAAATTTAGCAATAGTCAAAGGTTATTTATACCTATTTTATATACCTATATACCTGGGGTTGTGTAAAAATTTCTTGGGTGAAAAGGGATTGAGAATGGAAAAAGTTTAAGAAGCCCTGCTCTAGAATGTAGTAGGCTGGAAACAGTGATGTGATCAAAGTGCTGGTTCCTGTGTATGTCAGTTTGTTCCCACAGTCTTTCTCCCTTTAGGAACCTAAGGAATCTGGAATGGCATTGACTTCCTTCTTGATGTTGGAATCCAGAAGACCAGGAAGTCTCTTCCATCTGCCTTCAGACAGGTGTGGAACACTGATCTTCACCCATGAGAAGAGACAAATGAGCTTGAGCCAAAGGGTACATTTAATTTTAATAAGAAACATATGAATATTTTAATAACTTAAATAATTAGTCTTTGATTTTTTTATGTTTGTAGCAGCTCTATGTGTGAAATTATTAAAGCTTAAAACTGTACTAAGACTTTTGGGACAAGGACTTCCGGGGCAGAGCCAAGATGGCAGAGGAAAGGCAGTGAGCTCTCAAACTCATGACACGATCAATCCAAAAAACATCCAAATAATGCCATAGGACAATGCCTGGAGCAGCAAAACCCACAGAAGAATGTGCTGAAATAATCTTCTAACCAAGAACAGCTTGGAAGGTCAGAAGGAGGGAGCTGCTGTGCTGAGACAGGAGTGGAGCCCAACCCCACAGTCACCCTGACACAGATCCAGTTCTAGGAAGACCTCACCAGAGAAGGAGACCCCCAAAGCCTCTGAATAAGCTGAAGCACCAGTGTCGTCTGGAACTAAGCTCACAGTTTGGTGAGAGGGCTGAGGCATTGGCAGGGGGGAGACTACAGGGCTCTGTGCTGGTGCTGAGGCAGAACTTGGGTTTTTCACCCCTGCCGGGATCCAGGAGGCAGGCTTGAGTAGCAGTGGCCCAGGTGGGGGAGGGGCCCAGGCTCATCAGAGCTGACAACCACAGCACACAAAGCTGGTTGAATAGCAAGTTGGTCTGGGGTCATCTAGGACAAGGGAACAGGCAAGGTGAGGGAAGAACCTGATCCTCCTTAATTCATACCACCTGGGACTTCTTAAGCTTGGGATACTACAGTCTGGAAACAGTGCCCCACTTTAAGAAGCTAAAAGGCAAGTAAGAGAAAGGCAAGATGAGAAGACAGAGAAAGGTGAGGACCATAGAAAGTTTCTTCAGTGACAAGGAAGACCGAGGTGCACCCTCAGAGGAAGATGTCAACATCAGGGCCCCTATAGCTAAAGCTTCCAAGAAAAATATGAATTGGTCTCAGGCCATAGAGGTACTCAAAAAGGATTTTGAAAATAAAGTTAGAGAGGGAGAGGAAAAAATGGAAAGAGAAATGAGGGTGATGCAGGAAAGACATGAGAAAAAAGTCAACAGCTTGAAAAGTCAAATTGGCCAAATGGAAAAGGAGGTACAAAAGCTCTCTGATGACAATAATTGCCTAAGAATTAGCATTGAACAAATGGAAGCTAGTGATTTTATGAGAAACCAAGACACAATAAAGCACATCCAAATGAATAAAAAAAATAGAGGGCAATGTGAAATATCTTCTAGGAAAAACTGCTGACCTGGAAAATAGGTCCAGGAGAGATCATTTGAAAATTATTGGTCTACCTGAAAACCATGATCAAGGAAAGAACTTAGACATCATCTTCCAAGAAACTGTCAGGGAAAATTGCCCTGATATTCTAGAAGCAGAAGATAAAATGGAAATTGAAAGAATCCACTGATCACCTCCAGGAAGAGATCCCAAAAGGTAAACAACTAGGAATATTATAGCCAAATTCCAGAGCTCTCAGGCCAAGGAGAAAATATTGCAAGCTGCCAAAAAGAAAGAATTCAAGTACTGTGGAGCTCCAGTCAGGATAGCACAAGATCTAGCAGCTTCTACATTAAAGGACCAGAAGGCATGGAATATGATATTCCAGAGGGCAAAGGAATTGGGATTACAACCAAGAATCACCTAACCAACAAAACTGAGCACAATCTTTCAGAGGAAAAAAATGGGACTTTAATGAAAAAGAGGACATTCAGGTGTTTGTGATGAAAAGAGTGAACTGAATGGCAAAGTTGACTTTTGAATAGAAGACCCTAGAGAACCATAAAAAATTGGAGTTGGGGGACATACCTGGGGTCATGCAGTAGGTGACTGTCTTGTGTCTGAGGCCGGGTTTTGGCTGGAATCCCCATGGGTCCAGGGTGGATGATTTGTCCACCGTGTCACCTAGCTGCCCCATGATGACATCTTTAGGGTTAAATTGAGGGGTGACTGGAATGTACTGTGGGAGGGGGAAGGGCACAGGTGAAATCCTACATGAAAGAAAGAAGAAAGGGCTTATGGAGTGGGGGAAGAGATGGGGGAAGAACAGGACAGTAAATGAATTTTACACTCATCAGAAAGGCTCAAAGACCTTAAACTCATCAGAGTTGCCTCAAGGAGGGATTAACATACACACCCAACTAGGTGGAGTAATCTATTTAATCTGGGCAGTAAATGAGCCTAACACTCGTCAGAATTGTCTCAAAGACCTCAATCTCATCAGAATTGACTCAAGGAGGGAATAACATACACACTCAATTGGGTGGAGTAATCTTTCTAACCTTGCAGGAAAATAGGAGGGGAAGGGGATAAAGAGAGAGGGGCAAAAGAAGGAAGGGCAGATTGGGGGAGGGGACAGACAGAAGCAAATCCATTCTGAAGAGGGATAGGGTGAAAGAAGATAAAAGAATAAATATCATGGGGAAGGGAATAGGATGGAAGGGAAAAAGTTAACAATAGTAATCATGAAAAAGAGAAAAGGGGGGAAATTGTACAAAAAATATTTATAGCAACTCTTTGTGGTGGCTAAGAATTGAGAATCAAGGGAATGTCCAATTGAGGAATGACAGAAGAAGCTGTGGTTTATGATTGTGGTGGAATGGTCTTATGCTATAGGAAATGACAAACAGGATGATCCCAGAAAAACCTGGAAAGACTCATGAACTGATATATAGTGAAGTGAGCAGAACTGGGAGGGCATTGTGCATAGTGACCGCAGTATTGTTCAATGAGCAATTGTGAATGACTTAACTACTCTCAGCAATGCAATGATCCAAGACAATCCCCAGGGACTAATGATGAAGCATACTATCAACCCCCATAGAAAGAACTGATAAAAAGAGCACTTGTGGATTGTACATGTATAACCTGGTTGCTGTCTTGTGGAGGGGGGAGGAAAGGGAGGAAGGGAGGGAGAAAAATTGAAAAAATTTGGACCTCTAAATCTTATGAAAATGAATGTTGAAAACTACCCTTACATGAAACTGGAAAAAATAAAATAAATGTTTGTTGCAAAAAAAAAAAAAAAAAACTGCATATAAAAAAAAGACTTTTAGGACACTGTGTATGTACATATGCATATATGGTATATGTAGAAGTAGATATGTAATATATGTATACCTATATGATTTTTAAAAAGACATGCCTTATTGATGTGATTTGTCTTTATAACAATCATATCACTCCCTTCCAGACTGAAATTTTCAGAGATAAACAATTAGTAAAATGAACTGATAGCGACCACCTTTGTCTGTGTGTATTCTGCTATTTTCCTAGCAGTCCTCTGCTTTTCAGCTGTGAGGCAGGGTATGTTTCAGATTTAGAGCTCCCTAAGGAGAGGGACTATTTTTGCCTTTCTTTGTATCCTTAGCTCTTAGTGTAGTGCCTGGCACATAGTAGACACTTAATAAATGCTTGTTGACTTGACATTAACATTATCTATTCTCTGGGACTTTAATTTACTCAGAGTTTGACTTCCCTTTAGTCCTCTTTTAATTTTCATTGCTGTAGGTATTTGATTTTTTTTACTTGAATTGTTTTTAACAGCATAAACCAGATGATTTTTAAATAAACATGTGTTAAATCAAATTTATCAGTTAAATCAATCGAGTGTTTCTACCTGTTGATACTTGAGAAAATCCACTGACACTTTTTGTTTGTTTGTTTTCAGTGGATGCAGTGGCTCTGTAATTCCTCTAGGGAAAAACACAAATTCCTCAGTGTGGCAGTTAAGGATTTCCACAGTCTGGTTCTAACTTATCTTTCCAATTGTCACATTATTCACTTTCCTGTATGCTCTGTTCCAGCCAAAAGAGACTTCTAGTTCTTCTTGGCAACATTCATGTTTTTTTCCTTTTGAACCAGTGAATAGATGGGAGCATGAGCAGGGGCCTGCTAGAGCCAGCTTGAGTCTACCCAAGATAACCCATTATTAATTTTTCAATGTGTTCATTTTCATCTAGGAAATCAGCAAGTGGCATAAATTAGGGCTTGATTTATTATTTTGTTGGTTGTCTAGACTTAAGAAAATGATGAGAGAAATGTTAACAATGAAGATTGAACTTAAAAGTGTGTCATGCATACATTTGGGGTGGGATTGGGGGAAGTGGTTTGAGCCCTTTGTTAAATATTTACCAGAATACCACTGGGCATAATCCATGGAGCTTAGGTAATAACCCATTGGAACTGGGCTCCCTAGCCACTTAAGCGTTCGCAGCAGTAACAGAGTTGGGTATGATGCAGCAATCTGTTGGTCAACATAACTGCAGCAAGGTTATGGGGCTGCTTTAATAGAAGATTAATCACTGATCCAAGAAAAATGCTCCATTTGGGAAATGTTATCAGAAGTAACTCCATCATCTCCTCTTATCTGCTAAATGAGTGATGACCCTTTACGGGTTCTGTCTTAGACTTCTCATGGATGTGTGTGTGTGTGTGTGTGTGTGTGTGTGTGTGTGTGTGTGTGTGTGTACGCGCGCGCGAAGGAAGGAATCCCTCTCCACCCAGTGTGTTTAAGCCTATACTTCTGCCCTTGGCTGCCTCTTCTACTGTGTTTCTTTCCCTTAGCCAAGGTGACCAAATAGCTATCCTGACAGAGACTTTTTGGCAATGGATACCTCAGGATATCATCAAGAGTAGTCTTGATGTAGAGTAGAGTTTGTGGCAATAGAATAGGATTTTGGCAATTCTATTCTTGGAAAAGATGACTAAAGGTGAGAGGAGAGTGAGATAAAGCCATGCCCTGGCTGGCCTGAAGACATGGTAGTTGGTACAACAGAAAGTTGAGGTGAAGGTGAAGTGACTATTTAGCTGTCCCACAAAATGTTTCAGTCTTTAATGGCTGAAGTATTGGCCTCCTGGGAGAATACAAAGGCAACTAGAAGTACTGGGTAATTGATCTTGCAGTGCTCACATTAATCATGTTACAGTAGCTGCATGAAGATCATTGTAGTTTATTCACCAACATCTGCTGCAGAAGATGAAGAGAGACAAATTTATAAAGAATTTAACATCTCCTAAACTAAACCATCCTGTGCTTTGATACTTCGTGACTTTGATGCAATGGTCTGCATAGGGGAAGATTGTGCAGAATATATGTTTGAAAATGTGATTGAAGCTTAAGAAGTGAAAGGTTCAAAGATATTTCAGAGTAATCAGAAGCCTCATGCCTATATATCATGGATGTTTTCTGCAAGAGAAGGGTCAGAAGATACTAGATGTGGGAAGCAGCAAAAAGAAAAAGAAAAAGAAAACTACTATATATTAGTGAATAGGAAATGGTTAGTTACTGATGTGGGAGTCATTTTAGAATTACCTATCTATGTGCATAGTTGGACTATCTACCAGTAAGAGTGAAAGTCAAATCACCATCCAAATGAGAAGACACTAAATTTACAATTTTAAAAGGAAATATTCATATAAGCTACCTATACCAAAAATTAGAAAAGAAAAAAAAGATTGACCTTGATTTTCATAATTTCCTGCTAAAGTTGAACAGATCCGAAGCAGTTTTCTAAAACTCTATAGAAGTCTGAGCCCTGACTGACTTGGGGCCTCAGCTCATAGTGAGTAGCTTGTTGTATTGCCCAGCCGGTCACTCACTTGTCAGTGGAAACGATTCCCTTTCCCTTCCAGGGCATAAGGAATATAGTTCAGACAATAAACAAATGGAAAAAAAAGAGATGATTCAGTGGGGCAACATAGACAATAATCACACAGCGGAAGGAATGGAAGGGTTATGCTCTGTACCAATGGAGAGAATATTTCCAGCTGTGAGCTAACAGTTCCAATGAAGTATTAAAATATTGTTGACAGTTTCTCTATTTTCTCTTTTCTGATCACTTCCCATCATGTTTCTAAACTGTTATTTTCAGTGCCTAGACTAGGATGCTAATTTGTCATTGAGAAAAGCTATGGTGAGTAAACATTGCAATTTTTTATAGTTAGTGGGCAATTTATTTTCTTTCTAATATAGCAAATGGAAACACATGGCCTCATTGCAGTTTGGCTAATTGCTGTGTCTCTCCTCTACTTCATAGGGAATGAGATAGACGGTTATTTCAGTTTCTTTCCATTGCTACCCTAGGGCCCCTTATGAAATTTAGATGGCTACTGATGGAATCATCAAGTGTCAGATGCTTTTGATTTTGATTGCTTTTGCAGAGATGAATTTTGAATCTGGGGCATACTAAGGAAAACCTTAGATATAGTAGAAATAATACTTTCCAGAGGACTACCAGAAAACCACTGTCCTTGGCAATGTCACCCTTCCTGGGCTTCAGATACTTCATCTGCAAAGTGAAGATTTGGACTAGATTGTATTTTCTTCCTTCCTTCCTTCCTTCCTTCCTTCCTTCCTTCCTTCCTTCCTTCCTTCCTTCCTTCCTTCCTTCCTTCCTTCCTTCCTTCCTTCCTTCCTTCCTTCCTTTCAACTTTTTGTTTTGTTTTTGTGGGGGGCAGTGAGGGTTAAGTGACTTGCCCAGGGTCACACAGCTCATAAGTGTCAAGTGTCTAAGACCAGATTTGAACTCAGGTCCTCCTGAATTGAGGGCTGGTACTTTATCCACTGCACCGCCTAGCTGCCTCTAGCTTGTATTTTCTAAACTAATTTGGTGACAGAATACTTTTAGTCTCTCCTACCTTTCCAGTCATATTAAATCTTATACATTCCATAGACTCCCCCATCTCTCCAAAAAAAAAATAGTCTATGAAGCAGATAAAACTGACTTCTTTGTTGTTTCTTGAACAAGACTTACCATTTCCTGACTCCAGTTATTTTCAGTGACTGTGCCTCATGCTTGGAATGGTCTCCTTCTTCATCTCCATCTTCTAGCTTCCTTGACTTTCTTAAAATCCCAGCTAAAATCTCACCATTTACAAGAAGACTTTCTTAAGCCCCTTTAATTCCAATGCCTTCCATCTGTTGATTATTTCCAATTTATCCAATGGAATATTAGCTTGTTTGTATGTAGTTGTTGTGAGCTCTTTGAGAAGGATGACTGTCTTTTGCCTTCCTTTGTGTCTCCAGCACTTAGCACAGTGCCCTAGGACATGGTAGGCTCTTAATAAATGTTTATCGATTGACTGACAAATTGTTGTGCCTAAAGTGCAGGTTCTAGACCATGACATTTCCCTTCTTTAGAAGCTTCAGTGCTTGGGGCAGCTAGGTGGTGCAGTGGATAAAGCACTGGCCCTGGATTCAGGAGGACCTGAGTTCAAATCCAGCCTCAGACACTTGATACTTTACTAGCTGTGTGACCCTGGGCAAGTCACTTAACCCTCATTTCCCCACCAAAAAAAAAAAAAGTTGAATACAAAAAGAAGCTTCAGTGCCTTCTGTTGCCAGTAAGATAACATAAAAACTCCTCTAGTAGACATTTAAGACCTTTACTCTCTGGCTCTAATCTATCTTTTGGGACGGTTTATGTGTTGTTCTCTTTCATGTATTTTTTGGCCCAGCCAAACTGGCCCTCCATGCCTGGAAACTCTCTTCTTGGAACTCCTCTCTTTAATCAAGGTTGATCTCAAGGGCCACCTTCTATTAGTGACCTTTATGGCTCCCCAAAGTTTTAGGGCTCCTCTGGTCCCCCAAATTTTGTTTTTATTTTGTATTTCTCTGTGTACGTGTTTTCTCCCAAAGAATATGTCAGCTACTGTTTTTTTTCTAACACTTACTAAGGCACATAGTAAGTACTTAATGAATGCTTGTTAAATTTATTTGTAGAGAATAAATCCTGGTTGCTGAGGTAGAAGGAAAACATTTCAGGGAACAAAGAAAAGTGTCGGACTTCAGGGTACAATGAGGAGTGTTGTTTTAGAGAGGCAGTAGGATGGTGAAGGGGATAGAATGGGAGGGATCTTCAAATAGTGGAAGAATTTGGGGTCATATAGGGAGTTGTTTTAATTTATGATCCCTGTGTTGCCCAAGGCTACTGCACCTCGGTTGTTTTATCAGTAACAAATCCATAATGAGTAGCACAATTTTCTCGTGGAATCCTATTCACATTGTGTGGAATCCTAGGGTTCTTGGAACACATTTTGGAAAGCAATTCAATTCAGATAAACTCAATTCAATTCAGTTCAACAAACAGTTATTTTGTTTGTTGAAATCTTGTTTTAGAGGCAGATGGGTGGAGCAGTGAATAGAGTGATGCTCCTGGAGTCAGGAAGACCTGAGTTCAAATCCACCTTCAGAAACTTACTAGCAAGTGACTTAACCTATGTCTGTCTCAGTTTCCTCAACTGTGAAATGGAGAATAGCACCATCCTACAAGGTGGTTGTAAGGATCAAATGAGATAACATTTTTAAGGCATTTATCATAACATTTGACACATAGTAGGTACTTAATAATTGGTTGTTCCTTTCCCCCATCACCTTTACAGTCACCTACATTTCCCAATATATTTCTCCCTACATTTCCCTCTCCCCTTCTGAACCATCCTTTATAATGAAGAATGAAAACAAGAAAAAAGGGGAAAAAGGTTAGCAAAACTAACAAACATGTCAGAAAAGTTTAATTTTTGTGTAGTTCCATAATATAGTCCTATGCTGCTGCTGCCGCTGCTTCTTCTTCTTCTCCTCCTTCTCCTCCTCCTCCTCCTTCTTCTTCTGGAAATGAGGGTTAAATGACTTGCCCAGGGTCATACAGCTAGTAAGTGTCAAGTGTCTGAGGCCAGATTTGAACTCAGGTCCTCCTGAATCCAGGGCTGGTGCTTTTATTCACTGCACCACCTAGCTGCCCTAGTCCTATACTTCTTTTTTTTTTAAATTTCACTCTCAACAAACATTTATTTTATTTTCCCTTTACATGCAAGGGTAATTTTCAACATTCATTTTCATAAGATTTAAAGTTCTAAATTTTTCTCCCTCCCTCCCTCCCTCCCTTTCCTCCCCCTTCCACAAGATCGCAATCAGGTTATATATGTACAATCCACAAGTGTTCTTTTTATCAGTTCTTTCTATAGGGGTGCATAGTAAGCTTCCTCATTAGTACCTTGGGATTGTCTTGGATCATTGCACTCCTGAGAGTAGTTAAGTCCTTCACAATTACTCATTGAACAATACTGCTGTCACTACGCACAATGTCCTCTCAGCTCTGCTCACTTCACTATATATCAATGTTCATTAGTCTTTCAAGGTTTTTTGGGGATCATCCTGTTTGTCATTTCCTGTAGCACAAGTCTATTCCACTATAATCATATAACACAGCTTTTTCCATCATTCCTCAATTGATGGACATTCCCTTGATTCTCAATTCTTAGCCTCCACCAAGAGGTGCTATAAATATTTTTTGTACAATTTTCCCCCCTTTTCTCTTTTTCATGATTACTATTGTTAACTTTTCCCCTTCCATCCTGTTCCCTTTCCCATGATATTTATTCTATTATCCATCTTCTTTCATCCTATCACTCTTCAAAAGGGATTTGCTTCTGTCTGTCCCCTCCCCCACTCTGCCCTTCCTTCCTTTGCCCCTCTCTCTTTATCCCTTTCCCCTCACATTTTCCTGCAGGGTTATAGAGATTACTCCACCCAATTGAGTGTGTACATTATTCCCTCCTTGAGCCAATTCTAATGAGATTGAGGTCTTTGAGCCAATTTTGATGAGTGTTAGGCTCATTTACTTCCCAGATTAAATCGATTACTGCACCCAGTTGTGTGAGATTTAAAATTGGATATTAGATCATAAATCTCCCCTACTTAACTTTTCCCTTAATTTATCTCCCAGACTAGTAAATGGAAGAAGCTTCTGGTTTTCTAGTTAGAGCTTTTATTGTATGGTAGTCACAAGGTGATGTTGATTAGAAGGATAGGAAAGTAGAAATACAATACAAATCGTCTTAAGTCTAGGCTTACTCTATATTCCGTATAAAACTCACCAAAACCCAAGGCCACCTTTAGGGAGAGAGAAAGAGACCGAGTCAAGCGCGTGTTGTTAACCGAGAGCCGGGCCGAGTCGAACTCCAGTCAGCGTCTGTCTGTACAGCGCAGCCAGGAGACCAGCGGAGCAGGAAAAAAGGCCCCACTTCCGTTCTCTCCTTGCCTTTTAAGCTCGCACCCCAGAAGTCGAGTGCTCAGCAGGCAATCTGGCGTGCGTCACAGGCGGACTGGTGTGCATAGCTCATGCTGTTGGTCTCCTCCCCAAAAGGGTGGTCCTAAAAAAAACTGGCGTCTCTCCATTATCTAACTGACTGTTAAAACTTTTTACCACAGTTGCATATGTCTATTAGTCCCTCCTTGAGGCAGCTCTAATGAGTTTAAGATCTTTGAGACTTTTCTGATGAGTGTAAAATTCATTTACTGCCCTGCTCCTCTCCATCTCTTCCCCTACTCCATAAGCCTTTTCCTGTTACTTTCATGTAGGATTTCGCTTCTGCCCTTCCCCCTCCCCCTCCCCCGATGAATTCCCTTCACCCCTCAATTTAACCCTAAAGATGTTATCATCTAGCTAAGTGTCACAGTGGACAAATCATCACCCCTGGACCCAGGGGGATCCCAGCCAAAACCTGGCCTCAGACATAAGACAGTCACCCACTGTACGACACCAGGTATGTCCCCCAGCTCCAATTTTTTTTAATGGTTCTCTAGGGTCTTGTATTTGAAAGTCAAATTTGCCATTCAGTTCAGGTCTTTTCATCACAAACACCTGAAAGTCCTCTTTTTCATTAAAGTCCCATTTTTTTTCCACTGAAAGATAATGCTGAGTTTTGCTGGGTAGGTGATTCTTGGTTGTAATCCCATTTCCTTTGCCCTTTGGAATATCATATTCCATGCCCTCCGGTCCTTTAATGTAGAAGCTGCTTGATCTTGTGCTATCCTGACTGGGGCTCCACAGTACTTGAATTCTTTCTTTTTGGCAGCTTGCAATACTTTCTCCTTGACCTGAGAGCTCTGGAATTTGGCTATAATATTCCTAGGAGTTTTCTTTTTGGGATCTCTTTCTGGAAGTGATTGGTGGATTCTTTCAATTTCTATTTTAGCTTCTTCTTTTAGAATTTCAGGGCAATTTTCCCTGAGAATATCTTGGAAGATGGTGTCTAAGCTCTTTCGTTGATCATGGTTTTTAGGTAGACCAATAATTTTCAAATGATCTCTCCTGGACCTATTTTCCAGGTCAGCAGTTTTTCCCAGAAGATATTTCACATTGCCCTCTATTTTTTTTTATTCATTTGGATTTGCTTTATTGTGTCTTGGTTTCTCATAAAATCACTAGCTTTCATTTGTTCAGTCCTAATTCTTAGGCAATTATTTTCATCAGAGAGCTTTTGTACCTCCTTTTCCATTTGGCCAATTTGACTTTTCAAGCTGTTGACTTTTTTCTCATGTCTTTCCTGCATCACTCTCATTTCTCTTTCCATTTTTTCCTCTCCCTCTCTAACTTTATTTTCAAAATCCTTTTTGAGGGCTTCCATGTCCTGAGACCAATTCATATTTTTCTTGGAAGCTTTAGATATAGGGGCCCTGATGTTGACATCTTCCTCTGAGGGTGCACCTCAGTCTTCCTTGTCACTGAAGAAACTTTCTATGGTCCTCACCTTTCTCTGTCTTCTCATCTTGCCTTTCTCTTACTTGCCTTTTAGCTTCTTAAAGTGGGGCACTGTTTCCAGACTGCAGTATCCCAAGCTTAAGAAGTCCCAGGTTGTATGAATTAAGGAGGATCAGGTTCTTCCCTCACCTTGCCTGTTCCCTTGTCCTAGATGACCCCAGACCAACTTGCTATTCAACCAGCTTTGTGTGCTGTGGTTGTCAGCTCTGATGAGTCTGTGCCCCTCCCCAGCCTGGGCCACTTCTACTCGAGCCTACCACCTGGTTCTCAGTAGGGGTGTAAAATCCAAGTTCTGCCTTAGCACCAGCATAGACCCCTGTAGTCTCTCCCCTGCCCAGGGCTCAGCCCTCTCACCAGACTGTGAGCTTAGTTCCAGACGACACTGGTGCTTCAGCTGATTCAGAGACTCTGAGGGTCTCCTTCTCTGGTGAGACTGGATCTGTGACAGGGTGACTGTGGGGTTGGGCCTGACTCCTGTATCAGCACAGCAGCTCCTTCCTTCTGACCTTCCAAGCCGTTCTTGGTTAGAAGATGACTTCAGCACATTCTTCTGTGAGTTTTGCTTAGTCCTATACTTCTGCAAAGAAATGAAGAGATGTTTGATTTCTTTATTTTTTTTACATGTAAGGTATTTTATTTTTTCCGTTACATGTAAAGATAGTTCTCAACTGAGATGTTTAATTTCATATCTCTTCTTTAGGGCCAAACTTGATTATTTTAATTTCATGGTATACAGTTTATATTGTTTTATAGTTTGCCTTTCCAATTACATTGTTGTAGCCATTGTGACCATTGCCTTCCTGATTCTATTTGCTTCATCTTGCCTTAGTTCATATAAGTCTTCTCAAGCTTCTCAATATCCATCACAGTAATTGTTTCCTACAGAACAAAATTTTATTCTATTCATGTGTAAGAATAGATGTCACTGTGGAGCTCAAGAGAGTCTGTGTTTTCTTCCCCTTCCCTTTCTAAACAGAAAAGATCCTCATAGCTTACTTACACTTATTAGGCCAGCTAGGAGGCAGGTCTTTTTTCCCTGCCTGCCTTCAGTCCTCCCTCTTTTATTGCATATGCATATTTCTGTACTCTACATCTGTCTTCTGTCATGAGATTGATAGTATGTTTCATCATTGGTCTTCCGGGATCTTGGATAGTCATCGTTTTGATCATAGTCTTACAGCTTTCAGAATTGCGCTCTTCATAGTGTTGTCATGGTCTTAGAACATTGGGACAAATCAACTTCATCATTCTTACAGAGCAGATATTTTTAACCTAGGGTCTGTGAATTTGTTTAAAATTTTTTTTGATCATTATATTTCAATATAATTGCTTTCCTTTTTAATCCTAAATATTTTTATTTTATATACTTAAAATATTATTCTGGAAAGGAATCCATAGGCTTCACTAGACTGCCAAAAGGGTCTGTGACTCACCAAAAAGATCAAGAATACATCATAGAGACAATGCTGCATAATGAAAAGAACACCAGACTTGACCACTATGTTTAATGACCTGGGGAAAGCATAGAGTGTTGGATTCCCAAATCGGTAGGTGACACAAAATTGATAGGGTTGGCTAAGGGGCATCTGACAAAATTAAGCTCCACTCCCCAAAACAAAGACAAAAACATACCTCAGCAAACTAGAGCCAAGAGGTGAATCTAAGAAGATGAAATTTAATAGAAATGTTTGGTTTGGAGAATAAAAGAATTAGGGGAGTATTTAAGCTATATAAAAATACTTGAAGGGCTATAATATAGAAAAAGGTTATTACTTGTGTTTGGCATTCATGGGGAAAAACTAGGAACAATGATGGAGCTGGTGTGTGTGTGAGGCAGATTTCAGATCAATAGAATATTTTTCCAGAAATCAAAACTTTTCTTGTATTGTCCTGCATTATGGGAATGGTGAGTTCTTCTCCACTGGAGATCTAGTCAGAGACTGGAAAACAATTTGTTGGAGATATTGCAGAGGAGATTCTTATCAAGGTATTTGTTGAACTAGATCATCTAAAGTCTATTCCTTACTTTGAGGATGGTAGATGAGAGGAACAAGGCTCTTGACTAGGATTTATAGATGGATGGAGTGAACTCAGAGAACAATAAATTAGTAAGGAATATCAGTAGGGAGGGGGAATGGGCATCAAGGAATATATTCTCATCCTCCTGTCCTAATGTGCTAGGGTACTATGACAGAAGGGGTGACCATTACTGCAGAGGGTAGCCAAAACTGAAGCATCTCCTAGGAAAAGTCTAAAAAACTCCCCATGAGCACAAAAGATGGAAAGAATAGGAGAGAGGGGCAGCTAGGTAGCACAGTGGATAAAGCATCAGCCCTGGATTCAGGAGAACCTGAGTTCAAATCCGGCCTCAGACACTTGACAAGTACTAGGTGTGTGACACTGGGCAAGTCACTTAACCCTTATTGCCCTGCAAAAAAAAAGAATAGGGGAGAAAGAAATCTAGAATGAAGAGTTTGTTTATGACACAGTGGGGACTGCAGAGAACACAGTAGAAAAGTAGTAGAAGAGGTTAGAGACTGATTAGGGATGGGTTTGAAAAGGATAGAGATGAATGGGAGTGTGGGGAGAGTTGGCAGGGGAAAGGAGATTTTGGCCCTGTAGATAAATGACTGAATCACAAGGATTAGGGGAGTAACAGGGAGGAATGGGATAGCCACAAAATAGGAGTACCAATTGATCAAAGTACCCAGCTGATCAGAGGAAAAGACTCAAGGGTTGAGAGTAATGGTGGTCAGGAAGGTCATAGTAGGAGAAGGCCCTAATCTTGGGCAAGATTCAGCTGGAACAGCCATTTCACTCCCCTTTCTATGTCCGTCCTTGAGACTGCCAGAGGTGGTTTAATAATAATGGAGATGTAACAAGCTTATCTAATGCTTGTAACGGAAGGTAGAAAATGAGTGTGGGCATACATTTTCTACCTTCCCTAAGGCTTTATTGATCCATTACCCCCAGTCACTTCTGGGAGGCATTAGCAAAGCCTGTACACAGATGTATGATTGAGGTCAATGGTAATGGTGACCAGGATGGTCATGTCATTGAGGAGACCTTTAGTTTTAGTCCTGGGCATCGTTTGGCTGTTTCTCTCCACCATATTCCCCAACTCAGTCTATAAGCATTTATTAAGCATTTACAGCATTCCAGGAACTATCCAAAATGCTTAGGCTATGAAAAAGGCTAAAACACTGTCCCTGCCCTCAAGGACCTCCCATTATTATGGGGAAGACTGCATACAAATAACCATATATGTGTGACCTATCAATATTACTATATCTATATTTTTATCTCTACATATGGCATGAATGGAAGGTATTCATGGAGGGGAGGCACTAGCAGTGGGGTAGATTGGGAAAGACCTACAAAAATGGGATTTGAGCTGAATTTTGAAGGAAGACAAGCAGAAGGTAGGGTGAGAAGGGAGAACATTTTAGGTATGGAAGATAGCTGGTAAAAATGCATGTAGTCAAGAGGTGAAGTGATGTATTTGAGGAATAGCCAGGAGGCAAGTATAACTGGATGGGAGTATAGTGTAAAAGGCTAAAAATGTAGATAAGGGAAAGTTTGTGAAGGGATCTAGATGCCAAACAGAGCATTTTACATTTGATCCTCGAGGAAAGAGGGGGTCATAAGAGTTTTTTTTTTTTTTTTAGTAGGGAGTGACATGGTTAGGTCTAGGCTTTAGAAAAACAACTTTGACAATTGAATGGAATATTCATTGGAAGAGGGAAAGACTTGAGGCAAGGAGAGAAAACCTGTTTGGTTATTACAATTTTACACATGTAAGATGATGAGGGCTTTCATTATAGAGGTGCCTATGTGAGTACTGAGGAAGGAAAACACAGAGAAGATATTTTAAAGGTAAAAAAGAAATTATATAAGGGATTGAGGGAAAATTAGGAATCAAGGATGATATCAAGATTGTGAACTTGGGTGATTGGGAGAATGGTGATGTTCCTCCAAATAACAAGGAAATTGAGGAGTAGGGAAGGTTGGGGTGGAGATGATGAGTTATGTTTTAGACATGTTGAGTTTGAGATACCTGAGACTTTTAGTTTAAGATGTGATATTCACTCAGTTTTAGTGATATTAGGCTGGAGTCCAAGAGAAAGATTAGGACTAGATATATAGATCTGGGAACTATTTGCATAGTGATGATAAACCCTTGGGAGTGAACAATATCCCAAGCAAGATAATATAGAGGGGAAAATAGTTTAGAACAGAGGTTTGGGATAGACCTACTTTTAGTGATCATAACCTGAAAATCCAGCAAAGATCCAGCAAAGAAGACAGAGAAGGGGCAACTAGGTGGCCCAGTGGATAAAGCACCAGCCTTAGATTCAGGAGGACCTGAGTTCAAATCCAGCCACAGATACTTGACACTTACTAGCTGTGTGACCCTGGGCAAGTCACTTAATCCTTATTGCTCCACCAAAAAAAAAAAAAAAAAGGAAGACAGAGAAGGAACAGTCAGATATGTAGGAGAAGGACTCCAGGAGAGAGCATTGTCACAAAAATCTAGAGAAAAGTCAGTTTGAAGGAGAAGAGAATCATCAATAGTTTCAAAAGTCACAGAGAGGTTAAGAGTGAGGACTGGAAAAAGGCCATTAGATTTCTCAACTAAAAATCATTGGTAACTTTTGTGAAGGTGGTTTCAGTTAAATGATGTGGTCAGAAACTAGATTCTAGAGGGTTTAGAAGAGAGTGAGAAGGAAGAAAGTGGAAGGATCTGACATAGATGGCTTTCCCAAAAAGTGTGGCTGAAAAAAGGGAGGAGAGATATAGTAGGACAGTTGTCAGAGATGGTCAGATCAGGTGAGGATTTTTTAAGGATGGGGAAAAGATAGGGGTATCTGTAGGCAGCAGGGAAGGGGTTGGTAAATAAGGAAAGATTGAATATGAGGAAGAGACAGACAGAGAGAGAGGATAATAGAGGATGCAATCCACTGGAGAAGATGGGGAGGGGATGAGATCAAAGGTGCATGTCAAGCAGTTTGCCTAAGGAGAGGATGACTGTGAAACAGGAGTGAATAAGGGCATGGCAAGGGAATATGTCTGAGTGAGAAGAGAGGACGAGGAGGAAGAGAGAAGAGGGAGCTCTTGGTGAATATTTTCAATTTTTCCAGTGAAGTATGAGCAATGTCCTCAGCTGAGAGACTTGGGAAGGAGGTGCCATGAGAGGTTTGAGGCTGGATAAAAATTCATCATGGTTGTGTTGAGTGGTATAGTGGTATAGTAGAGGAGTGGTATAGTGAACTGATCAGGGAGGAATAAAGTATTGCCTTGCTTCAATGAGGGCCCAGTTGAGATTATATAACAGTGTAACTTTTTTTTTCTTTTTTGGGGGCAGGGCAATGACGGTTAAGTGACTTGTCTAGGGTCACACAGCTAGTAAGTGTCAAGTGTCTGAGGTCAGATTTGAACTCAGGTGCTCCTGAATCCAGGGCTGGCGCTCTATCCACTGTACCACCTAGGTGCCCCCAATATATCAGTGTAACTTTTTTCTCCCTTTTTGGGAGATTATATAACATAATTTTGCAGTGAACTCAGTCAGATTTTATGATTTTCTTCGGTTTAGTTTGGCAACAAATGAATAGGAGTAAAGGGGGCACAAAGTAGGAGTAATCCAGTTTGGAGTTTTGCAAGGCATAATCTAGGACAGGTCTAGGGGAGGAGGGATTTGATTGTAGAGGTCACTGTAGATTTGAATCGATTATCCAAAGAGCTGAGAATAGGAAGGGAGGAGAGCAGGATGATGACTTCTACAAGAACTAACGGGTGGAGGAATTGGAGGCCATGGGGAGACTGAAGAACGGTAATAGGGGTTAGAAAGAAGAGGGAAAGGTGGAATGATAAAAGATTTTGATCAGATAAAGAAATTTCAATGTTTATGAACACGGAAGTAGAGCAACTATGGGTAATGGCAAGATCAAGATTATGACCATCTCGGGGCAGCTAGGTGGCACAGTGGATAAGACACTGGCCCTGGATTCAGGAGCACCTGAGTTCAAATCTGACCTCAGACACTTGACACTTACTAGCTGTGTGACCCTGGGCAAGTCACTTAAGCCTTATTGCCCCGCCAGAAAACAAAAACAAAAACAAAACAAAAGATTATGACCATCTCTATGAGTAGAGGAGTAAATCATAGGAATCGAGTAGTTTTAGGTACTAGGAAGATTTGAGGGATTGCCCCTCTGTGTCTGTCTGTCTGTCTGTCTGTCTAGCTATCTATCTATCTCTATGTCTCCTAGTATGAAGGCAGGACGTAGGGCAGAGAGAAAGATTGAACTAGGCATTGAAATCATTCAAAAAGGAAGGAGAATGAAGGTCTTAGGAGTCTATAGATAATAGCTATAAGAATCTTGATTAGTTGAAGCATTTGAATTTGTGTGATATAATGCAGGGCTTCTTAAACTCTTTCCACTCGTGAACCCTTTTTGCCTGAGAAATTTTTACACAACCGTGGGTATATAGGTATATAAAATAGGCATACATAACCTTTTAGTGTTGCCAAATTTTTTGTGGCCCCCCACATTCAGTTACACAACCCAATATGAGGTCATGACCCACAGTTTAAGAAACTTTGGCTTAAACTGTGAGTAGAGGTTTTGAGTTATGATGGTAGGGAAAGAGTCTGGAAGTGGCAACGGGGAGCCCAGAGTATTTTAACCCTTCTTTCCCCCTCCCTCCCTCACACAGTGAATCTGGGAGTATGAGCACACTTGCAACCAATACTGGAAAGGGTGGTTTCATCAGGAGGGAGTTAGGTCTTAGTGAATGCTAGAAGATGGAAAGTGAAGTAATATTGCTGTTTATGGAGCAGGCATTCTGGGAAATGCAGTGGAAGACTTGGAGCTGGACATTAGTGTAGTCATTTTGAAGGTGATAGAAATGAGGGAGCAGGCAGTGGGAGATGGGCAATGGGCTTTGTACATTGACAGCATGATGTTTAGAATTACTGGAATGAGAAGTGTACATAGGAGTGAGAGTACAATACCCACTGAGAAATTTGTCTCAGTTGAGTAACAGTTGTTGAAGGAGAGGTGGGCTGAAGGAATCAGCTGATTAGAGTTTTTAGGATCCTTTCTCAATCTTCTGGCAAGTGGCGATGCTGTGTTCTCTGAGACTCACATTAGGCAGGAGGAGGCGAAGGTATGGCTGGTCAGGAGGCTGGAGGTAACAAGCGGAAAGGGAATTGGTGAAGGAAGGCCAAGCAGGTGGTGATGTCTAGAGATGATAATGGTGGATAGATTGTCGTGGCAAGGGCTTAGTAGTTGCTTCTGCAGATGCAACCAGGAGAGCCATGTTGGGAGGGCACCACTGATCCAGGAGTTATTAACCAGAGATCCACAAACTCATGTCTGATTGTTTGGTGGGGAAGTTAGGGTCTCTACCCTTATGAGTGGCAGGGCGCCTACTGAATGTAATGTCAGCTGTAGCTTCTTGATCTTCTGTGTCAGTGGCCCCCACAGACTTGGAACTTTGCTTTGCACTTAAAGTTACACATAAATTAGAGCCATTATAATTCTTCTACAAATGGAGAAACTGAGTCATACAGGGGCAATTGACTTCCTTAAACTCAGTATACACACTTTAGTTTGTAATTTGCATTAATACTAAAGATGCTACTATAACTATTCTTTAAAAATCACTTATATGGCATCTCTTTCCCTTAACTTGAATTTTATCGCTTTGAATAGCATGGCAAAGATGAGATTGAGTGTTCTAACTGCAGTGAACACATAATTTTGATTCTCTATTCTTTTGGTCAATGTTAAGAAACTAACCCTGACCTACAAAATTTCAACTTGATTTTCCTTTTTTTGGGGAAAGCAAATATATTCAAATCATACTCTATTTTGGGGGGATAAAAAAGACTTTGTTAGAAATTTTATTTGGTGTGGATCAGGGGCAACACCTTTAGCTTTAACACAAAAGTTTTTGAAGGTTTTATTAGAAACTTGCCACTAGATGGCGCAGATAATTCTTAAGAAAGAGAAAATTCTGGTTATTTGGGATTTTTGTTTTCTTTGTGTGATATAATGCAGACATATAGCTTAGGAAGCTTTGTGGGGACATGACACTTCAGTGTATTTGTGAGCTTGAGGCCCTTTGTTTGACAAGCTGATGGAGAGAGAATCATTAAGTAACACTCTTGTCTGAACAAAGAGAAAAGATGAACCATGGAATAAATATTGTTGCACATTTTTTCCTTTCTCTCTCTCTCTCACTTTCTCTCTCTCTCTCTCTCTCTCTCTCTCTCTCTCTCTCTCTCTCTCTCTCTCTCTCTCTCTCTCTCTCTCTCTCTCTCTCACACACACACACACACACACACACATTTTATTCCCGTCCTTTCTATCTCTCTTCCCTATTAACCTGGATGTAATAACAAACCAGTGGGTCATTTTTTTTTTTTTTTACCGTGAATTCTTGTGGCTGATGAAGATTTCAGGAATCCAAAAAGATGCTGATTGTCTCCCCTAAACATCACCCCCTATTTAAAAGGCAAACATCAGCAAATATAAATGGGAGTGGGCTAATTCTCATGAAAAGAATTATAATGTGTACCTCCTCTTACATGTTATGTCATGTCCCATTATGTCATTATATATCATCTTGTGTGATGTTACATTTACATTTACCAGCTGACTCTCTATACTCTTTTGTGAGGGGAAAAAGGAATAAAAATCCCTGTTTATTCAGGGCATAATTTGGGTGAATGCCAAGTACTTGATGAATATTAGAAACAGAGATTTTGAACAGTAATAATGTGTGTTCATTCGCTCATTTTCATTGGATGTTCTCAAAGCATAGTTCTTTCCTCAGTGTTTAAGCTATTTCCTTCTTCTTGGCTGTCAAAATGAAAAGATGCATTATTGAGATTTTTTTTGCACTAACGGTTGTATCCCTCTCTGGCCATGCTCCAGCCCAGCTGCCTGTCGTTCAGGGAGAAGCCGTGTTCTTGGTGCCTGAATATACCACCGTGCTTTCTTCTTTGCTGAGTGACACACTGACGGGTCACTGCTTGGCACAGTAGAGCAGAGCTTGGTGTGTGTCCACGCGTGAAGACAGCTTGTTTACCATTCTCTGGGAGCCATCTGGCAGCATCAGGTTCTAATCTTCACTTTTTTGGGAGGGGGAAACATCTTGATCATGGCTTTTGAAGGATTAGTCATTGAAGCATGTGTTGAGTAGAGGGTGGGTTCCAGAACTTAATGACCTTTGAGAGGATCCCATTCTATGAATTCAGTTGTATTTTACTTGGCATTTGGTATTCTACCACCGCCTGGTTTTACTCTATTCTGGATATCATAAATGAAAGTTAAGATTTTGTATTTCCTTGAGAATCAGGGGTGGGGGGAACACTCTCTCCCTGTTCACCAGCAGCATAGTGTGGCAGCATCTCTGTGCCCCCAGGATCACACAGGCCTAAAAGAAAGAGGCTTAGAGCCAGCACGATGCAGTGGAAAGATCCCTGGGCTTACAGTTAGAGGACCTAATTAATAAGATGATGCCTGAGAATGGGATTTAGATTATTGGACCATGACATAAGATATAGGAATGTTAGGCTTCTGGCCACACATAGATTACACATTACAAAGCCGCGTATAAATGTGAATGTTCCTGGTGTCTTGCAAGACTTATTCAAAGGGTTATATGAAAATGAAAAGGAAAGGGTAGAGAAATCATTTACATTTATCTACCAAGGTAGATACTGTAGAGAATTGCTACAATGTGGGGAAAAAGAATTAGAAACACCCAGAAATTCACTGGGAACAAAATATAAGAAAAAAACCAGGGGCAGCTAGGTGGCTCAGTGGATGAAGCACCGGCTCTGGATTCAGGAGGACCTGAATTCAAATTTGACCTCAGACACTTGACACTTACTAGCTGTGTGGCCCTGGGCAAGTCACTTAACCCTCATTGTCCCGTAAACAAACAAACAAAAAAACCCCAACTAATAAAGGCCATGTCTAAATATGCAAAGGCACAAGGCATAAGTAACAAACAAGATGAATCAGAGATCCTAAAGCAATGAGGAAAATTTGACTTTATATCTTTGAGAACTGATGGGATGAGAAGCAGGACCAGAATATGACTGTGACATTTGGGTATAACTCATTCTAAAGGACCAGGATAGATAAAGGTGGGTGGGATATGTAGCAGTGTTTAAAAAGAAGAAACATTCATGGAATGAAATGCAGACACTAGAGGGAGAAAACATGGTAGAAACTATTTTGACAAAGATCAGAGGAGATAGAAACAGGGCCATATTACTACTGGATTATACTATAGACAAGTGGTATCAGACACAAATAGAAACAGGGCCAAACCATATATAAGGATTCCTGCAAGCCACATATTGACTTAGAAAACCACATATTAACATTATGGTCTATTATATTTTTATTTCTTTTGTTAAATATTTCCCAATTATATATATTTTTTGTTTTTTGTTTTTGTTTTTGTTTTTTTTTGCAGGGCAATGAGGGTTAAGTGACTTGCCCAAGGTCACACAGCTACTAAGTGTCAAGTGTCTGAGGCTGGATTTAAACTCAGGTCTTCCTGAATCTAAGGCTAGTGCCTTATCCACTGCGCCACCTACCTGCCCCCTCCCAATTATATCTTAATCTAGTTCAGGCCATACTTGGGAGTATTGGGGCCCAGGGGCTTCATGTTCCATACCTCTGCTACATTCTACCTTTATACAAAGAGGATATAAATAAGGAATTTGGAAAAGAGCTTATGAAAGCTTGACAATGAAGCATGGAAAATTGCAGTTTCCCAGTTAGCTACTAGAACTTGCCATCTAACCAAAGAAGAGTAGTTAATAATTTCTTGCTTTAATCTTTAATCTGATTTTCACCAATAAGGAAGAACTGGTTGCTGGGGTGAAAATGATTAGAACCTTGGGGGAAAGTGATGATTCTTTCTTAGAATTTCTGATAGAGAAGAATATAGTTAGGCATAGTCTAATGTGCAACCTAGCTTTTGGGAAAGCAGATTTCAAAAATTTAAGGGAAAGAATAGTTAGGACTATTGCACGGTTTAAAATTTCACAGTGGGGATAAGAGATTTCAAGGAAGAATTTTTAAAGACCCAAAGAAACAATTTTGATGATGAAGAAAAAAGGAAATATCTAAAGATACCGATGATAATGTATGAAGAACTCATTAATCAACTTGGATTTTTTATGTCCAATAATTTAATTACCTCTCTGTCAGACAGTAGCAAATATGAAAAAAATTATTCACTTTGGAGTAATATAAGACCATTCACCATGGATGATCCTTAAGGTGTAGGCTCTGAACCTCCTGCTTTTAACCAAAATAAATTATGTTCAATTACTTTTAGCATTGATGTTGAAATATTTTTCCTTAAGATTACTGCAGGATATACTTCATTTAGATAAAATTGTGGTTAAATATCCATATGAGCAGCCAGGGAATTATCAATCCAAGGAGAACATTCTTATTTTTTGTTTTTTCCTAATCTTAATAGTATTTTATTTTTTCAATTACATGTAAAGATAGTTTTCAACATTCATTTTTATAAGATTTGAGCTCCAAATTTTTCTCCCTCCCTCTTCTCCCTCCCCTCTCCCCAAGACAGCAACCAATCTAACATAGGTTATACATGTACAATTATTTTATTTTATTTTATTTTTGTGGGGCAATGAGGGTTAAGTGACTTGCCCAGAGTCACACAGCTAGTAAAGTGTCAAGTGTCAGAGGCTGGATTTGAACTCAGGTCCTCCTGAATCCAGGGCTGGTGATTTATCCACTGCACTACCTAGCTGCCCCATGTATAATTATTTTAAACATATTTCCACATTAGTCATGTTGTGAAAGAAGAATCAGAACAAAAGGGAAAAACCTCAAGAAATGAAAAAAAAAACAAAAAAAGTGAAAATGATATGCTTCAATTTCTATTCAGATTCCACAGATCGTTTTCTGGATGTGGAGAGCATTTTCCATCATGAGTCTTTTGGAATTGTTTTAGATCATCGAATTGCTGAGAAGAGCTAAGTCTATCACAGCTGATCTTCACATAATGTTGCTGTTACTGTGTACAATATTCTCCTGGTTCTTTCTGCTTCCCTCAGCATTAGTTCATGTAAGTCTTTCCAGGTTTTTCTGAAATCTGCCTGCTCATCATTTTCTTATAGCATAATAGTATTCAATTATATTCATATACCACAGCTTGTTTAGTCATTCCTCAATTGATGGGCATCCCCTCAATTTCCAGTTCTTTGCCACCACAAAAAGAGCCGCTATAAATATTTTTGCAATATGTGTCCTTTTCCCTTTTTTATGATCTCTTTGGGATATAGACCTAGTAGTGGTATTACTGGGTTAAATATAGGTGGTTTTTTTAAAATATAATTTTGTACAGCTTTATAGCCCTTTGGGCATAGTTCCAAATTGCTCTCCATAATATTGGATCAGTTCACAACCCCACCAATAATACATTAGTAGTAATTAAATTAGTAGTAATTTAGTAGTAAAATTAGTAGTAATCTATTTATATTTTAAATGGCACATATGGAAAATGGAAACAAAGGCAAGTTAGGGAGGATGGATATAAAGTATAGTATGGCCCTATAAGAATGGTGTTGGGTACAAAAGTTCAGAATGCAAAGTCACAGAAAGGATGGTATGGAATGCAAAGGAAAACAAAAAGGGCTTATTTAAAAATCTATAGTGTTGGAAAGAAGAGGATAAAGTAAGGGATTATTGGTTAGGATGGATGGATTGATCATGATGGAGCATTGAAAGAAGGCTGAGCTCCTTAACTCTTTTCATCTGCTTTGTTTGAGTAGGATAGAACTGATGAATGATAGGGAGGCAAAGCATAAGATAAATTGGGATAAAGTAAGAAAGCACACAGTTGATCTTGATAAGTTCAAGTCAACAGGACCAGATGAATCACATGCCAGAATATGGATTAATGAATGTATGAGAAAGGATTTTTAAGCACTTACTTTGTGCTATTCGTTGTGCTAACCACAAGGGACACACAATATGAAATGCAAGATAGTCCCAGCTCTCAAGGTTACATTCTAATAGGGCAAGACAATGCATTAAAGGAAATGATGGCCAAGAAAGGGTGCTTTGGTTTGGAAAGTTAATGGGATAGCGAGTGGAACCAAAGAACAATGAATTGACTGACATGCTTTTTCCAGAAATAGTAGCATTAATTTGATTTCTGTCATAGGAGAAAGAGGTAGAAAGTATGTTTGTGTGTCTGTGGGGAGTGGAGTTAGGGGGTTGGATTAAGGCTAGGTAGCATGGGAGGAAGATGGCCAGAATGCAGAATGGTAGCTAGGGCCAATCTAGATATGGAGAACTCTCATAATTAAGTGAGCATAGTGATGGTGTGGAATCTAGAGGACCTGGGCAGGCAGGCTAGATGTGGTTAAGATTCATCAATTGGGGCAGCTAGGTGGTGCAGTGGATAGAACACCAGCCCTAGAGTCAGGAGGACCTGAGTTCAAATCCAGTATCAGACACTTAACACTTACTAGTGACCCTGGGCAAGTCACTTAACCCCAATTGCCTCACCAAAAAAAAAAAAAAAAGATTCATCGATCAGTAGAGCATCACCCCAGGATAGGAGCTGCTCAATTTGGAAGAGAAGAATGGAGTGGAGCAATGTGGTAGAAAGATGATCAGAATGGAACATCTAGTGTAATTATGATTACTATGCCACTGTCAATGATCTTTCAAAAATTATGTAAGATAGGAAATGTACTATAGTATTCAAGAATGGCAAATGTTATCCTGATTTTCAAAAGAGGGAAGAAGATAGAGTCATCTAATTATAGACTAGTTAGTTTGACTTTTTCCTGAAATTCCAGAACATGTTAGTGCACATTTAAAAAATGGAGCAGAGATTACAAAGAGCCATGGCTTCATCAAGAACATGTCATGCTATGCTAATTTAATTTCTTTTTTTTTTTACAGGGTAACTAGATTAGTGGATCAGAAGAATGCAAGTAGATAAAGTTTACTTAGATTTCAGCAAAGCATTTGACAAAATATCTCATGCTATTATTGTGAAAAAATTGGAGAGATGTAGGTTAGATGGTACAAGTTGAATGGCTTGACATTAAAGTAGTCATTAATGCTTTGATATCAACCTAGAAAGAGATCTGTAATAGACTTTAAAGCTATCTTCTTGGCGCTGTGCTGTTTTCCATTTTATAACTCATTTACTTGGATAAAGGCATAGATGACGTGATCATCGTATTTGCAGGTGACATAATGCTGGGAGAGAGAGAGCTAACACATAGGGTGCTGGTACAGAATAGAATATAATAAGACTATAATAGAGATATATTATATATTGGGTGAGGCCAGAAAAAGAAAGCATCATTTCTAACTAGAGGCTTTATGAATAAAGTACCTATTTGCTTTTAACTGTGAAAGATGGGTAAGATCTTAAAAGGTTGAGATATGGGACATAGGAAGAGACCACATCATCAGAAGGGTATTCCCTTCACAGAAGTTCTAGATTTATATAAGGGATAGGAAACAATTCATTATGGCTGGAGCATATCACATGTGGAGGAGTGTCATGTGACATGACAGGAAAGATAGTAAGGTGCTAGATTTTGGAAGAATTTGAATGTCAGGCTAAGGAATTTATAAATTAATTGATAAGTGCCTCAATGCAAATAAAGGGTTTTAAGGAGGGGAATTACCTGCTTAGGTTTGTGCATGAAGAAGATTAATCTGACAATGATGTCACAGGTAGATTAGAAGAGGGAGAAAGTGGCTATAAGGAGATTAGTTGCAGTAGTTCAATATAAGTGGTAATGAGGCTTGGTATAATGGTGGCATTATCTCTGGCTGTCTCCCATGCCTGGAATGTTTGCCCTCCTTAACTGCATCTACTGACTTCCTTGGAATCCTTTAAGTTCCAACTAAAAAGATGGCTTTTACAAGAAGCCTTTCCTAAGCCTTCTGAATTCTAGTTCGTTTGTTCGTTCGTTCCTCCCTCCCTCCATTCCCTTCCCTTCATCCCTTTCTTCCTTCCTCCTTCCCTCCCTCCCCCTTCCATCCATCCCTTCCTTCTTTTTTTCCTTCCTTCCTGTTTCCTTCTCTCTTTGATGCCAAGGATTTTTTGCTCCTCATCAGTTATATAAATACTTTAAAAGATAAGAATCTTTAAAATATTCTCTGTCAACATATACATGTAGTCATATGAAAAATATAGCTATATATGCATTTTGGGGGAACCAGGTCTATGATTGCATTAGTATATAGAGTTCCTGGTGAAGGACTTCTACCAATACAGTGATCTTTTTCTACAACTTAGTCTTAGAGAGTTACCTGGGGCATTGAATGGTTAAAAGACTCATCTAGGGTCACACAATCAATACATGTAAAAGTCAGGACTTTAATTTAGATCTGACTCCAACATCAGCTGTTGTGGCATAGATGTAGCTACAACTTTTTGGTGCCCTAGGCAACTGTCTAAGACTATAAATTACACATAAGTTTTGAGTTCTAACAGTGGATGGATTTTTAACACTAGAAATTTTCCACATCAATAAAATCACAGGTCTGGTCCAGAAAAAATTGTATATGTTTCAGAATTGTTTTTTTTTTTAAATCTTTCCTTCTCTATATACCCTCTTTTTTCTATGGGTCTTTTTAAGGCTTTCTCTGAACTTCTTATGAACAATTGAATGCCATGTCATAGGTAAGCTTCTTATCCAACTTAGTTAAAAACACCGGCTTAAGGAAAATGTAGGAATAAACAACTTTTCTACTCAGCCCCATAACAGTCTTTTCACTGCAATAATGCTAAACTTAGAGGGTAAAGGTTTGATAATCTTAAAGATTAATGTATTTTATTGATTCATAATCTGCAAACAGAGGCTTAACGGTCTCCAAAATGCAAAGTGAACACAAGGATATATAGGTCAGGAGTCCACTTGCTTCTCACAAAGGCTCATGAGTGTGGATTACTCTCCAGTGAAGGTTTATTCTTATTGGTGATAAGACAGGTAGGCCAATAGTAGCACCATTCATACATTTTGTCTGGGTCGGACTCAATTCATAATTATTTTACTAATAGACATCTGAGTTACAATCATTAACCTTGAACTTCTTCGCCTCAAATCCTGGGAAATCAATGTTGCTTTATTTATCAGTAACTACATGAATAGACCATAAACCAAAGGCTTCCATGCAAAACTTTTTTTTTGGTCAAAGATAAACAGCTATTTTCCAATTAATATGAACTTTTTCTTTTGTTTTCATACTTCCAAATTTCTTGTTACTTATTATTTGACCAATAGGAACATATTTTTTTTAGATCCCTATAGAACTTAATTTATGAACCTGTATAAGGAATGATATGAAATCAACCTGAAAGAGAATGAGCTATATTAGAAAGCTATTCTCAGGTTAGGAAAAGCTGAATTCAAATCTTGCCTCAGACACATTCAGGCTTTGTGACTCTGGGCACATCATTTAATCTCTCAGTGCCCAGGAAAGTCTTTAAGACCATATTTTGCAGAAAAGTTGCTGCTCTGCATTGATAGAGGGAATTTATTCACAAAGAACTCCTTAACCTGATGAAATTACGGATCTGAATTGTGCAAGATCAGCATTTTAACACTGTATGTTAAGTAGATATTATCAGCATTATAACTTTTAGTGAGAAAAGTTTTTGGCCTCACTTTCTTTTAAATTGATCAGTTAGAAGGTGATCCGTGAAAAGGTGGCTTTGGCTTTGCTTAGTGGACAATGTAAGCTTGCCTTTTTATATCACAATTGCATGATGTTAGCCCCAGGTTCATGACTTTAGAGTTAGGATTAGAGGAAGGACAAAATATGACATTGATTTGTATATACCTCCTTACATTAGGATTGCTAGTAGAAAATCACTATTAATCAGAGAAATGCAAATTAAAACAACTCTGAGGTCCCACCATATACCCATCAGAATGGTTAATTTGACAAAAAAGGAAAATGTTGGGTGTTGGAGGGCAAATGGGAAAACTGGGAAATCAATCCACTGTTGGTGGAGTTGTCAACTGTTCCAACCATTCTGGAGAGCACTTTGGAACTATACCCAAAGGGCTATAAAACTGTGCATACTCTTTGATCCAGCAATACCAGTGCTAGGTCTGTATCCCAAAGAGATCATAAAAAGGGAAAAGGACCCACATGTACAAAAATATTTATAACAGCTCTTTTTATGGTGGCTAAGAATTAGAAATCAAAGGGATGCCCATCAATTGAGTAACGGCTAAACAACCTGTTGTATATGATTGTAATGGAATATTTTTGTGCTATAAGAAATCACAAGGATGATTTCAAAAAAACCTGGAAAGACTTATACTACTCTATTTAAACTGTCCTCTTGAAGGCCACCAATGACCTTGAAGCACCAAGTTTTGTGGCTTTTTCACAGACCTTATTCTTCTTGACCTCTATGCAGTATTTGACACAATCTAATAATTGCTTCCTTGGGTTCCATCTAAGGCCTTTTAAGTCTTGTCTGAACACTGCTCTATTTCTTTCTCTGCCTCAACGTCCTTTTTTCTCTCCTTTAAATTAGATATTCCTTAACATAGGATCCTGGGCATTTTTTTTTCTTTTGACACTATCCATTAGTAATCTCATATGCCACTGTAGTTTTTGCCATTTGTTTTATGTGACTTATTCCCCAATTTGTATCATTAGTCCCAGTGCTTTTTTTGTTTTGTTTTTTGGTGAGGCAATTGGGGTTAAGTGACTTGCCCAGGGTCACACAGCTAGTAAGTGTTAAGTGTCTGAGGCCAGATTTGAACTCAGGTACTCCTGACTCCAGGGCTAGTGCTCTACCCACTACGCCACCTAGCTGCCCCCCCCCCCAGTGCTTTTTTTGAGCTCTTAAATCTCAATCTCCATATGGTACCCTCCTGAGAAATAGGTTTTGAATGTCTTGTTCCAACAACAGTTCCAATGTTGTATAATAGAAAAAGCACTGACCTTAGAGTCTGGACCCAGCTCTACCAAGTCCCGGGTCTACTATTTGCTAATCGTATGGCCATGTATGAGTCACTTAACCTCTTTGAACTTCAGTTTTCTTATCTTTAAAGTGAGAGGTGTTTATAAGTGGCATTGATACTGTCTAGTTCAGTGTTGTGAGATAAGTGCTTCGGTAAACCTTAAAGTGCTAAATAAATGTTGGTTATTTTTTGCATTATCTCCCTCAAACTATTCCTTTTCTTTTCTTCCTTATTGTTAATAATGGAACCACCATTTCTTAAATCTTGGGGTCATTTCTGAGATCTCTGAGCTAGTGCTCTAGCTCTCTCTCTCTCTCTCTCTCTCTCTCTCTCTCTCTCTCTCTCTCTCTCTCTCCCTCTCTCTCTCTCTCTCTCTTCCTCTCTCTCTTCCTCCCCCTCCCTCTAGTAGCAAGTCAGTTACCAAGTATACTCTCTATTATGCCTCTCCAACATATCTCAAATTAGTCTTCTCCTTTCCTTTCCCACTACCACTACCTTAACTCAATTCTTGTGCCCTTTAATACTCTACATAATATATATATATATATATATTTTTTTTAGTGAGGCAATTGGGGTTAAGTGACTTGCCCAGGGTCACACAGCTAGTAAGTGTTAAGTGTCTGAGGCCGGATTTGAACTCAGGTACTCCTGACTCCAGGGCCAGTGCTCTATCCACTGTGCCACCTAGCTGCCCCACTCTACATAATATTATAGTTATTTTTATTTTTATTTATTTTCTTCAATTAGATTTTTAAAAGTAAATTTGATTTTTCAGTTAACTTTTTTTTTCTCTCTCCTGCCTTTCACCTTTGCAAAAAGAGGGGGGAAGGGAAAGAAAGAACTTTTTAACAAATATGCAGAGTCAAGCAAAACAAATTTACATATTAGACATGTTGAAAAATGCATTATTCTGCATATTTAATCCATTACTTCTGTCAGGAGGTGGGTAGCTTGCTTCATGGTTGATCCTCTGGAATCATGGTTGATCATTTGTTGATCAGATTTCTTACATTTTCTCTGCAAGATTATAAGATCCTCAAGGGCAGGTACCATGCCATACTAATTTTCTGTGCCTTTCAATGCCCAGCATAATGCCCCATACATAGCAAAAACTTAATAAACATTTGTTGTATTAAAAATTCAATGACATTACTTATATTTCACTGAATATGTTGTATGAGCTTACAGTCACATTCTTTATTTGCACATTTGAAAATAAATAAAAGACCATATAGGTGCACTTAAGTTTAAAATAACAGCAAGTTCTAACTATATCATTGTACATGCCAAATATCTAATTAATATAGCTATGATAAGTATGAGAAATTTTATGGTATGAGTGGACAGCAGGCTAGTTTCTGAGTCAGGAAGACTTAGGCCTGGGTTCACGCCGTGCCTCTCTCACATACTAGCTGTGTGACCATGGGCAAATTGCTTAACTTCTCAGTGCCCCCAGACTCTAAGATGCTAAATTGCAGAACAATTGGTGGTCTTCATTGGGAGAAGGAGTATTTCTTCAAGAAGAGTTCCTTTGGCAATTATAATAATCTGGGGTGGGGAGAGAGAAAGAAAAAGACACAGAGACACACACACAGACACACACACACACAGAGAGACACACACACACCCACACCCACACACATACACAGAATTGAGCATGGGAGTATTACTAACCTGTACCACTAACTAGAAGCATGACCATGGAGAAGTCACTTGCCATTTCTGAATATCCATTTCCTCATCTGTATAATTAGATACTTGGACTGTATGATCCATAAGGTTTTCTTCCAGTTTTGAAATTCAATTCAACAAATTGATCAATAAATCAATCAACAAGTATTTATTAAGTACCTATGATGTTCAAGGAACTATGGTAGGTACCAAAGATACAAAAATGAGAGTCACCACCCTCCAGGGACTTTCATTTTATTGAGTGATTCTATGACTTTATTCACTGGTTGCTATTTTGAAAATCACCCATTCCTAGAGCAAGATCATGTCACCCAAAACATACAAAGCTAATAAAAATCTGCCTGTATAGAATCTCAAAAACATTCTGGCATATTTTGCTAAATATTTCTTAAATGTATCACTAAGAATTAACTCTGAACATTAATCATTCTAAATCTCTACACTTTCAAATCAAGAGTACTGGTTGCATTTTCACAAATATTTGCTTTCAGCTCCACTTGCTATAGTTGATATTTTAGCTAGAATCTTCTTCACCTTCTGTCATTTTATCTGTTGGCCTAGTCAATGATCAACTGTAGCAATGAGAAGTTGGCAAATAATCAATCTGAACAGTGGGTTTAAGTGAAATTTTTCAGTATGAAGGATGGAAAATGGATAGAGTAAAACATAATCAATAAGAACTTGTAAAATATCCCAACAGGAGAGTTCTTTGAAGTCCAGATAGTGATCCATGAGTACTGTAGTATAGAAATATCACAATTATTTTGTTCAGACTCTGATTAGGGAATGTTCAGAAATCATAGTATAATAGGTATAAAACTTAAATGCAATTCTTAACCAGTTCTTGAGGTTGACCTTTTTGTCCTAACATATAATCCTTCAGTGATATGTTAACATAGGACTTGTATCACCACTGACTATCCAAAGAATTTTTGCCACTGAACAGTTATCTTCTGATAGATGGAACTAAGGCCATTGGTATAGAAATCTACAAATGAGGTGGTGAGCTACTCAGAGAGATTATGGAATAATTTCACCATGGAAGGATTCCAAAGATAATTCACTGCACACCTGTGCAAATATAAAGAGAATAGGTTACTGTTTTGATAACCCTGGAGGCATAACACTGCCACAGCCCAGTAATTAAGTACTGTTAAAGACTAGAAAGAGCCTTAGATAATCTAACACCTTCAGTTTGCACCTTTACCTCCAGAAGCAATTAGGTAGCACAGTGGATAAGTTCAAACCCTACTTTAGACAATTACTAACTGTGACCCTGTGTAAGTCACTTAACCTCTGGCTTACTTTCCTCAATCGTAAAATGGGGATAATAACAACTATCTTTCAGAGTTGGTGTGGGGATCAAACGAGACAAGCAAAACGATTATCAAATGAAACAATATTTGTAAGTGCTTAGCACATTGCCTTGCATGTAGAAGGCTTTATGCAAATGCTTTTCTTTCCCCTTACCTCCTTCCCTTCACTTGAATCTAATTGCTCCACATCTCAGACCTCATTGATTTGACTTGTTCTCTGATTGCTTCTGACCTGTTGAACTACTTCTTGAAAGGGTCTTTTAGCTCTGAGCAACCGAATGCCTTCTTCATTCCTATTGGAATGTATCTGGTTTACAAGAGCAGCTTTGATTTCTGGGTTATTACTTGGCCTGTGTGTCAGCATCATAGAATCATAGTCAATAGAACCTCAGAGTTGGAAGGGATGTTGGATATCATATAGTACAACTTTCTCACTTTAAGGTGAGTAAAAGCCAAGTTATAAATGTCTTGAACTTTATGAACCCTTCTTGGCTAAGGACTTACGCAATAAATGAGATGATGGTTATTGCTCTCTGCTGTTCTTGCCTAGGTCCCAGCCGCTACCACCTTTTACTTAGTCCTTAATACCAATTTTTATGGCATATTTAACCCCTTGGTGGTAATAAGGTTTTCTTAGTGCACCTGGATACTACTGCTATATAGTTAATCCCCAAACCCCAAATTCCCTGGGATTGTGGCAATCACTATTATAAATTTTTAGAGATTAGGAAGAATGTGGTCAGGAGAAAGAAAAAAGACCAAAAAGGAAAAAAACAAACCAGGGAGAGAGAAACAAGAAATAGAAAACAATCATGTTGATCAGTGTTAGAGTTCAATTAATTATTTTTTCCAGGTTTCATAGGGCCTTGAGGTTCTTTATCTCATGTGCTCCTGTAATAGAAAATACTTTTTAGATTCTATTTAAATTCTTTTTTGTGTGTGTGAGGCAATTGGGGTTCAGTGACTTGCCCAGGGTCACACAGCTAGTAAGTGTCAAGTGTCTAAGGCCGGATTTGAACTCAGGTCCACCTGACTCCAGGGCCTGTCCTCTATCCACTGTGCCACCTACTTGTCCCCCCCTCCCATTTAAATTCTAAGAGACAGAATAGCATGGTGGAGTCTTCAAAATCAATTCTAAAACTATTAATTTCATGGAATATCCCAATATGAATTGGTAGAGAAAGCTCCTTATTGGAAGCTTCTAACACCAGTGACATCATAGTTCTGATAAAAAAACAAAAACAAACTCAACAATAACAATTAAATCATTTATTTTGAGCAATATGTTACCTTAATATAGTGGATAGGGTCAGAAAATGCTGGGATTAAGTCCAGTCTTTGACATATATCGATTGTGTGATTTGTTGCTTAAATTCTTAGTGGCCCAGGACAACTCCCTTAAGGCTAACTTGCAGAACAGTCATTGGTGTGAAATGTGCCTTGGTAGAAGGAGTTCCCTTACTACTTCAACACACTAAGGAAATCATAAGTCAGGACAAAAAAATGTGAGCAGGACTTTTCTTAGGATGTTGGGGAAGAAAGTGACTATTCTTGAATTTTACTCAAATTTGTGCTGATAAATAGTTTCTCCTGCTTACTAAGGAAAAAATATCCTGCTTACATTTTATAATAATCATGAAACACAAGATGGAGAAATTCCACAGGAAAGATAAAACAAAAAATATATACTCTCCATTTGTGTTTTTAGAATCACTAAGCAAAGTCATCAATGTTAATATTAGTACATGCCCTTGGAGAAGAGTTGCCTTCACAACTATTATCTCTATAGATTCCCTGTTTTCACTGGTCAACAGTAAACTAATATCTCTCTTGATTTGGTTAGCAAAAAGACTTTCCCACTCTTAACTTGGTTATCACAAACAGGACATTTTTTTTTTTCATGGAGACGTTAAATGCCTTTTATTGATCTAGCTACTATTCTGACCCTCCTTGAAATTGATTAAGCCTTTTATTCAAGGAAGAATGATTAACTATTCAATTCAAGAAAGAAAGAGTACTCTGAAGTAAACCAGGGCATATGTCTTGCAAACAAACTTGTACTTTTTATAACACAAGTGGGATCTTTAGTGTTCTATGCTTTCACAAAAGTTAAATAATACAGTACTTCTTATTGTTTGGGGAATAGCCTAAGATTATACAATAATAAAGTATTGTCTTATTTGCTCTGCATTATTAGGGAATGAGGTGTTGTATATTAGGGAACTTTTCAATTAACTGAAACTCATCTCTCATAAGAACCAAAGCTTGCTTTAAATTTTAACTTTTTTTGATAATGTAAAACATTACCATATTTGTCATTTTGTACAAGAAAACTTGATTAAAAGAAAAAAAGAAAAAATGAAAAATAGCATGCTTCAATCTGTTCCATCAATATCAGTTCTTTGGAGGTAGATAGTATGTTTCTTCAGTAGTCCTTTGGTATTGTCTTGGATCATTGTATTGTTGAGAATAGTCAAGTCATTCACAGTTCTTCATCAAACAATATTGCTCTCTGTGTACTATGTTATCTTGGTTCTGCTCACTTCACTATACATCATTTCATACTTGTCTTACAGTGGAAATCTTTCTAAAATGCTACTTCCTACTGTAATAAACGGAGTAACCTGAATATAATTCACACTTTTCTTGATGATTCAAGGTTATTATGAGGAATAAGAAATAATACATCATTATGTAATACAGTTAGTGCCCTCAGGGCTATTGAGATTGTGGGGGTTTGCTCTAAATGTTCATTCTCTTGCGCTTTTCTAATTGGTGTTTGTTGTTTTCTTTCCCATTGTCAGCGGTCCCAGTGACATTCCCCCATGTCCCAACTTCACTGCTTCTAAATTGTATAGCTAAGCTTATTGGATCAGTAACCTTAATTTTATATTTTGTGTCAGAAACTCTTATAGGATTTAAAGATACCCTGCATGATACAGGGGATTTGGGAACCTCCTATATGACACTGACGCTTCCCAATGGGTCATTACCAACCGCTATTGCAATACCACATTTCTTAAAATTCAAATAAGAAAAGGTTTTTTGGAAGGTTGAAGAAAATAAAATAGAAATCATCATATTTTATATAAAGAAATGTTCTTTTTGACATTCATTAAATTTAGAATAAAAAAATGAAATAAAAAATCAATGCACTATAGAACTTTTAGAAAATGAATATACTTGCTAATGAGTAACTTCCTTGACAGAGTCATGTAGAGTCTAGTCACATAGTTATGCACTAGGCCTTATGTCCAGGTGTTACTTTTTAGTAGTTACTCAGTGGGAGGCTCCTCCTGTAGTTCTGGTCAGCTTTCAACGGGTGACATTGGCCCTGCTTCCTTTTGTAGCTCTTTCTGCATTTCAATGCAGTTTCTAGCAGTTGGCATTGACATCACTTCCTCTGGCCTTCTGCAAAGTGTCTGTTGTCCAGGTGGCTCTAGTCTTTTGACATAAACCGTCCCCCACCCCCAACCCCAGATCTTCCATGATCACCATATTGCAGAGAGAGAGAGAGAGAAAGAGGGAAAGAAAGATAGAGACAGAGACAGAGAGAGATATAGAGAGAGACAGAGATAGCCAGACAGAGAGAGACAGAGACTGAGAGAAAGACAGATACAGAGAGAGACAGACACACAGAGACACAGAGACTGAGAGACAGAGAGACAAAGAGACAGAGACAGAGAAAGAGACACACAGAGGCACAGAGAGACAGAGAGACAGACACAGAGAGAGAGACATGCACACAGACATACATAGAGACAGAGACAGAGAGAGACACACATAGACACGGAGACAGAGACATCGAAACAGAGAGACAGAGATAAAGAGAGAGAGACAGAGATACACAGAGAGACACAAATATTGAGAGGGAGAGAGACAGAGACAAAGACAGAAACCTCCAGAGCTTCTTTGGAAAGAAGCATGGTTTGCCCTCCTTCACAAATCTAAAACTGGGCCAGACAAGGGATCTTTGCTCTGGCATTTAACCCCTAGTGCTTTGGTTCCTGATGAGCTCTAGCCTTTCAGAAATTTGTCTAAGGAACAGTGACATGACTGCTTTCTTTTTTTTTTTTTAAAGTAGATCTCTGCCTCTGACAGGAGGCCTAGCTGGATAACTCCTCTTTTATAGAGGAACCTCAGCCTTCTCCTCCTTGTTATCCTCACCTTAAATTATTCATTATATTAGGAATAATAGATTATTATTATAATAGCATTTATCTAGTGCTTTAAGGTTTTCAAAGTGCTTCATACATATTATTTCATGATCCTCAAAACATCACTGTAATGTTGGTGCTGTTGTTTTTTTTATTTCACATATAAGAGAAACTAGGACTCTACTACACACTGTACCCCCTGCCTTCTTCAGTACTGTGGCAGCTTAGCAATGTACCCTTATTAATTTTTTGTTTCTAAACTTAATATGATTCTCCCTGGGGACAACAGGGTGAGGTTATTTAAATCACCCAGACCCCTTCTAGCCACATTTATGGGAGGATAGCACTAGGGAGTCAGAAAAAAGCTATGTAGTCCCTGCCATAAAAACAGGGGAAATTTTTTTAACATAATAAATATGTGAAGTCTACATGAGCATGATTTCAGTCTTCCCTTAAGGAACAAGATTCATGGGCTTTGTGACAACTCTTTCCTTCCCTGTTTAAATGCCTTCTCAGTTTTCCATATTCTTAGCTGAGGGTCAGTTGGTTGAAGTTCTCAACATTCTGATTAACCAAGCATAATCAAAATGTTATTTTATTATTTTTCATATATTTCATCTTGACATATTGCGAAATGCCCATGTGTAGCTACTACAATCAACTGATGCTCATTAATTGGATTAAAATTTAGAAAAGAGGGTATTCATGGAAAGTTTGAAGTAATAGAAAATATCCCCATAAGATTGCTTTCTAAAATTCCCATTTTTAATAAAGATAATTGAGAAAAAATACAAGCCCATCTTTGTAACTTTATTGTATCTTCCTGAAATCCCAACATACAGTTTAGTTAGAATTCAAATCTGTGAAATGGAAATAACACATTTCTTCTGTTTCCTATTTAGCCATGATTATTCCTCAGTTCCTGCTGGCTGTCTTTGTCACTGCCAACCAGGGGGTGCTATTCCCTCAGCTATGACAGAGTTTCCTTGGCTGGATGGTTGAAGTTATTTTGTTCAAATAAACCTAACAGATTCTGGTGGATATCAGCTGTTCCTTCTTGAATCTATCAGACTTCATCCTCATTTTCTTTGTTGCCAGTGCAAACACCAGAAGGTGATGGCATGTTATCCTGTTAGGGCAATGTATTAGAGGAGAACACCAAATTCTACATTTTCTGGTGATAAACCAATGTAGCACAGATTCTAAGATCCCTATGAAAGGTTAGATAGAGTGGGGAGCTATATCACTCATCCTGGAAAAGCGCAAGGCAGCATTAATAAAGAGAAATAGCCACAAAAAGTGGAAAAGCATAGCCCATCATCTGTGATCAAGGCAGTTAGCCACCTTTATCTATGTGGCACGTAACTGAGGTCTCTACTTGGACAGATCATGGATTCTCAGAACACTGGCGTCTTGAAATGCAGAGATTGCTCCCCCAACTCTGGCAAGTCAATAGCCCCTAATTGGACCTTCTATCCTTATCTTTTTGTTGGGTTGGGGGAGAGAGGGCCTCTGAAAATGTGCTCTTGTGCGGGTGCATTTCTGAAGAGGGTGGTAGAGAGAGTGAACATGCCTCAGTACACTGGGCGAGGCACAATAGCTGTGCCCCCAGTGGAATTTGTCCTTTGCTCTTGCTGGGGACCGCACTGTGCCAACAGACCTCGTGTGGAGTAGAGACTACTTTGTAGGAGGCAGATAGATAGGCAGATATTGTAGATGGGCAGAATTGTGAATTAGAAGACGTTTGCCTTCTGCAACCTGCCATTTTCCTTTTGCATTGGTTTTCTTTCCTTCGGTGTCCCTTTTCTCACCCTTCTTCAGAGTCTGAGGCCTTTATGCTGCCTTCCTGGGCAGCCTGTATTCTCTGGATATTTCTTAAATTTTCTCCATAGTCAGTATCCCACCTGAGGGGGGTAATGAAGTCAGACCCTAGCCAGCTCAAAGTGCCATCACCAACTGGAGTAGAGGAAGCTGGGTACAAGTACAACAGAAAAGTCGACCCACATTGGTGTGTTGCTGTCTGTAGAGCAGTAAGAACTAAGGGACTAATACATAGGAGGGAACTAGCTGCCAGGAAGTGATTCTTTTAGGTCCCTGGATTCCAAATTAGATAAAGAAGTCACACCTAAGCAAGTGTTAGTGAGTAGACCATTCGAATCACTCTGAGTCCCCAAAGTTTTAACTTATATTTCAAATTCATGTATTATTACCAGCTCTAAGTCACTGCTGATGTGCTCTAGAAGTCACTGGTTCTCCATCTTCCTTTAGCCTCCTTAGAACTTCCTTGTGTTGTGGTCTATTCCCTTATGGACTTTTTAGGAAGCTAGAGAAGGAAGTTTTCCCATCTACTTCACTCATTGACCAGGTTTGGTCAATACTGTAGTGGAGTTTGACCAGAACCAATGAGTCACACGGAAATAACAAAAGCTGTTATCTGTATAACGTATTGCTTCTTTCATATCTGGGTATTTTATTTTCAGAAAGGGAGGGGGAAGAAAAGGATATTGTTGTGAGGGACTAAGAGAACAGTAGTGGAAGAAAGGTTTTTGGGCAAGAGGGCTTTTTACTCATTTCTTACCATGATAGCACTGTGCATGAGACCAGTCCTGCTACTTTTCAACCACTTTCTGGAATGAACTACTTGAAATAAGCTGTCTTAGCCCTTCCTTTCACCTGGGTATTGTCGGAATTGGGGAAGGGGATGCCTGGGAACGTCTATTTGCAAACACAGAGGAACTAAAACCCTAATTTCTAATCATACCTTCTCTGGAGAATCTTAGGAGTTTGCACAAATATCTATACAATTCTACTGTGTTTATTGAGTGGTTGTTGTGTGTCCCACTTCCTCTCAGACCTTGAACATCAGTCATTCTCACTCCTGTTAACAGATTTTTTAAAAATTCAGCCAACAGATTTTGAAGAACATTTATGGCCAATTTTTGTTGTTGTTGAATCATTTTAGTCATGTCTGACTCTTTGTGACTCCATTTGGGGCTACTGGTCCACAAACTTTTTGCTACCAAAAAACTTTACTTTTAAAATCTTCAAACTAAAATAAATAAACTAACAAAAAGGTAACCTGCCCCTGACTCTTTCTTCTTTCCTCTGCCTCTTGTTTCTCCTACCTCCAGTTCTATCTTTCCTGGTTTCTGAAGAGAGCCACTCTACCATATATATATATATATATATATATATATATATATATATATATATATATATATATATATATCTCAACTCAAACTATAGAGGGTGGGACAGAGAGGATGTTGACAGTACTTCCATTACTTTAACAGGCAGAAGCAACTGAGTTTAGCAACCACCACCACCACCACCACCACCACCGCCAGGTTTTCCTGACACTGAGGCCAGTTTTCTATAGCAAGAGTAATTACTTTAAGAAGTAAGCTATTGCATGGTATACTTCCTTTCCTGGGCCACTTAAGGTCAATTCACTTGTTCATCTCCATTCTGCTCCTGCTCCAGCAGATGCCTGCCAGGGAGTGAGTTTGTGGTTTCTTTGAGGTCTTTATATTCTCCTCCCAAGTGATGTTCTGGGGTCTTTCCTTGAATAGGACCTTGGATCTCTGTTCCAATCTCCCCAACCTCAGTCTTAGACAAAAGAATGGTGTTATACCCCAGATGTGTTTTGCGGAATTTAATTAATGCATTGTAATTACTGGTAATAGCATGGGGTCATCTAGTCTATATCTCACAGTATTGTGTCATAATACAGGTTAGGTTGGGAAATTCTGGCTTGGATGATATACAACTAAAAAAAGAGTCTTAGAAACCATACTGCAATATTTTACAGTAAAGGTTCTGCAGAGAAAATTACATCTGACATTATTTCATTATACCTTTGCTCTCTATAGCCAAATGGTTTGTCACATAAATTCTTAGATAGTCATTCTTTTGGTGAAACTTAATGATGTTTAAGTATAGTGGAATAGCCACCATCATCTGTTGGTTCACTATTGTATTCTGAATGTCTATAGCTTTCCGTGTTTAAGTTTAACACAAGTGACAAGAAAACTGAAGCTATTTAGAGGATACCATTTGCAGGACAGGTTATATATCACTAATCTCAGATCACTGTTTCACATCCAGTCAATCAGCAGGTGTTTATTGAGTGGTTGTTGTGTGTCCCCCTTCCTCTCAGATCTTGATCATCAATCATTCTCTCTGTCAGAGGTTGAAGATTCCGGGAGAGAAGGAATAGCTGTGTATCCAAGCCTCTGAGGATACAGAACTGCCAGCTATTCCCCAGGCCTATTTTTACCAGGTTAGGAAGTAGCCTCAGGGCTGGTGTCCTATGGTGAAGGAAGTAATTCCAGATGGAAAGGTGGCAGCATGGTAGAGTGTGGTTGAGGAATTTGAATGACTGAGAGGACATTGGTGTTTAGTTCTTCAGAGTTCATGAGTATGGGTGTAGGAGGGTAGAGAAAGGGAGAGAGACAGAAACAGAGAGAAAGAGAGAGAGACAGAGGGAGGGAGGGAGGGAGGGAGGGAGAGAGAGAGAGAGAGAGAGAGAGAGAGAGAGAGAGAGAGAGAAATAACACAAGGTAACCTAAGAGTCTATATACATCTTGTGTGCATCCTTTCCACTAACTCCCTTTCTATGACCAAATATCTGCCTTCTTCTGAAGTTTCTGCCTTCAAATGATAGTGATGAAAATGCCACATGTACTACATGGCAGGTTACCACATGAAAAGATGAGAAATAGAATATTGTTCATGAGGAACAGATAGGCAATTTTGACTGGAATGGGAAGCATATGAAGGGGAGTAATGTGAAATGACCGGAAGGACAGATAGGGGTCAGGTCATGATGAGTTTTAAGGAGAATTTTTTATTTCATCTTAAAGATAATAAAGAGACTGATGATTTTTGAGTATGTGGAGGGTGACCTTTTCAGATCTTTGTTTACAGTTTGAAAGTTGTATAGAGGATAGGTTGGTGAAGGTTTGGGGGATTTTGAAGGCAAGGAGACCAATTAGGAGGCTATTTTAATAGACCAGTGAGAAGTAAAGAGGACCTGAACTAAGTAAGTTGGTGACCGTCCAAGTGACAAGGAGACAGATGTGAGAAATATTTAAAATGTAGAATAGATAAGACCAACTGACTGTGTGTGTGTGTGTGTGTGTGTGTGTGTGTATGGGGGGAGGAGGGTGCAGGAGTCCATGAGGGAAAGTGGAGTTGAAGAGGACTTCAAAGTTGTGTATCTGGGTGACTGGAAGGATGGTGATGTCCAAGGCAGAAATGGAGAAGTTAGTTAGGAAGAGGAGTTAGTTTTGAGAGGCATATGAGTCCTATTTTGATCCTGTTAAGTTTGCCTATGGGCCATACAGATGTAGAGGTTCAATGACTGTCAGTACCTGATCCCATTTATATAATCCTGAAATTTCTGAGGAATGAGTAAGTTTAAGGGCCATAAACTTCTGTTATATTCTTCTATTGATCTTTGCCCTCTATTTTTTTTATTCATTTGGATTTGCTTTATTGTATCTTGGTTTCTCATAAAGTCACTAGCTTCCATTTGTTCAATCCTAATTCTTAGGCAATTATTGTCATCAGAGAGCTTTTGTACCTCCTTTTCCATTTGACTTTTCAAGCTGTTGACTTTTTTCTCATGTGTTTCCTGCATCACCCTCATTTCTCTTTCCATTTTTTCCTCTACCTCTCTAATTTTATCTTCAAAGTCCTTTTTGAGCACCTCTATGGCCTGAGACCAATTAATATTTTTCTTGGAAGCTTTAGCTATAGGGGCCCTGATGTTGACATCTTCTTCTGAGGGTGCCCCTTGGTCTTCCTTGTTACTGAAGAAACTTTCTATGGTCTTCATCTTTCTGTGTCGGCTCATCTTGCCTTTCTTTTACTAGACTTTTAGCTCCTTAAAGTGGGGCACTGTTTCCAGGCTGCAGTATCCCAAGCTTAAGAAGTCCCAGGTGGTATGATTTAAGGAGAATCAGGTTCTTCACTGGCCCGGCCTGTTTCCTGGTCCTAGATGACCCCAGACCAACTTGCCAATAAACCAGCTTTGTGTGTTGTGGTTGTTGGGCTGGACTCCTGTATCAGCACAGCAACTCCCTCCTTCTGATCTTCCAAGCCGTTCTTGGTTAGAAGATGATTTCAGCACATGCTTCTGTGAGTTTTTCTTCTATTGATCTTTAAATATTTCCAGTTAGACTTTGGAGAAGACCGTGAAAAATCAATATATAAATGCTCAAGAGACAACAACAACTTCCAAACAGATCATGGTGTTCTATGATTCATGCGATAGTATATCATTGGGAAATCACCATTAAATGGGTTTATGCTTCAGCAAGCAGTTTGAGGTCATTGAAAGTACTGTGTATTTGATGAAGACATAGATGGCATGTTGATGATATCTGTTAACAGGATGATATAAGACTAGGAGGAATATAATAGGCATACATTTAGGTGTAGGTGGGTTAAAATTATCCTTTCAAATCTGATATTCTGTGAACCACTTAGAGATAACTTATCTGTGTATCTTTTTATACTCCTGTCTAGATTATAGGTTTCTTGAAAACAGAGATCCTATCTTATTCATCATTGTATATCCTATACCACCTAGCACAGTGTTTTGCACATAGTAGATATTAAAAATATTTGTTGAATAAATGGATGGATATTTAGGGTGGCAGAGTATAGGATGTTATTGGCAGGGAAATAGTGGATTACTTAAGAATTTATACCAATAGTGGCCTGAGGTAATGAGGATCTAGACTAGGATCCTACTTCATAAGACCATGGATCTTGAGCTGGAAAGGACTTCAGACATCTCTCATTTTACAGATGAGAAAACTGAGACCCAGAAAGATTACCTGACTTGTTCATGGTTCCATAGACAGGATGGTGGAAGTGATAATGGAGAGGAAAGAATAGATGGTTTATACAAGACATTTTATAGGAAAAAAGTAATGGGACTTCGTGGTTGACTGGATATGGGAAAAGGAGAGGGATCAATCAGAGGTGACTAAATTTTCTAGTCTAATTGATGGGGAAAATGATGGCACTATTGATAGAGACATTGGGAGGAGCTGATTGTGGGATGAAGAACACTAATTTGAATGTGTTTGCTTTTAAGATGATAGTAAGGCATCAAAGTGAAGAAATCCTGAAGCAGAGACATGGGATTCAGGACAGGATTAAAGATATAGATTTAAAATTCATTATCTCAGAGATGGTCATTGAGACAATGGGAATATATAACTGTAGAAAAAAGAATTATAGGGACTCAAGGACTGATTTCCATTCTGTTCTGGATCTAGTCCAATTCAATTCAACAAACATTTATTAAGCACCTTTTATTTGTAAAGTACTATGCTAGGAACTGTGAATACAAAGATAATATAATACAATACAATGATTGGATAGACTGTATTGAAAGTAGAGGAGAGATCCATTGTGTTCTATGAAAATTTGGAGGGAAAGAAGAGTTTTAGCTTAGAGATCAGGGAAGTGTGGAAATTTATTTTGATTTGAGGACCCTACCTTTGGGCTGAGATTAGAAAGCCTTAGGCCCTCAAAGTTTTTTCTGTGTGAAGGGCTGGTGCCCCTCCCCCTCAGCTTCAGATGAGCAAAAAAAGCCCTGTGGGCTGTACAAGATGCCAGGTTAGACAGCTGAAGGGAAAAGCCCCAGCTTCCTCCACCCTGAGAGGATCTATCTGAGAGATCCCGGGTTTGTCCAGGCTGGCCTCTGGCATAGCCTGTGCAAAGGTCCCTGGGTGTACAGCAGAGACACGGGGGCCCCTGGAGCCCTGGGTGTGGTATGCCTGGGATGCTTGAGCATCTCCCCCCACTAGCCGCAGCCCTAGGGTGGCTGGGGGATTAGCTTGGTGTGTGTGGGGCGGGGCAAAAAGCTCCGAGATTTGAGTGGAGAGAAGGAAGATATATATATATATATATATATATATATATATATATATATATATATATATATATATATATATATATACCAGGGAGTTAGACAGCAAAGGGTGGCTGACAAGATTAAGGAGGACTCTGGAGACTAGAGATGCTGAAAGGAGGCTGGAAGATTAAGAGAACAGAAGAACACTGGAGCACTAGGAGAATGGAAGGAGAGGTCGGTGAGAGAGAAACACAGGGGTTCAGCAGTGGCAGTATGGAGAGGAAAGTTAGATGCAGGGGGATTTCCAAAGTGAAAGGGACTTGGAGTTAGAAGAAAGGAGCTGAGCAGTGAAAGTGGAACATACCCTAAGGCAAGAGGCAGCAAGAGCTCTTATTTTATTAAAAGAAGACAGGTTGTATAATTCGCATTTCTTAACCCATATCTCTTACATTTATTTTTATAAATAAACTCTGCTTTGATTATTTAGTTAAGAGGCTTCTTAATCTTTTGCTTATCAATTTGGGAGCACTGTGGAGAAATTTTTAAATGGCCCATATTAAGTTAATAGCAGTCAGATAGCCAGTTACTCAAAAGTTCCCAGATTAGTCATCCACAGATTAGTCCCCCCAAATTGGACCAGTAAATCAGTAAAAATATTCTTACATTTGAATGGTGACCCAGATGGGACTAATGGCCCAATTATAATTTTTCTAAACTTATAATTTTTCATATACTTACAAGTCCAATAATATATAAGTCCAATTATATAATTTTTCAGACTAGATTAGACTAGATTAGCAAACCAACAATTAATTTTTTTTACAGAAGGATATATGAAAAAGTTAGTAACTGAGTAGTTTGAAAGGAAATAATTCTCTTGAAAGGTTGGGATGAGGAGTAGGATTTTAGGCATTGGGATGAGTTGATCCAATGCATGGAGGCAGAAAAAGATGGTGAGCAAAGTTTGAGGGACATCTGGTAGTAGAGTTTGACTAGAACCTACAGGATGTGAAAGGAAGGATAAAAAATGCTGTTCAAGATTATGTCTAGGGAATAACCTTTCTAATTCAGGTAAATGAAACCTACTTTTCATTTTCCATACCATTAACGGCCAAAGGGTCCATCTGTACCATCCTTGTTTTCAGTTAGAGTGATAACAGTTTAGTATATACTTTCTTGGGTGTCAAAATTCCTGTTTTTGAAGATATACCTCAATCCTAGCATAAGCATCAATTTAAAAAAGTAGAAAACAAATTTTGACTCATTACCTTCATCCTTAAAAAAAAGCAAAGGAGGCCTGAAAAGATAATTTCTTTTTGTGAGTGTGTATGATTTTTTTTTTCAGGGCAATGAGGGTTAAGTGACTTGCCAAAGGTCACACAGCTAGCAAGTGTCAAGTGTCTGAGGCTGGATTTGAACTCAGGTCTTCCTGAATCCAGGGCTGGTGCTTTATCCACTGTACCATCTAGCTGCCCAAAAGATAATTTTATTGAATATTTTGCATATTTTCACTACTTAGTTAATATCTGCAATGAACAATGAAATGCATTTTCCTTTTTTTTTTTTTTTTTTTTTGCAGGGCAATGAGGATTAAGTGACTTGCCCAGAGTCACACAGCTAGTAAGTGTCAAGTGTCTGAGGCTGGATTTGAACTCAGGTCCTCCTGAATCCAGGGCCAGTGCTTTATCCACTATGCCACCTAGCTACCTTCCTTTCTACTTGTAATAGAAACTAGGTTAGAATTATGGAATGGGATAGGTAAAATATGAATTTATTTGGCTTCATTTTAACTGATTTGTTTTCTATCCCCATTTCCCCAAATATTTGTTGCTTTCTGTCAGTTCAATTCTCTTATATTTCAACTGTGGGATATGTCTACCACATAATTCTAGGCATTTTAATCAAAAACATTTTTAAGACCTTGTTATTGCCTAAATCTTTTATTGCTGGAATCTCCAAGATTCCAGTACTAAATTCTAGTGATTTCAAATACATACATTCCTATAGGCCATGGATTTGAAAATATCTTAGATAAAAATAGAAAACTCTCATGATTTTATGAAGGTTTATCTATATCATCTATCTATCAACCTTTTTCTATCTATTTTTGTGTGTATATGAGTGCATAAGACTATGCATATACCCTTAAAATTTTAATTTATTTTGTTCCAAACTGGACAACTCCCCCCAAGAAAAGATCATATCAGATAAAACATAGAGAATGGTCTATGAAGTTGAATTTCTTTTTAATACAACTTGCTTTTTTAAAAGTATATAATAATACATTTTATACATAGCTTTCAAAGTCATCCACATGTTCTGTCCTTGGAGTCATGGATTTCTGTTTGACCAATTCTCATTTTTAGGGAGCCTATTACTTGGGCAAGGCTTATAACATTCTCTTCTAATTTATTTACTTTTCTAATTCTTTTGCTCCTCAGATCCCTTATTTCATAGTATCTCTGGACCCATAATAATTCTTCATAATGGTTGGTGTCTTCTCTTATGTTTATTACTATCTCCAGTCTTGGTTCCTGAATTGATGCTTTGTGCCAGGTCCAGGCTCCAGTCCCTGCTATGATTTTTGGATGGGGTATTTTCTCACCATTCTTTTGTTTTTTAAATAAGAATAAACATTTTTATTTAAAGTTTTGAGTTTCAAATTTTATTCCTCCTTTCCTCCCTCTCCTCCCCACTCCCTGAGGTGGTAGGCAATCAAATATAGATACATGTGTAAGTATGTAAAACACTACCATATTAGTCATTTTGTATAAGAAAACTTTAATTAAAAAAATGAAAGTGAAAAATAGCATGCTTCAGTCTGTGTTGAGTAAATATCAGTTCTTTTTTGGAGGCGGATAATATGCTTCATCAGTACTTTGGGATTGTCTTGGATCATTGTATTACTGAGAATAGTTAAGCCATTCATAGTTCTTCATCAAATAATATTACTATCACTGTGTACAGTGTTCTCTTGGTTCTGCTCACTTCACTATACATCAGTTCATACAAGTCTTTACAGGTCTTTCTGAAATCATCCTGCTTGTCATTTCTCATAGCACAACGATATTCTATCACCATTATATACCACAGTTTGTTTAGCCATTCACCAATTGATGAGCATTCCTTTGATTTCCAATTCTTAGATACCACAAAAAGAGCTGCTATAAATAGTTTCGTACAAATAGGTCTTTTTCTTTCTTTTGGGATGTCTTTGGGATATAAACCTAGCAGTTTCACCATTCTTAAGTGCCTTATTGTATCTATGATTTTACTTGTTCAAATTCTCCCACCATCAGTGAAGGCTAAAATTCTTCAGTGGCTTCTTATCTGGTGTGATTATTATTGCTCACTTATTTTCTGTAAATCCTTCATAAAAGATCTTAGTGCACTAGAGGCCCTGGGTCTTGAGGCCTCTGTTTGGTCTTTCTTTATATTTCCCCTTCCCTCTTTATTTTGATGCTTCCATCATTCTTCCATTCACTCAGGCTTACAACCTGTGTATGAGCTTCAGTTATTTACTTTCCCTTAACCCCAGTTCCCAAACCCAATATCTAGTCAATTGTCAGATCTCTTCTATTCTCCCTCTTCAGCATTTTCTTTTTTCTTTTATTTATTTAGAGTTTTGAGTTCCAAATTCTATCCCTCTCTCATTCCCTCCCTCCCTCCCCAACCCCTCCCCAAGGTTGCAAACAATCAGTATAGGTTATACATGTGAAATTATGTAAAACATTATCATATTAGTAATTTTACATAAAAAGACTCAAGTAAAAAAAAGAGAAAGAACAAAATAGCATGCTTCAGTCTGTGTTCAATCAATATCAGTTCTTACTCTTGAGGTGGGTAGTATGCTTCATCATTAGTCCTTTGGGATTGTCTTGGATCATTGTATTGCTGAGAGTAGTTAAGTCATTCACAATTGCTCATTGAGGTATAATGCTGTCACTGTGCACAGTGTTCTCCTGGTTCTGCTCACTTCACTATACATCAGTTCATATGAGTCTTTACAGGTTTTTCTGAAATCATCCTGCTTGTCATTTCTTAAAGCAAAATAATATTCCACTATAATCATATACCACAGCTTGTTCAGTCATTCTCCAGTTGATGGACATTCCTTCAATTTCCAGTTCTTAGCCACCACAAAGAGTTGCTATAAATATGTTTTGTACAATTCTATTTTCTATCTTCTTTTACCCTATCCCTCCTCAAAAGGGATTTGCTTTTGACTGCCCCCTCCTCTAATCTGCCATCCCTTCTTTTACCCCTCCCTCCTTATCCCCTTCCCCTCCTACTTTAGGGTTAGATAGGTTACTCCACCCAATTTGGTGTGTATGTTAATCCCTCCTTGAGCCAACTCTGATGAGATTAAGGTCTTTGAGCCAATTCTGATGAGTGTAAAGTTTATTTACTGCCCTGCTCCTCCCCCATCTCTTCCCCCACTCCATAATCCCTTTCTTGTTTCTTTCATGTGGGATTTTACCCCATTCTGCCTCTCTCCTTCCCCCTCCCCCAATGCATTCCTCTCACTCCTCAATTTTACTGTAAAGATGTCATCATGGGGCAGCTAGGTGACATAGTGAACAAAGTACCCACCCTGGACCCAGGAGTACCCAAGCCCAAATCTGTTCTCAGACAGAAGACACTCACCCACTGCATGACCCCGAGAATGTCACCCAACTCCAACCACCCCACAAAAAAAAGAAACAAAAAATAAATACTTTACAGACATCATCCCTTTGTAATCAATTTCTACCTCTTCCCTGTCTAAATTTATTTTTATCATCTTCCTTAATACTGAGAAAGTTCTTATGAGTTAGACATATCATCTTCCCATGTAGGAATGTAAACAGTTTTACATTTATTTATTTATGAAAAAGTCCTCTTTTTCATTGAAGTCTCTTTTTTCCCCCTGAAAGATTATATTCAGTTTTGCTGGATAGGTGATTATTTTGCTCTCTGGAATATTATATTCCATACCCTCTGATACTTTAGCTAGAAGTTGCTAGATCTTGTGTTATCCTGAGTGTGACTCCACAGTACTTGAATTGTTTCTTTTTGGCAGTTTGTAATATTTTCTCCTTGACCTTGGAGCTCTGGAATTTGGCTATAATATTTCTGGAAGTTTTCCTTTTGGGATCCCTTTCAGGAGTGATCAGTGGATTCTTTCAATTTCTATTTTCTATTCTGCTTCAGTTTCCTGGAAAATGATGTCTAAGCTCTTTCCTTGATCATGTTTTTCAGGTATTCCAATAATTTTCTTTTCTTTTCTTTTCTTTTTTTTTTTCGTGAGGAAATTGGGGTTAAGTGACTTGCCCAGGGTCACACAGCTTGTAAGTGTCAAGTGTCTGAGGCCAGATTTGAACTCAGGTCTTCCTGACTCCAGGGCTGGTGCTCTATCCACTGTGCTGTTATTCCAATAATTTTTAAATTGTCTCTCCTGGATCTATTTTCCCAGTCATCTCTTTTTCCAAGGAGATATTTCAATTGCCCTCTATTTTTTATTCATTTGGATTTGCTTTATTGTGTCTTGGTTTCTCATGAAGTCACTAGCTTCCATTTGTTCAATCCTAATTTTTAGGCAATTATTTTCTTCAGAGAGCTTTTGTATCTCCTTTTCCATTTGGCTTTTGAAGCTGCTGACTTTTTCTCATGACTTTCCTGCATCACTCTCATTTCTCTTTCCATTTTTTCTTCTACCTCTCTTACTTTATCTTCAAAGTCTTTTCTGAGTGCTTCTATGGCCTGAGACCAATTCATATTTTTCTTGGAAGCTTTGGATGTATGAGCCCTGATGTTGCTATTCTCTTCTGAGGGTGCACCTTGATCTTCCTTGTTGCTAAAGAAATTTTCTATGGTTCTCAACTTTCTCTGCTTGCTCATCTTGCCTTTCTTTTACTTGACTTTTAAATCCCTCTTACAGTGGGGCTCTCCTTCCAAGCTACACTCTCCCAAGCTTTAGAGGGTGCCAGGTGTTTTGGTTTAAGGGCAGGTTTTTTTTTTTTTTTCCACTCACCTGGCCTTTTCCCTGGTCCATAGATAACCCCAGGCCAACTTGCTAATTAACCAGACAGAAAACCTTGTGTTCTGTGGTTGTTAGCTCTGACAAGCCTGCTCCTCTCCCCTACCTGGGTCACCACCACTCAAGTCTATTTCCTGTTTCCCAGCAGGGGTGAAAAACTCAAATTCCAACTCAGCACCAGCAGAGACCTCTGTAATCTCCCCCCTGCCAACTGCTCAGCTCTCTCACCAGACAGTGAGCTTAGTTCCAGATAACACTGGTGCTATAGCTGATTCAGAGGCTCTGGGGATCTCTCTTCCTGGCTCACCCTGCCTGGGACTGGATCTGTGTCAGTGTGACTGTGGGGTTGGACTCTACTCCTGCCTTGGCACAGCAGCCCCCTCCTTCTGACCTTCTAAGCTGTCTTTGGATGGAAAATTATCTCAGCCCATTCTTTTGTGGGTTTTGCTGCTCCAGGAATTGTCCTATGGCATTATTTGGAGGTTTTGTGGAGCAATTGTGTTGTGAGTTCCAAGAGCTTACTTCCTTTATCCCTCTTCAGCATTTTCAAGATCTACCTCACTTGTCTACCAGTTTAGGCTCTTATCACTTCTTGCCTAGAATATTATAATAACTTCTTAATTAGTCTTCCTGATTCTAATTTCTCCTCTTTCTTATTTATCCTTCACACCACTGCCAAATTGATATTCCTAAAGCACAAGTATGGTTGTGCTATTCTCTTCCTCAAAAAGGATCACTACTCCCATTTCTTTTAGGATTAAATAAATGCCAGCCCATTAGTAGGTTAAAGTCTTTCACAGTCTGGCTGTAGCCTACCTTTTCAAATGTTCACATTTCTCCCTCTCAGAAACTCTGTATTTTAGCCAAACTGACCTACTTATACTCTGGGAATGATATTATATCTCTCACCTCAGTGACTTTGTATATGCTGTTTTCCATGTCTGCAATGTACTATCTACTCACCTTTGCCTCTTGGAATACATTCCACCTCCTACCTAAGCTCTTTCCTAATTTCCCTCAGTTGCTATAGCTCTTCCGACCTCCTACACCCAAGTGACTTTTTCTTTATTTTATATTTGCTTATATGTGTAAATATAGAATGCAAGATCTATCAATGCAGAAACTTTGTGATTTGTCTCTGTGCTCCAGGACCAATTATACTACCTTAAACATAATGATGTTTAATAAATGCTTGTTGAATTGAGCTGGATTTTACCATCTCACCTACCCTGTTTTGGATGATCTCCAGCTAAACTATTGCCTTTTCTTCCTAAAACATTGCACCCAGAACTGAACATCATGTTCCATATGTGGATTGACTAGGGCAAAGTATAGCAGAAAAAATTACCTCTCTAATTCAGCAAATTATACTCTTGATACAGATTGCATTATCTTTTTTATCCTCCATTTCATAATGATCACTTATATTGATTAAATCTGTGATCCCAGATTTTTTCAGATAAACTAGTCTCTTATCTCCTATATTATACTTTTGAAGTTGTTTTTTTTTATTTTTTTCAGATAAGCTAGTCTCTTATCTCCTATATTATACTTTTGAAGTTGTTTTTTTTTGAACCTATGTAAGATTTTACATTTATATCTAGTGTTACTGGCTACTCTGTTGAGATCTTTTTGTCTCACAACTTTCATACAATGTGTTAGCAACTTCTTCCTGAGTTATCATCTGTAAATTTGACAAGTGTTATTTATGACCTCCTCCAAGTTGCTGGTAAAAATATTAAATGAGGGAGGCAAGGGGAAGGGAATAAGCATCTATTTAGCAACTACCACGTACTGGGCACTGTGCTAAGTAACTTTTACATACATTATCTTCTTTGATCCTCACAACAATCCTACAAGGTAGTTGTTATTTCTTTTTTCTTTTTTTTTTTTGTGAGGCAATTGGGGTTAAGTGACTTGCTTGGGGTCACACAGCTAGTAAGTGTCAAGTGTCTGAGGCTGGATTTGAACTCAGGTCCTCCTGAATCCAGGGCCAGTGCTCTATCCACTGCGCCACCTAGCTGCCCCTGGTACTTGTTATTATTATCTCCATTTTACAGTTGAGGAAACTGAGAAAAATAGGGTTTAAATGACTTGCCCAGTATCACACAGCTAATATAAGGACAGGTACCAAAGGAATCTTCTAGAGTAATTTTCCCCCCATGTTAATATCAGCAATCAATAATTATCTTTGGAGCCTAGTGTCTTTCAACTACATCTAAATCCACCTAACTCTACCATTGTTACTTTCCATTTTTTCCTTCAGGACTTTTCCTGAGCACCACTTTCTATCTAAAGGAAACCTTTCTTAATCCCCCAAGATAAATGCCCTTCTGCAAACCTCCTATTTATTTATATTTATTTTCTTTATATTTATTGCTTATACTTATATGTATTATCTCCCCTGTTAGAATAGTCTAAATCTATTGATAATAAAGATTGTTTTATTCTGTATTTTTATATCCAAAGAGCCTGTATACCACAATGTCTGGCATATAATAGTTACATAGTAAGTTAAGCTTATTGATTGATTGTCCAGCCGACATGATAGAGCCAATGAAAATCATTAAGTCTTTATTCTTGTCTTTTTCTCATCTGTTGGCATCAAGAACTTAGACAAGTTCGATTGTAACTGTAGAAATAATACTTATCTATTATTATAATTACTATTGATTTTGATCTAACCAATTCATATTTTGACTTTTCATGTACAACCAATTCTGAGTTGACCCTCGTGATGAATAGAATTGAAATTGCTCAGTAGTCTTCAAACCTCTGACTGATTTCACCTCTTGATTCAGAACACATTTTACAACAGAGTTTTTACTCTTCCATGTTTCCCTTTGCCCACCTTTCTATTGAAGTCACCAAGCATCAAGGTGCATATTGACTTTGGAGAATCTTGTTAGGGTCTTCTTTAGTTCTTCCTCTTCAACCATACATTTGATAAATAAATAGCTAGCATTCATATAGAACTTTAAGGTTTAAAAAGCACTTTATATATGTCATCTCAACGTCACAACAACCTTGTGAGTTAGCTGCTATTATATTCCCATTTTGCAGATAAGGCTGAGAGAGCTTAAGTGACTTGCTCAGGTCCACACAGTTATGCAGGGTTTGAACTCAGATCTTCCTGCTTTTCCTGTCCACCTCATCATCTAACCACTCTATTTGCTCACAATTATTATGATCATTGCCAGGCATGAAAACCAAACATTCCATAAAGTTGCACTTTTTATTTACTTTGCTTGTATAATGAGACAACTTTTAATCTCCTTTGCTTACCCATCCAATGAAAAACTTGTGACCCGTCTTTCCATTTCTTTTCACTGATATCAAGAATGATAATGTGGATATAGTTAAATTCCCAGCTGTTTGTAGAACAGTTTGATTGCTTTGACCACCAACAGTTAAATTACTATTTGTACGTGGCCTAAGAATCCAGATACTTGTACCAATTTTTAAACTGTGTCCTTGTTATACCCTTCTCTACTTCTCTGCCACCACCAACCAGGGCAAGAAGAGGGAATTGCATAGACCTGATACCCATTTTGCATTTCTATCTGTTTCATGGGTTGCTATCAGTCTGCCTTCTGGATATATTTATTCATAATTAAAGGATTGGTGTATTGATTCCGGGTGTACATATCCTTGGAGGTTCATCCTCCCTTCAGTTTCATCTTTAAATGTTTTTGGGATGATCTGGTTTAATTGGGGCTCATGCCAAGCTTTCAGCAAACTTGCTTTTCCTTCCGTTGCTTCTTGCTGCTTTATTAATGGACTCATCATGTAGCTGATGAGGTACTGACTTCTCTGTTCTGGAATCATGCCTGTGACAATTGCTTAACAAGTTATTTACTTTTTAAAAAAGTTCATTGATGCTTTTTGTTTACATATGTAATTTCTCAGTATACATTTCCCCTGCTTCCATTCTTTAACCATGTAATAAAGCAAAACAGGTTAAAAAAAAAAACAACAGGCATTGCAGAGACCATATCTGACAGTATATGTATTATTTTTTCCCATAACTTGTTTTCCTAATATTTCTATTTCTTATGAGCATTCCTTCCTCTCTCCTCACTCCACCTCTTTCTAGTTCATGGCCTCATCACTTCTTTCCTTGATTATTGCAATAGCACCCTAATTCACCGGCTTTCTGCTAGTCTCTCTCCTTTCCAATTTGCCATATGGTTACCAAAGTGATTTTCTTAAAGTGCAGGTCTGGTCATATCACTCCCCTGCTCAATAAACTATAGTGGGTCCTTCTAGAATCAAAAACTAACTCCTCTTTTTGGCATTTAAAGTCCTTCACAACCCTTCCAGTCTTATTATGTATGGTTCCACTTCCCACATTCTGCAGTCTAGCCAAACCTGTCTTCTTGCAGACACTTGAAACATTGTTCCAAGTGAATCACTTTGTAATCCTTGAAGTGCCATATGATATTCTCAAGTATTCCATCTCCATGCCTGGAATGTACTCCCTCCTCAGCTCCATCTCTGAAAATCCTTAGCTTCCTTCAGAGCCCAAAGCAAATGCTGCCTCTAACTCATGAAGCCTTTCCTTGATCCACATATCTGCCCTTCTTTCTTTTTTTTTTTTTTGCAGGGCAGTGAGGGTTAAGTGACTTGCCCAGGGTCACACAGCTAGTAAGTGTCAAGTGTCTGAGGTCAGATTTGAATTCAGGTCCTCCTGAATCCAAGGCCAGTGCTTTATCCACTGTGCCACCCAGCTGCCCCCTTCTTTCCTTCCTTACAGAAATTGCCTTGTATTTATTTTGTACTTTGTAGTTATGGATCTTCATTGTTGTGTGAGAGCCAGCATGGTATAGTGTTTAGAGTGACGGCTAAGGCCAAGAAGACCTGAGTTCAAGTCCCACCTTTGACATATATTGGCTATGTGACCCTGGGCAAGCAGGGTGGCACATTAGATAATGCTCTCAACTTAGAAGTAGGAAGATCTGAGTTGTATGATTACTAGTTGTATGATCCTAGTCACTTAAGCTCTCTGAGCCTTAGTTTCCTCAATTGTAAAATGAGTAGGTTGGATTTAATGGGCTCAAAGGTCCCTTTCAGCTATAAATATGTGACCTGTCCTCTCGATACTCTAAGCAGCTTTCTAAGAATACAGCTATGTACTGGTTAGTGAAGTAATGAATCCTGTGAAGAGGTGGCATTATTTGAGTTTTCATTGCATATTTTCATTAGGCTGGAACTAATTGCTATATTTTACATATGATTATAACTTTGACTAGTGTTAATGAGAATAATGTGACCACTTCATAGGGTTATTTATTTTTTTTTGTACTAATTGAGACCTAGCTCCATGGGTTACAGAGAAGGGGATGACCCTGTATTGCTATGAGGTGCTTCCTCATCTGGGAGTTCCCTGTACACCAATGAAATCACTCATTTTACCCTTAACCCCCCCCCCCATCTCTTGCACTTATAAGTATACATGCTGTTTTCCCAAATAGAATGTAACCTTTGTTTTAAATATATATTGAGGTATGAGGACAAAACACCAGGGCCATGGGGCCAAGGGCTATTGATCCTGTAAGAGGTGAATGAATGTTTTGTACTTTTACCTTGACTCCTGTCCATGTCCAATTGGTGCAGGAGAAACTCACCCTTCTCTAGCTCCAATAGGAAGACAGCTCATTAGTTTTCCTTTAAATAAACTGAATAAATAATCAAAAATTCCTTACTGAAAACTTTTCATTATTCCTAATAGAATGAAGTTCCTCCCTTAGAGATCAGACCTAATAGGTACCCAACAGTGGCTATGAAGAATCCCTAGTGTTGTTCCACTTGAGTACAGGTGGAAATGATAACATGAATTACTTGTTTTGGGGATCTAGGAAAAATGCTGACAGAGGAACAAGTGTAAGAAAGTAATAAAACAGATTATAACTGGAAATACTTGAGCCATAAAGGATTGAGGTATGGGGAAAAAAAGAGGCAGAAAGTCTGTAAAACATAATTCAGGATATAATTTTGAACAGATTTTTTTTTTTTGCTTGCAGTTAGCTCCTGTAGTTGCTAGTTAGCATTGTGTAATGGTTCCCCAATTGTCTAGTGATTAAAGTGGTTATTTTAGAATTTCTGTTTTTGCCAGTGCTTATCATTCTATGCCTGCTGAAAAACAAACAAAAAGAGTAATCAGTTGAGAACATTTTAATGAGACAAACCAGTCAGTAGCTGTTGGTGACTTGCATCCAAGTATTTGTTCAAATTCAGGGAGGTTATGCACGGGTGTTTGATGGAGAGGGTGGGGTGGTACTGGGGGCTAATGATTGAGGAAAACAAAAAAAAATACAGATTGTCTGGTAACTTTTCAGCTATAGAAAAAGGTCACTTATGGGGAGGGTTTATTCTAGAATGTACTTTGAACAGATGGCTTGCATAACTTGTTTTCAATCCCCAACCAAAAAGGATTTGGGAACAAAATGATAATTCAGCCATTACATTAGTTGGAACTTCTGATATGTTGTGGATGATCTGAATGTTAAGATATAAACACAGATGCATATTAAACTATGGTAGTCATCTTCTGTCTTTCCCCTAAGCATTGCACCACTCTATAGAATATGGTATTTGCATTTGCAGGTTGCAGTATAATTCTCCCCACTTGAAAGGTGAGGAAAGAAATCATGTCACATAGTTAAATCATCTTCCTGAAGTTACTCAGGTCAGCAGAAGTATAAGGGGACCTCTGAGTGATTTCTGTTGGGATCTTTTTGAAAGAGTTCAGAAACTGACAAGCCATTTGCAATCCTGTGTATCACACAGTTTTGACAGTAAACTATGTCATGGTTATCATTTTAGGTCTCTTGGGTGTAAAAGGGTCAATATTCTACCAGTTACTGCTAGATCAAAATGAACCATGGAGTGCTTAATTAAATCTTTTCCCTTGTATTATAATGTGGGTTCAGTGTTTTACAATTGGAACCAGCATAGTCTGTCCCTATTGCCAGATTTCTTTTCTTTCTTTTTTTTTTTTTTTGTGAGGCAATTGGGGTTAAGTGACTTGCCCAGGGTCACACAGCTTATAAGTGTTAAGTGTCTGAGGTTGGACTTGAACTCAGGTCCTCCTGAATCCAGGGCCGGTGCTCTATCCACTGTGCCACCTAGCTGCCTGCTATTGCCAGATTTAAAAGAAAAAGTTAATTTGTCCATGACCTTGGCATTTGTTGGGAGAGAATGTGACAGTGGTTACCAAAAGGAAGAATAGGTTTTAACATTATGCTGAATGAGAAAGGACCTTATGACATATAAAATGAATGGGCTCATATTTAGAAAACTCTAGTTTAATTAATTATGGGATAGTGCACTAATATTCTTGCTTTGAAACAAAGCTCAAACTGAAATTGGTTCTTTGCTTCCTCTCACTGTTCCTACCCAGGCTGATAGGAGTGTAGTGGTTCATCATAGGGAGGGGTTGGTTAGTGATGGCTTGTGAGGGAAACTTCATAAAATGTGAACTAATAGGTATTCATTGCTTTTTTAATTGAAGATCTTTAGGCTTGCCAGGAAAGATAACAAAAATCCCTTAGGTTTGCAGGTCATTGGTAGATATCTTGTCGACTCTTATACTTGAGTCCAAAATAATCCTGCCATTTAACAAGAAGCTTTTCTTTGATGTTAATTTAAAATGTTTTTTGGGGGGTGGGTGTGGGAATGGGTAGGTGTGAGTGTATAAAGAATTATTTAAGAACCTGATGCTTGGGGCAGCTAGGTGGTGAAGTGGATAAAGCACCAGCCCTGGATTCAGGAGGACCTGAGTTCAAATCTAGCCTCAGACACTTGACACTTACTAGCTGTGTGACCCTGGGCAAGTCACTTAACCCTCATTACCCTGCAAAAAGACAAAAAAAAAAAGAACCTGATGCTTGTAAATAGAAAATGGACTTTTCAAATGAAGCTACTGCTCTACAATGGGAAAGGGCCACATTCAGAGCACTTCCAAATAATACCTGTAGTGGAATGCCTGTACTAAAGCATATATTCCACCAACCTACTCCATGCCTGGCCCAGAATTCCAAACCCTGGGGAAAGTCTGGGAACTTCTTTGTCTATAGAATGCAGTATGCAAGCCACAGCCACTCATTCAACACTGTGGTGCCTGTGATGGCTCATTGGTGTGTTGCCAAGTGTCCTCCTATGATTCGAAAGCACAGCTGGGAGTAGTCTCAGTTAGCATTGAGTTAAATTGGTCAACTCGGTGGGAGGGGAAGGAGCTAATTAAGTTGGTAAGATAAATGCACAAGGAAAATGACCAGCGGGCAAGAAAAGACCTATTCTAGGTTCTGAAGTTTCAACTATATAATGAGTGTGTGTGTGTGTGTGTGTGTGTGTGTGTGTGTGTGTGAATGAGCACATGAGGACAGAAGAATGATAGGTCTTCTGGGAAGGGAAATAATTCATGCTGAAGGAAGCTTGAGAGTTGAGAGAAGACTCTAATGTGTAAAAGGGGTCCTCAGTATTTCTAGGTTTTATATTTAGGTCAGAAGTTTAAAAAGCTGATCTTGAATTGGGGATTGCTATTTTACTGAACTGGATTTGAGCTTTACATGTATTTTTATGTGTATTTATCTGTATAGTAATTAATTAAAATCAGATATATTTAGAATTGATGTGATTTATAGGAGGACATGGACAAGTTGCCTAGGACAGGCAATAGTGGACTTATGGTAATCTTTGGACATAACCTTCACATTATTGACATCACAGATTCTTGGAATGTTGGCATACATATTTACAGCTAGAAGCAATGCCAGTCTAAATTCTAGAACCCACTTACCATCAAAGAAAGCTCCTTTCTAAAAAGAAGATCCCTTACCCTCTGCTGTTTGTAATATAGGCAATATGAGCCAAATGGAGAGACCCATTTTCCTCTTTTTTTTGTGGGGCAATGAGGGTTAGTGACTTACTCAGGGCCACACAGCTAGTAAGTGTCAAGTGTCTGAGGTCGGATTTGAACTCAGGTCCTTCTGAATCCAGGGCCAGTGCTTTATCTAGTGCACCACCTAGCTGCCCCCTCCCCCTTTTCCCTTTTGATGTGTTCTTTAGCCTTGAGAGACCACCTAATAGGTCCTAGGTCATTATGAATAGCTCTGGAATCATATTTTTTGGACTGTATTTTTGGTTTCATTGGTTTAGGGAGCATTTACATGATCAAATTCCTTTTGCTAATCTCCAACTGATCTGCAGTTTCCTGGGGCATTCAGAGGTGGTGACTTTTCTAGGGTCTTTCTTATCATTTTTGTCTGTTTATTGTTTGTTTTTTTTGTTTTAATTAATTAATCTTATTTTATTTATTTATTTATTTATTTATTTATTTATTTATTTATTTATTTATTTATTTATTTATTTATTTATTTATTTATTTTGTGGGGCAATGGGGGTTAAGTGACTTGCCCACGGTCACACAGCTAGCAAGTGTCAAGTGTCTGAGGCCGGATTTGAACTCAGGTACTCCTGAATCCAGGGCCAGTGCTTTATCCACTGCGCCACCTAGCCGCCCCCATAATTAATTCATTTTAAAAGAAGTATTATTATTCTCAGTCAACTGAAGGGAAGCTGGATGACAGAATGGATATAAGGACAGGAAGATCTGAATTGAAAACTTTTCTCAGACATCTACTAGCTTTTACCTGGGCAAGTAACCTAACCCATCTCAACCACATTTTCCTCATCATAAAATGGGGATAATAATAGCACCTACCTCATAGGATTTTTGTGCAGATCTAAGAACATATGTTAAATGCTTTGCAAACCTGAAAGTGTTATATAAATTTTAGTAGCTATTATTATTATTAACTTATTACTGTATATATCATTTGAGACTATTAAAAAGTTTATCTTTTTTCCTCTAAAAGGAAAATTCTTTTGGGGAGGAGAAAAAAGACAACTTTCAATAGCACCCATTTAACCAGATGGTGAAATGCTGAATTGAGCTAATAACCTGAGCTGTCCTGGGCTGGCTGCACCTTGTTCAGTCCCAGCGTCATTTAAATGATGCCCTCATCATAGATAGGTGGCCTTGGCCACTGTGTTCTGCCACTGAGGTCATACAGCTTCTTTGAAGACGTGTATGAATTTTCCACAAGGAGGAAAAAAAGCAATGTTTTAATGGCAAAAGGTAAGCATGTAAAGAACCTCCCTATGTGCACACACATGTTGTTTGGGCGCATTGCCAGCCTTGGAGTGATTGATTAAAACAGACTTCCTTTCAGCCATATTTCCAGCTATGCTGGGAAAGGGTGGAAGGGCACCTTTGAAGGAGGTGGGGCTGTGCATAATTATATCATCTTTCTTCTGCTTAAAGCAAACTTATTTTAGAAAGACAAATGACTGCCTACTCTGTAATAACTCTCAAAATCATCCTTAAAATACATTTGTACATTGTTACCACGAAGCAGATTTCTGAAACTTGTCACTTACTGACTTCTCTGGATAGACCTGACGGGGTTTTTTGGGGGGGTTTTTTATAAAATTACTAAGGCTCTTGGAACAGGGCTGACAGTTCTCAAGATCAAATCATCCAATGAAATAATATTTGTAAAGTGGGGTACAGTACCTGACACATAGTAGGTGCTTAATAAATGCTTGAAACCCTATATCTTCTACTCCCTTCAAGAGGTTTAGTTAGACTTACTTTAAAGGTATCTATAACAGCTGTGGTGGCAGCACAATAGTAATAATTCAGAGTTCAGTTTTACTGGCATTGTAAAAAATTATGATTTGTTAGTGTAGACAAGACTTTATTCTTGGGTTGTGTGTTAATATTGGGAAAAGGCACTTATCCCTGCTTTGAAACATAAAAATTGTGGAATTCAGATCTATTTAAATTTACTCAAGGACACATCCGTGGCTTTTTTTTTTTTTAGTGAGGCAATTGGGGTTAAGTGACTTGCCCAGGGTCACACAGCTAATAAGTGTTAAGTGTCTGAGGCTGGATTTGAACTCAGGTACTCCTGACTCCAGGGCCGGTGCTCTATCCACTGCGCTACCTAGCTGCCCCCATCCGTGGCTTTTTAATCAAGGTAAACTATCTTATTCAAATACTGATTGACAATGGAATTACAAACAGGACTGCAGGTTGTGAATTTGCTAAATATTTTTCCCAGTAGTCATTAGCTGGTATTTGGGTGATATATAAGAAAGTCCATACTTGGTCAAACCAGTTGTCTTTCCAATTCAGCATTCTCTTTTGGAGAATGATTCCAAGGGAAAGCAAATGAAACATGAGAGATACATGCTAAATAACTAATTAAACCAAGGTCCTTCTTGAATCTATCCCATAGTCCACAAGTCACAAAACAAGATTAGTATTGCTTCTTTCATAGTTCTAACGTGTATAAGCCCTCCCCTGCCTAATGTTTTTCACTGAATCTACAAAAACAGAATGCTAGGCAAACATGTTTTAGTGCTATTAGTTCTGCAGGAACTATGTTGTGTGATACCTGGGTGCTCAGTTCAATATTAGAATGAAATGAATATTATAATGTACTAATGACATTATAGTGAAATGACTGGGTGGGGCACTGTTATGTGGAATATGTCTCTACAATGGGTCTGTATATGATTGAATTTGTACATAGTTTTATATGTATTTGTTGTTTTTCCTGAGAGAATGTAAGCTTTGTGAGGACAGGGAATGTTTCATTTTTGTTTTTGTATTTCCAGAGCATAGTATAGTGCTTGTGATGTAGCAGACATTTAATAAATGCATATTGATTACATATAGACAATGATATATAGTTTATATACATGATTACAGTTGCATCAATATTTGAGAGATTTGTGATTTTTTCAGTCAGTATCCACCTCAATGATTCAGATTGTAGCCTCTCTACCCCTCAGTAGATGATCCCCATGAATTTCTGAAAAAGTCATCATCTTCAGCAAATTCGGTGATAATTAGATAAGATTTCTAAGTGCACAATACGTCTCCATAGTATACACATATATGTAGGCATATACATATGTACTCTGGGGAAAAATATTTATAAATATGAATTGGGCTCCATACCATTTGAGTGGTTAACTACCTCTAGTTATTGCAAGTTACAGATTTGCACCAACATTATGAAGTTGTTTTTTAAAAAAAATTATGTCAATATTTGGACATCAAAATTGGGCAGAGTTCCTTCCTCATGGACATAATCCCTGTGGACTGACAATTTCAACTGAGCCATGTCATCTTCGAAGAAACCTTGATATGTTCTTTTTATTGCTGACAGCTATACAATAGAGTGTTTCCATTTTCCCTGGTGCCTGATAAATACTCTGCAACCTTGAATGCCTTCTACAGGTAGTTCCTGACATAAAATTTTTGAAAAAGAAAAGATTTGTTTTCTCTGATAGTTCTGAAATCCTCTAAGAAACAAGGGGATAGTATGTTGTCTGGAAATCTTAAAAAAAAAAAAAACTTTTCATTTTACCTGATTCAGATCTAATAATTCAGAAGACAATATAATAAAGTTTGAAATTTCAAGAAAAAGAAGACAGAAGGGAACTTTACTTTTTGTTTTAGGTAAAGGAGAAGATAGTATGAAAAAATGTCATAAAATTTAAGCACACACTCCAATAACGCAGAAGGATATAAAATTCAGTATTCATTTCCTAAAGGAGGACATATTTGAATGGGAATTTCTTAAACTTGTGTACTTTGAAATGCTGATAAGCTATGGAGGCATATCAGTGTTTTAATATTTAAAGATAAGTTGTGGGGCTGGAATTTGTGACTGTTAATTGTCACACAATTTTTAAAAGTGCTAGGAATCAGGGGCAGCTAGGTGGCACAGTGGATAGAGCACCGGCCCTGGATTCAGGAGGTCCTGAGTTCAAATGTGGCCTCAGACACTTGACACTTACTAGCTATGTGATCCTGGGCAAGTCACTTAACCCTCATTGCCCCCCCCCAAAAAAGTTCTAGGAGTCAGGAAAGCAAGTATATTAATTGGGGAAATATTTTGACTACAGTTTTTTTTTTATTTCTTTTGAACTTTTTTATATAATTGAGGGCTTGATTCTTGCCTGTCTCCATCTTGAGCCTTGAGTAATAGAAGCTTTGCAGCTTTTCTGTATACTGCGTTATTAGCTTGCTCTAGACCCGAGCTGCCATCTTTTTTGATCTTTCTAATCATAGATCCGCCACCTCTAAATGGTACCTGCCAAAAATTCCTTTTGAAATATTGGATATGCTGGCTTACTGACACTGAATCTTCTCTAGTGTGTTTGGGGAGCACTTTTCAACCTCTATTCCACTGTAGTATTCAGAACACTTTCCAAGATAGAAATAACATAATAGACTATCCACTTTATTTCCCTCCATATTTACTGATGGGAAAACTGTAAAATAAAGGCTGTATCCTAAAATGGACAATAATATAAATGACCTGAAATGATTCCATCCTTGCAGAGACATTAAAGCATGTAAAGATGGCAGTGTTGCTTAATGCATAGAGAGCCTCAGAGTCAGAAAAATTGGGGTACATGACCTACCTACTTCATTCAGTTTTTACATCCCCCAGGAAACTCTTTTACACTATAAGTTATAGAACAGTTGCTGATCTGCATTGATAAAAATCTCTTTACCAGAAGTTCCTTATGCCGATGAGGTCATGGAACCATTTAAAAAAATCTCCTTTTAATAGTGGTGTGTATATTTGGTGGCCACTAACTCCTATTTTTATTTTTATTATTATTATTTGGAAGGAGGGAGGTTAAGCTATAAGAAGGTAGCAACTCCTGCTAGTAGCTTTAAGGAAGGAATCCCCCTCTCAAACACTGAGGATGCCTGGAGATAAAAGTTGTTTTTAGGCCAGTGTTCCTTATACCTTGACTTTCCAGTTATTTGTGTGATTATGTCGGAAGGAGATCAGAGACCTTTCATAATAGCAATGCTGCTCTGAGAATTTGATTTCACTGGATGATTATGTATTTTCTTTTCTTTCTTTTTTTTTTTTTTGCGGGGCAATTGGGGTTAAGTGACTTGCCCAGGGTCACACAGCTAGTAAGTGTCAAGTGTCTGAGGTCAGATTTGAACTCAGGTCCGCCTGAATCCAGGGCTGGTGCTTTATCTACTGTGCCACCTAGTTGCTCCATGTGCCACCTAGCTGCCCCTACAGTTATGTATTTCTGTATTGGCGTTCCCAACTATTACATGTTTCTAGGAAAATCTTGTGGATTGGGCTACATTGCAAGCTCAGAGCCCACAGTATACCAAAAGGTAGGGCTAGGATAACTCACATGGTCAATGGCCGCAGTGGATGATGACTTTGTGTCAAAGGTCACAGACAACTGTAGCCTTAGCAATACTTTCTGAGCTCTCCTTATTCTTTCTGGCATGCTTTTGTAGGGACAACTTGACAGACAGTCAAGGGATTCTGATGATAATTTGAAGAACTACGGTAATAGACGTATGACTTACACAGGATCCTCACAAAGTCTTTAGGTGGTTTTAAAAAATGTAAAATGTGACTTCTTTTAATATTTCACAACTAGGTTTTAGACATAATCAAAACAATCTCTGGCAATGAGCATATTATTTTCTTCTCACAGCTAATATAGCTTAAATTTGCCACAGGACATGGGATCTGAAATAATGTAGTTTTGTATAATAATGAAATCTTGTTGACAAATTTTAACAAAATTGAATTTAGAAAAGTATCTAAAGATTATTTATATTTATTTATTATTTATATTTATTCCTATTGTAGCTACAATTGATGTAATTGTGGCATAAAATAAGAAAAAAGGACATTATAAAGTTCTTGTATTTCCAACACATACATTTCTTATAGTGTTTGCCTGTAAACTGATTTCATTCAGTCCCTGAGTCTGAAAATCCATGCTAATTGACCATTTCATTGTGTTTCATCTGATGGTATACTATTTTGGTACATTGTAATGTGAACTATATTAACTCAACATTATTCACTTGAAAAAAAAAGACTTGAAAAAACAATCAGAATAAAATGGATACAATAGTTGTTATCTTGTATTAAATTAAAAGATGTCAGGGAAAATATCTTTAGGTTTCTGAGTAGCTGAAGTCTTATGTCAATTTACTTTTTACAACATTGGATCATAAATAATTTATTCTAGAAACACCATTCACCTATTTACCAACTCTCTCTATCTCTCTCTCTCTCTCTTTCTCTTTTGTGGGACAGTGAGGGTTAAGTGACTTGCCCAGGGTCACACAGCTAGTAATTGTCAAGTATCTGAGGTTGGATTTGTCCGCAGGTCCTCCTGAATCTAGGACCTGTGCTTTATCCATTGCACCACCTAGCTGCCCCAGCAACTATTTTTCTCTTGAGTATCAGCTATATATGAGGCATTCATTGAACAGGGTTCTAATAGAGATGGACATACAAGACAGGCAGGCATAGTACCTATCTTCAACTTACAGTATAGTAAGATAAAGTGTAATTTAGTAAGGAACTTATAGCTTAGTAAGATATTTATACAAATCTTCACACAAAATAAAAATGGAAAAACATAATGAAATCAATTTGAAAATTATCTCAAAGATGAAAATGTGAACTACCTTATCTTCTTCCTCACCCTTCTCCTTTCCTCCTCTCCTCTACCTACTAAAACCTAGTCCACCAGTAGTAATAAGAAAATTGATCAGATGTCAGAGAGGGCTTAGGTTAGGGAAGGAGCCCTGTCCCTTTTTGTCATTCAATGCACTGAATTTTATACGCAATAATTCAATTTAACAAACATTTATCAAGGACCTATTATGTACAAAACACCGTGCTAGGTGTTGGGGACAGAAAAAACAAAAATGAGCCAGTCTGTTGGCCAATTCCTTTCATAGAATTGTAGCCTGACCTTTGTTACAGATGCCCCAAGGTGTTCAAGGACAATGTTTCCACTGATTTTGTGATACAGTTTCACCACAGTCAAAATTCCCTCCAATTTCCACTGCTCCAGTTCAGCAATATGGCCAGGCATAGGAAGTCTCTCCAGCAAAGATGTCAACTGGAAACCTGCCCCTTTTATCATGCTGCCCCACTGTGCTTAAGTCCCTTCTCTCTTCTAAAGAGGTTTCTGTATACACAGTGTGATCAGAGGTACAATGTTTTCTAAACACTAGCAAAAGAAAACTTGGTCGTCCCTGTGAAAGTCTAGTGTTCTTTTTTTTTTCAGGGCTATTGACCACAGCCTCTGCCTTCCTGCCTGCTTTCCTTCTCCTCACCAGAATCCCAAGTTCCCTGTTAGGCCAACAGCATCCTCCTTTTAAGATCCATCTTTCCTTCTCCTTCCCCTGGCAATGGTGGCGAGAGGGTAAACATCCTCTCTGCTTATCCTGGTGGAAATGAATAATTCCTGCTAGAATGTCCTTCATCCGTGTCTCAAAGTGTAACAAGCATGATGGATGGCATTGCTTGAGTCCTTTCCTGTAAAGGTTTATCCCATATGGCTAAGAGTGCTTTTGGTTAGCTGTTTTCTTCTAGGTCACCCATGCTTTATAAATGAAGTCTTATATTATGCAGCTCAAAGCATTCTTAACCTTTTTTTTTTTCTCTTAGAATTTTTCCTTCTGCTTCTCTTGGAATGTTGAGCAAAACTAAAGGCCATTCCAATATCTACCTTCATAATCTTGGCATATGTAGGGTCCTGCCATCAGTGAAGTGTTTTGCTGGCTCTAGCATTTTAATGGCCAAAAATGGAGGATGACCTAAAGCAGGGGTTCTTTTATTATAATAGACATTTTTATTTAAAATTCTGAGTTCCAAATTTTATTCCTCCTTCCCTCCTTCTCCTCCCCCCTCCCTGAGGCAGTATCAAATATAGGTTATACATGTGCAATTATGTAAAACATTACCATATTAGTCATTTTGTACAAGAAAACTTGAATGAAAGAAAAAAAATGAAAGAAAGTAAAAAATAGCATGCTTCAGTCTGTGTTCAATAAATAGCAGTTCTTCCTTTGGAGGTGGATAATATGCTTCATCATTAGTCCTTTGGGATTGTCTTAGATCATCATATTCCTGAGAATAATAAAATTGTTCAAAGTTCTTCATCAAAAAATATTGCTGTCACTGTGTACAGAATTCTGGTTCTGCTCACTTCACTATGCATCAGTTCATATAAGTCTTTCTAGTTCTTTCTGATATCATCCTTAAAGCAGGGACTCTTAATTGTTTTTGTGTATGTCATGGACCATTTGGCAGTTTGGTGAAGCCTGTGGGTCCCTTCTGATAATCATGTTTTTTAAATGAATAAAATAAAATACATAGGATTATAAAAAGAACCAATTATTTTGAAATATATTTATCAGAATTTAAAAAAAAATTTCATAGACCTTGATCTAATGCAATCACAACATCCCCTAAACAATTGAGAATACTCTCTATTTTATCTTGAGCGTTACACCTTTTCTTAGGGTTCTAAATAGTCTTTCCCCAAACTACCCTGCCCCCCCCAACCCTCAACTCATGGTGAAACACTGTGATTTAGATTTTTAAATCTGAGGGAAATGCATTCAGACATGTTAGAATGGCAACCTTCTGACACTCTACATTCACCATAGGAACCTATAAAGGCCTGGGCCTTACAACACTTCCCTAAGGGCTTGTGATCCCTTGTCAGGGAAGTACAAATATAATCTCCTAACATATTGTTGAGTTTGATTTTCACACTAGAGACCCATATAGACTGGAAACCTTACTCTGAGGGCTTGGACACCCCCAATGGGAAAATCGATTCTAGTTTTCCACAAGGTAATCCCTTAAATATCAGACTTTAGCTTTTTTTTTTTTTTTCAGAATTTAGCTTTTGAAATAATTCCTGGTAATAGTGGAGAGCAACTTCCAGATATTTTGTTTTTTCCTATCCTGGCTTCATCGCTTAGTGATCCACCAATGGTTGGGGATTACATTCTCCTCGTCAACCCAAGAGACTGATGCTTCCTTGGAACTCTCCCTTCTCATTGTCTCAATCGTCAAACCCTTTCATTAGAGTTTTTAGGTAACCCTAAAGCTAACATTCTCCAGAGACTCTCCCTTCCCACTTTAGAAGCCTAGATTCTAGGACTCAAAGTTCAGAAACCCTCCTTTAAGGCAGTGTGGATAAAAGCACATGCAAGTGCCATTGGTCTTTGGGAACTGGGAAATAGGACACCTGCACATAGTTATCTCCTGGCACAAGTTTATCCTTATCACTGTTGTTGTCTTCTTTGCCCTCTGAAAAGTGAAAGGGACCAAAAAGGGTGATTCTGTACCTGATCTCTATTTTCATAGGCCAACACTAAGGAGTGGCCCCAATGAATAATTGTTTGGCAGTAAAAGCCAAATAATTTATCCTTATTCAGTCTACAATAGCCAAAGCTCAATTTATGATCTACAATCAAAGTCTCAAACATAGGCCTGTGAACTTCCTAATTTTATCAGGCAATTCTCTTCAACAGCCTCTTATACTCATTACCTCTTTTAAAAATAATTTCAGGGGCAGCTGGGTGGCACAGTGGATAAAGCACTGGCCCTGGATTCAGGAGGACCTGAGTTCAAATCTGGCCTCAGACACTTGACACTTACTAGCTGTGTGACCCTGAGCAAGTCACTTAACCCCCATTGCCCTGCAAAAAAAAGAAAAAAAAAAGAAAGAAAGAAAAAAAAGGGGGCAGCTAGGTGGTGTACTGGATAAAGCACCAGCCATGGAGTCAGGAGGACCTGAGTTCAAATGCAGCCTCAGACACTTTACACACTTCCTAGCTGTGTGACCCTGGGCAAGTCACTTAACCCCAATTGCCTCACCAAAAAAAATAATAATTTCAGGGACATGGCTTCCTCCAAGACCAAGGTGGCACTGACTTGACCAAACTCACCACTAGTTTACCTCCATTGCTGTCTCTTCATCAGAATAGAAGCAGAATTATATCTGTGCTTGTGATATCTGAAAACAGCTAAAAATCATCTTCAGACTTACTGACAGACTTCTAAATAGAGGGTTCCTCTCCTTTCAGCAGAGCTTCCCAATCCAGACTCTCTTTCCACAAAATTGCCTATAATGTAAAGAGTAACTTCACCAGGATTGTAATGTTATATGATTAGGTTTTGAATGTTAGCTCGCAGTGACCTGTGCCCATTCCTATTGTCACTGAAATGTGAATTAGTGGTTATTAAGATGGTAGGTTTATGTAGAAACAAACTTTTGCATTATAGTTGCCTCAGAAACATGTACTGTGAATTCTTGCTGTACCTGGAGCCAAGCGGCATTCTTCACCCTAACCCCTCCTTCCCAATTTCTCTTTAAACCCTGGATCACACCTTATCAGGTTATATATAGGAAGTGGAACATAATTTTCATAATGCCTGTTTTTCTGTTACAGTTCCATGGCCTCTGACTACCAGTATCCTCTCACTTCTGATGCAGACATACCTTAATGGAAAGGGAATGTCTTAGAATGTATTGAAAAGAAAGCATTTTCCACTTACTTTTTTCTTTGATCTTAGAAAAACATGGAAAGACTTGCATGAAATAATGAAAAACGAAGTGAGCAGAACCAAAAAAACATTGTATGCGGTAACAGCAATATTGATTTAAGAATGGCTTTGAAAGAATAAGTCATTTTGACTATTATAAATACCGAAATTAACTATAAAGGACATTTGAAAAAAGACACTATTTGTATCCAGATAGAAGTAGGTATAGAATAATTTTACACATACACACACACACATACACACATTTATATATTTGTGTCTAATGGTAGCCATCTCTAGAGCAGGGGTGGGGGTAGGGAAGAAAAAAAAGAATAGCAAGTTGTACATAATATATTTGCAGTTTCATGTGGAATCGGCTTTTTTTTATACTATGTTGTGGAAATGCTTGTTTTATTCCATAAATTAAAAATAAAATAAATTTTAAAAAGAAAAGAAAGCATTTTCTGCTTATCCTATGATACACACTAATCTCCCTGATATTTTCCATTAAAAAACAAAAGAATAAAGTCAGAAAGCTCATGTGGTTCAATCAGACACATAAGCTCCTTGAGGAGAACACTCGGAGAACAAGGAAACTTACCACTAGACACAAAAAGGACAATTCCCCACAACCCTGCTGCCGTGCTTCACTGAGGTTTCCCTTGCCTTCTTCTTGATCCCTCTTCTGATCACCAGTGGATTGTGCCCACACACTGCGATGAGGGCAGATTTCTAACCCTCAGGAGTAGAAGCTGGGCTTCTTTCTCTTTCTATATGCCCAAAGGTCCAGTATGGGACGATGAGAGCTGCTGCCTTCTTACCACTCACTCAACTTGGCCACCCTGCCTTTCCTTCTTTCCTAATATTTATTTGATCATGGCCTGGTACTTGTCAGTTTGAAGTTATGGCAGTTCTCTTGTTGGCCATGTTAGTATTACTTTGTTCCATGGTCTGTCAGTCAAAAAGCATTTATTAAGCCCTTACTATCTGCTGGGCACTATGCTAAACACTGGGGATACCAAGAAAGGCAAAGCTACTGTCCCTTCTCTCAGGGAACTTAAATCCTAATGGGGGAAAAAACCATGTAAATAACTACATACATACATGGTATATAGAAGGTAAATGGGAGATAATCTCAGAGCAACCTAAATAGCTGTGTTGGTAGGAACTGAGAACAGCCATCTGGAGAAAGTGAAATTTGAATTGAATCTTGAATGAAGTTGGGACAGCCAAGAGGTAAAAGTAAAGAAGAAGAAAATTCTAGATATGGGGGTATTTGTGGGTTGGTAGGTGGAGTGTTGTGCTTGAGGAACAGCAAGCAGGTGGCAATATAGCTGGATCCTAGAGTACACGGAGAGTAAGGGAAGGAAGGGTCCAGGTTGTGAAGAACTTTGAACTTCAATCAGAGGGTTTGATAGTTGATCCTTAGGGTCATGGGGCGCCAGCCCCTGGAGTTTAGTAGAGCATGACATTGAGAGGGATATTGGGATATGACCCTCCACTGAGATGGAAAGTGTGCCCCTCTTCAGCCTAGTGATCTGATCTCAAGGTCTTAAAGTCCCTTAAAGCCCCTTATTTCTTTCTCTCTCTCTCTGTTTTTTTCTCTAGAGAGAGAAAATAACGGGAAGCTACTATTACCCTTTCTAAATATAGGCATATCAACTTAAAAATTGCTTCATAGGGTCTGCTCCGAGACATCATGTAGATATGATAAATTGTTGCTGAAATAGGAAATTTTGCAAAATAACCTATGGCTGAACCCCTGAGGTTGGGGCACTATGACCCAGGAGAGAGACTTATCACTGAATATCCCAGGAGAAAAATTTGTTGCTGAACATATAGTATTAACCTAATTACCACATTTTGCTTAAAATAGATGTCTGTAAAGAGTATAAAAATTGCTTGGTTTCCTAATCTTGGGTTGTGTCACACCTGGTTGTCCCAGTGAGTGTGGTACACCTTTCTTTCGAAAGAAATAAAATCAGGGTTTTGGGCTCCTTTCTCCTCGAGTCTTGATTACAGGGGTTGGTGGTTGTACTTCCCATCCCACTCAACATGGTCAGACCTGTGCTTTAGGAAAATCACTTTGGCAGTTGAGTGGAGAATGGATGGGAACAGGGAGATAGTTGAGGAAGGGAGACCAATCAGAAGGTCATTGTAATAGTCCATATGAGAGGAAATGACAACTGTACAAACAGGGCTGTGGTTGTGTAAGTGGAGAGAAGGGGACATGAGGGATACGTGAAAGTAGAAACAGTAGTTGCAACAATGAATTAAATGTGAGGTGAATAAGAATGAAGAGTTGATGGTGAGCCCATTGTGTATTGGATCTCTTAACTTGATTAACTAGTTGAAACTTCTGGACTGTTATTCATAGTTGATGAGAATATGTAGATGGATCATGGCAAATCTATAATCACTACCGTAAAAATAACTCAATCAGACACGTCCTTCCCAAGTTTCTTCAGTGGCTTGCTCTTCTTATTTGAAGAATAGCCACTAAAAGCTGTGGTGGTGGTGGGATACATATTAAATGGAATAGAGCAATCTTTTTTTTTTATATAATGACATTCTCATTAGTGATGACTGAGGAACTGCTACATGTTGACTCTACTACCTCCATAATTGATGTTCCATTCATTTACATTCACTGTGACTGTGCACAAAGTAATTGCAAAGTAAAATGGGGGGGGGTACTGAAAGAAGTGTCACTGGTACTTAAGGTGAAACAGGAAAGAGTGGTGGAACCTGTCAAATATAGTAAAATCTATTCTCTTCAGTTAAGGATGCCATATTTTAGGAAGGACATTGATTAGCTGGAGGTAAATATAAATGAAATAAAACAAGTCTTGTGGCAAAACAAGTCCTTTGAGTGCCTATGACATATATACACATGATTGCATAGTTTTTATTTAATTGTCTCCGAGAAATAATCACATATTTGTTGGAAGGGATCTCAGAGACCATTTGGTGCAACTCGTATGAGCTTAAGTAAGAATCTCCTCTTTGGTGTAGCAAAGAAAGAGTCATCTCACCTTTTACAGAGCTCTCAAGTGTGAGGGGATGGCTACTCCTATATGACGTAGTGAATAGAGAACTATACTTGAAATCAAGAAGGCCTAACCACTAATGCTAACTGTGTGACTGTGGATACGGTCTTTTGCCCCTCTGAAAATTGCATTTCTCCTCTGTAAAAAAAGAAAAATAGTATCCATAGTATTTACCTCACATGGCTGCTGGGAGACTAAAATGAGACAAGGTATGCAAAATACTTTTTAAACTTTAAAATACTATATACTCAAATATTTAGATATGTCTGAGATCCCATTTATTGAAATATTCCCTCCAATGATTAGACCTGATTATCCTATGCAATTCTTTTCTTTTCTTTTTTGGTGAGGCAACTGGGGCTAAATGACTTGCCCAGGGTCACACAGCTAGTAAGCGTTAAGTGTCTGAGGCCAGATTTGAACTCAGGTCCTCCTGACTCCAGGGCCGGTGCTCTATCCACTGAGCCACCTAGCTGCCCCTATACTATGTAATTCTTGTCTACATTCTTCCATGAATTTTCAACAGGAGGCTCTACCCCAAAGTCATCCTCACTTTCTTGAAACATTTACCCCTTACCTTGCCATGTGACCAACCCATCTTTATTTTCAATGATGTATTTACCTAATATCAAAAATACTTTATAAATGTCAGCTATTATTTATATTATTTGGATAGCCCTGTTAGGGATGTTTTTTCTTACATCAAGTCTAAATTTGACTCTCTGCTACTTATACTCATTGCTTCTAATTAAGTCCTTTCGTTTCAAGCAGATCAAGTACAATCCCACTTCTATATGACTGAGCTTCAAATATATGAAGAAAATTATCATATTTCCCCTAAAGCTGATCTTTTTCAGGCTAAGTATTGACAATTCCTTCAATTGATCCTTATATAGCAAGAATTTGAGGTCCTTAATGATCCTGGATGCCCTCTTCTGAGGATGGTATATGCTCATTTTTAATATTCACCAGTACTATGGAGAATGTCCTATGGGAAGTCCAAACAATAAAAATGTCTTCCCTATTGATTCCATGGTTCTTTTTAAATGCTATTTTTCATACATGGCATTGTGCTATATGTATCAAATCCTGGAACACAATAAATTATTTTAGTGAAAGCCATAATTATTTGAAAGATGTCACTTAAACAGCGGCATTAGAAAAATAAAGTGGATGAAAAATGTACAGTGGCAAGATTATTACATACAGTTTGTTGGTCCTATGGACCTAGTTGACTGATTTAAAAATATTGTGGATAGGCAAAATATCATAGTCAAAAAGCTGGGTTCAGAGTTAAGTAGTTGTAATTTGGACTGAATTGATTTTGGTAAATTGCACATTGATTTCAATCGTTCTAAGCTACTTGATGTTCCAAAAGCCCATTATTTAATACCAATATTTTCTCCATGATGTTGGTGCTTGCCAAATGTTTATTTACTGATTGAATAATATAATAGTAGGTCACTAGACACCTTGGTCTTAGAAGATTCAAAAATACCTGTCACCCAAATGGCAGTGAAAAGTAGCAGCATAGTTCTTATTAATTGCAGCCTTTTAACATAATATTACATTACATTACAATGACTTGTCAGTAAGTTAGTCAATAAACATTTATTAAGTGCCTTCTATGTACCAGGTACTGTGCTAAGTGCTAGAGATGCAACAAGAGGCAAAAGATGTCTTGCCTTCAAGGAGCATTCAATTGAATGGGGAAGACAACAAACAAATATGTACAAAAAAGTTATGTATAGGTTAAATAGGAAATAAGTAACAGAGGGAAGGCATTAGAATTAAAATTTTTTTCTTCTATTTAGAATTTTATTCTCCAAATTACATGTAAAAACAAATTTTGACATCAACTTTTAAAAACTTTGTGTTCCAACTTCTCTTCCTCCTTCTCTTTCCATCCTCACCCCCAAGAACTCAAGCAATTCAATGTAAGTTATACCTGAGTAGTCATGGAAAACATCTCCACATTAGCCAGGTTGTGAGAGAAAATAGACAAAAACAAAACTTCAGATTAAGGAACTTTCAAAAAAATTATGCTTCAATCTGTTTTCAGATACCATCAGTTCTTTCTCTGTAGAAGGATTGCAATTTTCGTAAGTCCTTCAGAGTTATATTTGGATCATTGTATTGCTGAAAATAACTACGTGGGAAGGCATTCGAATTTAAAGGGATTGGGAAAGTCTTCCTGTAGAAGATGGGATTTTAGTTGGGATTTGAAGGAATCTGTGGAAGCTAGAAGATAGGGAGAGCATTCCAGACATAAGAGACAGTCAGAGAAAAATGCCCAGAGCTGAGAGATATAATGTCTTCTTCAAAGAGGCCAGTGTCACTGGATCTGAGCATCTGGTAGGGTAAGAAGGAAGGGCTTTGAATGTCAAACTGAGCATTTTGTATTTGCTCTTGGAGGCAATAAGAAGCCACTGGAGTTACTGAGTAGGGGGGTGACACTGTCGGACCTTCACTTTAGGAAAATCACTTTGGTGACTGAATGGAGGATGAATGGGGAGAGATGAAGCAGACAGATCCACCAGCAAGCTATTGCAGTGATTCAGGGTTGTTAATAAGGTCCTGTATCCGTGTAGTGGTAGTATCAGAAAAGAAAAGGGGGGGTATATTTGCAAACCACTGAGTTAGTTCATCAGTACATCTATCTTGGATAGGACAATGAACTAGACTTAGAGGGAGGAAAAAAAATAAGCATTTTTAAAAACATTTACTAGGGACTGGGAATATAAATACAAAAAAAAAAAAAAAAAGAAAGACAGTCCCTGCCCTTAAAGAGCTTACATTTTAATGGAGGTGGGTGTGCATGGGGGAGACAACACACAAAAAGGAGCTGAAAAGTGGGTATGGGGTTGGGGTTGGGAAGATGAAGGTGCCTGGACATAGGTATGTTTTTGAAGTCCAGAAGTGAAGAGCAGGGTTGGGAAGGGAATGAAGGCTAGTTAGGGGCTCTTGACAAATGGAGACCCTAGTAGGAACTGACCAAAGTGTGTGTGGGGACAGGCCTTGCAAGGGTATATTCCAGGTTGAGAAGGCTTAAGGAATGATTAGATATTGCAGAGCAAGGAAATCCCAGGTACTAAGGGAAGTTCTAGGATGAGATGGTAGCAGAGAAGTGTTTTTGAAGTCTGAAAGTCAAGGAGCAGGGCTAGGAGGAGAATGTTGGATGATAAAAGGGGAAACAGACTACGTTACCTTTGGTAAATTGTATGGTGCTTGAAATGATCCCAAGCTGTACTCTGAAGAAAAGCTCACATTTTCTTTTAGCACCAATATCTTCTTAGTGATGCTAAATGGCTTTGAATCATAGACCCCCTACAAATGTTAAGGAATCAGAATTTCAAGTAGTACAAATGACTATGGAAAGACACGCGGCACGTATAAGTAGGTTATAGCACAAAGTGACTTTAATGTGATTTAATTACATGATCTTATTAAAGATTTGTATCATTATATAGTTGGGGCCATTGGGTAGTTACATCGTAAGTACCCGATTAACTCAGTAAACACTGATTAGGTGCCTGCTAGATGCTGGCTGAATGTTAGACACAGGAATACAGAAACAAAAACACAACAGTCCATGCTCTCAAGTAGCTTACCTTATCCTGGGGGAGTTTGGGGTCAGGATCACATGTTCATAGATACCAAGTATGTACAAAATACTATAAAGTAACATCAAGAGGAATATAGCTGGGAACATTAATAGCTGGGAAGAAAAGGAAGGAACTTATGTACAAAATGGTATTTGAGCTGTGTCTTAAGGGAACCTAGTCATTTCACAAGCAGAGGTGAGAGAATAGTAAGGACATTCCAGATGTGGAGTACCACCTATGCAGATGTGGGAGATGAAATGTCATGAGAAGATAGGGTAGGATAAACAGCTGAAGAGTTGGTATTGACTTGCCTGCAACATAGGTTTAAGGGGCAGTTTCATCTGTATTCATTTTATATGTATATACACAAATGCATATAATCACATATACATATGTATATTTAGACATCTGAGGTAGCATTGTATAGGACCTGGAGAGCCAGCCTCAGAAACAAAAAGACCTGGGTTCAAGGCCTGTCATTCATTCACACATCTCACATATATTGGCTGTGTGATCCTGAGCAAGTAGGGCCCCAGGTAGCTCTGTAAAGTAGTCCTAGAACAGTTGCTAATCTGCCTTGGTAGAGAAAATTTCCTTTCCTGGATCTCTCCATAGAGATGGAATCATAGATTCAGATTAAAAAAGGTGTATGTTTATATTATGTATCTGTATATGTGTGTATCCATCTTTAATTCCCTAGAATGAATTCCACCATTTTATTTTTCCATTGTGAAAATACAGCAGTTTTAAATGGACTCTTTTAACACAAGTTGGTTATTGCCTGTCTTTCAAGGCTCACCTCAGTCATCCCAGGTAAAACAAATAATCTCATGGGGATGATCCCACACTTCTGATTATATCAGCTTCAAATTTATATTGAAGGGAGAAAGAAAAAATGTTTGCTTTATATCCATTTGACACCGAATCAAGTACATCCCCCCTCCCCCCCAAAACATACACACATACCAAAAATTCATTCTATCACAAAAGATCAATTAAATACAAGCAGAAGGCCTGATGAAGGGCCAGGGTTGTAGGAATTGTGAGGCCTCCAGCATAGCTGGAGGCCTTGAGACCCCTGGGGCTAAAGTGGTCTCAGGAGATGCTGGTGCCTTCAGGGGTTCCTTCTGCTAGATTAGAAAAATCTTTACTGAAATGGACAGAGGTGAATTCCTCAGGTTAGAAGGCTGAGTATTTCAGCTGAGCTGTGAGATTTTAATCTCTTTCCTCTTGAGACTTTTTGTTGGCCAATCAAACTGTTCCCTTAGCACAGGGTGTTGTATAATGATATGCATGTACTGGAGCAGAATTGGCTGTCCAATTTACAGAGCAGAGTTGTCCTGAGCCCCAGGCAGATCTCTGGCTGCTGTGCATCTCTCTCTGAGTTCAACCAATGGCCTGCCTCCCCAAGCTGAACACTCTGTACAACAGCTGTAACTCGTTATCAGCTTTGTCCAGAATAACAAACAAAGAAAACACATTTTGCAAGGGTTTTCTCTCTCCCACCCCTTGGTAGAGAGTCAGAGGAAATTTAGCAATCGCTGAAATGCTGATTGATTGGCTGTGTTGACTTAGAGGAGTCCAAGGCCACATAAGCGGCATTAACCCTTGAAAAACAGCAAGTTCTCAGAATTGTCCCTTAGGTCAGTGTTTCTGTGGTTTGAAAGCGTGCAGGTAGCTTCATGAGGGAGTGAGCGCCATTTCAGAGAGATTACATTCCGGTAGGCTAGAAAGAATCGGAATGTTTGCCTTTATCACTGCATTCAAATTGCTTTCCATGTAATGGGATTTTTATTTTTTTTAACTACTTAAAAAAAAAAAAGAGAATTTCTTGTATTTGGCAAATATTGTTTCACCACACTGATCAGACATAAAATGTATGTTGCAGACAGAGCCATAATTATTCATTATATAAAATCATAAGATCATAGTTGTAGAGGAGAAGGAACACACGGGGATCATCTAGGCCTAGGGAGGATAAGCAATTTGCCCACAGCCACAAAGTGAATAAGAATCAAAGGCAGAATTTTTAGCCAGTATTCTTTCCCCTCTACCAGTACCTGGAGCAAAACCAACTGGAGGCAGGGCACAGCAGTGCAGCACAGGATAGGGGAATGCAGCTGAGACCAGCCTCCCCAAGGGAGGTGGGAGGGTAGTGCTTGTGCAAAGCAGAGGATGAGCCTGGGTGTAGTCAGACTGGGGTGAGGGCACAGTCCTGCCTGCGTAATGTGACACACAGGCCAGTGGAAGACTTCCAGGGAAGGTGCTAGGATAGTGTTTGCCCCAGGAAGACTACTCACCATGGAGGCTTGAACCTACGGGCTGTTGGTACCCTAGAGCAAAGATCCATTCACCCTAAGCTAATTCTGTCTCTCTGGACAGAGAAACTTTACTAAGCCACCCCACTATTGTACTAAAACACTTGAGAGAAGTATATATCTATTCCAGGGGTCAAATGATACGTGACTACCTGAGCCTAATCATTTCTGGGTGTTTTTTGATGAGGCTGTCAACAGAGAGTACCAATTCGTGCAATGTTTCATTTTCTTGGGGTTTCTTTGGCACTCCCTTCTGAGGGGCTCAAGGTTCTTGACAGATGAGTATTATCTGTCTCCTTAATTCATACACATCCCTGTGAATTAGGTGATAGTGAGGGTCTGTCCAGTTTTTTAAGAATCTGTGGCACAAGGAGGTTAATTGACTTGGCCAAGGATGGCGAGAGGCTGTGGCAGAGCCAGGGAACCGGTCCACATCTCCTGACTCCACTGTCAAGTCCTGTTGGCTTGTCCACGGCCAAAAAGAATTCCAAACTGAATACAACTAAGTCATTAGAAGAGCGATAATGGAAAGATTGTGTTTGATGTGCATTTGAAATGTTCTGGCCAAGGCTTTACCATGTCTGATGCAGTAGATCTCACAGCCAATAATCTGTCTTTTTGTGAACATTAATCTTTCACAATTTCCTTAGGAAAAAAAGACACCTAGAAAGGTTAAGTGACTTACTCAGAGTGACACAATGAATTCATGTCAAAGCTGAGGCTAGGACTCCATACTTTGATTTGTAGTAGACTTCTGGGAGCACACAGCCACTCTCTCCATCATCATTTAAAAAATGACCTAATCAATTGGCTGGCAAGAAAAAAAAAGTTAACAGCAAAGATGTATGTTTGCACGGAGAAGATATAATACTGCCTGGAATTCTTCAGAAGAAAAATACCACATAATTCAAATATACTCTCATGTAAATAAATACTGTTACTTTTATTTTTGCTAGGTAATAATAGGCCATTAAAAATAAGCAGCATGATATAATGGATAGAAAGATGGCCTTGGAGTCAGGAAGACTTGGGCCCAAGGCTCATTTCTGACACAGGTGGGTTTTGTTACTATGGAGATGAGTTAACTCTCAGTGGCCCCAGAAAACGCTCTAAGAATATACGTGGTATGGGGCAGCTAGGTGGCACAGTGGATAAAGCACCAGCCCTGGATTCAGGAGGACCTGAGTTCAAATCTGAACTCAAACACTTGACACTTACTAGCTGTGTGACCCTGGGTAAGTCTCTTAACCCTCATTGCCCCTCCAAAAAAAAAAAAAAAAGGAAAAAAGAATACGCGTGATGCCAACCTGCATTGGTAGAAGAAGCTTCCCCACCCATACTTTACTATACAAATGAAATCACAGGTATACCCCCCCAACCTATTTAAACAGTTCATTGAATTTTTTCTCCCATAATAAATGAAAATAATTTACGACGGTACTTAGAGACTGAAATCAAAAGTATACAGCAATTAAAAGATAATTCTTGGGGGCAGCTAGGTGGCACAGTGGATAGAGCACCGGCCCTGGAGTCAGGAGGACCTGAGTTCAAATCCGGCCTCAGACACTTAACACTTACTAGCTGTGTGACCCTGGGCAGGTCACTTAGCCCCAAATGCCTCACTAAAAAAAAAAAAAAAAAAAAAAAAGATAATTCTTGGACAACTCCAGATAAAATGTATTCACTGAATCTGGTTTAGTTTTTCGGTGTTGTGTATGTCAATGAAAGGAAGGTAAGCTTTACATTTTTATCTGATCGAACTGGTCTTGTGAAGCAGCAGAGTTAGGTGGAAAGAGTGTGGGACTGGGAATTGGGAAACCTGGGCTTTGGTCACCAGAGCTGCATATTAGCTGTGTGACCTTGGTGACACATCTCTGAACCTTGGATTCCTCACCTGGAAAATGAGGCTTTAGGCCTAGGTCATGTCTAAGGTCCCATCCAACTGACACATTTTAAAATTCATCCCAGATTTTGGAATTTATTGAACTTTTTTCTTTTGGTTCAGGGAAGGTTTTGTTTTTAATTTTGGAAACTTTTGTGATTTACCTAAATAACTGGTAAGTATAATAATTCCCGCCCCCCCCCATAATCTTTCTAAGTCAGCTGATATAGGGAGGCCTCAAATCTTATTGGTATAAGAATATGACCTGCTACTTGGACTTTGAAGCCTTTTCTTTTCTTCTGCTCCAGATAAGGAAAAGTGTCTTATGTTAAGTCTGGAAGAAACACGGAATCCAGTCTCAAGGTAGTGGAGTCGTTATTTTTCCAGACATAGTCCAGGGTATTCCAGCCTGAAGAAAAGAGTAATCTCCTTAAAAAAAAAAGGACTTTGATAACTTGGGACTGGACATGGCAATCCCGTTTCCAGCTATACTGTGTATAAGCTTTGACAGTCAAAAGTCTATTTGCTTTGATTTTGATGCGGCTCATCTTTTCTTAGCTGCTCCTATGCAAGATTTGGAAAAGAAAGAACGGTGGTGAGCGGAGTAATTCACTGGCTTCTGATGACGAGTTCTCGAGAAATTTTATTATTCCTGATTGATAGTGCCTTATAACTTTAATATCACTTGGGTATGAGCCTTTACTTTTCTCTCAGTGCTTTAGTCAGGATTTTTTGTGTTGTTTATGGGAAAAAATGGAAGTTATATATTATCTAGCAAAAGTTATGTCTTATAGTCTTTATTTGTAAATTTACTTAACTTAGATTTTATTGATGGAATTTGGTGTCTTGTTATATATAACCTTTATAAAGGATATTTTGTATTTATATTCCCTTTCAAATTACATTCTTTCCTCTCAATGTCTTTCTTTTAGAATTTTGATCTATAGACAAATAGGGGTGGAGAAATAAAGGATAACATTGGGATGGTTTATATATAGGCTTTATGAAATATATGGAATGTATATTCATCATTTACCTTGTTAATCTGGTCAGTGTAAACAATGGCCAGGATTAATTCAGATATCAAAATCAACTTTTTAGCCTGAATTATCTGGCTCCAATCACCTTTCTTTGTGATCCTCTTCTTGCCAGAAGGAAGTTGACCATGATAGGAGATAGATGGTTTGGAATATTTGGGTCAACTCCTTTGGGGACATGGAAGAAAATAACATTACGACTTTACATTTCTCATTTAATCTTGGTAGATGTTCTAAAGAAGGCTGGTTTGGCATATAAGAAGATATTGCAGGGGTCTTAAGTTCCATATACTTAACTTCCATCTTGAAATTAGAATATTTAATATAAGGTCTTTGAAAATAATTTCAATATCATTTGCAAAAATTGAATCATTAATTTTTCAGTTTGGGACTAAAATAAATGACATTATAAAGGGTGTTAGTGGTACAGTAGATAGAATAGCCTGAAGTCAGGAAGACCTGGGTTCAAATCCAGCCTTATACACTTGCTAGTTGTGTGTCCCTGGGTGAGTCACTTAACTTCTGTTTGCTTCAGTTTCCTCATCTGTAAAATGAGGATAATAATATCACCAATCTCCCAGGCTTGTTGTGAGAATCAGATGAAATATTTGTAAAGTGCTTAGCACAGTGCCTGGAATGTGGCAAACATTATATAAATTGTAGTTATTATTATTATTATTATTATTAAAATGCTTTTTGTATACTGTCTCATTGAAGGCTTATGACAGTTCTCTATAAGGTGGTTAGAACAGATATTTATTATCCCCATTTTATAGATTAGGACAATGGAGAGCAGAAGGATTAAGTGACTTGCCCAAGGTGATAGTTAAAAAATGGCAGATCTGATATTCAAAGTGAAATCTTTTGTGTCTCTTTCCTGTATACCACAGCTGCTTTCCAAAATGAGGAGGAAACTCCTGTTATTGTCCTCATCTTTCTGGTACTGAGTATAAAAATAACTCAAGATCACACTGCAGGTCAATAGTGGCATTAGGATTTCAGCTCTTGTGTGTCCTAGCCTGGTGCTTTCTCCAGTAGAATGTAACTCAATTACTATAAATTTAATCCAAATGATACATTATAAAATGGCTGGGTAAATGGGTAAAGCCCATATAAATGGGGGAACCACTGTGAGCTCTAGATTTATCATCCTGTGATCATCTAAATGAAAAGGAGGTAGTATTTTAAATATTTGTTCAAATGAACTTTATTTTTATTTTTTTTTTTTAGTGAGGCAGTTGGGGTTAAATGACTTGCCCAGGGTCACACAGCTAGTAAGTGTTAAGTGTCTGAGTGTCTGAGGCTGGATTTGAACTCAGGTCCTCCTGACTCCAGGGCCAGTGCTCTATCCACTGTGCCACCTAGCTACCCCCTCAAATGAACTTTTTAATTGAATAATTCAGTATTTTAAGTTTATCACTAATCTTATACTATGATGTATGTGTATATAATGAATATATTCTATAGATCTATCCTTCTTCAAATCATTCCTAAGCACGTTACTTAAGCTTTCTTGTCTTTACTTTCCTTAAACATAAAAATGAGGAGAGTAGAATTAGGTAACCCCTTCGGCTCTATGATTTTATAATCCCCAAATCTCTGTACACTGTAAATCACAAAGACTGAGTCAGACTCTTTCCCTCCTTTAGGAAAGGTGTCATAAAGGCATAACATTACAACTCGGAAGAGATTTAGATCATTCAATCCAATTCTCTCCTTTTTTAAATATGGAAACTGAGTCCTAGAGAGGACCCTGCTAGTTAGGAGTATACCTGGAGCTATATCTTTACCTTTTTATATTCACCATGCTAGAAGGAAGGGAGGGGAAACAACTCTCCCTGCAATTTTTCTTTCTGCAATTGACTTAGGGACATAGAATATTAGAGTTGGAAGGGACCTTAGAGGTCCCTGAAAAATAGGCCTTTGGCCTCTGAGTGTTGATTTCCCTTCTCATAATGCTTTAAAAGTGCCCTTATATCTATGAGCTATAGAAAAGTTCCCATATGGACAATATCTGCTTGTATCCAGGACCCGTCATGCCCTTGCCCAATTTGTAATTCACCCAGTACTTAAAGCAGGTCAGGGTAAAACTGGATAGCATCTCATTTCTTTCTAGGAAGGCCTGAAATGACCTTGTTACCTAAGCCACCCCACTTCCTTATTTCACTAATTGAATTAATATTATAAACCATGCCACTTCCTTTTCTCCTATCACTCAAAACATTGCTTCTGCTGTACTTCAGGATTTGGTGGGTCTGTGACATAATTACAGCAAAACCCTTAGAGAGAATCTCTTCATAAATTTCCTTATTCCTTCTTTCTCTTGCTCCACATTTATTATTATTATCATTGTTGCTGTTGTTGTTAAGAAATTATGTCACGGTAAGTAACTTGTTGAGTAACGTGGTAAGCCTGTGGTAGTGGTCAAGAAAAATTCCCAAACAAGATGCATATACAAAATAGCACAGCTACAACAAGCAATGGAATCTATAAATGTACCTAGCTGGCTAAATTCCAAGTGACCATCCTGTGACATTTTTTTTTAAAGGTTGACATCTTTGTCCAACTGAAATAATTGTTCATTTGGTCAACTCCCCATGATCATACTTTTGTTTTTCATTCAATAGGCTCTTTCTTTGATGTTGCTATAGTTACAGACTTGCCCAACTTTATAGTTTATTTGCTGGGCAATTTACCTGAGTCAGAAAAGTTAAGAGAGTAACTGACAAGTGTAAAAATCACCTTCTCACAGCTCTCTCACCCAATCCATGTCACCACGAGGTTCAAAGGAGGTTGTCTATTCTAATATTTTTCTTTTTTTTAAAAAAGTATTTCTACAATTTAAGAAAAATGGCAGTCATTCCATGAACATTAATAAATTTATTGCTATATTATCCAAAGATTGTTCTCTGACTTGCACATGTATTTCAAATATGTAGCAACTCAAAATTATGAAAGATCTGCCATATATTGCAAGTATGAGTAAAATCATGCAAAATACTTTGAACATCAGCAGTCCTATGTAAGTAATAATTACACTAAATTGAGTGCCGATAATTTTTTTTTTTAAACTAGCAAGCTTATACTTGGCAAATTACTTCAATTCTGGGTATTCACTGGATTTGGGAAATCATCAGGATAGGATAAAGCTGCTGTTATTCATGCTGTTATATTATTCTTTGATTCTCTCTCATGTTAAGGAAAAAACGAATTCAGCACCAGAATCTTCTTATAGGGATGTCAGAGGTAATGGCATAGCAACATTCTTATTGATCTAACCCCAAATCCTAACCTCATTTTTTAAATTAAAAATTTCCTATTTTCTAATATTTTCAAAATTTAATTTCTATTTTATTTTAAAACTAATTTTCCTCGGTTTAATTTTTCAAAACAGTTATATTCTGTCAAGGCTATTTAAAAATCTAACAAACAGGGGCAGCTAAGTGGTGCAGTGGATAAAGCACTGGCCCTGGATTCAGGAGGACCTGAGTTCAAAATCTGTACGCAGACACTTGACACTTACTAGCTGTGTAACCCTGGGCAAGTCACTTAACCCTCACTGTCCCACCAAAAAAAAATCTATCAAATGGGGAAAGACTGAACTATTATTGTATTGGTCCAAAAGAAAGCTGCCCCTGAATATTGTATACACTTAGCTCTTAAAATGAGATTACTCTGGATGATGGGGAGGGGGTAGGGATGGGGAGGGAAAGGTGGAGAGAAAGAAAAAAGTAGATTAGATTAGCAGCTACACTCAGGTTTTATTCAAGCCACATTTGGGAAAAAAATGAAGCACTTACATTTGACCAATATAGTAGTGTTCTTGTTTTCTGGATGGAGAGATTGAAGGGGACATTATATGACTTGATTAAGGTCACTAAGTGAGTTAGGCCAAGAATAGGAATGCAGGATTTTTTCTCTCTAACTATGCTAAATTGGAGCATAAGAGAAGTTTTCCCAAAATTTTGAAGCTTAATTATATCACAGGTCATAGAGCTGGGAACTTAGAGGCCATTAACATTGACTAACCATGAGTCATGCCTTTAGTTATAGCCACAGGCATTATTCAAACTCACATTTTCTGAACTCTGAGTCCCATGTTCATTCAGTGTACCACTGGGCTTTCGGTATAACTTAGAGCTTTGACTAGAAATGAAGAAGAGAAGGCTATTGTGGAGCTTGCATATATATTTAAAAATTTTATTTGTTTAATCAGTCAATTGAAAAATGTGGTTTGCACTGTGAGTTACAGAGTACAAAAGAAATCAAAGCCTGTTGACACTAGACAGGGAAATGAGGTCTACAGGCTTGAGAAACATAGGGAAAGAGGCAATATTAAGAATATCATTATGCACTTTTATAAAAAAGTACTAATTTGTTCAGGAAAGAATAGGAAAAACTTTAAGGTGCTGATTGGTAAAAACAATAAATGTAATGGAGTTGGTAGAAAGATCACTGGGTTACTCTGCCAATGAAGGCTTCATGGAGAAGGGAGAATGCTAGACTGTAGATAAGGAGATAGTATTAATATAAGCTAAATTTATCATTCAATTTGTATGTGCATTGATGTTAGCCAAATGTTTCTTTGTTTTTGGCAACTATTCCTCATAACTGTCCATTATCATTTCCATTTTATACATGCAAAAACTTAAATGTACAAAGGTTGAGGGATTTGTGTAAAAGCAGAGCCAGTTAGTGCCATGTTAAACCATTACCTCTCTTCCATTCTTCTGCCTCCATTTTATCTGGTCCTCATAATCTGCCTACTCATGTGGGACACCTGGGTGGAATCACCGGGACACCTGTGTGAAGAAGAAAACAACTGGGAGGAAATGGGTAGGGGAGGAGCAGTAAGGTAGTTGGGTATCCCAGGGTAATATCGAGGCTCTGAAAGTAGTGAAAGTAGTAGAGTCACCCCCCACCAACCCTCCCCAAACCCCAAACCCAGTCCCCTCCCTTTCTATGGCTAGTGCCTCTCCCAGCCAGCAGTCTTTCTTTCTGTGCTGTTAACTTCCCACTGCATTAGGTGGTGGAATAGCAAAGCAAGAATGATCCTTTGCAAATCCTGAGCTTTCAGGCTTCTGCACTGGAGCTTGGTGAGCCAACTTGCCTCACCGGTGTGTTGGCTTTTGACAATTTATATCAGAAACTTAATGCTTCTTTAAATATTTTAATATAAACACCATTAAGCAAAACAAAAACTTTTTTTTTTAAAAGAAAAGGCAACTGATATTCATTGAAATTCGTTCTGGCCTCAGAGGAGAGTGTTAGTTGGAAAGCCAATTTTTAAAAAAAATGAACCGTTTAAGACCTTTATTTTACCTCATTAGAAACAGCTTCCCTATGTTTTAGATCAGTGTTTATGAACTCCACTGCAATATTTCAATTTGCCTTTTAATATGATCAAGGTTAGTTTTGCAAAGCCTGTATACAACAGTAGACATTTTCATTTATCCTAATCTTGGAATTTAAGAGGGCATTGTTATACAGTACTGTGGAAAGCAATTTCTTTCCTTGCAATGTAATCCAAATGAACACAATACTAGGAGACTGTTAGGACCCTTATTTGATTTACATTTGAGAGGGATAATTTTGTTTTCATTTTCTCCCCTAAGATTACTTATATTTCAAACTGAACAATGCTACCTTCAAGTGAGTTGTTAGGTGAAAATTCATATACACATACACACATGTAACATATACACACATATGTATAAGTAGATAGTTTATGTTTTATATATGTGTGTATGTATGTATATATTATATATATATATACACAATATTGCACACATTTTTATGTAGATACATTATATTTTTGAGGTCCATATCTTTGATTTCTTTGGTGTAAAGGACTCCCAGTATAGAAGTTCCCTTTACCAGTGCAAATAAACACCTATCATGACATTAAGTAACTGGCCCACAGTCACCCAGTTAGTATGTGTTAGAAACAGAATTTCTACCTGGCCTTTTGTCCATTACTCCATCCTGCCTTTCAAAGGTAAGGATTCCTGTTGTGAACAGGGTACTCATTAAATTTTGGTATCCATGCATTCCTCTTAAAAGTATTTTCCTTCATGTTATGATGTGAAAACAGAAAAGAGCAAAGTCTCTGAAGGCAAGCCTTTTTTTTTCTTTTTTTTTGCTTAAGATTTGTTTAAAAATCAAAGTTCAGTCTTCACTGATTATGGCATTTCTGCATATTTGGAAATCAGTTCTGCTAGGGTGACAGAATTATTTTAAACTAGAGTGTTCAAAATAGTCACAATGTAGATAATTGAAAACCATGAAATTTTATTTTTAATAAATGGAAGTTATGATTTAGGGAACTTATTGAATATGAAAAAAACTGTAAGGTGATGAATAAAGAGGTCATTAAGTGTCACTGGAAAATGGAATACTTCTTTAGACATGAAATTTTCTTTAAAAGAGCCTTTATTGGGGGCAGCTAGGTGGCACAGTGGATAAAGCACTGGCTCTGGATTCAGGAGGACCTGAGTTCAAAATCCAGCCTCAGACACTTGACACTTACTAGCTGTGTGCCCCTGGGTAAGTCACTTAACCCTCATTTTCCTGCCCCCCCAAAAATAAAAAAAGCCTTTATCAATCCTAGGAATATAGTTATCACCTGGAATAGACAGAGGGATCCTTCAGATTGGAAGTCCTATCTGTTTTCAATATATCTCCTCTAGGACCTTGCATAGTTTCATTTCCCTATCTTACATTTGCAGTGTAGCTTTTCATTTTAAGACAATTGCAATATCAGCTCACATTGAATTTTTATTCCCAGTTTGCTTTTACAAGTTAAATTTTCAAATCACACTGAGGCTTTTCAGCATTCTATTGCTTATTCAGTCCCTCACTTTCACATATTTTAGAAAGTTTCAAAAAATATTCTCTGAATCTTAACTGAAATAATCAGTTCTCCAATTACAGATTTGGCCAACAAACATTATTCCTTTCCCTCCCACCCAGCCCTGTCATTTCAGGATGACCTTTGTTGGGAAATATAGTAAATATATGAAGCAAAGCACAATAGACAGATAATGCCATAAGAAAGAACTTAATTCCTCAATACACACAGGTGTGCTAGCCTTTGAAAGCCATATTGGTCCTTGTTACCCATTATTCTTAATTTCAGAGTCCAGGACTAACCAAAAATATCTTGCCTTCTTTTACTTCTTCTTTCTCTCCAGTCTATTAGATTTCTTCTGAAATCATTAGCCTCTGAAATGGAAAAGTTCAAGTGCATCCTTGTCTTGCATTGAACTCAACTCAATGTTTCCTGGGCTCTTGGAGTTCTGCTTTTGCTAACCTTTCATAAAGACAGAAATCTATAAACCTGGATGAAAGGAGAACTACTTGGTCCATGCATAGGAATTTACAACTTAAATGACTTTAAAAACAATACATAATTACTGTGCTTTAAAAACATGGTTTAAAACGGAGGACAGATGGACCGTTAGGATAGGCAATGAGCTGACCTGCTTATTTGTGTGCCAGGTCTACTGTGCAATAGATAACCATTGCAGAAATCAGATGCGTTATAGGACTGTCATAAAACTGGGTGGAGTTTTGGTTTACGTTAAACCTTTTTTGCAACAATGTATTTCCCATGTAACTTGTTGCCCCCTTTCCTTATGAAGTCGGCATCTTCAAAGATTTCTTACACAACCTGCAAACTTGCTGTATTTAATTTAGAGAGATTCCAAAATTTTCCCCTTATGGCACATGACCTGTGGATTACTATCAGATAACTCCTCCTCCTGGTCAATGGCCACATACAAAACCTTGCCTAATTATTTGTGTTTGCGCTTTGTAAAAATGAAGAAAACAAGTTCACCAGGGTTGTTTGTTCTGTTCTTTGCATTGGACTGGAAGAAGGAATTGATGGTCACTGAACACAGAAAAAAGCTGATGTTGAATTTTAAAATCGTACTTAGAAACCATTCTTTTTTCTCTTGGGAGTGAGCAGTTTCCCAACAATTTGGTCATTTTATTCGACAAGCTGAATTAACAAAGTTTAGTTAATATTAAAGTGACTAGTTTGACTTCTGTAATTATTGCTTCCTTGTACTTTCTAATCAGTTAATTCATATTTCTCAAAATTACTTCTCTTAGGAAGAAAGTAACTGGTTGTCTTTTTTTTTTTTTAAGTGAGGCAATTGGGGTTAAGTGACTTGCCCAGGGTCACACAGCTAGTAAGTGTTAAGTGTCTGAGGCTGGATTTGAACTCAGGTACTCCTGACTCCAGGGCCTGTGCTCTATCCATTGCGCCACCTAGCTGCCCAACTCGTTGTCTATTTGTTCTTTCTGAAAAATCCTTAATTCACAAGATTATTTATCTCATTTTAAACTAATGTTTAGTCTATGTCTTGTATTTTCTTGCTTATGTGGTAAGAATTTAGAAAATAAAACCAAAACTCTTCAGTTGTTTTCCTATCAATACAATAGCCACTTCAAAGATGAAAATATGTTTTTCTCATTTGTACTTGTTTTCCTATTGTTTTAATTATCACCATCTGAAGTAGAAATAGATTTAATTAGTAAAATGGATCAAAGAGCACTGATTGATCAGAACTAATCTATTAGTCAAAAGAACAATATTGTCAGGATTGATCTTATAGTCTTTAGTTCTATCAACAAAGTTGCTGGAAAAACAATTAGTCCTACTTATTGTTTTACATTTAATTTTTTTCCCTTTTGATCACAGAATCAACATTGTAAGTCCAGTGCCTACCCTCTCCCCCCACCCCACATCCCACATCCCACAATAGCTTTGACTCATTCTCTTTTCTTTTCTTTTTTTTTGGTGAGGCAATTGGGGTTAAGTGACTTGCCCAGGGTCACACAGCTAGTAAGTGTTAAGTGTCTGGGGTCGGATTTGAACTCAGGTCCTCCTGAATCCAGGGCTGGTGCTCTATCCACTGTGCCACCTAGCTGCCCCGTCTCATTCTCAATTAATCCCAACTATGCTGTTAGGCTGCAGAAATCAATATTCACTGTTTCTATAGAATCATTCATCCCAATGGTCAGATGGGAAGTTGAAGGATCTTCCACCTCACACTTCACCACTTGTAGGCATGAACACAATTCAATTTAATCATGTAGCATGTTCTATTTTATTAAAAAGCAGTGCTCCAACACCTATTTGCTTATTGGGCACTGTATAAACTATACTAGAAGGAGAATTATAGAGATAAGAAGTTTGCATATTAGCATCTGATAGCCTAAAAGAAAATTTTCCCTTATTTTTCAAGAAAACCATAGATTTTAGTCTGTCTTACTGTCCTATTCCAAAGTTTTGACTTTTAACTATATAATGTTCTGACTTTCTAATGCAAGGTTTTTTCCCTCCTTTTTTTTTGTTCCCAGCATAGATTAGAAACATCTGGACACTATCCTTTGATTAAAAGCCCTTCATATACATGAAGATTTTTTTTTATTAAATCATCCTTCAGTGTTCTTCACAATGAATAGTTCCATTTTCCTTCATCATGTCTCATATTTTTCTAACACTTTAATCATCTTTAAGTTTCTGTCCTTAACACTTTCCAATGTTACACACTATATGACTGTTATGAACTCCAGGGATATATTCACTTTTATTAATTACAGCTTTAAAATGCTTAATCCGTTCAGTTCAATTTCTGGAGATTAATTCATGTCAAAGTTTGTATTTTTTTCTTCCTCATGCACACAAACCCTGATTCTAACCCACTTGTCTTCATTGAGCTTTATTATGCTTTTTTTGCCCTTCTGTTAGCCGAGATCATTTTAAAATTCTGATCTAGCATCCTAATGTACTGTCACTCCTTCTCTCTTAATATTCCAAACTTAGTGTCTTTTGCAAACTTAATGATTATGATCTTGAATTTATAATTTATGAAACTGGGTTCAAGACTTTAGTGCTGAGGAACATCATTTATTATTACTTTCTAGGATGACACAAATCCATTGATAAAGAATCCCAAGCAATTGTGTTTGAAAGTCAAGTTTTCTGTTCAGCTTTGATCTTTTCATCAGGAGTACTATTTTATTAAATATCATTTTTTTCTCCCTTGAAGGATTATACTGTTTTACTGAGTAGATTGTTGTTGGCTGTAATCCTAGCTCCTCTGTCTTTCAGAATATCATATTCCAAGCCTTCTGCTCCTTTAGTGTGGTAGCTGCTAAATCTTGTGTGATCTTGACTATGGATTCATGGTATTTGAATGATTTCTTTCTTGTTGCTTTAAGTATTTTCTTTTTGACCTGGAAACTCTGGAATTTGGTTTTAATATTCCAGGGAATTTTCATTTTGGGATCTTTTTCAGATGGTTATCAGTAGATTCTTTCAATTTCTATTTTATAGTCAAGTTATTTAACCTCTCTTGAAGTCATTAGCTTCCACTTGCTCATTTCTAGTTTTTCACTGAGCTTTTGTACCTTTTTTTCACACTATTTTTTTTTTTAATTTGGAACTTTATATTAATGTTGGATTCTATTCTCAGTATGGTTGGGGGTGGGGAGGAGCTCTGTCTCAAGCTTCTGTTGTTTTCATTCTGCTGTTTTCAGAGCTAGTTCTGGGGGTTTGAAATTCTTTGGTGCTTCCAAAGTAGTGTTATTGTCTCTGGCTTGAGAGCTCCTGAAGCTTCTGTTTCTGTCTTCACTGCTTATTCCCACCATTGATGTTTTATCTATGTGGGCTCCAGGCTAGTTTCCTCCCTGTTGTCACAGACCTCTCTTTTCTTTTTTTGGGGGCAGGGTAATGAAGGTTAAGTGACTTGCCCAGGGTCACTGGATTTGAACCCAGGTCCTCCTGAATCCAAGGCTAGTTCTTTAACCACAGCGCCACCTAGCTGCCCCCACAGACCTCTCTTTTCAATCTCTTATGTTGTCTTGGGGGCTAGAAGAATGTCTCACTCTGACATTTTGTTGACTCTGTCACCCTGGCAATTGTGTATCCTGCTTTTATTTGATTCAGAACATATATCTAATCCTGTTGGATTAAGATCGATTATATTTTTCACTTCCTCTTAATCTACTAGGTTTGTCATTTTATATTATAAATTTAGACTACTTAGAAAAATCAGTAAGTCACAGAATGTCAAAGTTGGAAGTCATTTTCTTCCTACTTATGTAACACTAGTCAAGTTATTTAACCTCTCTGTGCCTCAGTTCTCTCATCTGTAAAATGTGGGGTTGAATTTGACAACCTCTGAGGCTCTTCCAATTCTAAATTTAGTCTGATCCCTGCAATTTACAGATAATCAAAATAAATTTTCATGTTAAAATCAGTAACCCAGATAGAATAAAGGTGGAGGCAGGACTTAAATCCAGGTCTTTTGGCTTTTTCTTTCAGAGCTCTTTCTATTCTGCCTCAACATTTTATTTAGAAATATATTCTAACTTCATCCAGTAACCTCTTTCTTTCTTTTTTCCTTTCAAATTGATATTATGTTTATCTCCTTCCCTCCCAATTACTTTCTTTTTCTTAACCTTTTTTTTCCTGAGCAATGAGGGTTAAGTGACTTGCCCAGGGTCATACAGCTAGTAAGTGTCAACTGTTTGAGGCTGGATTTGAACTCAGGTTCTCCAGAATCCAGGGCCGGTGCTTTATCCACTGTGCTACCTAGCTGCCCCCCCTCAATTACTTTCCTAGGTATGCTTGTCTTTTGACGTTTTCTCTTTCTTTTTTTCAGATGTAAAAACTCCAGGGACTTTTTTTTTAATGTGTCCAGACATATTCCCTCATTTTGTAGATGAAAAAAATTGGGATACAGAGTAAAAAAGTGACTTTTATGCAATATAACAACAAGTGTCAGACTTAGGATTTTAACTTCCATTGTATGACTGTAAAATCAATGCTTTATAGAAGTCCCTTTTCAGCAGACCTCTTTTCCGGTTTGCTTTTCTGATTTCCCCAGCACTGCCTTCATGTTAACAAGAAGAATTTTTATCTTAGTTGGTTCCTTGGCTTTCTGCACTTCAAAATTGCCACTGATTCTTTGAGATCTGATACTTGACTTTATTGAGTTTCCAAAGATACTAGGTTGTTAAAGTCTTAAATCACTCAATAATCTAATTTGCTCCTATTGCAAAAGTATAGCTTTTATTTCTTTTGTAGTATTGATAACATGGTCAAAGGCCATGACAGTCTTCTCTTGGTTGTAATGCCTATGTATGACAAACCTTTCTACCATCCTCCTAGTTTCCAGGTCTGTGAAATAAATGTCTATCTTGGATAGATGTCTAAGGCCATCCCACCTTCCTTTTCTTCTATCTGTCCTTTCCAGACAATTAATATACTTTTGAATCAACATTTTCAATGTGATAACTTTTTGATATTGTGTATGTGTGTGTGTGTGTATATATATATATATATGTATATATAGTAATGAAGTCAGAGATATTTACAGTATTCCTATTTCTTGATAAGATCATAGGATGCTTAGAGTTAGTGATTGTGTCTCATTAATTCTGCATCTCCTTTAGTTTTTAGGTAGCACATCTCACATAGTAACAGATTAAAAGTGCTTGTTAAATGAATGGAAGAGCAAGGGAATAGACATTTATATAGTGCCTGTTATATGCCAGGTGTTGTGTTGAGCACTTTTTACAAATATTGTATTATTTGATCTTTACAACAATCTTGTGAGATAGGTGCTGTCATCATCCCCATTTTATGGTTGAGGAAAATAAGGCAGACAAAGGTTGTGTGGGTCACACAGCAAGTAAGGATCTGAATCTGGATTTTTACTCAGGTCTTCCTGACTCCAGGCCAACTGATCCATCCATAAGATCCAATTTAACCTCTGTAGAACTTAGAGGGCATCAACTCCAGGAAATTTAAACTAGGAAATTAAATGACTTACCTAAGGTCCCATAGTTAGCAGCTGAGGCACGATTTGGACCCTAGGTTCAGCATTCTATCATAGCACCTAACCGTGGTGCTACATATGACATTTTGAATTGTTGTTTTGTTGTTTGTGTTGACACTTTACCACGTCTTCTTCAATCCCACCTTGAACTCGGGCCTCTTAAAAATGTCCTTTTAAATTTTCTTCTTGCCTAACATTTCTTCTATGTTGACCTAACAATATAATTTGTATTCTTTGTGATAGGTATTATGTGGGTAGAAGCCATGGTACCCAATGACTTTTCATTGCTTCTTTGTGATATCTTAAATTCAGAATCTGACAAGCCAAACACCTTCTAGGACTTTATATCTGGAGGACAGCTAGCAATTTCAGTTTCCTTAAAGAGGTAGGCACTTAGTACCTTAACTTTAATTTTGGTCCTACAAGCTATAGCTATTGATTTCCTGTTTTCTGTGTTGAGTTGGTCCTCTTCTTCCTATTTCCTGTAAGGTTTCTTCGTGTTTCTGTTTCCAAATGAAATATGAGATAGAATTTTTTGAAACAAGTTCTTACACTGTCAGTTTGCAGTGATTGTTACCTATTTTCCAATGAAGAGGTTTGTTCTTTCTTCAATATTAATAGCATTATTGTACTCTTTGTGACTTAGACTCATCCATTATTAACTCTTATGATATCCCCTGAGGTAAATGAATGATGAGCATAATTATTCCTATTTGATAGATGGAGAAATTAAGCACAGAAAGGTTAAATATAGAGGAGTTAAGTGACTTGCCCAAGGTCACATAGTGTGAACATTTAAACCACAAGCTTCTGACTGACTTTCAATGTAGAGATATGCCCAGAGGCTGCAATCTTTAGAGAAATTAATTAAGCCTGTGCTGTGGAGAACATATAAACCTAGATGGCAAATTTATCAAATTTTTATCCTATATATTTAGAAAATAAAAGATTACCTTTCTCTCATCACCTTATTATAGTACTTTTTTCATGTTTTTCTTATTTTATAATATATAATCGAAGAGATTTCATATTAACTTCTATGTTCATGGCATTAAAGACTGGGGCATCGGAATATTTCTAACTCCAGAAAGACTGAGCAGTCTTTAGCTCTTAATTCAATTTCTAGTATTCCATAGAGGAAAACAGCCCAGTGCAATAAACAGTAATAACTAAGATAAATGTACCTTAATGGAAAAGAGTGGCTAAATCCATAAAAAATCATTTGCAAGTAATTTTTTTTGTTAGTTGCTTGTGGGAGTAGAGACCTCTAATGACCTATTTAATATAGAATATGCTTTTCAAATTCATCGATTTCCTAAATATCTTTTTTATTTTGGGTTACTATTTGTGCGTATGTTGCTATCATCTATATTCTTGGGAGGAAGCAGAGTGGGAATTGAGCTATGTTAATGCAGACCATCGTTACAGAGGTATTATTCATTTCTATTGCCATAGTGGAGCCAAATATCTCCTAAAGACTTTGTAACATCTCTACTAAACTCTCAACTTGCCTAGTATTAACATCCACAGAATCTGAGCCTTAGAAGAAATCTTGTTCAACCTGAGCAGAAATCTTTCCTATAGTAGCCTTGAGAAGTAGTCAGCCAGCATTCAACTGACAATGTCTTGTGATGAGAAGCTCACTACCTATTGAGTTAGTATCTTCCAGTTTTGGAATCCTTCAATTTTTTTTTTAGAATCTTTCAATTGTTAGGAAGTTTTTTCCCTTTATTAAATTGATATGTTTTGCAGTAACTTTCATTTATTACTCCTGGTTCTACCCCCAAAAGTCCAAACAAAACAAACAAAATCCTTCTTATACATGACAACCCTTCAAATACTGTCTTTGTAATGTCCCCCTTAAATGTTCTTTTCTCCATTTTAAACACCCCCATTTCCTTTATCCAATTGTATAGCATAGTGTTGTCCTCTGACCATCCTGATTTCTTTATTTTTTATGCAGTTGATTGTGTCACTGTCATGCCTAAACTATTGTGTTTGACATAATACTTCATAACTAATCCGACTAGGGTAAAATATAGCAGGACTATGTTACCTCCTTCATTGTTAATGAACCTCTAGGACCAAATGAGTTTTGGGGCTTCCCTGTTACACCATTGACTCCCATGAAACTTGCAGGCCACTGAAACCCCCAGAACTTTTTTAAAAAAATAGAAGTATTCTCTCTTCACATCTCACCTATCCTTGAATTTACACAATTTATTTTATTAATCCCTGTATAGGATCTTATATTTATTGCTATTAAAATGTTTTTTAAAAAAATTGATAAGTGTGCCATTCGTGCTTTCAAATCACCGACAAAAATGTTGGCGAGAACAGAGCCAAGGACAGATTTCACTAGATATTTTCCTCTAGGTTGACATTAATTCACTAGTCTTCTTTTCCTGCCTAATCCCTTCACCTGCTGTTTTTCATATTTCCTCCCTAAAGATTTTTTAATTTTTAATTTTTGGTCATAATTTTTCTAGCATTCTTCATATCTGAAGCTATCCACCATATTGTTTTTATTTTTTTTGCTTTGAGAGCCAGCAAGACATTTGATAACCAGAAACAACTGGGTTCAAGTCCTACCTCTGATATACAGTTTAAGTGACTCTGGCTAAATATCTTAACCTTTCAGAGAACTAAATGACTCTAAAACTATAACAAGTACAGATCTATATTGAGAATCAGAATTTTATCACTGAGAGATCCCTATACCAGTGACATCATAGGTCTGGCCAATTTTTTTTTTTCACCTTTCTCTAAATAGTCCCTGGATAAGTCACAAATCCTAACATTTGCCCAAGTCTCCAGAAGACATTAATTAAAAAAAAATTGTCTAGTGTCATATTCTGTTGTGGGGACCCAAAGCCTATAGCTAACTCACTAAATTGGGACTGCATTATTATACAAAATTTCCTAGAGTAAGAAGAAAGTTCAGGCCGTTTAAAAAAAAGTTCATTTCATTTGATCTTCCCTATAGCCCAATCAAGCAGGTGCTATAATTATTCCCATTTTACAGATGAGGGAACTGAGTCACAGAGAAGTTAAATGACTTACTGATGGTCATACAGCTAATGTGTCTGAGACAAGATTTGAACTATATTCTAGCACTCTATCTATGGAGCCACTTAGTTGTCTTAGCTCATAGTAGTTTTTCACCATGGACTTTTGTCTAAATTTCTGTTTGCACTTTAAAGCCAAGGAATTAGATAAATCCCAAGCTATATAATAGATAGGCCTGATATCTCTGTCCCTAAACCAATTTTGGATCATCAGCCTATTTGATCATCTAGGAGCAGGCTTAGGCACACACTTGTGTAATATTATTCCAGCTCAGGATGTTGACATCATGTTTAAGGAAAAGACAAAGAATGAAGCCAAGGCCTGTGGTGGAGCTCACCTCTGCTCCTTCAGCTAGTTCGCACTGATTGTGTTTTTTGCTTTCTAGTACATGGGAGCTTGCATGCCATAGGCAGCCAGAATTAGAAAGATACCCATGCTGGAGTGGTAGCCCCAAATCCCAGGCTTGACCCATCCAACCCAAAAAGTTTGCTTGGATATTTGGGATACATTTTTAATTCTAAGTTTGAGCCAGAATATGGCAATTAACCTCTACCAAAATTTTGTCATTAGGTGGACAATAGAAGTAAGTGGTTTTAATGCACTGAATCATATATTGAAATATGCCCATCTCAGTTTGCTGTTTCAGAATAATTTGAAGACTTTAGGGATTTGATTGCCTGCATGACAAGATCTAGAACTTACCTGGTCTCCTCTTGATAAAACAGTCATTCTTGACACCAAGCCAAACCAGAACTTTTCCCTTAAGCATCTTCCCTTTAGTCTTTCCACATCTCCCTTCTACATAGAACTGGATAGAGAGAAATGGAGTGGGATATAGAGTGCTCACCCCTTGTACATTTTAAAAAGATTTTTTGCCTTCCTTGTTCCCCTGTGTATTACCAAATCTGTTATTCTAACTCAATTTGAAATTGATGGCATTAGAGAAAAATAGAATTTCCAAATTCCCAAGACATTTTGCAGATGAGATTGAATGTTTGCTGAGTAATGGACAGAGGAAGATTGTTAGGGAGTTAACAGGATGACAACATGTCAGTAATGCTTGCTTAAAATGACAAATATAGGGTTAACTTATTATTAAAAAATCGGTTTACAAACAACATTGATCATAGGTTGATTATTCATACTACAATAGAATTTTAAACTCAATTCTATAAATTTCCTGTTATATTAAAGATTTCTTTATATAAATAACATGCTATGTATACTGGATAGAGGGCTGCCTTGAAGGTACAAAGTTCTGAGTTCAATGTCTATGGCTTATACAAAATAGTTGAGTGACCAATTAATGTGTCAGTACTGAATGCAAAAAACTTTAAATTACAGGTAAATTTCAAACCAGAAATCCCCTATTCTGATAAAATCATAAGTCTAGATCCTCTCCCTTAACTTCCTCCAACTCAATGCCTTAAAAAAACAATTCTAGTAATTTAAACTTTTAACTTTATTTATAAAGATTTGTTTCAAAAGCTTAATATAAAGAACACATCTCATAGAAAATGAAATGCACCTGCATTTGGGGGGGGGGTGGATGTTTTGAATGTTGGCTGCCATTTATTTCTTGTCCTTTTTTTGTGGGGCAATGAGGGTTAAGTGACTTGCCTAGGGTCATACAGCTAGTAAGTGTCAAGTATCTGTGATCAGATTTGAACTCAGGTCCTCTTCAATCCAAGGCCAGTGCTTTATACACTGCATCACCTAGCTGCCCTCTTGTCCTGTTTTGATCACTATCCATCATATATAATACAGTCATTCTCTAGATTAACATTTTTTTTAATGATTGCTTTAAGAACCCAGATAGAAGACCATTGAAGACCTGTGTGAGGCATCCTCACATTTTCTAGTCTTTGTGTCTTTGTTCACATCATTGTCTATGACTGGAATGGGCTTATTTTGCTACCCCTAATTCCTCATTTTTTAGCAGCTAAATCATAAACATCCTTTCAGGCCTAGCTTATATACTAACTTCTTCCTAAAACCTTTACTGATCCCTCTGGCAGTTTCTAATTTCTTATCTCAAGACCTTTCATTGCCCTTGTGCCTACCCCTTTTAGGCTATTTTTGATAGAATGTAAGCCCCCTAAGGGTAACACCTGTTTCCTCTTTGTCTCTGTCTCCCCAGCAAACAGCACAGAGAATGGGCTTACTTAATGCTCTTTGACTGATTATCACATTATTTTATAACATAATTATTTGTTTACCTGGCGCATTCCCACTAATAGACTCTAAATTCCTTGAAAGCAGTAACTTTTTTTGTTTGTTCGTTTTTGTTTTGTTGGGCAACGAGGATTAAGTGACTTGCCCAGGGTCACACAGCTAGCAAGTGTCAAGTGTCTGAGGCTGGATTTGAACTCAGGTCCTCCTGAATCCAGGGCCAGTGTTTTATCCACTGTACCACCTAGGTGCCCACAAAAGCAGTAACTTTTATCTAGCACCCAACCTAGTCCTTTGCACATAGATGTTTACTACCTTTAACTGCATGACTGGATGCCTTTGAATTTAGAATTTTGTAGTCTTATAAGCAAATGATACCAGAAATTCCTTTTGTTACCACCTCCCAAATTGTTGAAAATAGTAGACAACCCAATAAATGTATCTTGAAGGCTAATAATAATAATAATGACAAACCTTACACCTCATATATTTTTCTATACCTCCATTCTACATTGCATAATGTTTTAATGTTTGCAAAGTACTATTACATACATTGTCTCATTTAAGCCTCACAACAACTCTAAGAAAAAATTACTACAGATATTATTATCCCTGCTTTAAAGAAATTGAGGCCAAGAAATACAAAGTAGTTTGTCCAAGCTTACATAATGTCTGAGGAATGATTTAAACCCAGGTTTCTTGACTCTAAGACCAGCACTCTATTGTGCCTCAAGAAGTGGATCAAGTCTAATTTAGATAAAAAACATAACTTGTCAAAAATGCAGAGTTTTCTAGCTAATTATAAGTTACTAGCCAATAGAACCTTGATTAAGGAATAGCAGTCAATGCATCCCTTGCTTCTTATACTTTTGATATAATTAAGGAACTTATAGTACTGTCTAACTAGGATGACTCATTAAAGTATAGAGTTGAGTCTAACTTTTCAAAAGCTGTCCCAGTATAGCCCAAACTCTGGAATGGTTTCGAGTAGGAGCCCAGCCTAGTTAAGATTGGAGTAGTTCAATCAACAGATTAGCCATCAGGAGATGACTTTTGTGGTGAGAACTTCTCTTGAGGACCATTAGGAGATGGTTAGAGAGGTTGTCAGCTATATTGCTGGAGGATCATTACTTATACTGATGAAATCATTGATCTTTGAAAGTACAAGAGGCTCACAGGAAAGACAAGACAAGATGAGTCTTCCATTTGTGTTGGCTCAGTTTTGGTAATTGTATATTACTTGTATCCTTTAACTAAATATCTGTTGATTCCATTTTACTCATTCATTCATTCATTTATCTAGCTATCTATCCATTCATTCCTTCCTTCATTCATTTTTTTATTTGTTTTTTATTTTTTGGTGAGGCAATTGGGGTTAAGTGACTTGCCCAGGGTCACACAGCTAGTAAGTGTCAAGTGTCTGAGGCTGGATTTGAACTCAGGTACTCCTGAATCCAGGGCCGGTGCTTTATCCACTGTGCCACCTAGCCGCCCCCCCCCATTCATTCATTTTTTTTCAGGGCAATGAGGGTTAAATTACTTTTCCAGGGTCACACAGCTACTGTCAAGTGTCTGAGACCAGATTTGAACTCAGGCCCTCCTGAATCCAGGGCCGGTACTTTATCCACTGTGCCACCTAGCTGCCCCCTTGATTCCATTTTAGAATATAGGATTATGTGAAGTGTAGTAAAAAACAGATGGTAATATTTTAATAAATAAAACCTGTCACTTTTCTCTCAACCTTTCTTATATATGTAAATATCATGATATGTTGTCATATCATAATGTATATATGCGTGTGCATGTCTATATGTACATACATGCACACACAAAACACTTAGTTTTATTTTCTTTGAAGATAAAGGGTTGCTTTTCCTTTAATATGAATTTATCAAATGAAACCATTCTTGGTTACCAATTTCTTTTACTCCTCATCATTATAAGTCTTCAGGTTTCTTTGAACACTCAAAATGTAATCAGTAGGAAACTAGTCAATACTCTCTATAGAAAGGTCTTTCACCTTTAAATGTCATTCAGGTGTTACTACCATCCAACCATTAGATGTTGTTCTTAAGACTTTCCTCCGTGTTTAGGTCATTCTTATTAGGCTGCATGAACAGTTTCTGTGGTAGCTGCTGCCTTGTTTCCTACAGTGTTTGCATATTTTCAGTAGCAGAAGTTGGTGTTTGAAGTGATGCAATTTCTGTTACATGGCCATGGAACATCTCAGGAAGTTACATTGAGAGGAGGGGTTGGAGAGAAGGAGGGGCTATGGCTAAAGGCATTTAATGGCAGAATGAATGGGAACTCAACGGAGACTGAATGTGCAGTCAGGCTTAACCATAAGACTGTACCTCCATACCCCTCAATTTTGTTTCACCTTAACAGAAAAGGTTCCTAATTAAGTCCCTTAACTTCATCCAAATTCTTTTCAGTTTTAGTTGCAATCTTCACCTTCAAGATGACGAGGATTTTGACAGCTTACAAAGTGGTAAAGGCACTGAAAACTGGGTTTTGCAATGGAACTGCTCAACGAAAATGCAAAGTGTCAAGAACAGGCATCAGGCTGCTGAGTGTTAAGGTAATGTCCCCTTATTTGTTCTTCCTGAGTCAATATAGTTTAATGCTTGTAGCAGGGGACAAAGACTCTAAGAAGAGGTAGCATATCTGAATTGAGCATCTCAGTACTAATTTGTTGTTTGTTTGACGGTAGAACTTCACAGTGAAACAGGTCCCCATTTTCACCTGCAATGAGTTTGAAAATTCCAGGGTGAATTTCACATTCTTGGCAGATACTGAAGACATACACATACTTTTTATGATGACCATTTCTCAAGGCTTTGGTCACTGACCAAACTTCTCTTAAAATACTACTAATAATTTAGGGGGGCAGGAGAAGCAATACACTATGGTAAATGGAGAGCCAACCCCAGAGTTAGATGTTTTAGGAAGTGCTTTCTCTGATATACTGGCTGAATGACTCTGTCAGCTGACTTAATTTCTTAGGGTCTGTCCCAGGTAACTCTTTAAGGCTGTTGGTGGAAATGTAGGTGTTTATCTGCACTGGTGGAGGGAGTTTCTACATTAGGTGTTTCCTATACCAATTAAATCACAGGTCTAGTCCATAAAAAAAAGTTTAGACTGCTGCATGGGAAAATTGTTTGCTGACTCATTTTCATGCTCAACATCTGAATAAGTTCACTGAATTTTTCTCCCTCTAAGGTTCATTTGATATTAGCAATCAACTTGGAGTAATTATTTTTCCTTTTCTCTTACTAGCATATCTTCAAGTATATTAAATAAATCATTTCCATTTTATAGACTAAGAAATTGAAGTAAAGAGCAGTTCAGATTGTTCTATCATATATAAATAACACATATATGTATTATAACTGAGAGACAGAGTAAAATGTGATATTAAACTTTCAGGCTGCTGGACTTGACAAGAAACCTGGCTTCTAGTCCTGCTTCAGACATTTAATAACAACGTAACCATAGATAATTTATTTTACCTCTCTGTGCTTCAGTTTCCTTTTCTATAAAATGAGAGTGGCCCCCAAGATCTTTCCAAGCTCTGTGCTCCTATGAGTCATGAAATGTCAACAGCAGCACCTGATTTTCTTTTTTAGTTTTGTATTAATGTATGAAGAAGCTTATCACTAAATTGTCTGAAATGATTGTGGCATCTTGCCAATGAAGGTTATTAATAGTGAATGCAAAATTAAAGTAGACAAAGTAACATAAAAAACCGAATCCTACCTAGATCGTACAAATTCTCAGTGGTAAACTAGCCCTATTACAAAAACATGCCTTAGTCTTTTATTAACTTAAAAGCAGTAGATTCCAATTTGTGTTATGTTATTTTATCTGTAGTAGGAATTATCATTATATTTATTTGAAAAATATCAACTAGTTCTCCAGCTGCCACAGTTTCTGGTTGGTCAGGCCTGGGGCGGGGTGGGGTGAAGTCAGTAACCTTTCTCACCATCATTAATGTGAATACCACAGGGCTGGCTAAGTACAACTTTGAAGGTAGATGCTGCTAGGTATCACCATTAGGCCTAAGGCTCATGAGCAAGGGAGAAGGGATGGATAGGAAAAAAACCCAAGGAATTGGGATAAGAAGAAAGGAGGGGAGAGAGAGGAGAGAAATGAGGTGTACTTGGGCATACCAGCTAAGTCATTCTGTAATACCTACTGTGTGGGAGTTCCAGTTAGAGGTTAGCAGCCCCAGCTACAAAGGTTTGGAAGACCTCACCAGAAGAGGCTCTTGGGAATATGAAGTCCCAAGAAAAATTATAATAGTGGATTTAGAAACACTGGAGTAATTCTTAAAAATTCTATTTCAGTGAAATGGGAGAGGCTATCTTGAAGGTATTTCCCCAGCCACAGGATAGATATGAGTAAGAGAATAAAAAATAGGGATAATTATTCCAAGTTGTCTGCTATACTTCTCAGTAGAATATGAGCTCCCAGGAGACAGGGGCATTGTTTTTGCCTTTTTTCCATATTCCCAGCCCTTAGCACAATGCCTGGCCCTTAGTATAAGCTTCTTATACCTATCTCAGAGAAAAGAGCTTAATAAAAGTAATAACATCCTGGATTTATACTCTTTGGGTGGGGAGAATATGTAAATCTACGAATGCAGGTCAGATGCAATAACTGATTTTCTTCCCAAGGTTACTATAAAGTGGATTATTTCCATTTTGCATGGTAAGAAAATAGAAATAGAAGTGTGGCTTACTGTGATAGAATCATAACCTCCTTGAGGTCATAGAGTATTTTATTGCTGTATCTGCAGTGCATAGTAGAATACCTGTCACACAGCAGGTGCTTAATTAATGCTATTGGTTGATTGAATACAGAGGACCATATATATGGAATTGAGACTGGAATCTACATGTCCTGAGTCCCAATCAGTGATATGATACATATACATATACATATACATATACGTATACGTATACATATACATATACATACACACACATACATATACATATATACACACATATATACACACACATACATACCCATCCCAATAGAAAAAAAATAAGATTTAGAAGATGTCTATAACAGTTCTGCAGATGGACTTTGGGAGAAAGCAGTTCTTATTCTTCCCAATGGCAGATGTGTTAAGTGTATGCCACAGTTCATAGCTAAGAATGACAAATTTGTAGGAAAAATAAGGCATCATTGCTGTCTGTAAAAGTCATTACTCACACTCAATCAAATCTGGCCTGAATTTCTGGAGGAAAGCCAGGCATGAAAAATAGGAATTCTTGAACTTTAGAAATAGTTTATTAAAATTTTTGACTGGTACTCAAGGGGTTTCCTGCTATTCTTGATTCATTTTGCTGAAGTATTATATCCCCTTGCTTGCCCCACCTCCATTTATAACTTTTCATCCTTAAAAGTCATAACCTTGTCCCTTTTCTGTTTTATAAGTCCTCCTAGTATTTTGAGAGGGGGCAAAACCCCCTATACATTGGAGATGCAAGTAGTACAAAGTGATGACTGTTATGTGTTGGTTAATGAAGGGTGGTGAGAACCTTAGGCAGAGAGATGTTTGTCTTAGAGTTAGCACAGGAGTGGGTGGAGTGTGAAATGTGGAATTTCGGTCTGTGAGGCTGGTCCTGTTGGTCAGCTACCATTGGTTATTTTCTCTGAATTTTTGATGTCAATTTCCTCCCCCTTTGGCAGAAGGGACTAAGGGTGGGTTTTGACGACAGCAAACGACATCCTTGTTCTTTAGTCTTGTTTTTTATTTGTATATTCTTGGCTAATGTTTATAGATTGGGGTCCTGCCAGCTGAGCTTGCCATGTTTCATTCGTAGTGAGGCTAGAGGAAGGATATCAAGGGGGCTATACACCTAAAATGAAGGTGACATCAAGGATAAGATTCACCAACAGCCATAAACTAGAGAAGAATGTCAGATACATGAGTTTTTCTGTTAGTGCTGAAAATATGTAACATCCAGTATTTCATGAGGTGAAATATCATGGGGCAGAATAGAAAGATCTCAGAGTACTAGAGTCAGAAGACCTAGATTTTAATTCTGGATTGGCTGATTTCTTAGCAATGTGACACTGAACAAATTACTTAATCTCTTTGAGACTTAGTTTTTTCCCTTGTGAAATGAGAGTAAAGAAACCTGTTTTTGTCCACTTTGCTTAAAAGGGCTAAAGGGAAGGTCAAATGAGATAATGCATACAAAACACTTTGAAGCAATCTCAAAGTATTATATACAGATTCTCAAATGGATTGATCTGACATGACATCCATCTGGGTATTGCCTCCAAAAATGCAGATCATAACCTATCCAAGCCTCTCCATCCTGTGCATATCCTTCCATAAGTTCACCATTGATATCCACCCAATGTGCTAGAGCCTTTCCTCATTTAGTTGGCCATGGGAACTCATTAATACCATCAACAATTAAAATTAAAACTTTAGAATAGTATGTATCTTGTGTCTTTGGAAAGATCTAATCAGTACTCTACTTTGTTCTTTTTATCATATATTCCTTTAATAGTGCAATATTCATATATTTAGGAGTAATTATCTTTTTTAATAATGGTATAATTTCCTGGAATTGTTAAGTGGTCTTCTGAATACTCAAATTATTCACAATGTCACAATGCTCCTTGCTTATATTAATGTTTTCATTTTGAGAACATAATGCCATACTGGTTCAGATCCTTATGTTTAGCCAAATCATCTTTCATAGCCATGTCAAAGGATCATGTCGTAGTGGAAAAGACTGATTATTTTCCTTGACATTAACCTCTAAAGTTAAGATTGTACCCCCCAGGGGCAGCTAGATGGTGCAGTGGATAGAGCACCGGCCCTGGATTCAGGAGTACCTGAGTTCAAATCCGGCCTTAGACACTTAACATTTATTATCTGTGTGACCCTGGGCAAGTCACTTCACTCCAATTGCCTCACCAGAAAAGAAAAAAAAATATTGCACCCTCCAAATATCAGCTTTTGCCTTACTAATGCTGAGGTGAGAAGTCCCAAAAGGTTAATATTTGTATTTCCATGTTATTTTGAAAGGAAAAGGTAACAGCTAATTCCCCACCCCCCCCAAAACCCCACCTTTGAGAGCTTGCAATTAAATTCGCCTTACATTTTTGTAATTGTTGAACAGTATCATTATTTTTTGGGGGGTGGAGCAATGAGGGTTAAGTGACTTGCTCAAGGTCACACAGCTAGTAAGTGTCAAGTGTCTGAGGGTGGATTTGAACTCAGATCCTCCTGAATCCAGGGCCAGTGCTTTATCTACTGCACCACCTATCTGCCTCTGACCAGTATCATTATTGAACCATATAACTTTCCAGGTAAAAAAGATTTGGTATCCCCCTAATTTTTCCATATCCTGCTGAGTCTTACATTATTCTTTGGTTTTTTAAAATTTGAAGAGATCCCCAAGTAAATATACCCATTGCTTGAAACTGAGGTATAATAATAATAATAAATAGCAGCGAATATGTATATAGTACATTCATATTATATAGTATATTATATACAGTATATTGATATGTATATTATATAATATATTGTAACATTATAGAATTATACTTTATATTATATACTTATATATTATAATAGTATATAATATTATTATATACTATATTACATTATTATATATGATATATAGTACATTAATATTTATATAGTACTTTGTAGCCCTTTATATACCATACAGGTACTCTACTATTATATATGAATATATTATGTGTATATTTATATATGTATGTATACATTTTAATTTGATCCTCATAATAATACTAAATTATTTGCTCAGGTCACACAATTAGTAAGTGTCTGAAGCAGGATCTGAATTCAAGTCAGATTCTGAGTACTATCCACATGGTTGTGGTACACAGTTGTCATGACATCTGTTGACCTCTTCATAAGTACTTTTAGCTATGGAGTGCATAACTTCAATAAATCCTGCCAATTGCTATCATTCAATTAGACTGTGTCAACTTTGTAACTAGTCCTTTGGCGGATCTTTAGTTCACCCATGTATGGGTAGTACCTCCATTGATACTGATTATAATCCCCATGATACCTCATAGTGTAGTATTCTTGGACCCATTTTCCCATAAGTTATCCATGCTGGATCTAATTTATGTTCTGAAGGTCTTCCCTTTGTTTATTTTTAATATCCTTGGATCAACAGATTTAGAATCTGGAAGGAACATCTCAGGGATTCTAATGTAGCATTTGGACCATCTGTTGTTTCTCATTCTTACTACATTCTAAGACATACAAATAAAAATTGATATAATGAGGCATAATATTTCCATATATTTTCAACATTCACCATATTATATTAGGATTTTATACAGTTGTGTTTTATAGGAGATGATAATACTCAGAGTGTATCGAAAGCCATATATTAAGAAACCGTGTTACAATCCCAAATAAGGTAACTAATGATAATAATAAAAAGGAAGTGATTACATAGATTTTTGTGGTTTACAAAGCCTAATAACCCTGTCAAGTAATGATCATTAAGATAGCTGATCTTTGTAAATTTAGAGATAGCATGGTGTAGTGAACAGAGCTGGGCTTGTGCCAGGAAGACATGGGTCGAAGTCCTGCCTCTGATCCATACAAACTTTTGTTTTCTGGTTGGTTCTCAAAGATTATAAGTTGCCAAGAAAATGCATAGTTACATTAATTGCAATCTCCTCATGTGGAAGTTTCCTATACTGATGAAATTATGGATCTTATCCTTATCCCTAGGTAAATAGAATTTTAAGGTCTACTAAATGCTTCCCATGCTGGAGAAGGGAATGGCAAACCACTCCAGTTTCTTTGCCAAGAAAACCCCAAATGCAGTCACAAAGAGTGGTATATGACTGAAACAAATGAACAACAAAAAGTGCTTTGCGTATATTATCTGATTTGATCCATGAGACAATATGCTCTGTCAGGTAGTCAACTGTTGTAGATTTGATAATTTAGTTGGACAAGTGCAGGTTTTGTTTTGAGTAAGTTTGCATTACTCTTCAAATTTCTTCATTTTTTTTTGGGGGGGGGCATGAGGGAAGCTTCCTTTCCTCCTATAGACAACCTTTTAAACAGTGTCAAATCTCTGTTCACCAGAATGTTTTTTTTTTGTTGTTGTTGTTTTTTATTTTAGTGAGGCAGTTGGGGTTAAGTGATTTGCCCAGGGTCACACAGCTAGTAAGTGTTAAGTGTCTGAGGCCGGATTTGAACTCAGGTCCTCCTGAATCCAGGGCCAGTGCCCTATCCACTGTGCCACCTAGCTGTCCCTCACCAGAATGTTTTAAAGACTGATGAACTTTCATAATAATCTTATAGGTTGATGGCCATGCAAAAGTTTGAACAAGATAGATGGGAGTAGTTTGGAAATCCTATCTACAGCTTCTTTCTAAGAGCTTCAGAGCACAACCATGTTTATACATATATCCTGAATCCCACTTGTGAAATCTGGTGCATTATTGATGATTTCAAATGTCCCATGCTTTGCGCCCTACCACGAAATGAAGATAGCTTCCATTTTTGTGTGATCTTCTTCCAGATTTTCTGAGAGGGAGAAGGGTTTTAGCAGGGCCCTGGACCATTGGACCCCCTAGCTCTTTGTCACATGCAAAGATCCTTAAAAGCTTTTAAAGGCTATAGCATGAGGGAGAGTATGCTGAAAAGGCTGGCAATGGGAGGAAGTGGAACCAAGTTTGGCATTCAGGAGATTGGGTGCCTGAGTTCTCCAGCTTCTCTCTGCTGTTTTCATTACTCCTTCCCTATTCCTTTGACCAAAATCTTTGGCCATAACCACCAAATCTTAGCCTTTTTAATCCCATAATAAATATGTTGGCAGAGGTCTAAGATCTTTCAAATGAGTGGGCATAATGGCTATGTCCCCCTGAGGAATTTTAATGGGACTCTTTTGATTAGTTTACAAAGTTGAAACAAGTCTATTTCCATTTGTAGCATAGGTAATGTTTATATTTCAACCTCTCAAAGCAGTCTAACTAGGGTGAACAGAATACAATAGGGCCATCATTATTTGTTCCTGGAAAATTTTTTTGGCTGCAATATCCCATTAATGACTTACATTGAGATTGATGTCTCCTAAAACCCATAGTTTTCTAAATTTAGTAATATCCTATTTTTCCAATTTTTTGGTCTGTAAAGATCTTTTCAAATCCTTTCATTGATGAATGAGCTAGCCCTTTGTGTCAGTTGTAGTCTTCATGGTCAAGGCCAATTAAAAAAAATTCCTTTGTTTTGTTCTCTCAGACTTTAAAAATGAAAAGCTCCATAAATGTGAAATGCCAATCTAACCAACTGAAAATCTGTGACAATCTTTAGTTCCTTAATTGATAATCTATATATAGTTTATCGTTTGCAGCATTTTCATAAGTGCTGTAATTGATGAAACTGAAATAAAAGGTACCTATGATTCCTACTTCCCCTTATACATGAGTATTCAGAGCAAAGATACAGACTTGGAAATTCACCACATATTTGCATTCTGGTTTAAATTTAACTAATAATAAGTTAATATTAACTTAGGATGTTGTAAGGTTTAATTGATTACTGCTATTAGGTACTTTGGAATCATTCAATGGAAAGTATTGTAACTAAAATGAAGCATCATTAAATATTCTTAAGCTATAAAAATGGGCTTAGGTTCTAGAGAGTCTAAACTGTCCATATTTTGATTGCTTAACTTGGAGAAGGAAAATAAGATTTTACTTACCAATAAAAACACGTCATGATTTGAATTTATTGCCATACTAGCAATGGAATCATTATTTGAAATATTTCCTATCTTTAAGCATCCTACATTTAAAGCTTGGTTCAGACCTACTTGATTTCATAGAGGATGAATATTGAAGTGAACTTTTAGCTCAGGAACATCAGGCAGGCCTGAAATCAAATGCATATGTAGCTTTAGGCATTGGTAGAAATGGAAGAGAACACTGGGGACCTCTAGTTTTTCTAGTATGCAAATCATTTGCATAGATAAATGATTCAACAGTAATGCAGTCAGAGTTCCCAGAATAAATCATTTTCATTTCCACAACTAGCTTACGGGGCTTATTGTAAAAGCAGTTTTTTATCTTCAGCTCTTATGTAGAATTTATTGCTATAGCTGGCTAGCGGCTTTATATTATAAAGGGAATCATCATGATTTTATTGGCTAATTTTCACACCCTTGAAGTGGTGATAGTGTCATTATTCCCATTTTACAGATGTGTAAAATGGATACAGCAACTTGCCCAAGGAGATCTTGTGCTGTCTGTGCATCAGCTCTGAATAGACTTTCCTCCCACCCTGGTTATTTTTTTCCAGAACGGGTTGCATTAATTTTTTGAGGGGGCTATACTTATTTTTGAACATATCAGATTGGTTATATAGTCAACTTGATTAGGATGTTAAAATTGTCAAAGAAAACAAATTGACAATTTTTCATTATAGTGGAGGGGAGTGTGTGTGTGTGTGTTTGTCTATGTGTTTGCTATTCACATACACGTGGAGAAGCTGGTACTCATCAGAATTCTATATCCACAATATCTTTAACCTTATTGGAGGACTAGTCACTCATACATTTGATTAGATCTTTTATATATTAGTTTGTGGGTTTTTCTGTTGTTGTTTGTTTTTTTGCTTGTTTTTACATCTTAAGAAAGTGCCTATAGGCCAAGGAACCAGAAGGGGCTGACACATTTGGCTATCATGAGTTTTGCAAATATGATCTTACAGAGGTATTTGAAGTTGCCATATTTCCTTGAACTCAAGCAGTCACGTGGCATCTACTTGTAACAAGATGTGACATGTTGCTTCAATTTTCATGTAATTCTGGGCAGTCACAGGGATGCAAAAGTCTAACTTAGTAGATAGATATTCCCTGCAATCAGTTTCAGCTTTCACTAACAGTTTTCCTTCTGACTTTACTTCCTACCAGACCTTTGAAGCAAAGGGTTCAAAGGACAGAGAGAGTTCAAAGAGAAACTACTGATACCCTCAATTTAAGAACGGCTGATGATTAGATGAGTAAAGATAAAGTAGTGTCTAGCTAATGATTATTAAGCATATAGCAAACATGCTAGTAAAAGCTTACCGAACAATAGGAGTATAGTCTAGACAGTTTCAAAATACTTCGTAATTGCTTGACTCCTAGAACCTGCACCCTCTGAATGAGGTTAGCCTAGCACAAGGGTTGTATTTTCAAAGCTTCAGAAGAGGGACTTAGCCACCATCACCAGTCATAGTTGTGTCACTTCAGTGTCACAAAATGCTTTGAAAAGACAGTTTCAAACTGGTCTCAGACTGAGTATGTCCATGGCCAATTGGTTTGGATCTATAATTCTAAACAATCATTTTAGTGGGGATGAAAAGCAATCAATCAGTGATGTTTTGCTTGGCTTCTTAATTTTTAGGAAAAAGATAATATACTAAAGCTTTCACTTGGGTGGAAGAAATGCTCTATGTAAATGTTTTTCTAATATCTTAGAAGAAAAAGAAGATACCGTCTCAATGTTTGATATTTGAAACATTCCGAATCAATCTAAAACAAACCAACCAATAGCCTTTTAGACTGTACTGGAATTTTTTAGATGAAAATACTCATAAAGTTATCCTTGGAAAACCAAATTACTTTAAATGCATAAAATCCCCTGATTTTACAGATGTCTATAAGCACAGAATTCAAGGGCATGCCAGTCAGTAAAGTTTTCAGTAGAGAATAAGTGAAAAGGAATTCCCTCCACTCTCATCTATTCAGTGCCGTGGAGATAGGTCATTTCTACAATAAAAGTAATAATAATAATTTTAATTATATAGCATTTTAAGTCTTACAAAGAACTTTCCATATGTGTTATTTCACTTGATCCTCACAAGAACCTTGTGAAGTAGGAACTCACCCCCATTTTACAAGTGAAGAAACTGAGGTTAAGAGAGGTTGCCTGGGGTCACAGACTAGTAAGAAAGTCAGGCAGGATTTGAACTCAGGTATTCCTGATTCTAAGTTCAAATCTCTCTATTTATTATGCAATTGAAAGCACAGAGGAAAAAAAAAGTAAAAGAAAGTAATCAGGTATGCACAGAAGAGCAGAAGGTTTAAATACTTTGAAATAGTATTTTACAGAAATTATAAGGTGTATAAAATCTTCATCCTGATGAATGACTCTCCTCTAAATTCCCAGATGATAGTGAGCACCATTTAGTATAAACATCACCTAGAGGCAACTCATTTCTTTCTTTAATACTTAGAATCAGTTAAATACTTGTGTATAATTAGCTAATATCATGACTACTAATTACCTAATCTATTTAAACAATCAACTCTAAAATGCCCTTCCATCTCCTCTTTCTTCTACCCAAATGCCATCCCTTGGAAGAACTCTTCCCTGATGCTCCCAGTTGTGGGCAATCCTAACACCTCACACAGAAAATCATTACTTCTACTCTGTGATCCATGCCATGTGATATTATACCATGTCTTGTAATACTAATAACAACTAGTATTTATATAGGACTTTTCAGGCTTGCAAAGTGCTTTACATCTATTTTATCATTTGATCTCCCAATAACCCTGTGAAGTAGGTGCTATTGTAATCTCCATCTTACAGATGAGAAAACAGGCTGAGAGAGGTTAAATGACTTGCCCAGGGGTCAAGTGTTTGATGCTGGTTTTGGACTTGAGTATTTCTGGCACCAAGTTCAGTACTTAACTACTGAACTACCTCCCTCTATATTGTAGGTGTCTGTATTGGTGTCATCCCTCTCCTAAACTCCTTGAAGTCAGAGGCATTAGCTAAATGTATTAGCTAAAGTGGCACTGTGCTGTCCAGTTAATGTCCACATATTTGTTATACTACTTACCCCACAGGGTTGTTATAAGGCAATTACTTTGTAAACTGCCAAAAAAAAAACCCCAAACTCCCAACAACAACCCTATATCAATGCAAGTTATTATTATTACTAGCTCTCTTGTTTTTATTACCTCAGTGCCTCTGTAAAATGGTTGGACACTTCCAGTTTGTATTCCGGGAGTGGGCCTGTGGGAGTTTTTCTGGGTCTTATTCCTCAGAAAATTTGACCTGGGCCAGTCTGAAATTCTAAGGGGGCTACTGTAAGAAAGCCATTCTAAGACTCTCCAGTTATTTTGCTTATCTCTAAAGGTTCCTCACGGAACTAGCACCATGGATAGCAGAAACGTTATCCAGATTCCTCTGGAGTTGACCCACCTGGGCCCTGAGTGCACTCTGGAATTCCATTTATCTGGGCCAAACCTACATAAATTTCACATTTGCCTGGAGAATTTTGTTTCTTTTCTTTTCTTTTTTACTTTTTTGTTTGTTTGTTTGTTTTCTGGAAAGTTTTGAAGTTTGCAGAATTGCTTCAGTTTTGTGCTTCCTGAAGCAGGAGGGCCAGGGAGACCAAATTGTGGGAAGCCTCTAATAACCTTGACCTTTCATTCTTAGGTACATTGGCTATGGGATGTCAGGCTCTATAATCAACTCGCCTCCCTGTGGGTAGGTTATATGAACTGAAGTTATGATTTAAAGCAGGGAATCCTGCCTGGGGTCCATGAACTTGTTAAAACTATTTTTAAGAGCCATATTTCAATAGAATTAGTTTCCTTTGTAATCCTGTGCATTTTATGTTCTGCATTAAAACATGGTCCTGAGAAGGGGTCTGTAGACCTCATCAAACTTCTGTCAAAGGGGTCCATGGTACAGAGAAATGAAGAACCTCTAATCTATAATAAAACTTAAGGTCAAGTTCTTATAGGCATATTTAAGCAGAATTCGTAATGAAGTTATTTGTTGATATAATTCACTACAATTTAATTATTTTTCCTCATTCATACAGGCTGAAACTCATGTAGGACTCTTTTAAACCAAAATATTTAGTTACTGCCCCCAAAAGAGGAAAGATAAGGATCCCCAATACTTAAAGAAACTAATTTAGACAGAAAAGGAGACTGGTTCAGTTTAGATTGTGTTTTGTATCTGTTAATGATGGGAAATTGTGTAGGGTCTAGGTATGAATTCCAAGTGGAAGAGCAAGATACTAAAAACTTCACATCTCTAAAGCTTCTCTTCAACCCAATTCAATCCATCATCAAGCATGTGTTCCAGGTACTGTGCTAGAGACACAAATCGTCAGAATAATCAATTAATCAATCAGTCAACATTTATTTGGCGCCTACTATATGCCAAGCACTGTGCTAAGTGATGGAGATACAAATCATCACCATAACTGTGGCTAACATTTATATAGCTCTTTAAGGTTTGCAAAGCACTTTGCAAATTTTACCTCATTTTGTCCTCACGACAACCCTGGGAATTAGGTGTTATTATTATCGTCATTTTACTGATGAAGAAACTGAGGCTCAGAGAGTTTAAATATTTTGCTTAGGGTGACAGGGCTTGTAAAGAACCGAGGCTGTATTTGAACTTGGGTCTTCCTGACTCCAGGGCCAGTGCTCTTTCCACTGGGGTATTTCGCTGGAAAATCGAAATGATCTCTGCCCTAGACAATTTGTAGAGTGAGATAGCACTAACAACTCTTTTATTCGATATACTGTTAACATCCAGAATGGCTGAAATCTCATTTTAAAACCTAAATCAAAAACACATTGTATAAAAATAGAATTAAAAAAATTTTATTGCTATCAAGCTCATTCATTAAGTTTAATCAATGATTAAATACATATGCAGCATCGGTCGATATATTTGAATAGTATCCATTAACATAATGCCCTGTTGTTTATTGGGGGAGGTAGAAAAGGACTGATTTCTCATACTTCTTATTTTTTAAATATTATTTTTCTTTCTTTTTTTTGGCTGTAAACATCTCCCTTGTTACAAAATGATCAGGAGGAGGTTCTAATGCTGTGTCTTGATATTGAGTAAAAACTAAAGCAAATGTCTTCTGGCAGTTATTATTTTACAATGTGAAAAATTTGGAATTGATGTATCAACATAATAGGGGAATTGATAGATTGCATTAATGAAAAGGAAGAAACAAATTGACTGCTGACAGAGTATTGCTTGGCATGTATTTTAGATGAAGGATAAAGAAAAAAAAGAATGGGAATGTGTTATATAAAATCTGAACCCAATTATCTCCCCTTTCCCCTAAAGAGAGAGGATTAAAATGTACTGATTACTAGTATTAATAATAGAACTCAATTATTAGTAATAGTCTGGGAACTGCAAAGAAAGAATGAAAAAGAGAAAGAAATTATATAGATCTGCCAGAATCATTTTATTGAATCTTTAGGTAAAGAATGTCTTCATTTTTTGTTTCGAGTGGTAATTCTTGGGATACCTGTTAGATGACACTTGCCAAGTAGCCCCATCTCCAACCCATATTTCATTTTGTGTGCCATGAGGCAGCTATCAGAACTAACCTTTGCTTTGACTAGATGTAGGTAGGGAGAGAAAGCTAATAATAAACCAGCTGACCCATTACAAACAAAGAGATAATGCTTAACAATAAGGAGATAATAGAGCATTTTGACCCAGTGACCCAAATCACACCATTTGAATGAAAAGTTATAAATGACATAAAGCAGCATCAATGTTAGATTGCCAGGGAAATAAGAGCAAGGATATCATTAAATGTTTGTGGTCAGAAGTTGTATGTTGAAGAACTTGAGTTTCTTTACTACTTATGAATGACGCCATACTTCAAGATATGAAACATTTTTTAAAACAAAATAAGATTAAAAATGATTTTCAGGGTAGTATACAACAGCACTTCCACAGGGCCAAGTCCGCCTGCAAACATATTAAATGACTACTATGTGGCAGGTACCACGCACTGAGGGAGATGTAAAGATTGAGATGTGATTCTTGTCCTCACAAAACTTATAGTCTAAGAGAGGAATGGACAAGCTAAAACAAAAAAACAAAACAAAACAACAACCAAACTACCATAATACAAAGTTGTGCATGAAAGTGGATATGATCAAGAAAGTGCTATGATGGGTTCAAAGAAAGGAAATACCCCTACTTGCTCGGGGGAAAAGGACAGACTTTATGGAAGAGGGATGGACATCACAGTTCTGGACCACTATAAAAGAGGACTCTGCTATGAAAGAAGAGACAAGTGGTGCTTATTTAGTAACTCCGTCCTGAGGGGTACTGAAGGAGTTATTTGTTGACTTGAGAGCTATAATAGAGAACTTTACTGTCTTCTAAGGCAGGTATATAGGTTGGGTACTTCTGGTTATTCTCATGGACATGGTTATTCAATGATACTGCTAGAAGGTCTTGGAAAGCATTGTTAAAATCCAACTTTTAAATCCAGATAGCTGCTGGATCTCTCTCTCTCTCTCTCTCTCTCTCTCTCTCTCTCTCTCTCTCTCTCTCTCTCTCTCTCTCTCTCTCTCTCTCTCCCTCCCCCCCCCCCGCAAAGAAGGGCAATTAATACTTATTTTGCTTGCCTTCATGAAAATTTCATCCTTCCAAAAGTAGAAGAAGAACCAATGAGGGGAACTACTATTCTGTTTTGTTTTGTTTTGTTTTTAGTGAGGCAGTTGGGGGTTAAGTGACTTGCCCAGGGTCACAAAGCTAGTAAGTGTTAAGTGTCTGAGGCCAGATTTGAACTCAGGTCCTCCTGACTACAGGGTCAGTGCTCTATCCAATGTGCCATCTAGCTGCCCCTTTTTGTTTTGTGTTGTTTTTTTTAGAACTACTATTCTGGATAATTTTTGTTCTCACCTATAAGGGGAAACTAGATATAGGGGTAGAAACAATGAGGGACTGTGACAGCTTAATCTTAGAATTTATGATAGCAGAAAGGAAAGCTGGGCAGAATCTGACATACAAACTAAGTCTTGGGAAAGAACTTTCAAAATGGTTCACAGGAAAGATATATAGAGAACACAGACTGAAATGCTCTAGGATAAGTGAGCCCAAGAGAGATAGGATAGGAAAAAGTCAAGAATGAAATTGTGATGCCAGGGAAGAAAAAACATTTTCTATCAGGAAGGAAAGGGAAAGTTGTCTAGAGAAACTGATGTGGATGCAAAGGGATCTCAATAAGCAATACAGATTTTAAAAAGACCTGTCCAGAAAATGGAAGCAAGGATAGGTAAGGGGAATGTATACAAAAATATGGCATGGTTCAAAAGAGCAGTAACAGTAGTGCTAATGATGCAAATGAGCTGAAGATAGTGAGGAAAGCTAAGGACTTTTTTTGGTTTCTATATGGAGAAAAAGAGGAGGGTAAAAATAAGGATACAGATCCCTGATTGGGTGGATAGGATGATGGTAGCAGATGACAGATTATGATGTAATTGTTCAATTTGTATTTAGCTTCTGTTTTCACCACCAAGAAAAATTGTGTTTGGATTGGAAAAGGCAAAGAAATAAGAATAATAGAGAGTTGATTCAAGTCACTAGACTCAGATGAACTACATCTTAGTGTACTGGTAGATTTGATTTCTGAGCTGTTGTCAATAATCTTTGAAAGATTGTGGAGAAGATGAAAGTTTGGCATTACTGAAGTATTGAAGAAGGGCAATTGTTCTTCCAGTTTTCATGAGAGAAGAGAAAAGAGCCATCAAACTATAGGTTAATTAACCTAATATCCATTCCTGACCAAAAAACCTTGTACTTATTATGAAGGGGGTGATTATTAAACTTCTGAAATGATGAAGTAATCATAAAACTCTAAGATAATTTCATCAAAAAGAGGTCATGCATGCCATATTAATCTCATTTTTTTGGAAAAGGTTTGTAGGCTCATAGATCATGAGAATGTTTTAGATATAGTTTAACTAGATCTTGGTAAGGAACTGAAAAATGGATAAATCTGAGTTAAACAAAAGAAGTATATTTGGAAAGAGTTGCATGACTGAACCCAAAGAGTAGTCATTAATATCTATTTTGTTGAAGGTTTCTAGTGAAAAGCTGAGCCATCTATGATGGCTATGATGTGTAATATTTTTATTGATGACAGATAAAGGCATATATTGGATACTGCTAGGAAAATAGCTAACACATTTTATGATTGAGACAAAGAATGATTGACTTAATCTAAGAAGTTGAAACTTAATAGAGATAAACTTTCTTCTTATACATGTTAGCTGTGTGACCGTGAGCAAATGACTTAACTTTTTAGTGTCCCTAGACAACTCCCTAAGATAATATGTTGCACAAGAGTAGCAGATATGCATGTGTAGGGCATTTGCACACCAAAAGTGTCCTGTTCTGTTGAAATAATAGTTCCAGACAAAAAAAGCCAAACCAAATAACATCTTACAGTTAAATTTAGTTAGTCAGCTTCACAAGTGTAAGATTGGAGAGAAATATGTAACAGTTCATATGAAAAAAAAAAAGATATGGGGTTTTAGTGACCCGAAAAGTCAGTATAAATCAACAATATGACACTGTAACTAATAAAAGGTAATGTGAGCTTAAGCTACACTAAACACAATGTGGGATTTGTTATTGTTGTTTGTTCTTTTACCACTAAGGAAGTCATAATTCTTCTTTATTCTGCCCTGATCACACGGCATTTGGAGTATTGTATTCAGTTCTGGACACCACATTTCCAGAAATACATTAATAATGAAGACAACCAGGATGTGAGGGACCTTAAGATATAGCCACATGAGGACTGTTTGAAGGGAGCAGATATTTTAGTCCTGTGGGTGGTGGGGGGGAGGATTTTAGCTTTCTCCTAGTATTTGATGGATTGTTATGTGGAAGAGGGGATCAATTTGTTCCTCCTGGTTTTAGAGGGCAAAAGTAGGAACTGTGCATAGGAGTAACAGACATTTAAACTTCATATAAGGAAAAAATTCCTAACAATTAGAAATATCCCCAAATGGTATGAATTCCTTTCAAATGGGAGATTTCAAGAAATGACTAGATGTTGTAGAGATTCTTCCTGTTCATGAATGGATTGGACTTCTAAGACCCTTTCCAACTCAGAGACTCTGGGATCCTGTAATTAAGGGTGGGGATTCATAATAATGATGCTTACAGTCAGTTACCACGATGCTGGTACATAATTCCTGTCATAGTTGGCCTTTAGGATCACAAAGTCAGAATAGAAAGGAACCTTAGAGGTCATATAGTCCAACTACCTCAGTTTACAGATGAGAAGATTTAGGTCAGAAAACGGAAGTGGAGTGACTTGCCTATAGTCATTCCGAGAGTAGTAAATGGCACAATTGGGATATTTGAATGAAGGTCCTTTCTATTCTAACACGGTATTATTAGTTTACTTGGTTTTTGTTTGTTTTCTTGTTTTGATAAAAGCTTTTTATTAAGAATTAGGGGGAAGCTAGGTGGCTCAGTGGATAAAGCACTGGCCCTGGATTCAGGAGGACCTGAGTTCAAATCTGGCCTCAGAAACTTGACACTTATTAGCTGTGTGACCCTGGGCAAGTCATTTAACCCTCGTTGTTCCTCAAACAAACAAACAAACAAACAAACAAACGAATGAATGAATGAATTAATAAAAGAATTAGAAAAAAGGTCCCCAAAAGAAAAAAAATGATGACAGATGAAGTATTAAAAAATTGCCTTTTGAGCTGGGGGAAAACAATGGCTCACTAGATGCTTGCTAACATTATATTTGGAGGTGTTAATAGATAGAAGATGGGCAACAAACGACTCTATATAAAAAAAGGCAAAACAAAATAGATATTTCTAAAACTAAGCAGGATGATTTAAATTGAATATAGAGAAAAAGTTCCTATTCACCTGCAAGAAATGATACAATTTTCTAAGAAGCAGTGGCAAGAGCCAACCTTACAAATTTGAGGTGTTTCTGATTCCCTCAAATTTCAGCATATCTAGAATTTATTCATTTATAGTACTTAAGTACTAACTTTTAAAGACCTTTGGATTCCATTAAAGATCTTAGTTCTTAAATTTATTTTGTTGTCTTTCTCATGAGCTTTAACTTACCTATTCAGTGTACCAATGAAGTATGTGCCCTTCTATCCATAGTGATTTCCTTTATAGCAGTGAACACTTGGAAAATAACAAAGCCATGATCTAGTTTCTGTGTTGAAGACTTTTTTTGGTATTAGAACAGATTATTACCAAGGCTGGGAAAGTGTCTTATGATGATAACAAGGTGATTAGGGTGGGGAATGAAATGGTACTTTGGGACCGTTAGCTAGAAGAGGGGATTCCATATAATGGTTCATTGTACAGAGTTCCTCCATCAATCCTTAGACAACCCAATTGACACTCATCATTTCAAAGCCATTGGAGGCCAATGCATTTAAGAGGAATGTAAAGAATAGTACAGGCAATAAACAGAAAGCTTGTAAAAATATAATGTGTAGTAGGGAGGAGGATTGGGAAATCTATAAAAACTACCAGAAACGAGCAAAAATATAATTAGTGGAGCCAAAAGACATATTGAACACAATCTCCAAGACTATTTCAGGCAATAGTAAATGTCTCCTCAAATATATCTTCAGTAGATGGAAAGTAAAGTAAGAAACCAGTCCACTAGAGAGAGGGCTAACAAAAATCAGCTTCATTCAACACATAATTTTCATCTTCTTTACAAGATTAGATGGTGCTTAAAATAAGGATATTCAATTCTGAATTTTTTATATTGGGGGTACAGAAGAGAAGGGAAAAAGATGAATTATAAATTAAAATAGTACATGAGGCAGATGGTACTCAGTATAAGCTGGGAAAACTGGCATAAGAAAACCAACCACACCAGCTTTCTTGTATTTTCCTTTCCCAGATCTTATCCATTAAACAGCTCTTCTCAGTTTCTACCACAGTTAGTTTTTCTTTAATGTTTGTTTTATTTTGTTTTTTAGTGAGGCAATTGGGGTTAAGTGACTTGCCCAGGGTCACACAGCTAGTAAGTGTCAAGTGTTTGAGGCCAGATTTGAACTCAGGTACTCCTGAATCCAGGGCCGGTGCTTTAACCACTGCGCCACCTAGCTGCCCCTTCTTTAATGTTTAAGAAATATTTTCTTTGCTTCTGTTTTCCAAAAAGAATAGAATACCATAGAGGAAAGAGTGCTGGATTTGGAGGTAGGGGGAACCTGGGTTCCAATCCTCACTGACACTTGTGACAGTTTCTATGAGGCCATTTTCTTATCTGTAAAAGGGGGATAAAACCCAATAATATGTATCCTGTCAGTGTTTATTGAGACTCAAATGATATAATGTTTGTAAAACAGTGCTGAAAAGCCAATTATCATATTTACAAGGAAGTAATGTTATGGCATCTTAATCTTCAAGTCCACAAGCATTTATCAAGCACTGACATGTGTATGTGTGTGATACTGTTCACCCTATAAATGGGATGAGCTTTGGATCCAAATTAACTTTGTCATTGCTCCATAAAACCAGCAGTCACTGTTTTGAATTAGAAAAGGGAAAGGCTATGTTTAAATACAAGAAAGGGCAAGTACATCATAATTTTGGAAGAAGCAACCAAGAAAAGATGGTTTCCTTATTGAAAGGGGTTTAGTAGGTAGCCATTAATTAATTAGTGAATCTTTCCTCTGTGTCTCAATTTATGTACAAGTAACCAATTGATGGTTTTTTTTTTCCTTTTGAATCAACTAACATCACTCTGGGACACAGTAGAAGATAAAGGGCCAATTTAAGATTTTTGAATACTTGTCACAAGGCTGCAGATAGATGAAATTTCACCTCAGAGATAAAAATGCTAAAACAAACAAAATGCCAAGTTCTCACAGCTAATTCTCTGTGCCAGAGAATGCAAAACACTCCACTAAAAGACAGGAACTTGCAGCTCTTTTGTTAAGCATCAATATGATGTAGTAAATGGGAAGAGCACTGGCTGAATCAGACTCCCAGCTCTGTGGGTATTAACCTGACAGATTATTCAGCCTCTCGGTTCTTCACTTTGTTCATTAGGGAAATGAGCGGGGTTGGATAAGATGATCTCTCATGTCCCTTCCAGCTCTAATGCTATGATAGTATCATTTGACAAAGAAGTAACTCTATCAGGTGGCTATTTTTTCTTTATTATGACCTTACAGAAGGATCTTAACTTTTCTAATTCGTTTTCTAGGAGAAAAGTAAGATGGTTCTGTGTGTGTGTGTGTGTGTGTGTGTGTGTATACCACATACAAATTTGAGAAAATAAGATGTGAGTTTAATAGCCAGAGTTCTAAGTCAGAAGTCTGGTACAGGAACAAATTCATTCAAGGAGGTGGGTGTTCCTTGGACCTAGTCTGGTGTAAATGTTCCAGGAAAAGGGGTGGTTTCTCCTGGAAAGAGTCTGACCTGAACCTCTGCAGGCTCACTGATGCTTACCTATGATGCTCCAACTCCCAGGATGTGAGCATGGGAAGTGGTGATGAGGGAAAAGGACCCAGGAGAGGGGAAGAATGGATGGGACTTCAGGGATGCTAGCTTGGGATAGGAGAGGGAAAGCATTGATTGTGTTGTATGATGTGGCACTGGCAGAGGAATGAAAAGTTTACAGATAATAGGCCATTGTGCAGAGGACATACAGTCCCAGAATATTGCCTGGGATGTGTGGACTCTGTATATTTTGACATAACTGTCCAAATCTTCCCACCCTCTGAAGTTCACAAAGTCCTCCTGTAATCTAGGGATGAGAGAGGAGACTGAGGCTTCTTTTCTTTTGGTGAGGCAATTGGGGTTAAGTGACTTGCCCAGGGTCACACAGCTAGGAAGTGTCAAATGTTTGAGGCTAGATTTGAATTCAGGTCCTCCTGACTCCAGGGCCAGTGCTCTATCCACTGCACCACCTAGCTACTCACTGAGGCTTATTTTCTCCCTGACTCCTCTCACTTACCACCGCCTTCCCACAAGGAATTCTTAGGGGCTTAACTAAAACCAGGCTTTCCAGCCATGCTACTGGAATAATGCTGGGTTTAGCACTGGCTTCTGTTTTTATAGAAATTTAATGGTAAACATGAGCTTAATACATTTGATTACTTGATTAATTCAAAGGAGAGGTTCCCACCTGATAAAGGCATCATGACTAGAGTATCTTGTTAATCACTTTAAGCTAGAGGGTAGGTGACTGACTTAATAGATCCCATACTTTCCATAATGCTGAGGATTTCTTTCCAGTTCTAGGCTAAAGTGGGATGTGAGCACAGTTCTACATATTTCACTACTTTTAAAGAAGTTGTCCGTGCTATTAATGTGCTATTAGCTTTCATTTCCAAACATTTTAATCCATCACAGTACCTATTTTACAGTCTCATGTGTCAAAGGCACTCAATAAATACTCAACTTGAGAAACTTTAAAAAACCCAGTAGTGTTTGTCTTTTGGCTTTGTGGTCCTTTTCCTTGTGAGGGTCCATAGTAGCAGAGAAGCTGTATGGGCCATTCTCTAGAATTTTTTTTAATGAACCTATAAATGAATAGTTCCTAAACTTATGCTGGAAGAAAGTAAGAAATAGTGAGAATAATAACTAATATCACTTAATTCAAGCATTTCAGACTTGTCAATATCCATTATGAACAGGCCTCGTACAGATGATTCATCAATATTCTATACTATTCCTTTCCAAAGGGAAACAAAACTGAATGCATGTCTATGAGAAAAAGTCATTCATTTAAGAAGAAAAAGAACAAGCAGGAGAACATCCCTAGATGTGAATGATTGGGTGACCATACATTGAGCAGTGCCATATTATTTGATTTTTCAGCATGTTCTGTCTTCTAACTGCCTGCCATTGCTAATATTTTTTTATGTTGCCAAGACTCACGTGGCTTGTTTTTCTAGGCTCAGACAGCACACATTGTGCTAGAAGATGGAACCAAGATGAAAGGGTACTCCTTTGGCCATCCATCATCTATTGCTGGTGAAGTTGTTTTCAACACTGGCCTGGGGGGGTGAGTAATGCTTAAGTCCTGTTCTCCTTCCACTGATAGTCAAGGGCACTGGGTTTATCTTAGATAGAATGTGAGGGAAGATTATCCACTAACTTAGGACATGGGTGCATTTGGTTTTGCCGTGGTACCAAATATCAGGCATAAATCATTAGTAAAGAGACTGCTGAGACATAGCAATGGTAATTTCTTATATGGTTTTATACTGCCTTGTAGCTTCTCCAAAGGGTAAAAACTCTGACAATCTAGGCTGGAAAAACAGAGCATTTGTCTCTCTGTTAGATCACCCACTCCTAATTATGTGTGAATTTGATTAGAGTAGAGAATAATAGAATGAGAAAGGACATCAGAATACCCATCTCCCTCCTGGTTCCCAAGAGAACACTTTTGCTAGTGCAATGATAGCCTCTAGAGGAGGAAGGAACTTTGAGTCATCTTGTCCAGGTGTCTGATTTTGCAGATGAAGAAACTAAGACCCAAAGAACTAAAGAGATCTTTCACAAGGTCATGTAAGTAATGAGTATCAGAACCAAAGTTTAGAAAATGACCTCTGACTCCAAATGTAGTCTTCTTTACACTATAGTTTGTAGCTGCTTTATTTACGAAGGGGATTAATAAAACCTCACTCTATTGGGACAATCCCAAAGACTGAAGAAATAATTGATTTCCTGGTTATTTCTTCCAAACTTGTAATTAAATAGGAAAGATGAAATTACACAGAGAATAGCATTTCCTATTATTAGTTGTCATTGAAGAGGAAATGTCTAACGTGGATGCCTTTTAAAAGGCACAATATTGATTTAAATGAAAAAAAAATCACCTTAATATATTTGCTATCAAGGTTTGTGTTTTTGAAAGTGGGTTTTAGATCTCAATATTTATAAAACCTGCTCAACATTTGAGGTATTATCAGAAATATAATAGTCTAAGACAGATGCGAGAGAAACCACACAGCCACCTGGTGTGTCTAGGAGTCAGGAGTTCTGGGTTCTTGTCCTAGTTCTCCCACAAACTATTTGTGTGACTTACAGTGAGTCCCTTTGCTTGTGTAGTCTTCATTTTCCTCATCTGTAAAATGAAAGGGCTGGGTTAGGTTGGGGGGAGGTGTTAATATCATGGAGGCCTTTGTCAGACTAAAACCTATGGACTCCTTGGAATAATGCCTTTAAATGCATAAAATAAATTTTATAGTATTATAAACTAAACTAATTATATTGAAATACAGTTATCAAAATAGTAAAGGAAAACAATTCAGGGACCTTAGATTATGAATTTCTAGAATAGATGACTCTGGAATCCTATGATTATATAATTCTATTACTACTTTTTAAAAATCTGTCTAGAACAATGATTTCTAAAGGGTTTTTCATAAGAAAAGGGAGGGTCACCTTTTCTGTAAAAATACTTGATAAGTGTTTTAGGGAGCTTCTAGTTAAGCCCAGAAAGGCAAAGAGGTCCTGAGTTAACTGATGTGCAGGGTTTTGGCTAAGATTCCATTATTTTATTAACACACACTCTCCCCTAAACTTTTAGCTGCCTATGTGAAATAAAGAGCACTAGATGGGTTTTTAAATAGTTCCACTGGTGAGAATGTTAAATTACAGTGTATGAAATCTGTTTGCAAAGTTTTGCTTCACAAGGCAATTATTTAAGCTTTTCGACAGCACTAATTACTAGCTGTGTTAATATACCTGCCAACAAACAACTGTTTAATATAGATCAGAATGATGGAGGGCACTAGAGTTTTCTTCCCTGTGATAGATTATAGGTAATAAATCTTGTCACATCACAAAAGTCAAACAGGACCTGATGGATTAATTTCCCTTCAACACAGCAGTTCCCTAGCACAAGCTATATTTATTCATTTACGGATGAGAGTTAAGAGTTTGTTTAGAAGGAATGGCTAGTTCTGTTAAGGAGAGCTGGAGGAGAAAGGGATAGGGAGTAAGATTTATTTGTTAAAGACACATCTCCTTTTGATGTTGAAGTCTAGAGGAGTTTTAAAAATTGGTCCAAAGATCTCATCTTCCGCTGAAAGGACTGCATTGAATGGCATTCAGATAGGTTCTTATAATTATTGATTTAGAGCCAGAAGGGACTTTAGAGATTATCCATTCCACTCTCTTATTTTATAGATGAGGTTACTGAAACCCATAAAAGTTAAGTGACTTGCCCAAAATCATACAACTATTTAATGGTAGATCTGAGACTAGAAACCAGCTAAGGGCATTATTGGGTCTTTCATCTTTAGGTAATAAATGTGTATTTTAAATAAGAGGAGTTGTCGGAGAGATCTATGAAGCTTGTGGAACTCAATGCATTTCTTGCTTTTTAGTTTTTAGGATGAGATCAAGGAGGAGAAGAGCACACATGAGAGAACAATAAATTCAGTTTTTTTCCCCACCGTAGCACCATATATAAAACAAAAATTGAGTCTGATACTAGGAAGATCTAGTGAGGAGAGAGTTAGGTACTCTTGTTTTTTGTTTGTTTGTTTGTTTGTTTTTCCCCAGGGCAATGAGGGTTAAGTGACTTGCCCAGGGTCACACAGCTAGTACATGTCAAGTGCTGAAGCTAGATTTGAACTCAGGTCCTCCTGAATCCAGGGCCGGTGCTTTATCTACTGCGCCACCTAGCTTCCTCCAAGAGTTAGGCACTCTTACTTAAGCATCATCCTTTTATTGTATCAGCCCTGGACAATCCATAACCAGAGTTGTATTTCTATGTGATCCTCGGTAAACCATGTAACATTTCTGGTTCTCAGTTTCTTCATCTGTAAAATGAGGTGATTGGAATAGGTGCCATTGAAAGGATATGCTGGCTCTTCAACTCTGTAATTTGGTATCCTTGAACATGAGAATTATCTGGAGGTATATGACAAATGAATTGATGAAGAAACCTTAAGAGGAACCCTGGAAGGCCATCAGTCTAGGGCAACTGATCTTAGGGAAAAACTACAAAAATTAGAAATCTGGGGCAAATCAGAGTTGAAGAATTAAGTACTATATTGACCAAAATACTTCTAGGAGGGATCCTTTCCGAAAGAGTTTGAGAAATTTGTGAATGACTTTGAGAATGAACTTTATTTTCTGATTTCTTGGTTGTTGGCTATCATCCTCAGAACAAATTTCACTTTATATCAGTTAAAGAGGCAGGGGGGGATTCATTGTAAAGTATGTTGGATAAAGAAACAGAGATCCAAGGTTCCAATCCAAGCTCTGCCACTCACACCACTATGAAGTCAGGCAGATCATTTTACATGTCTGGCCTTCAGTCTCTTCATCTCTAGGAGCTGATGACCTAATGACCTAATAACTCTAATGACCTCTTGATTTACCTTTTTAAATAGAGACTAGAACTGAGATTTTATTGGTACAAGGATGTCCTGGGTTAAGGAAACTCCCTCTATGAATTCAGGCTGGCACATTCTCTGCAATTTATAGTCTTGGAGAATAAGTAGCATAGTTGAAAGAAGTTGTTACTTGCCTAAGAATACATAGCCAGTATGTGTCATAGATAGGAATTGAACCCAGGTCTTCCTGACTCTGAGGCTAGCTCTCCATCAACGACTACGTCGTACATATTGCCTCTTGTGCAGCCCATGAATGTGTACATTTACCAGACCTTATCCAGCCATAGCATTTGCTTGTCTCAGAGATTAAGCCATCCATGTCTAAATTTCATGGCCAATATGGTAAAATTGCAAATGCATCATTAAATTAGTTATGGTTCCTTTGGCTAATCGCCTTTGTATAGAAAATGAAAACTATATTAATGAAACAGATCATGTATGTGGGGGATAAAATTTAATATTGATATTGCATGTATACATACATAGGTGTGTATATATGCATGTAATTTTATACACATGTATACATATTTTGGGTGTTTCAAGAAAATTAAAAATGGATACTATAGAATCAACTTCCATTGCTTATATCTACGTATTATTTTGATAGCATCATTCATATTCAAGAAAAGGAAAAGGTATAAAAATCAACAATGTTTCTATAACTTATATACTAGTTTCTAAAACTAAAAGAAACCTTTCCAATTTTTTGACAAATAATATTTTGATAAGAATATCAATTTACAACAGAAACATCAATTTGTTACTTGTTTATATCTGGGAGGCTGTTCAAAATTCAGGTCTTTTTCATTTTCTAAGCAAAACAGATAAATAAAGTAGAAAGAAGGGTTTTTTTTTATTTAAAAGGGCACGTGCATACGAAAATCTTTTAAAATCTTTATTATTTTTTGTTTTATTGATGGTTTATATTTACAAAGTAATATTTCCAAAATATTTTCACTTATATTACCTTGTTCTTAGTCTATTTAGAGATAACAGCCATGTTAGGCAAACAGGACAAGAATCATGTATCTTATTTTTCAGTTAAGAAAGTGAGGCTCAGAGGGGTTAACTAGTAGGTGGGATAGCAAAGACTAGAAATTGCCTCTTCTGTCCTATACTCATTGCTCTTTCTATTATAGAACTATGTTTTTAGGTTTAGTTCAAGAAATGTTTTATGCATTGTCATACATCAATACAAAAAAAGACTAGGTTACAGAAAGGTTCTGGGAAGGTATCCTTATATCAATGGGCCGATTTTTCCTAAGTTTGTAATTCTATGAGTAAATTTCTATGGCAATCCAAAATCTACTTAAGATTACTCAAACAAGGACCTGGACTTTAAAATGTCCATCATTATACATTTCACCCATTTGCAATAATTTGAGTGATTCAAAACTGTTGTAATATAATCTTCTTTCTGTCTATAACATCTTGATTTATTTACCTAGGTACCCTGAAGCTATTACAGACCCTGCTTACCAAGGACAGATTCTTACAATGGCCAATCCAATAGTGGGAAATGGTGGTGCTCCAGATACTGCTGCACTGGATGAAATGGGACTGAGAAAATATATAGAGTCTGATGGCATTAAGGTAATGGTTGGGAATTTGACAGAAAGATTCTCAGGCAAAGTGAAGCATGAGTTGAGTAATTTTCTCAACTCAGCTAATCTGAGTAATTTGAGGGTTCAAATTTGTTTTTTTACAAATAGAAAACAAATTATTTTCCTACGTGAGAATTTAGAACTCAATTATTCAGAATAGTTGTCTACATTGCCTAAATTCATTGTTTTTCACTTTGAGTATGTAGAACTTATTTAGATTGTGATCTTCAAAAAAAATTCCCTGACATAGATTTTTAGTAATGTAGCCTAAAATTTATAACTTGTGCTAGACTCAATCCTATTCATTCTAACAATTCAGAGAACATTTGTTTAAACACCTACTCTCTGTAGAAAACTGTGCTAGGTGCTGGAGGAAAACACCTGTGGGATCAAGTGAAAGCCAGTGGTCAGCATCCAAGGGATGGATGGATAGGCATTCAGACAATAGCAAAGCCAGAGGTCTGGGCAAATTTGAATCAGAGTCCAGCGAATACTAGTAACATAGTTAGGAGATTAGAATTTAAGGACAGAAGTATGGTTACCAGAGGATGAGGATTATGGGACACCAGAATAGAAAGCCAGTTCCTGGAATTTCTGAGGAGAAACCAGAGCTGTTAGGAACTTAGTAATGAACATACTTGTTATTTGCTTTACTGCTAAAGTTTTCTATGTCCACTAATGCTTTATAAGCAGTAATGCCACTGGAAGACACAATTGCATCATTGTTATTAATTTTCTTATTGTTAGAGGGATATATATATATATATATATATATATATATATATATGATTTTTAAAATTAAAGCAAAATAATTACTACAACATAGTTATTTCAACAGAATGCTGCTGAATATATGTCTTCCCTGAAGCTCAAAGCATTTTCTATTATGCGTATTTAATTTGTGTTTGGATTCATAGCAGTTGAAGTCATAAAGCCATTCCTATGGAAACTGACTTATGTGATGGAAACTCACAACTTCATCAACTGATTCAAACAATCTTACTTTTCTCTTTGCAGGTGGCCGGACTGCTGGTGCTGAATTATAGTGATGAATACAATCATTGGCTGGCTACTAAGAGTCTAGGCCAGTGGCTACAAGAAGAAAAGGTGAGAAATTTGATATGGAACCCTCCATTGGTTCAAGACCAATGACTGGTTAGTGTTCACAGTGGAAGACAGAGAAAGTATACACTGATTCAGAACAGCCAAGCCCTTGAGTCAAATGCTTCATTTTCAATTATTACAGTTTACCCACTGGGACTGTACTTAAAGACTTCTCAGATAGATAGCACCTGCATTCCCCTGGCATAACCTTTAAGGACCTAAAGTAATTTCCATGTAATGAAACATCAGGGTAGAACTTTAGTAGAAGATTATATATGCACATATTATATACACATATGTATATGCACACATATTGCTCATTATATTTTTATGGCATACACAATATACACTTCCTATACATATTTGTATGTATGTACATATAAACATGCACACACGTGTATTTATTTTATTTGTGTATGTAGCTGGAATATATGTGGAATTATTAGGTATATATGTATCTTTATACACATATACCTAATAATTCTATTAGCATAGTGACCAGCTACTTCATACTTTTGGCAATTTCTTTCTCTATATTCCATAAAGAAAATTCGTTTTATAACTATGTCTATACCTCAGAACTGACAGTTTTTATTCCTATTGAGAACAATTGTAAACCGAAATGTCACAAGACAGTTGGCAAATAAAACACTATTTCCCCCACTTCACTCAACATTGTTATAATAATAAGTGAATGCAAATCTCTTTGATTATTGTGCTGTGGACTTTATGAGGGGGCAGCTGTATGATTGTTAAAGTAGACTTGGAATCAGAAACACTTACCTGAGTCTCCAATCTTACCTTACTTATTAGCTATGTGACCCTGGACAAGTGCCTTGTTCTTTCTCAGCCTTGATTACTTCATCTATAGAATAGGGATAGTGGTAGCATGTAAGTCACGGGGTCATTTGAAGATCAAATGAGATAATATTTCAAAAGCACTTTACAAACCTCAGAACCCTATATAAATGTTAAATATTAGTTGTTATTCTGTTGGTCTCTGCTCTTCTACCATCATTCAATCCTGTGCAAGATACAAAAAGAAATGTTGGTGCAATGAATTATAGAATAGATGATAAAGCATTTATTAAAAATTGATGGCCAGGTATGTGACCCCGGACAAGCGCCTTGTCCTTTATTGTGTTAAGTACCTGGGATACAAATACAAGTGAGTAAGAAAAATGCTGCCTTCAAGGAGCTTACATTCTAATGGGGAAAGATAACCCCTAGAGGGGAACTAGAAAGGGGGCAGGTTGTCCATGTGGCATGATTTGTAAATGGTCAGGAAATGATGTAGAGGCCTAATTCTGGGCAAGATGAAATGAAAACTCACCCATCAGAACCCAGTATCCCAGGAGCGAAGTGCAACATTCCAGTGGGAGGGGGATTAGGACAATGAGAAGGATGAGGCTGATGACAGAAGTACATATGGCATGGTTTGGAAATGTCCCATTTAACAGAAGTTCCCAGGGCTTGGGGTTCAAAGTCTAAACTTTTGTATTACATAAACTTACACATAAAATACTTGAGTTCTCATATTTCAAGTATGAATTTTAAACAAATCATTTAAATTGTATTATAATTTAGTTAAGTTTTTTGGTGTTTTGTTTTTGTTTTGTTTTTTGTTTGTTTTTGCAGGGCAATGAGGGTTAAGTGACTTGCCCAGGGTCACACAGCTAGTAAGTGTCAAGTGTCTGAGCCGAATTTGAACTCACGTACTCCTGAATCCAGGGCTGGTGCTTTATCCACTGCGCCACCTAGCTGCCCCCATGAGTTAGTAAAGACAGCAAAGAAACCCCCAATAGGTGCATTCTAACCTATTGCATAGAGAGATAGAGATTTGGGTAAAAAAAGAATGCAGGACAAAGCTAGAGGACCAACCTCCTGTGCCTAATCAGGACAGTAACCCTTGGTCAGGAGAAAATAAAATGCTGGCAAACAGTTTAATGAAGCAGGAAGATAGATGCAGTTAAGTTGGCAGAAGAAGGTGACACCTTCTTTGTGCCGGCTCCTCATGAGAGTCATGGCATTTCATTTTCGCCGTCATTTTCTGCTTCTTCCAGGTGCCGGCACTTTATGGAGTGGATACAAGAATGCTGACTAAAATAATTCGGGACAAGGTATAGCCCTCTCTCTTTCCTCCCTGCTCCATACACCCGCCTCTCCTGATCTGTAGGTCTTGCCTTACTTTTTTTTTCTACTGCCTGAAAAAAACTACAGACACTTATTTTGTTATGTAAAGGCAGGAATCTAGTCCATTTTAGCTTTTTTTAGACGCGGATTTTTATTCTATTATTGATTCCAGCTTAGTTCACAAGGTTGAACACTTGGAGAGTTTGCTCATTACCGAATGTGCTTGAGGTTAATTCATTCAACAAGTTTGTATTGAGTGTCCGGTCTATGCACACTGCTACAGGGGATACAAGGCCAGTTGAAAGCATGATCCTTGCTCCCAAAGAGTGCATGCAGAATCCTATTAGGTGATAGGGCATACATAAAACCAGTGGAGAATATCAGTGAAGGCAAGATAATGCAGCAAAAACAGAATATATAGAAATTCTGTTTGAGTGCAAAGGAAAGGAGGGGATGGCATGGGAATGATGCTAGTTGAGGAAATTTCCTTAGAAGAGGTCAGTCTGATATTAATATGTTGAAACATTGAAGGATTTCCTCTTTTTATAAAATAAGCAGTGATCAAGTCGTTCCAAATAAGATGAGTTTATGGATAACAAGCCTGGCAACTAAATTGTCCTTTGATTTATATGATTCAGAATTCCCCTTCAAGAAAAGCATGTCTCGAAAGCTTAACGAACTACAAGTCTGGGTTCCTTAGCCTTAATCCTATATTATCTGACCTTGCTTTCAGGATACTCACTTTTTATAACTTGGTTTATAACTTTATAACTTGGTTTCTATTTGTGAAATCAGAATAAATCATTAAAAAACTTTTTGGGGGATTTATATCCCACTCAAAACAAAATAGGAGCTATTTATTAATGTGCGCTCAACTTCTAAAACTATATTTTTAGTGAATGATACATTCACCAAATGAGTTTATCATATTTTAATTAAATTGTAATCTTGCAAGGAAGAAAAAGAGTTAATATTAATGACACATCCTGAAAAATACAAAGAAATAAAATACAAAATACACAAAAAATCATTTGTGTCCCTTGAGAGAACATATTGGATGTTGGGGGATAGATTAGAAAGATCTGGGTTCCAATCTTAGCAATAACACTTAGTAACTACATAATATTAGAAAAGTCTTAATTTTTTTCTCTGAATCTCATTTCCCTTATCTATAAAATAAGGGGGTTGGGCCAGATGACCTCTGAGGTAAACTTTCCTTCTTTAACATTCTATTATTTTGTGACTCCAATGTCACTATCAGTGGAAATAGGGACCAGCCAGGAAAATGAATGTGCATGCTCTGTGATCTAAAAGCACTCTATGGTTTAGGCACTTCTATTCAGTTCCCTTTCCTTTGGTTTGAATGAAAGTGAACATTCAGGAAGAAACTTTTAAATGTTTGTGCTATAAAGATGTTTTTAATGTCAGACTAATGACAGGGGTAGAAGTAGAAACTTGTGAGGAAGGCTGGAGAGGTAGGAGCATTCATTGGCAAAAATCTGTCCAACTATTGGATTTTGTAGGTTAAATAGAATTTAGTAAGGTCTAATGATCTTGGGGAAAATGATACATAGGGCTTCTTCTTTTTACAAATATTATTTCATTTTATTTATTTTTTAAAATAAACATTTTTATTTAAAGTTTTGAGTTCAAAATTCTATCCCTTCTTTCCTTTCTCCCCTTCCCCTTCCCTGAGGCAATAAGTAATCAGATATAGGTTATATATGTGCAATTATATAAAACATTACCATATTAGTCATTTTGTTTAAGAAAACTCAAAAAAAAGGTGAAAGGAAGAAAGTAAAAACTAGCATACTTTCCATCTGTGGTTAATCAATATCAGTTCTTTCTTTGGAGGTCGATAGTATGCTTCATCATTAGTCCTTTGGGATTGTCTTGGATCATTGTATTCTTTCACAGTTCTTTATCGAACAATATTGCTGTCACTGCACAATGTTCTCCTGGTTCTGCTCACTTCACTATACATCAGTTCATATAAGTCTTTCCAGCATAAGGCTGCTTCTTGAGATAAATTCCTCTTTCATCAGAAACAAATAGGTTTTTAGTACCTAGCCAATAGTTTAGGACATGAAAAATGGCACTAATACAAATTATATTGGAATTTGAGTGATCTTGGTTTATATAAAAATGCATACTCCAACCTGTTCTTCCATCCACCTTAGGTTGAAAAAGTACGTTATTATTTCATTCACTGTGAGGTTAGGAAGAAAGAATGAGACCTGCTTTTCAAAATTAGGAATGCATAAATAAACATTTACTCTGTAAATTGGACTCTGAAGGCAAACACAGGGCATGGTGTTATGTAGTAATCCAGTGTGAAGGTGAAAGGTGGTTTGTAATCAGTTTTGCCAGAGCCAGCAGCTAGAGCAGTGAGGCAGCTCTCCCTGAGACTGGAGTAACCCAATATTTTTGAATACTCATTTGAAAACCACTACCATGCTGATTTTTCTAACTCCAGCCATTTAATCCCACGTGACTTTTTCTCTAAGTGACTTTCTCGGAGAGGGAATAAAGGCTTGTTTCTATTTCTTCTCATGCAATAATTTCCTAGGAGAAAGGAAAATCATGCAATGTACTTAATTTTCCTCTCTAAATAAAATCTTGGCAACTAAGATTAGCATAGCATTTTCATGAAAAGGTTTCTTAAGCACACCCAAATTGACTTTTAACAACAGCAAATAAACAAATCCAAAAGGAGAATAAGGATAGTATTACTTGAAAGGAGGAAAGAATTTTCTATTGGATAAATAGGGAAAGGATATGAAGAACTTCAAGGCCAAACAGGCATTTTATTGAAAAAAAGATAATGTCAAATTGCTGTCCCAGGTATTGCCTATAGTGAACATTTCTAATGCCTTGGCTTGGGACTCAGGAATTTCATAGTATTTAATCTTTGTTATTAATTGAACTCACTCTGACTTTATAGTGATAACACTATTTTGTCCATCCTCTTCCAGTTTTCTATCTCAATTGGCAGGTTTGGAACCCCTGAATGAAAAAAAATGACCATTTTCCTTGGGCATCAAAGGCATGGGATAATGTTCTGGGGTAGTGTTCCCAACTTTACCAATTCCATATCTTAAGAATGAAATTTAGATTCTTTATATGGGGAATTAATCAACCAACTATATTTTTCATAGTTTTAAAAAATGTCATATCTAAACCTTTTATTTTTCAAGTTTGTGAAGGTGAATAAACAGCTTCCATAGACAAATTGAGCAGTTATAAAGATGTCTAAATCTCAGAGCAGCTGTTCAAATCCCTATGAGTTTAGCCTGTCAGCACCTTCTTTGTTGCTCACATTTAGCTGTCTAATTCTTTAATTTGACAGGGCACCATGCTTGGAAAGATTGAATTTGAAGGTCAGCCTGTGGAGTTTGTGGATCCAAATAAGCAGAACTTGATTGCTGAAGTTTCAACCAAGGTGAGAGACTTTCCCATCGATATTTTAGAAATGTAGCTCCTTCCCTTACTTGGTATAGCAGTACCTCATTTGTTTATCGAGCCATCTCAGCTTTCTAGAACATGGTAGAAAATCAGCAAATTAGCAAAATGGGCTTCTAGTAGTCAAAATAACCCACTAAATTTCATAGACACTAATCATAGGAGAGTTCCTCATAACTTTATTTCAAAGCCTATAAAAACTCTTACCTTAGACACAATGCTAATAATCTTGGTTATCTGCTCGCTTAGCCCACCACAATTTAGGAACAACAAATTAGAAGACTGTTAGGATTAGGCATTTTGACATCAGCGCAAGAAATGACAATTGACAACTTGACGATGAAGGATAACACAAAAAGGAAATAATGAAAAGTGGGAAAATAAAGGATTCATTTTCACTGATTAACATTTTACAGTAGTGATGAAAAATAAGATAACCTTTCCTTATGCTATTGTGCAGTATTACACCCTTCCCCCCCCCCCCCCCCCCCGCCACTGCATATTTTAAAGATAGGCCCTCATTAAATCTCTTGAAATGCTTACAAGACAGACATTTTATCTGTTTTTCAATGATTGAGGAGCCAAGCTACAGAGAAGTTAGTTGAGTCTCATGAGTCAGTAACAGAAGGTAGGAACAAATCCCAAATTTCCCCAAAACTCTGTTTTCAAAAGCATACTATAAGTTTCATGAGGGCAGGGACTTATTTTTAATCTTTGCATTCCCGCCATCTGGCACTAGATATGGTATAAAGTTGCCGCTTGATAAAAGTTTTTAAGGCTTTTTTGGGGGGGGAATTTTTGATGAACTGAATAAATAAGAACAAAGGGGGATATTCGTTGAAAGTGTGGACTTTTGTTCCAATAAATAATATTTAAATGTTAGGTTCTATTTGTTTTCTTCTCTTTTTACACCCCTCTATTTTCTCTTGCTTCTTGCTTCTTGCCTTTTGCCAGTTCTAGAAATGAAAGAATCAAAACTGCTTAAGATGAGCAGATTTCTACACTGAAACCTCTCATGACAGGGACTCAGGCAGAATTACTTAGCATTCTCAGGGTCTGTTCTCCAGTACTAAGCATAGCCATGCATGATTTAAAAAAATAGCCCTAGCCCTTGCCCTTACAACAAACTTGGGATCTAATAGAGATTTCCATTTCCATTTTTTAATTAAAGAAGATGAACTTCTGAACTTATCTGTGCTTATCTGACCTTCCCAATCTGGTTGTATCCTTACCCTTTTGCTGATAGCAAAAAGACTGAGAACATTCTGATATGCTGCTGAAGAGAGATGGAGTAAGATACAAGCTGTGTTATCACAGGCTAAAATAGACTGAATATAAGACATGATTTGGGAAAGCAAGCTGATAGTGTACAACAAACAGGAGATAAACACCTAAGACCAACACAAAACCATGAAAGATATGATTCATATAAGCATAAAGGCATGTTCATTGTTCAGTGGTAGAAATGTGACAATTAAAGATTTCAAAAGGCTATTTATTGCCCAGAAAAACACACTTTTTGAGACTTGTAGGACTAATTTAAGTCATTCCTCTTTAATATTCCCTCTTTTCCTATACAGTCATTCTTAACCCTAAATATTTGTTTTTGTTTTTGTTTTTAGTTTTCTTGGTGAGGCAATTGGGGTTAAGTGACTTGCCCAGGGTCACACAGCTAGTAAGTGTTAAGTGTCTGAGGCCGGATTTGAACTCAGATCTTCCAGACTCCGGGGCCGATGCTCTATCCACTGTGCCACCTAGCTGCCCCAACCTGAAATATTTGAAAGTGCTTTATATCAGGTTAGGAGGAACCAAAAGCTTCCAAAGCCATAAAGCATGCAATGTCACAAAACACCCCCAAGAGGAAGGGTAAATTCTCTTTTCCTAGAAATGTGTATAGGAATCAAGGCAGACTTTTCTTTCTAGTAGAATCTGTAACTTAGAACCTTAGAGAGAGTTCTTGTCATCCTTGTGTGCCATAGATCCCTTTGGCAGGTTAGTAAAGGCTGTGGGCCCCATCTCTGAATGGTGTTTTCAAAATACACAAAATATACAGAAACACAAAGAAAACCAATTATGATAAAACATGCTTATTAAAATATTTTAGAAATAGGTTTAGAAACTCTAAGTTAAGGATCTTTGTTGAGAGATGAATCCAGGAAACAGAGAAGTTAAGGGATTTAACTTCAGTCCAAGGGAAATAATTGTAAAGTTGGCATTCCCCTTAACCCAGTCCACCCAAAGCACAAGTACCCTGGTTTTAAAGCTATTAAGGGTGAGTTTGTGGTCTCCTTATGTTTGTAGCTTCATTTTATCAGTGTCAAAAGCAGTTTTATAAACAATCCTGACAACTTACTCTGCTCCTCAATGGTGATAATTATCAACCCTGATAATCTGTCTACTAACAAACAGTTATTTCATGTAAATCAGTCTGTTACAAGACCAACCAGTTTCCTTATTAATGCAAAAGTTAGAGTGTGTTTATTTGGAGGTGTGAGTTTGGGACTGTCTGCTCAAACAGTGTTTGTTGAATTCAGGCAATAGGACTTAATGCTCTTGTTTGATTTAGCTTTTAGGAAAATAATTTGCCCACCCCACCCCTTTTTTAGATAGAGAAAATGTAAGAGACAAAGCTATGATTTATTGGATAGAGGAATGGCCTTAGAATTAGAAAGACTCGGGCTCATATCTGACCTCTGGCCAGTACTGGTTGTGTGATCCTGGGCAAGTCACTTAAGTTTTCCACAGCCTAGATAAATCTCTCAACAGGGTTTCTTAACCTAAGGTCTCTAAAATAGTTTAAAAAAAATTTTGGTATCTATATGGCAATATAATAGATTTTCTTTATTATCCTTATATTTTATGCATTTAAAAACACTATTCTGAGATAGGGCTTATAGACTTTGCCACCTGTCAAAGGGGTCCGAGATACACAAAAAAGAATAAGAACTCCCTCTCTAAAGCTCTGAATTGCAAAATAGTAGCTGATCTGCATATTTGGAGAGTGTTGTGCATCTATGTTCCCCAGAGTAATGAAATCTAATTCTCCCTCTCTCTTTCATAGAGAAGTACTATATATTCCACAACACATGCGTATATATACATACACACACGTGCACATACATATGCACATATTCATATATGTATATATGTGTATGTATGTAAGTATGTGTATGTATGTATATGTGTGTGTATATATATATATATATATGCATCTATGGTAGAATTCACTGAGTGGTTTGTGAAGAAAAATATCCACTAAGTGACGGAGACTTAGGAACTGAAAGAGCATCTAAATGGCATCATAGTGCTGAACTTCAGTCTTCCTGAGTTCAAATTTGGCCTCAGACACTAGCTGTGTGACCCTGGGCAAGTCACTTAACCTTGTTTGCCTCAGTTCTTCATCTGTAAAGTGAGCTGGAGAAGGAATGGTACACCACTCCAATATCTTTGCCAAGGAAGCCCCAAATGGGGTCACAAAGAGTAGGACACAACTGAAAATGACCAAACAACAAAAATAGGGACTCAAGTGGGATGAACTATTTTACCCCATCACATAGCCTGCTACCTCCTAGACACTAATGCATTGTTGTGTCTTTTTGACTGTCTAGGTGCTTCTTGTCTCAACTTTTTATTCAAGTTAGCTAGAGAACTCTGGCCAGTGAAATAGAGACAGTAGGTTCAAGAGGAATCTGAGATTCTGACCTCTGCTGATGGAGTGATTGTATTTTTCAAATTTCTTTGTCTATTTATGCATCAATTAGCCTACAATTTTAACATGTAAAATTTAGAGGGGGATGGGTGATACTGAAGGGTTTTAAGAAAAAGATCACTTGGAGTAGAATCTCCGTAGCCCTAGAAGAGGTAGACCAAATTTAGATGCCTAGAAACACCGATGGATGTTTAATCACTTAGTCTCCCCTGAAGAACTACACTACTGAAAAAAAAAAAACAACACCTAAATTGCCATTTCTAGCCCATCCTTCGGAGAGTCAGCTGCCAACATAAACTCTCTAAAGTATAGGTCTGACCATGTCATTCCTTGCCTCAAAAATCTTTAGCAGCTCCCTCTTTCCCCAGTCTGGCACTTAGGGCTCTCCACCATCTGTCTTCAATCCGCTTTTCCTGCCCTATTCCATATCACTCCTGGTAATGTACATTAGATTTCTTTTAAAATACAGCTCTAGTTGTTCTCTCAATTTGACATTTCATATCCCTCTGCTGTGTATATGCACAAGGCCCCTTTTCAAGCCCCCATGCCTGGAATCCCCACTTTCCTCATCTCTAACTCTTGGAATCTCTATGTTCCTTTAAAATTTTCAGAAGCCAGGGCAGCCAGGTGGCGCAGTGGCTAAAGCATCGGCACTGGATTCAGGAGGACCTGAGTTCAAATCCGGCCTCAGACACTGGACACTTACTAGCTGTGTGACCCTGGGCAAGTCACATAACCCCCACTGCCCCACAAAAAACCAAAAAAAAATTTTTTTTCAGAATTCCTTCAAGAAGCCTTCTCTGATCCCCTAGTCATTAGTGTTCTCTACCCTTCAAATAAGTCTTAGCCTGCATACCTGTTTTATCTTTTTAGTTGTTAGTAGAAGATAAGATTCTTGAAGACAGGAATGGTTTTATTTTTTATTTTTGTTTTTGTATTCCCAGCAAGTAGCCCATAGTAGGAACTTAATAATTATTTTTAGAATTGAATTGGATAGTTTAAATTCTTTTTTTTTTTTAATTTTATTTAAGTGAGGCAATTGGGGTTAAGTGACTTGCCCAGGGCCACACAGCTAGTAAGTGTTAAGTGTCTGAGGCTGGATTTGAACTCAGGTACTCCTGACTCCAGGGCCAGTGCTCTATCCACTGTGCCACCTAGCCACCCCGAATTGGATAGTTTAAATAAATAATTTTATTTTAATAAAGAGTAATATTTAAAGGAAATTAGAGTCATTTGAAAAAGAATAATTTCATGATATCTAGTTTTTTTATTAGCTGGAATAGGGTATTCTACTTACCTGTTAAAATTAGATTCATTTGGGCAGCTAGGTGACGCAGTGGATAAAGCACTGGTCCTGGATTCAGGAGGACCTGAGTTCAAATCCGGTCTCAGAGACTTGACACTTACTACCTGTGTGACCCTGGGCAAGTCACTTAACCCTTATTGCCCCATAAAAGCAAAAAAAAAATTAGATTCATTTAAAGAATTTTGGGAGATGCTTATGTGAGTAATGCCATTTCAGGAAGTAAATTTTGGACATATTAGATTAGCTTCATTAAACTGAGTTTCATTTGATGACTATCAGGACAACTATCTTTGAAGAGCACAGACTCTATTGGTAGCTTTAGAAATAGGAACAAAAAAGCATTGGAGAACTAACAAGGTGTGTTGGAAAAAGCACTAGATTTGGTGACAGAGGACCTAGATTTGAATCCTGACTGTCACTTACTGTGTGGCCTTGGGGAAATCACTTAGCTTTTCTAGGGCTCATCTGATACCTAATGAAGGTATTAGACTAGGTCGCCTCTTGAGGTCCCTGTCTATGTTCTTGGGATCCCGAAAGTCTGATCATTTCACCAGATCATTTTTAAAAGGGGAATTAATTTTGAGAATTTTTCTGTGAAAATAAAGAAACTCACTGAGATCTGTCTAGGGCACTTGTTACTGAGTCTTCAGAGACCTAATCATCTCAAATCCAGGGATCAATTTACTACCCAGTACTTGTGTTTACACATAATATACACCACTTTTTGTTCCCTTTTAATACTGAACAATGCCTATGTCAAACATAAAAAGATACCACTCCTGTCCTAGGTCATCGAGTTTCAAGAACATTAATCCAGACTTCTGAGCCTGGGTTTCTTAGAGAGCTTTGGAATGGACTTGGAACTCTGCTATAAGAATGACTTCATGATGCCAGTGTTTGAGCCTGGCAAATTTGTACCAATAGGCTGTATCCTCTAGGGGAACTAGTAGGGAGACTGATCCTTTGGTTGGCTTTGATTATCTTCTACTTCCAAGGATTCACACTTGTCCCACAAACTCTTTTCCTTTCTCCTCTTGCTCTTGCATTGTTTTCCTTTCCTTCTTTTCTTTATAACCATTCCTTTCTAACACCAGCTCCCAATCTGATCGTTATTGGTCAGGGTGGGTGGAAGAGAAGAGCACCTCATTTCCTTTCCCTGGCCCATCTCAAGGCCTGATTATGTTTCATTTTTTTTTTTAGTTTAACATTGAAGACAGTGCAACTGCTCTCATCATCAATATAAAAGTATTATGACCTTGGATATCAGCTTTCTTACCTGTAAAAGTGAAGTGGTAGGATAGTGGTGGATAAGATGACTTGTGAGGGCCCTGCTACCTCTAGCTTTGTGATCCTGTGATCTCAATGATCATTGGAAGTGATATCACAGATAATGAACAACAGTAGTAATATTCTAGTAAGAGTAGATACAGGGGGCAGCTAGGTGGCGCAGTGGATAGAGCACTGGCCCTGGATTCAGGAGGACCTGAGTTCAAATCTGGCCACAGACACTTGACACTCACTAGCTGTGTGACCTCGGGCAAGTCACTTAACCCCCATTGCCCCACCAAAAAAAAAATAGAGTAGCTACACAGAAATATATGTGAACTTTGTCTCAAATTGTAAAAATCTGAATTTATTTAATTTTTTTTAAAGTTTCAGGCTTCTCTATTCAGAAGCTAAAAGTATGTGATGAGAAAGAGGCTTTGTGTGTCACAAAATTCATTCTGATTGCACTGAATTTCATACCCCCTACCTAGCTTAGACAACACCTCCTCCCTGGGGTCTTTAGAAAGGATGTTTTCCCCCTCACTGGTAAGCATTCACCTGTGAAATGATTTAGTTTGTCACCTAAGACCAACTAGAATTACTATGGAGAGCAACATCTCAATATGAAGTTTCCAGCTATGAAATATTCTGCTGCACCGGGGGGCCTGTTTCCAAGGGGGTCATTATCAAAGTAAAAATAGCCCAATCAGTTTCTTGGCAGCACAGAAGGAACCCAAATTGGAGGAGAGACTGTCAATGCCTCCAACTTCTGTGAGCCTTGTCTTGTCATAAGGTAGCAGAGAGCTTTGCCTTTGGGGATGAAAAATGCAACCACCCTAGGCTCTATTGATGGGTAAGGACAGAGTACTTTTTTTTCTTTTTTCTTTTTTTGGTGAGGCAGTTGGGGTTAAGTGACTTGCCCAGGGTCACACAGCTAGTAAATGTTAAATGTATGAGGTCGGATTTGAACTCAGGTCCTCCTGAATCCAGGGCCGGTGCTCTATCCACTGTTCCATCTAGCTGCCCCCAGGACAAGTACTTTTAACATACAGGAGCATTCTGCTGAGTCAAGAAGTCAAGTTGTTGAGGCAAACAGGCTGCCATAAATATAGTTAGCATCCTCTTGACCATTTATGGATTGCACCCCTCACATTTTGAATACCAGATAATATCATAAGGAAAACTGTGGCATCGTTTCTAATCAAATTCAAAAAAATATCTGTTAAGTGTCTGTGTGTAGCATGGTCCTGTGCTGGGCCCTTCCTTAGCATAAAAAGGAGGAGCTTATAGACTAATAAGGGAGGGAAAGGACATAAGGCATGTATACAGATAATGGAAGAATGGATATTAGTAATGGGTACATTGAGTCAGAATGCTATATGGATTTTGAGTAGGGAAATCACTTTCATTCTGGGAGATCAGCACAGTTTTTATGAAAGAAATAGTGCCTGAGCAAGCCCTCACAGAAATTTTTTGATAGAGATGGATGTGGAGGGAGTATATCCTAATTATCGGTTAAGGAATGGACAGTGTGAATGTATGCAGGGAGGAGAGGGTACTATGAGGTTGAGAAAGCAATAATTCAAGATGACTGGAAAAGATGTATGAAAGGAAGAAGAGTCAGCTAGTAGAGGTTTAGATGTTGGGCAGAGAAATGTGTGAGGCAGCACTGTACAGTGGAAAGAAGTCTATATTTGGAGTCTGAGAACCTTAGTCCAAATGTTATGACCTTGGGCAGTCACTGAACTTCTCTGGGTCTCAGTTTCCCCATTTGTAAGCTAAAGCAGGGCCAGCTAGGTGGCGCAGTGGATAAAGCACCTGCCCTGGATTCAGGGGGACCTGAGTTCAAATCCAACCTCAGCCACTTGGTACTTACTAGCTGTGTGACCCTGGGCAAGTCACTTAACCCTCATTGACCCCAGGGGGAACAAAAAGATAAAGCAGTTGGCCACGATTTCCTCTAACTTCCTTTCTAGCTTGGAATCTATGGTCCTATGTTTTTATCATCCTCTAGGCAAGAGGAGAACATGGAAGGTTTTAGCATTGGAAAAGTAGATGACCAGAACTGTCCATTATTTAGGACTGGAAGCTCTGTGAAAAAGGGAATCGAAAGCAGTGCCACTTGCTACTGCAATGACATCGTACAAGTCGCTTCACTTTTCTTGGGCTCTGGCTGATCTAAATCTTTTCTTTCCACACTATTTTACTTGGTGACCTCATAAGCTCCTATCATTTCCCTTATCATTTCAGTGTAGATGACTCTCAGGTTTATTTGTCCAGCCCTAACCATTCTCCTCCTGACCACCAGTCTTGGATCTCCAATTGCCTATTAGACGTTTTGGACTTTATCCCCAGACCTTCTCCTCTTGCTAACTTTTCTATCATTGTGAAGGATACTACCAACCTCCTAGTCACACAAGCTTACAGTCTAGGTGTCATCCTCTACTTCTCTCTCTTTCTCTCTTTGGCAGGGCAGTTGGGGTTAAGTGACTTGCCCAGGGTCACACAGCTAGTAAGTGTTAAGTGTCTGAGTTCAGATTTGAACTCAGGTCCTCCTGAGCCCAGGGCCGGTGCTCTATCCTCTGCACCACCTAGCTGCCCCTTCTCACTCTTTCTTACCCTTTATCCAGTCAATGGTTTGTTCCTATTGTTTTCACTTTCAAGACATTTCTCTTACATGCCCCCCTTCTCTCTAACACTGACACCACCCCGGTGCACGCCCTTGTTAGCCCCAACATGGACTATTGAAATAGCCTGCCTAAAGTATCACCAAACTCTAGTCCATACTTCACTTGACTGTCAAATTTATTTTTCTAAGGGAAGATTTGACCATGTCACCTCTTCTCCCATTCAATAATTTCCAGTGGCTCTCCATTACCTCCAGGATGAAATATAAAACCTGTATGTCTTTTAAAGTCTTTCATAACTTGGCTCCTTTCTCCCTTTCTTGCACCTTACTCTACTCAATGTACTCTGTGATCCATCAACACTGTCCTTTTTGCTATTTCTCGAATAACACACTCCATCTACTCAACGTGAGCCTTTTTTTTTCTGGCTGCTCTCCATGTCTGGATGCTTTCCCTTCTCATTTCTTCCTCCTATCTTTGCTGGGTCCCTTCAAGTCTCAGCTAAAGTCCCACCTTCTTTAATATTGATAAGATCCGGGGCAGCTAGGTGGTGCAGTGGATAGAGCACCGGCCTTGGATTCAGGAGGACTTGAGTTCAAATCCGGCCTCAGACACTTAACACTTACTAGCTGTGTGACCCTGGGCAAGTCACTTAACCCCAATTGCCTCACTAAAAAAATATATATATATTGATAAGATCCCCTCAGATACAACTTTCAATTTATCATGTATATATCTTGTTTGTACACAGTGTTTACATATCGTCTTCCCCACTAGGTTGTAAGATTCTGGAGAATAAAGACTTTTTTTTTACCTTTGTTGTATCCCCAGCACAGTGATTGGCACATAGTAGGTGCTTAATAAATGTTTTTTGATTGAATGACTGACCCTATGGTTCTAGTTCAGACCAAATATGATGAGGTCCTGAGTTAGGATGGTGGTGGGATGAGTAGAAAATAGAAAACAGATTGGAGAGATGCTATGTTGGTAAAATAGGGCGCAGGTGGCAACTGATTATATGTGAGGGAGATGATAGAAAGGAAGAGACAAAGATGACTCATTTGAGTTGATGAGTTGGGACTTCCTGAGGGGTTCCAGAGCTCGAGGCTGCAAATTTAAGACCCGCCACTAGGTGGCAGGGCGATCCCTTTAGGTACCTCACCTGTGCAACCTCAACCCCTGGAGTTTTCCAATTTGAGAGATCCCTCCGGACTCATTGTGGACAGTTAAACTGGAGTTTATTTTCCCCTGAAAAAGGTCTAGGCATCTCCTTTCTCTTAGGTTTTATTTCAGAAAAGTTGGGAGGAAAAATATTTAGAGAGCTCAAAGATTTGCCACTTGCTTGGTTTGAAGATTTCCACCACTGGCACAGATTCACAACTCCCTTGTAACACACACTCTCTTTGAGAGTTATTGCAGCCCCAAACAGCCCCGTTAGCCCATGCCGAAGCCAGTAAGAAGAGGCAGCATGCTGAGGTGGGGTGGGGGCTCAATTCCATTCCCACGTCTGTTACTACCTGTGAAACCTGAGCAAGTCACAGCCTCCCTGGGCTTCGGACTCCTCATTTGTAAAATGAGGAAGCTGGACTAGCTGACCTTGAATATCCCTTCCTGTGCTGTATCCTTTGATCTATGAGAAGCTTCTGGGACTGTGCTGAGGAATAAACATTCTTCACATCACAGGCTTGCAATCTGTCATCAGTCTACACTTGTTCTCAAAGCCTTGCCAGACTTTATTCCCTTGGCACAGCTCCTGAGACCCCGGGGGACTGCTGGTCCACTGTGGAGCACTGGGAGGGGAGCAAAAAAGACTATTTGAGATACAAATCCCGATTTTTGCACAAGCCAAATGTCATATTCCTAACTAATAATTCTTAGGGTATTAAATTTAGATCAAGAAGGGACCACAGATGCATCAAACCTCTCATTTTATATAGGCCCAGAAAGGATAGTTGACTTGGCCAGGGTCACATCGGTAGTAAGTAAGTAGTAGATCTTGGATTGAAACCTGTATTCTATGACTCTGAATCCAGTGTTTTTCCCCCCTATACCATACTCTTACTGGTGTGACCATGAGTTATGGAACATATCAGTCTCTGAAGAATTAAAGTTGTGGCTCATCCAAAAGATAGTAGGGGGGCAGCTAGATGGTGCAGTGGATAGAGCACCGGCCCTGGAGTCAGGAGTACCTGAGTTCAAATCCGGCCTCGGACACTTGACACTTACTAGCTGTGTGACCCTGAGCAAGTCACTTGACCCCAATTGCCTCACTAAAAACAACAAAAACAACAACAACAACAAAAGATAGTAGGGAGGTATATGGGTGCAAGGATGCTGCAACATATGACCAATGAAGAATTGTGCAGAAGTAGTGTCAAGGATATCATCAGAAAGATGTCTGACCAGACAAAGAAGTGAGAGAGTCACACAAGTGATAACCAGGTGATTGCCTGCCTGCATGGTGTATTGGTGACACCAAGGTTCTAGCTTTTTGGATGCTTCTCTCTTCCCTGCCCCACCCCAACCTCCACTGAAGTCTTTTGGGGGAGGGGGTAATGAGGGTTAAGTGACTTGCTCAGGGTCACACAGCTAGTAAGTGTCAAGTGTCTGAGTCTGTATTTGAACCCACATGCTCCTGAGTCCAGGGTTGGTGCTTTATCCACTGTGCCACCTAGCTGCCCCCTCCACTGAAGTCTTAATGGGAGGATATGGATAAGAGTTACAGAGATGAGTTGACTTGAGTATATTTTGAACTGTACCATTGGAGGGAGGATGCAGATAGATGCAATTATAGATCTATTGTTTCATTGTTTCAGTTGTATGCAAATCTTTGGGAATCCCATTTTGGGGTTTTTTTTGATAAAGATACTAGAATGGTTTGCCATTTCTTTCTCTAGCTAATTTTATAAATGAGGAAACTGAGGCAAACAGAGTTAAGTGATTTGCCCAGGGTTACACAGCTAGTTTCTGATTTGAACTCAGGAAGATGAGTCTTTCTGACTTCAGGCTCAGCATTCTATGCACTGTACCATCTAGCTTTCTAAATTATAGCCCTATTAATGTATAATTAGTTGTCCTTTCCATTTCCAATATCCAATGTCTATGATTTAATATAAACTTCCTAACTTAAAAAAATTCTTCTAAAGGTAGAAAGCCTTTTTTTAGCCAAGTATATTTTAGCTTTCAACCTGTCATATGACTAAAACATCGTTATCATTCAGAAAGTTCTGAAAAACTCTCAGGAATGGTATAAGAAGTTTAATACTAAAACTAAGAATTAAATTTAGAAGTTCAGACCCCCTATGTCCTTCAGTTTCTGTCATTTTGTGACTTTGGGAGAAAACGCTTATGGTCAGGTTGTTTTTCCCTAACCTCAAAGTAGCACTTAAAGTTGAGTTAATGATTATGATGTGCTATGAGATCCCATTATGAAATCTGACCTCTAAGCACAGTTTTTCAAAACAACCTATACCATGCTAGTAATCTCATGCTGATTTTTTTATACTTCAGAATCTTTGCTTAGACTTATTACACAGGCACTCAATTCTACCACATTCCATCCTTATTGCAAGCTGAGGATCAAGTGGTGTTTAAGGCATGATGTATCTATTACCACATCTGTCTAGTGCTGAATCAGGCAATAATACTTGAAAATTCCATTGCCGCTAGCTGTTAATGAGGCAAAAAATGGGAAAGATGGTTGTTAACTATGGAAACAACCAATTGCTTAGGGATCATTGTTATTACTGTAATCAACAGTATATATAAAACAGCAAAGTACATTTTAAAAAAAATTTCATAAAAAAGATTCAGTCCATGGCACTTGCTGAGCCTTTCTTGCAAATTGATTGTTAACTGCCAGTCACTCCCCAGTAGTTAGCAATCAATCTGCCACCAGCCTAAGTGCAAAACATTCCGAAATGTGTTTATGATATTGGTGTGTCACTCACAATAGTAAGTTCCCTCTAACTCTCTTGATTTCAAAATGCAGGATGTCAAGGTGTATGGCAAAGGGAATCCTATTAGAGTGGTTGCTGTAGACTGTGGAATAAAGCAGAATGTAATCCGTTTACTAGTGAAGGTAAGTCATGCCCATCCTCATTTTTTTACTTTGGAGTGAGGATTTCTCACACTGTTATTTTGATGTTTTGATGACTGGTTGAAGATAACCACAGACTTGTTGCCTTGGTCATTGGGGGATGCTTCTGTGGGGCAGTACGTTTCCCTTGTCCCTTTGTTTCACTAAGTGAAAAACTTTTCATTTTAATTGTGTTGGAGACAGAATAGAAAGTGCTGCACTTGAATCAGAGGATGTGAGGGAATTTGAATCCTGACTCCTTCACTCATTGCCTGTATGAACTTGGGCAAGTCCCTTCCCCTCTCTGAGGTTCAGTTTCCTCATCTATAAAATGAGGGGATTGGGCTGGATATGATACTATACTTCTGCTTATTAGATGTCTGTGAACTCTAGAGCTATCAGTACAGAAAAAGCAGTTCAATGCCTGTTCTTGACTGAGTAGAGAATATTTTCTGTCCCATTCCACGAGTTCTGGCATATGTCAGGTAGCCACCAAGGAACTGGAAAAAGTCCTTGATTGCATTATATATTCTTTGTCTTTGCATTCCCTGACCTTTTGCTTCTATTGTTACTGTGTCTCGAGATAGCACAGGCTTACTAAAAATTCTTCATATTAACTTTTTTTGTTTGTTTGTTTTTTTGTTTTTTTTTGCTGGGCAATTGGGGTTAAGTGACTTGCCCATGGTCACACAGCTAGTAAGTGTCAAATGTCTGAGGTCGGATTTGAACTCAGGTACTCCTGAATCCAGGGCCGGTGCTTTATCCACTGCGCCACCTAGCTGCCCCTATATTAACTTTTCACTTACCAAATTTAAGCAGTCCTTGCAAATTCCTTATAGGGTGGTATTTTTTTTTCTTTTGATGCATTCTGTGGTTATTATTTTTCCCCAAGGAAATAGGAGAATTTCTCCTTCCCCAAGATTAGAATTGTCGAAAGACTAATTCCAAAGCATCTCAAATTATTGCCAGCCCATTATTAACCTTGGGATATACTTAGCTTTGAATATATATATTGTATCTATTTTGATGTAAAAGAGTTTATATTCTCATAGCTGAAATCAGTCTGACAAAATTAATCATAATTTCATAGAAAATGTGGTCAGACACTGGGGAAGAAAGCTGATTAACAGGTAATGAAGAAAAGGTACCCACAGGGTAATGTTAAGGAAGGTCAGAGACAGTACAGCAGGAACCATACAGAAAATAAATTTCTCACTTTTTGTTAACCTTCTTTGATTCTGGATAAATAAAAATATCCATGTATACTAGAATCTTAATTATTGAGCCTTTATATACCTACCATTCCTTAAATCTATAAGATGTATCATTTGCTTTGCAAGATCCAACTTGAATCAAGTATGTTCTCAATTTTCTGTTATCTAAATGGTACCGTTTGAAACACGTAAAATACAACGAGCTTCTGAAAGAATTTATTTGGCAAAATAAAGCTCCTTGTTATTTGAATTGTGGAACCGAATCCTTTTTTCAAGAGGATGGGTGGGCAAAAATAGTAATAATAACAGCATGATGCTTTAAGGTTTACAGAACACTTTACATTTATTTCATTTGATCCTCACAATAACCCTGTAAGGTAGGTGCTATTTTTATCCCCATTTTCCAGATGAGGAAACTGAGTCTGAGAAAGGCTATATAACTATCTTACTTTAAAAAAAAATTTTTTTTAATTAATTTTTTTTTTTTTTGCGGGGCAATGGGGGTTAAGTGACTCGCCCAGGGTCACACAGCTAGTAAATGTCAAGTGTCTGAGGCTGGATTTGAACTCAGGCACTCCTGAATCCAGGGCCGGTGCTTTATCCACTGTGCTATCTAGCCGCCCCCGCTATCTTACTTTTTTAAAGAAAATTTTTTTAATAAACTTTAGACCCTTCCTCATTATTTGTCTCATGTTTCTTTTTCTAGAAAGGAGCTGAAGTACATTTAGTTCCTTGGAATCATGATTTCACCAAGATGGAATATGATGGACTTGTAATTGCTGGAGGGCCTGGAAACCCAGCTCTGGCAGAGCCTCTCATTCAGAATGTCAAGAAGGTACAGTGTACATGGAGTTCATGTCTAGGTCCATGGACAGAGGGTCATATGTGGTGAGAATTCTATGAATAATTTGCTTGAACTTTTTTGAAAGTTTTTCAAAAAATTATGAGTTTCCATGTGAATGTTCTTTGTGTCTCTTAGAGGCAGCAAAGATAAATTATTCTACTGGGGAACCAAGTAGGAGAGAGAGTGCCAGAGATAATGGAAGCTGTTCCTCAGGCCAAAAAACAACTTTCAGGCCATTCCATAGGATCAGGACAAATGATACCCAGTCTTCATCTACCCGGTCTACGTCTACCCTCTCTATCTGCAGTGTTATAACAGGATAATTCACATTCACGAAGATGACCTTATCCTTTAGAAAGCTGTGAGACACTCTCAGAAACAGGACAGGAAATCTAATGCTCAAAATAGGCAGTTAGTTTGTAAATTCAGGCCTTTAGGTCCTATTTCTAGCATATTCATTCTTCATTTTGCGTCTTTGAGAAAATGATTCGTGGGAAGATTCCTGTGGAGATGGCATTTTCCCTTCCTCACAGTACTGTAAGATCTTAAAGCATCATCCAAGAAGGATTAAACTACGCTTGGTTTAGTTTTAGTGTTCAGTATATTTTACTGTCTTCCCAGTCTTTGAAAATTGTCATTTGTCAAGGACATTCACTGTCCTTCAGTTAACCAGAGGTTTTGCCCAAATAATTGAAATGCCTTTCTATGTAATTAGGTACATGATAGAGAAGAAAAGCTGTACTATTAGTGCCCTTTCTGAGTTATCAATATGTGAAACTAATAACATTCTTTCCTTTACAGATCTTGGAGAGTGATCGTAAAGAGCCTGTGTTTGGAATCAGTACAGGGAACTTAATAACAGGATTAGCAGCTGGAGGCAAGACCTACAAAATGCCCATGGCCAACAGGTAGGCAAGAGCTGGCTCAGAACAAGGGGACAACTTTTTTCAGTTTTTGGTTCAAGACCTGTTAGCCACCCAAGTCCTTTGGAGAGCCAAGCAGGATACCCTCAGAAAGCTTGTCACACAACATTCTGGGCATTACATATAGGATGACTATAATGTTCCATGGTTCATCTTGTTAGAATGTATACTTGTGCACACAGCCGGGCTCACATCTACAACATCTGCTGCCACTGAAGACCTGAGGCCATGTGTTCTGTACATCTGAAAGAAAGCCTCTACTTCCCCTGAAATTAAACAAGTTCTTAATGGTTAGAGATGGTGGCAAAGCCAGTAATTCTACTTTCCAAAATAAAAAGGAAGGAATCATATAAAAATGTATACAATAGTCTAATTTCATAAAAGTGCAATCATCTATAAATGGCTAAATCAATCCTACCTGGTAGTATAAGATATCGAGAGCTGGAAAGGTTAGTCTTTTCTAGTCCTGTGCTTTGCAGATGAGAAACCTGAATCCCCGAGAGGTAAAGAGATTTCTTCAAAGTCACACAATTAATCATTCTTCCAGTCTGTCCATCAATCAACAAGCATTCAATGAGTACTTACTATGTGCCAGGTCTGGGACAAAGGCAGCATGATTTAATGAATGGAGAGCTGGGTTCAGGTCTAGCCTTTGACACAGTGACCCTGGGCAAGTCACTTAGCTTCTTCTTCTTCTTCTTCTTCTTCTTCTTCTTCTTCTTCTTCTTCTTCTTCTTCTTCTTCTTCTTCTTCTTCTTCTTTTTTTTTTTTTTTTTTGCAGGTCAATGAGGGTTAAGTGACTTGCCCAGGGTCACACAGCTAGTTAAGTGTCAAGTGTCTGAGGCTGGATTTGAACTCGGGTCCTCCTGAATCCAAGGCCAGTGCTTTATCCACTGTGCCACCTAGCTGCCCCCCCGGGTCACTTACACTTGATGCTCTAAACAACTCCCTAAGACTCAAAGTTGAAGAGAAGGTGGTACTTGGCTATAGTAGAGGGAGTTTCTTCACCTGGGAATTCCCTTTACAAACGAAATTATAGGTCTAGTTCCTGTCCCTTTGTGTCAGGTACTATGGTGAGTGATGGGGGTGCAAAGAAAGATTACAACACCAAAATGACCCCTGCACTTACATATTAATGGGGAAAGTGATAGCACTGGGACTCAAACTAGGTCTCCTGGGCCTTTTCCTCAACGAGCCTCAGTTTCCTCACATGTAAAGTATGGATAATAATAGCTGTAGTCCCTAACTCAAATGAGATAATATGTGCACAATATATAGTAATAATAGTAATTAACAGTACTTAGAGTACTGGAACAGTAATAAATAGGAGTGACAACAATAATAGTATTGTCATTACTGTTAATGCTAGTCCTATGATATTTTTTGGAAAATTTTCTTTGAATTCAGGATATTGGCAATATTTTAAAAACAAAAATAACATGAGACTTGAGTTGGTGGGTCCTTATATACTTGCACTTATCTCTTTTTGCCCCCAAACTATATTAATTTAATCAGCAGCAGCATGGTGCAGTGGACAGAGTGTGGGGCTGTGTAATCAGAAGATCTCAGTTCAAACCTAACCTCTGATACTTTTTACTTACATGATCTGAGGAAAGCTATTTAACCTTCCTGGGCCTTGAACTGCCTCATATATAAAATGAGGATCCATTCCAACTCTAAATCTATGATCCTAAGTTACCTCCCCACCTCCCTCCTAACTTCTTTCCTTCCTTCCTTCCTTCCTTCCTTCCTTCCTTCCTTCCTTCCTTCCTTCCTTCCTTCCTTCCTTCCTTCCTTCCTTCCTTCCTTCCTTCCTTCCTTCCTTCCTTCCTTCCTTCCTTCCTTCCTTCCACAGAATTATTGTTATTTCACGTACTTGGTAGCTTTTTCTTTATGCCCTCTTATAACTTTTTGGTTTTTTTTTTTGTTTTTTAGTGAGGCAATTGGGGTTAAGTGACTTGCCCAGAGTCACATAGCTAGTAAGTGTTAAGTGTTTGAGGCCAGATTTGAACTCAGGTCCTCCTGAATCCAGGGCTGGTGCTCTATCCACTGCTCTTATAACTTTTAAAACTTGTTTTGTGAATTTTTTTGACTTCCTTTGAATAAATACCTTAACATGTTTGCTAGTTTCTGTAAAGTCAGAGAATAACTTTAAACTACATCATCTAGAGTACAATTCTTTCCTCTCTAAGTCCAGTTAAAGAAGTTAAGCACAACACCTGGTGTCCAGTATTGATTTTTTTTGGTAAAATGCTTGGATGGGATTAATAATTTGTGACTCCTCTTTAGTGAAAATTTCAGTGAGCAAGTGAAAACAGAGGTTTCTTGGTTACTTCCTGTTGCCTATCTTATTGACTAAAGCATTTCTATGCTGTCTTCATCTCTTTCTCATTTATTTCTCTCCTTCCCTTTCCAGAGGGCAGAACCAGCCAGTGTTGAATATCACAAATAGGCAGGCCTTCATTACTGCTCAGAACCATGGATATGCACTGGACAACAGTACACTCCCTGCTGGCTGGAAACCACTGTTTGTGAATGTCAATGATCAAACAAATGAAGTAAGCACTTTCTCTAAAGTTTCCTGGAAGTGATGAGTCTCTGGGGGTGAGTGGGGGCTCATATTACCCTACTATTCCATTTACACACACCCCTGCTTGTGCAAAAGTATTCTCTTTTTAGAAATGATTTTATAGGTCATATGTTACAGTGAACTGCTCTTTCAAAGGTATTTTCTTTTTATTTTTTATCATCAGTTGATGCCTTTGGCATCTCTGTGCCTGAGGTGTCACTGGGCTTACAGCATTGACTAAGGAGTAACATTGGTATTTAGTATATAATAGTAGGCCAGGCTAATTCTGCCCCATCACTAAGGGTTGAGGGTCTAGAATGACCTGGTCATATATATGAGACCCACTCTGGACCCAAGCAGGCCTTGAGTTTTTGTTCTTATACTGGGTCATCTGATAAAATCTTTAGGAAGCCTCTTAGAGCTGGGTTGGTAAAACCACAGATCAAAATATAGTCTTAAAGATGACCAGTGTTTCTGAAGGCTGACTCCCCATAATTATTATACCTCCATTTGTCATCTCTCAGGACCAATACTGTCTACATTCCCTTTCCTAATATTTCCAGATGTTAAATAGTACTGGTTTATAAAGGTCTCTTGAGCAGTGTTCCTCTTGGTTTCCTATTTGAACTTTTTTTATGCCAGTAAAAGCCATTACCAAAGCTTCTTTTTTCCTTCTTATTCTTCCAGGGAATTATGCACGAGAGCAAACCAATCTTTGCTGTCCAGTTCCACCCAGAAGTCAGTCCAGGGCCAACAGACACAGAGGTATGTCAGAAGGATAATTTCTGTTAATTAAAATAAATTTCCATTGCTGAATGGTTATAAGCAATGTAAAGAAACCAAAACAACCATTGAGGTCTCTGTGTTGACATTTGGATGGTATTTGGCTAACTAATATAGTATTAAAATCTCCCTGTCAATGTCATGGAGGAAGTTTTCTTTTTTGAAAAAAAAATTGGGAAAGTCCTTAGGAAATCAGATGCTATTTTTGTATAAATCCATTATCATTCTAATACATTTCAGTTCTCAAGTTTACAATTGTTGAGCTATGCAAATGAATTCCCTCTTGCTCTCTCTTGTTCTCATAACTGAAATGAAATTTTAATCCCCCATCTGTGACTTCACAAAAATCCCTATGGCAACTGGTTGTGTAGCCACTAAGGATGAATAAGCAGCAGCAGGAGAAGTTAGGGTATCGAGGGTGTTGGGAAGGAGAGAGGGCATGTGTGCACATAAATATTATTCAGTCATTTTAAGAAAAGAACCATAAGGAATGCTTAGAGGAGATTTGTTTTTAATTTAAATGTTATTACTTTTGTACGTTGTTAGTTAAATGCACAAGTAAAACCTTTTGCTTGAAAGAAGTTCTCTATGCATTATTGAGAGATATGTGGACTATTGGGCTTTCCCCCATATCATGGTATGCTTTTTTGCTGCACTGACCATTCTTCTTCAAGGTCAACTGGAACATTGCATTTGGAAGGGAACTTTTGTGAAAAGAGGAAGAGCCTTAAGAGCCTGAAAAATATCCCCCTTACTCTCCTCTGTTCTCACTATGAAGCAATTCCTTTGCATAACCTTTTGTGGCATTAGCATTGCCTGCCTATCAATTGGAAATGCATATTATTAGTAGTAGGTGACATGTAGAAAGTAAACCGCTTGAGGGTGGTGACTGATGTTTTTGTCTTTGTAACTCTAGAGTATTGAACGTAGTAGATGCTTGTTGAATTGAGTTGAATCATATCACCTGCCTAACTTATACTGAAACAAAGCATAACTGAAATTGTAACTATTATTCTTCCACATCTAGTCCAACATGGGCTATTATATGAAACCGTAAACTTGAAAATGCCCTTCTCACATTAATAATTGGGAACATTGTATTTAGGATGCATACCAATATTCCCTATACCTCTATACTTTAGTGCTTCTAAATGTTTAATAAATTAAGACCTGGGATTGAAACTTTTCCTATCTATCAAAAGCTCAGAAGTAAAGTTTCTGGGGGCAGCTAGGTGGCGCAGTAGATAAAGTACTGGCCCTAGAGTCAGAAGTACCTGAGTTCAAATCCACCCTCAGACACTTGACACTTACTAGCTGTGTGACCCTGGGCAAGTCACTTAACCCCCATTGCCCCGCAAAAAAAAAAAAAAAAAAAAAAAAGGAGTAAAGTTTCTGGTGAAGTTTGAAAAAAAAAACCCCTCCAATTCTTTCAGTTGTTAGAAATAAAAACACACACACATGCACACTTTGTAGTCATTAGTAACTTCAGAGTGGGCAAGGGAAAGAACTTAAATCTTTGTGTCAAAAATTTGAGTTTGAAGGAGTAGAAAATAATGAAGAAATTAAAAACTCCCATCTATACTCAGAAGACATTAACTTAAATGTTCATAGATTGTGAGAAATTTTTCACTGTGAGGTGGTAGAATATCGAGGTATGTTTTTGTTGTTGTAATATTTGAAAACAATCATATCACTGAGACAACTTTGAAATCTAACTATTTACTTATTTTATTTCACAGTACCTATTTGATTCTTTTTTGTCACTGATAAAGAAGGGGAAAGGGACCACTGTTACATCAGTTCTACCCAAGCCTGCACTAGTAGCATCCAGAATTGAGGTCAGTATATACATATTTATTTTGAGTTTTTATTGTATGGATTTTCATTACAGAGTAATGATTTTGAAATGAAGAGTAATGGCAAAATTATAAACAATAAAAATTTCAACAGAAGAATTTTATTTGTTTTACATGATGTTTATTGGAATTCCCTTATTTTATGTTAAAATTAAAAGTCATTTTTTAAAACCCAACTCAAGTGGTTGGGTGCTTGCAAGTAAAAGCTCTTAAAGGAAAGTAGGATTTTATTTCCCTTAGAGTTCTTTATATACCCATGCTACCTAATAAACAGCAGAAGTACGGATGTATGAGATAGAGTTTAATTGAGACATTGTGAAGAATGGTAGGCAAAAGACTGCTGCTATAAAACTTAGCCTTCATCAGTGTCATAAGTGTGATAATATGATATCTTTATATCTAAAAAACAAGTAGGGATAAAGCACTGGCCCTGGATTCAGGAGTACCTGAGTTCAAATCCGGTCTCAGACACTTGACACTTACTAGCTGTGTGACCCTGGGCAAGTCACTTAACCCCATTGCCCTGCAAAACAAACAAACAAAATAAAAAGCAAGTAGATAAGTAATAATATAATACAGTATTGGTATCCTATGTATTTAAATACCTAGTTTCCTATGTGATTCTTTTATCACTCTAACAAGAAACAATGGATAAAATGCTGAAGGATATAAATAATTTGTATAAAATATGAATCACTTTAAACTAAGTTTTTTTTTTTTTTTTGGTGAGGCAACTGGGGTTAAGTGACTTGCCCAGGGTCACATAGCTAGTAAGTGTGTAAAGTGTCTGAGGTCAGATTTGAACTCAGGTCCTCCTGAATCCAGGGCTGGTGCTCTATCCACTCTGCCACCTAGCTGCCCCTAAACTAAATTTTTGTGAGAGAAATGTCTTAAATTCAGGCCTTCAATGATTAGAAGATGGATGATTTTATATGTTTTAATTTATTCTCAGTTTAGTAACCTGAATGAATGAAAATGAGTAGATTCCCTTCTCTTTGTTTACCATCCTTCAAATACATCTAAATAATAACAATAATTATCTTTTTACAAAGGTCTCCAAAGTCCTCATCCTGGGATCTGGGGGTCTGTCCATTGGCCAGGCAGGAGAATTTGATTACTCAGGATCTCAAGCTGTAAAAGCCATGAAGGTGAGAAAATATTGTGTTTTATCAATAGTAGTTTGTGTCCTTGAATGAGTCTGATTAGTGCTTCATTATTTAAAATTTATGATGACAACATAACTGTTGCAGAGCAATTTATAATTGTTTTCTTAGTTTTTTTCTTCCATGTTTTATATTTCAGGGAGTTAGAGCCTATTTCAAAAGCCATAATGTTATCTGTCTCCTTTTGGAACAATTAGGAAAAAAGGTGTTGATTTTATATGGGAACTAAAATTATTTTCCATTTTTTTAAACTTGTCTTATACTGTAAGCTCCTTAAATTGAATAACTTCAAGAAGAAGACTTTTTTCATAGAATTGGAATGTTTTCTCCAATTCACTTTTATTTATGTAATTGTATCATGACCTCTAAATCTTTCAAGATGCATTGAGGGGAAAAGTGGCCTGAAGGCAGGGTTTTCCCTAAGGAATTTGGGCCCTCTAGAAGATACATAGGCCCAAACTCAGCTTAGTTCCTGTTTATCAAGGCAAAAAAAAAAAGTCATATGCATATCCTCTTTTTGTAATTTACAATGAATCTGCACTGCCCTTAAGAAAAATTCCAGTTTTCTGTTCCAGCTTGTCACTCTCTTGGTTCAGCCTTCCCCTCCCCTTTCCTCTTTCTGGGTAGGATAAGGGAAGAGAACATGGATAGACATCTGAGGGCAGGAAAAAGACTTCTTTTCTGGATTTCTGAGACAATTGAATCAGGGTTAAGCTGTCATAATAGAAGGTAGGTTCCTGCCCCTCTTTAAGTCAAGTTGATATTTGAAGGATTATCTGACATATTCTGACTCCCAACACTCTTTAGGAGGGTGTGCTCTTTGCCATAGAAATAGAGAAGCCAAGCAAGCCATCTGGATCTCTCAGTATTACCGATTGAAGGGTTTTTAGAAGAACCTTAGAGCAGCTTCCTGTTCTGTCCAGTTTCCCTTTCCCCTTTGCCTAGCTGACCCTAGAAATTGCTTGGGTTGGCTAAGTGATAGTAACAGCAATTATGGTCATTCATATGAACTCCTTGCCATTTATGCCTGATTACCGTGTATCATTAATAGAGAAAAGGTCACAGAGAGCAAGCTCTCCCTCTGGATGGACTGATTAGCACCAAGATCAGAACTAGCAAGGGAAGTAAAGATTCTAAAGGAAGGCCAAGTTAGTTGATCAGTCTATAAAAGTTTACTATGCAGCGAAATTCCAATGTTTTTCGTAAGTGCTCTAAAAATAAGAGGAGGAAAAGAAAGTTTCACAAAACTAAGAGAAGAGCATCTCCCAACCTTCCACTTGCAGATGCAGTTGTATGGTACTTGTTCACAAATAATCATGTGGGTGTCAGATTATCTTTCTTGTAACTTTTATTTGATTATAGCACCAACTTCTGTTCATATATATATATATATATTTATCTTTATAGCCTGTCAGCTATATAATATTGCCATCTGCTCACAATTTAAACATAAAAAGGGAATATAAATTTCATCCTTTTGCCTTGGTGATAGTTGGATGGTTTTCTTATATGAATGCATACATACACATATGTACATATTGTGTGTGTATATATATCTACACATACATATATACATATATGTGAATACATATACCCACACATGCACATGTACTTTCTATCTATCCATATATGTATCAATACATACATTTGGAGCAGCTAGGTGGCACAGTGGATAAAGCACCAGCCTTGGATTCAGGAGGACCTGAGTTCAAATCCAGCCTCAGACACTTGATACTTACTAGCTGTGTGATCCTGGGCAAGTCACTTAACCCCCATTGCCCCACCAAAAAAAAATACATACATATGAGCCTCAGGTATTTTTACCATTAGCTGGGGAAAGGGACTTTTCTTCATTCTACTGGCTGCCCTTTTGAGTCACTGTAGCACCCAGTAAGATGACAATCCTGAAACTAGGGTTCCATCTTGAAGTTAGATCTTTACTCTCCAAAAGGTTGGTTTTTGATAATCTGTTTCTTGTCAACCCATTATGGAAATAGAACATGCTCCTTGAGGAAACAGAGGCAAGGTACATCCTTCCTGCCTTGGAGGCAGGCACTCAACATGAGAAGGCAGTTACTGAGGACAATCATATATATATATATATATATGTATATATATATATATATATGTATATATATATATAAAAATATATATACACACACATGTGCATACACACATATGCGTATATATATGTGTGTGTACACACGTCTATATCTCTGTCATCTATCATCTGTCTGTCCATCCATCCATCCCTCCATCATCTATCTATCTATCCATCTATCTAGATATCTAGATATCTATGTATCTATCTATCATCTCCCTATTCTGAAATAGCATTTAGAAATTTTCCCTAGTCTTTGAGGAACTATATTTGTCAAGAAAATGACTTGGAGACCATGACAATGCTATTTTGTTATCTAGTCATAAACTGAATTCTGACTGACCCTGGGACACCTTTTCTCTGTCTTCCTTCTGTTCTCTTCCTTAGTCTTTAAGTACTTAGGGGAAAAAAATGGACCTTCATTGTATATTCAACCTCAATCAAGTGATTAGTTAACTTGTCTTTTTAAATTCTTATTTGCTTTGCTGGTCCTGATCTTTTACTAATCAAGCCATTTCAAGGCAATGTGACCTTGCCCCTAGCATTGTGTTGGAGGAAAGCAATTCATAGAAAATAAGCTCCATTTATAGGAAAGGTGAGTAGGCTAGGGAAAGTGGAATAAAATGGAATAGCAAGTGTCAAATATGATATGCCAACAGTCTTTTAAAAATTTTTATCTAAATATTTTTGTAACCTAACAGACATCCCTTAAAAAGAAGTAGAATGCAATCCATCAAGTATAATCTTCGTGATTGAATTTATCTTCCAAAAGGTTCTTCCAATTCACATATAGGCAGCTAGGTGGCATAGTGGATAGCACACTGGGGTTGGAGTCAGGAAGTTGGTGTTCAGTCATTCAGTTGTGTCCAATTTTTTGGGATCCTGTGGACCATAGCATGCCAATACTGTCAATAGGGTTTTCTTGGCAAAGATAATGGAGTGGTTTGCCATTTCTTTTTCCAGTAGATTAAGGCAAACAGAGGTTAAAGGGCTTGCCCAGTATCACATAGCTAATAAGTATCTGAGGCTGGATTTGAATTCAGATCTTCTTGACTCCATGCCCATGGAAGTTTCATATCTTAATTGAGGAACTATAACCCACCTTCATCTTATTAGTTAGAGAGATGACATTCTAGTCAACAAATTCAATAATTGAGTATTAAAAGCCTTCTGTGGTAAGAACAGTTTGCTAAATTGAGTCATATGCAAAGTTTAGCTAAGACCTAATCCCTGCCCTCATGGTGTTTATATGTCTAAAGGTAGCTCTTATATACAAACAAATAACTCTGGTACTGAATGGCATAAGATATGTAGATCTGAGAAGTCCTATATTATGTTCTTGGGGAGGGAGCAAAATCATTATGCATTGGGGAAATCATGGGAAATGACTTGTGAGCTAGATTTTCAAGGATTAATCGGAATTTTATAGGCAGAGGGGTATGGGAGTAGGAACTGTCTCTTGCCTTTCTTTGTATCCTTGGAGATTATTACAGTACCCACTATATAATAAGCACTTAATACTTGTTGACTGACTGAAGATAGGAAGGACTAGGAGGCAGTCAGTATGTGCAGTGGAATGAACCCTGGACTTAGTGTCCTAAGACTCAAGTTCCAATTCTGCCTTTATTACTTAACTAACTTTATAATGTTGGGCAAGTCTAATTTGTCTCTCCGGACGTCAGTTTTCTCATCTGTAAAATGAGCTGTTGGTCTAGATGACTTCTAAATTCCATTCTAGTTTTAAATCTATCTTCCTATGGCCATATATAATCCTTTCTTTCAACAAAGTACATATTTAAAAATTTTTGATTCAAAAAAAATTCAGAATTTAGATACAATGGGTGAGAGAGTGAGAACCACAGTGCTTGTTTTGCCAAGTGTTCCCACTATCCTGGCATAGAAGGATGTTGTTCTTCATTGCCTATGTGAAGGATTGTCTTGAGGGTCTTTCCATATGTCAGGAATGAGGCAGTGAATATGGATATCTTCATGTATACATGCATTTTTAAACCATATGGTCATTCTCTTCCTGGATAATGTGTACAGACAGTTGTATAATGTTCTTATAGCAGTACCAGCAGGGATGGAAGCCTAGAAAAAATGGTCAACTAGAAATAGATTCCTAGTGCCTCAGGCAAAGAGAGAGTACATCAGCTTTCATTTAAAATACATACATTGTTGTTTTGTTTACCAAACAGTGGAGAAGCAAGCAGCCCCGCTGTTGGGCACAGTTCCATTGTCTACCTAATTCTGTTTTTTCTTGTACTCTGGCAATTCTGGAGTTGAAATATGAAAGGAAAGAGTAGTATTCGAAGTTGTAATTTAGCTTTTTTTACTTTTCAGGAGGAAAATGTGAAAACCGTCTTGATGAACCCCAACATTGCTTCTGTCCAGACCAATGAAGTGGGGTTAAAACAAGCTGATGCTGTCTACTTCCTTCCTATCACTCCTCAGTTTGTTACAGAGGTTATAAAAGCTGAAAGACCAGATGGGTTGATTCTGGGTATGGGTGGCCAGACAGCTCTCAACTGTGGTGAGTTCTTTCTTTTATTGTTTGAGCCAGTAGGGTTTTGCTTGCTATATCAAGGCCTATTGAAGCATTAACAATTGTACTTTATGTTTTCATGATACCTTTCTTATGAGAAGTAGAAAAGATTTTTAATGGATATGATAACTATTACTGGGCCCGTTGCATAAAGAAATTGAGTGAAAGTGGGAAGTGTTTCCCATTGAATGCTTGGAGTCTTCTTTAGGGAAGGCAAGTGGATTTCTAGCTGTTCCTTTTTCTTTGTTCCAAGCCCCACTGCTACCTTCTTTCTATAAAGGAGGAAAACACTTCACTTGACCTTCCTTTTTCTTTTCACAGCTACCACTGGGGACTTTAGGGTAGGAATAAAGAATAATCTGAGAATTGGATCAGGTTTTCTGTCCTTTGGCTATCCCCTATTGCTTTAGCAATAGACCAAGACTTGTAGGCTCTTAGAGACCATTCAATTCAGTCCCTTCATTTTAAACATGCAGAAACTGAGGCCAGAAGAGGCCTAGTGGCTGGTTTAGTTCATATAGATAGTAAGTGAATAACTGGGAATTGAACCTAATCCAAATCAGTTCAATACCCAATTGTCAAGCATCTATAATGTTCAAGGTAATCTGCCCCGGGGATAGAAAGACAAAAACAAAATAATCCTTGTATTCAAGGACCTTACCTTCTTTTTAGAGACATAAAATGGACACAGTTAAATAAATACAACCCAGATCCACCACTCTAATGTAAAATTCCATAGGAGATGAGATTGTTTGATTTATTGCACTTGTATCCCCAAAGCCTAGAACAGTGCCTGACACATAGTAGGCACTTAATAAATACTTGTTGATTGATTGGTTTTACTATCTCAAGGCAGGCCTAAATTACCTAGCAAAGTTTATATGATAGGTTAAGTGGGGAAAAAACCCCTAACTTACAACTCAAACTTATTGACTGTTTTTAAGCAATATAAACACTTAATCTAGGATTACTTAAGAGGTGAGTAGGTAGTAGAAATAAAGAAGGTATAATGTGGCAATTTGTCTTGAAATGCTGAGAATTGTCTAGCTGAAATCTTAAGGTCTTATAAAAGCCCATGATATGAGTACAGACTTCTTCCTATTCAAACTGTGCTAATGTGTGGTCATTTATTGATTTTGACCATAGCATAGAATAAAATGATCTAATTATGTAGTAGAAAATGTAGTGACTATTAAAGTGTATATGCAAATTAAGTATTATAGCCATTAATTAAAGGAAGGTGGAAAAGTCTGTCTTTGCGGGGAGATGAACTTATGTACCTCTTGCTAATTAGTTTATAAGCTGTATCTAAAGCTTGAGGACATAAATTTATTGTATAAATTTTTTCTAGAAGTTCAACAGGATAAGAACCTAACTTTAAGGCAAACAGTTATTCTATCGGTGTTTATAGGCCTACCCTCAGCAATGCTATAAGTACATTCTGGGACCTCCAGCAAAAAAAAAAAAAAAGAAAAAGAAAGAAAGAAAAAGTTTTTTTTTTTTTTTTACTATTAGCAAACTGCAAAATCAATAACTCCCCAATGGAGTGGCATGGTTTTCTTTTGTAGTCCTCCTTACAAAAAACTTATTATCTTATAGAAGATAATAAATTCATGAGTGAAGTCAGAGAGGTAGTGGGAAAGAAGAGTTAAGACATTTGACCCTTTAGGAAGAATTTATTTTTAGATCTCAAAATTCTCTGACTACTTGAATGCTTAAAATGTCCCTATTAAGAGGAACAGTATTATCATTCCCATTTAAATGACAGGGATAGTAAATTCATTTGCATAGATGATGGTGATAGTTGTCACACATTTTGTTAGGATATACCCAGGATACTTTTCTTTAGGCTATCACACCAGAGGCTATTATGGCTTCTTGAGGTTAAGTTTCATATAAAAAAAAAAATACTTGTACAACTGGGTTTCCTAAAGGAGCAGTCAGAAGCCAATCTGAAGTTCCCCAAAAGACATTTTGTGTTTGGCTCTTCTGCAGGAGTGGAGCTGTTCAAAAGAGGAGTGCTGAAAGAATACGGTGTAAAAGTCCTGGGAACTTCAGTTGAATCTATCATGGCTACAGAGGATAGGCAACTCTTCTCAGACAAACTGAATGAGATTAATGAAAAGATTGCTCCCAGCTTTGCAGTTGAAACGGTAAGGGGATGGTGCCATTATTTGTTTTGGGATTGTGAAGATACTACTCATGGTGTGCAATAATCATGGTTAAAGTCATATATGTGTGTACATGCACAGGGCATACATGTATATATGCACACATTCATACACACAGACACATATGTATGATCTCCAAGAAACTCATGTCTTTTCAGCAGCATTCATGTAAGAAATATTGGGAACAGGTATTACCTTAATTTTATAGGTGGGGAAACGTAAGTGCAAAGATTATGACAGACTATGTACAAGTCACCCTATAGGTCAATGGCTTAAGTATCAGTATAACTCAAGTTCCTTGAGTTGAAAATCAGTATATTACTGGCTTGCCATTTGTCAGGTAGCAATCATTCACTTGGGCTCATGTGTGAATGAACACCAGTTTTCACAAGGTCAGAGACATTTGAATGTTTATATTGGAATGAAACTGATCTTGGAAATAAGTTGTAAACCTGTCTTATAGCTTTTGTTTTCTTAATCACACTCTATCCCTGAGTCCAAGCAGATTATCAAGGACATAATTTTTTATTCAACTTTTTCAACCTAGATACAGGAAGTCTCCCTTGATTAAGGCGAGCACCAGTAGAATCCCACATTGCTAAAATTACATGATAGCGTACATGTTTAGGGCTGAATAACTGTCAATGAGTATTTGCAGGGTAGGTGTATTGAATGGTTCAGAAAGCTGCTGGGATCTGTTCTTTATTTTAAAACTAGTCTTAATTGTGTCTCAACTCCTAAAAATGAAAAACAGGTAGGTAGGGTGAGTATGGTCACATTCCCATTTGTGGTGTAATAATACACTATGACTGAAAAGCATAACTTTGAAAAGATGAACATGTTTCTCTCTCATTCTGTGTGCGTGTGCGTGCATGTGCGTGCGTGCGTGTGTGTGTGTGTGTGTGTGTGTGTGTGTGTGTATGTGATAGTGGATTGAGTTCTGGAATTGGAGTAAGAAAGACATGAATTTAAATGCTGCTTTAAGTCTTGATGTTTGTGATTTGGGGCAAGTCACTTTACCTTTCTCAGCCTCAGTTTCCTCATATATGAAATGGGGATAATAGGGTTTTGTGAGAATCAAATAAAGTAGTATATATAAGATGCTTTTCAAACCTTAAAGTTATCTATTATTAATTATTAATATTACCCATGACATAAGTGGATACTTAAGAGTAATCTGTGATCTTCTCAGTGTGGCTGCTTCTTCCAGTTGGGCATCTCATAGCAGCTCCATACCTTATCATATTTTGTGACTCTCATCCATCTTTCTGTATACCTTCAATAGAGTATCCACTCAAGGAACTTTCTTCTATTTCTTTTACTATTTTGAAAGTACCAGTGAAACATTTGGATTATTATCTGTTAGAAATCATAAAAAATCTTCCAGAGAGTACTTCTTGTAGCATAAAGGGCCTTTGCTTAAGGAAAATGACAAAGGATTTAAAATTGAATAAATATTTTCAGAAGAATCAAGGCACTTTTAATGTCTTATCTAGAAATAGTTTTGTCCAGAAAACAGAAAAAAAATTTCCTCAGAAGGCCTAAATAAAAAGTTCCCTAAGTTTAATTGATTCCTTTCACAATTATAAGGCAGTAAAGGGTTATTATTGAATCCTCTTAAATTTTAACTACCACCCCCCCAATTTTATTTATGCGGACCAAACTAACTCTTAGAGTTATCTTTTCTGCTGAGGTTGGTCAACTTTTAAAACTCTTCTTCCTTGTTTCCAGATGGATGATGCTTTAAAGGCAGCAGACAAGATTGGCTACCCAGTGATGATCCGTTCTGCCTATGCCCTTGGTGGATTAGGGTCAGGTATCTGTCCAAACAAGGAAAGCCTAATGGATCTTGGTACAAAGGTATGTATGTCTAAAAATGAACCTGCTACCAACTATAGATATTTCTTTCAGAGAGGATTCTGCATTTATCCTAAATTAATATAGCTGTGCATATAGATATCTTTTTTTATCTTAGTACTCTGATGTTTTCTAAAATTCTATGTTTATTCTATATATCCTGTTAACTTAAGTAATATGAACTTATGATTAATTTCTGTCTTCTTTTACTTCTAAATTCTGTCCCAAATCATTAATATTGGTAAATATACTTTACCATACATTGGTAAGATTGGATAGAAGTTGAGGTATATTTTTCTTTTCCTTCTGGAAATAATGGGATGCCATTGACAATAATCAGTAAATTGAGTAAACTCTTTGTTAATTATCACCTGTTCCCCAGATACATGTTTAATTTAGGTGTTATTGTATGATTTACCCCTGAAAAAAGGAAATAGTGATTGCTACTAGTCAATAGCTCTTGACTGACTTGTGCTGCTGTTCTTTGTGAAGAATTCTAAGTACTAACTTCAGAGTTGTAGCCTAGATCCAGAGGAACTAACAAATGTATAGATCTGGAAAGGCCTCTTGTTGGAGGTGGTACTTGAGATACTCCTAAAATGGATAGCTGAGAGCTTCAAGAAGCAGAAGTGAGGAAGAGCATGAGGGAGAGACTGGGAAAAGGCACAGAAGTGGGGGAAATAATGTTGCATATAGCAAACAGCAAATCATCCAGTTTGGAAGGAACATCATATATGAGGGGGAATAATGTGTAATTATTCTGAAAGAATAGGCTGGAACAAGCTCATGAAGAGCTTCAAATCCCAAACAAAGGTGTTCATATTTTATCTCATATATTTCCTCTTCAATGCAATGGGGATCCACTAAAGCTTCTTGAGTAAGAGATTGACATAATCAGACATACTGTTTAGGAATATGTTTGGTAGAATGTGTAGAGAATGGATAGGGAAGAGACTATGTAGTTATATTTGTTAGGACAGTTCAGGTGAGGACTGACCAGGACCTGAACTAGGGAGTTGGTGGTATGATTAGGGAGAAGGGAACAGATGCAAGTGATCGTGAGAGGAAAGAAGAAATGTGATTTTATGGATTTTTATAAAACAAATGTTATTATCTTGACTGGAGATAGAATTAAGAAGACTTGAATTTGGGTGTAGGGAGGGATGAGAGTAAAGAGTCAAAGATGACTCCAGGACTGAAAACCTAGGTGACTTGACTTTAAGAATGGGGGCTCCCTAAAGAGAAGTAGAGATTTTCATCTGTTCTGTTCTCTAAAGTATCATGGTTATTTGTGATTGTCTTTTTCCTTCATCCCTAATAGTAGATTACAAGTTCCTTAAGAGCAGGGACTGTCTTGTATCTTTCTGTATTCCCATTGCCTAGCACAATGCTTTGTCTAGTTGAAGCTAAATAATGTTTTTTGAATTGAATTGTAATTATGGATCATTAAGTCACACAGTTAAACCTAGTTGTATTTGTGATTCAGGTGTGAGATTCATGCAGAGCCTAAATATGCATAAACTTTTTAGAAGCAGAAGTTAACGAGCTTATCTGTTCACTGTCATACACAAATATGAGAGAGTCAACAGGAGGCTCATAAGAATACAATTCTCTGTCAAAATTCATCCCCCTAACACTTTATTGAATGCATTTTTGTATCTCTGAGTGTAGTGGCATGGCAGAACCTTATGAAAATTGCAATGTACAGCAATGAGTGGTAAGCAGGGTGGAGGTTAACTGCCTGATTAAAATAGCAGTAGTTGAGTAAGCATGCAGCTTGGAAGCCAGCATAATTGAGCAGGACTATGGCTGTCTTACACTCTCATTCCTGTTGTGAAATTGCATCAGATGGTTATTTTAGGGCTGTGTTGTCTTAGTAAAGTGCTCAAACACAAGTCATCTGAGAGCTTCATCATTACTGCCTTTTGGGGTGGGGGGATAAGCCAGATGATAGATTCTAAATTATCAATCATATTTCTGGGGAACAGATGTTAAGTAAGTTTGTGTGTTTTCAAATAATCAAACACAGTGACAGACTTATACATCAACTTAGGTCTCATTTTTAAAACGATGAGAAAAAAAGGAAGCATTCTAATACAAATGTTTCATAGTTACTTTTTGAAATTCTGAGATTGTGCATTTCAATCAATGAATTTCTTATGGATCTTTAGGAGATTAAGGCCTCCTACATATTAGAAATGCCAAGTGATATTAATTACCACAATTATTACAAATAATGCTTATTTTTCAGAAATTAAAAATGTTTCTCTACAATTCATTCATTCAACAAGCATTTTCTAAAGCACCCTATGTGCTAAACATTAGAGATACAAAGATTAAAAAAACAAAACAGTTTCTTTCCCTCAGGATAGGCGCTTACAGGCTACTGGGGGAAAGAACTTGTATACATAAATATAAATGAAAATATGTACAAAGTAAGTTTAATGTAAATCCTAATGGGGGCAAGAGGAGAGATATCAACCCGGGGATCAGGAAAGGTTTCCTATGAGATATGGTCCTTGAGCTGAGTCTTGAAGGAAGAGAAGGATTCTGTGAGGCAAAGGTGAAAAGGGAGCATGTTCCAGACATATGTTTCTCATGTAAAGGTACAGAGACACAAGATGGAAGTATGTTTATGTTGACCAGGATGCAGGCAAGTTTGGCAGGAAGATAGAGTGTGCAAAGGAGATCTCTCTCTCTCTCTCTCTCTCTCTCTCTCTCTGTGTCTCTGTCTCTCTCTGTCTCTGTATCTCTGTCTGTCTGTCTGTCTCTCTCCAGGAAAAATAGGAGTCAGATGCAAAGGACTTTAAATGCCTAAAAGAGTAGTTTATATTTTCCTACTAGATACAGGGCCCTCTTGGGGTTTCTTGAGAAGAAAAATGAGAACCATAGATATGGAACTGAAAGGTACCTCAGAGGCCATCTAGTCTGATCCTCACATTTACAAATGAGGAAACTGAGATCTTGATAGTCAATTAACATTGACTTGACCTGCTCAGATGACCAATGTTAGAGAGGACAAGTGTGAGAGATGGGATTTGAATCCTATCAATAACTCTGACCACCAGAGTCTCTTTCCACTCTACCATGCTGTGGAATATTGATTTGGCAGCTATGTGAAGTATGGATTGACTGAGCATGGAGAATAATTAGGAGGCTGTTACAATAGTATAGGTGAGAAGTGATGAGGCCCTGAACTAGTGAGGTGGTCATGCGAGGGAAAGAAAGAGATGGATATAAGAAACATTGAGGAGGTAGAATCATATGAATTGGCAACTGATTGGATAGGTGTGAAGAAGAGGGTAGACTTGAGTACGGCTCCACTATTTCAAACCTGGGTGATTGGAACAATGGTAGTTCCCTCAACAGAAACTGGAAAGTTTGGAAGAGGGGAAGGTTTGGGAGGAGGACTATAGTGAATCTTGCTTTATAAAAAGTATAAAGGGCAGTTGGTAATGTGAGAACAGAGTTTAGCAGACAGATTGGAGCAGGATATATAGGTTTTGATGTCATCTGCATGAAGTGATAATTGAACCCAAGGGAGCAGATGCAATGATAGAAAGAATAAAGAAAGAAGAACTCAGGGTCTAGGATAGAGCTTTGGGGTATACCAATGCTTAGGGGTGGCATATGAATGAATATCCAAAAAAGAAGACTGAGGAACAGACAGATGTAGGTAAAAACCAGGAGACAGAAGTGTCACTGGATCTCAAGGAGTAGAACCTGTCTAGAAAAAGACAGTGGTCAATAGTGTCAAATATTGCAGAGAGGTAAAGAAGGATAGAACTGAGCAACAGCCATGACTTTGGCAGTTAAGAGACCTTTACAACATTGGAGAGAATGGATTCATTTAAGCATTGAGCTCAGAAATTTCATTACAAGACTTTGAAAAGCGAGTGGAAATTGAGAAAACTGGGGATGGCAAACAATGTAAATAGATTTTTCTTTGGGAGTTGAGCTATGCAAAGAGAGAAATATAGAATTATATGTAAGAGGGTGGTATGATCAAATAGAGGTTTCTTAAAGGATGGGGCTGATCTGGACATGGTTGCAAGCAGAAGGGAAGGAGCCAGTGGATAAGGAGAAATTAAAAATGAAATAGAGAGAGGGAATGAATGAAGGGCCAATTTCCTGGAGGGGCAGGAGGAGGTAGAGGAGAGCACAAGTAGAAGGGTTGGCATTGGAAAGGAATGTCATATTTTTGCCAGAGACTGGGGCAAGGAAGGTTAGCAGTTGTTCAAGCAGCTAGAGGAAAGAGTTTTGGGAGAGACAATGTTGAGAGAGGATAGAGAATCAACATAGAATAAAAAAGTTGGTGCACATCACTGAGGACTCAGTTAATTTTACACAATATAATTTTGCAGAAGACAGCATGGTTGTGTGACTTCATCTTTGTTCAGCAGTATATAAGGAGGAGAAGAAACAGTGGATGGCATAATCCATGTTAGTTAGGAAAGGCATGGGAGGGACATGGGATTTGAGGGTAGAGGGCAATGTAAAGTTCAAATGATAAACTGTAAGGTCAAGATTTTGTAAAGTAGAAAGTTCAGAGCAGAGGTGATGGTTTGAAAAAAATAGGAATGGGTGGAATGACTGGAGATTGTGAGTAGGACGGAGAATCTTCTTATATGAGAGTGAAGCACAAAGGAAGATAAACAGACATTATGGTCAGATAGAGGAATTTCAGAGTCAAGGATTGTGCCAGTGGAATCCTTGTGGGTAATGAGGAGACCAAGACTATGACTATTCCTGTGTAATAGGGATGGAGTGCAAATAGAAATTACAGGATCTGAGAATTTTGATGAACTGGGAAGTAAAGCTATTTGATGAGACATTGACATGTAAATTGAGGTTCCCAGGTATAAAGGCTGGGGTTGGGTTGGAAATCATTAGCCAACGCAATTTTTGAATAGTTTTGAAATCTATTTAGCAGTTAGTTGTAGGGGAGGATGAAGCTTTATGAGATATGAAATAAACCTGGAGATTGTTCCTATTTCACCCAGGGCTGTCCCTCTCTCTTCTGCTATGCCCCAAATGTGGGCTTTTAAATGTTTTTATTTGTATGATTGCCTGAGGAAGGCAATCCTTCCTCTCCAGATAAACCAAGAAGCTTCTTCCCTCTACAAATGTACATGAAATCATGGGTTGGCCCATTAGATTTCATATGGATTCAACAATCACACTATGAAGGGATGTAAATAAAATGTTTAGAAACCAGATTTTGAAGGACTTCAGGTGCCTTGAATGGTATCTCATTCTTCTGAACTCCTCTTAACACTTAAAAAATATGTAATTTATTTGACAATTAGCCATGTACTTCCTTTGGACAGCTCATCTCCTGTTGTCTTAGACTTCCATTTAGAGCTTTGAGTATTATTTAAACTTTCATTGCAAACTCTTTGAGGCCAGGGGGCCATGTTATCCATATTTACATAAGGAGTCTGGTATAGTGCTCTGCACTTAATAGGCACTTAATAAATATTTGTTGAAATAATTTTGATTTAATTGATTCTCAACTGACCTTCTCTACTTTCTCCAATAAGTAGATGAGGTATTTTGAGACTTGACTGAAATCTTATAGATCACTGATAGAGTTTCTATTTCATTACAAAGCATCTTTTGATGAGTTTGCTTTCTTTTCATTACAAGAATCTGCCATTTAAATGAAGAGGTTTTCAGTCAATCTAACTTAAGAAGGAGAAAAATGATTTGGTTCTAGGACATGGGCAGGTGAAATTATTTAGTTTTGGGGCTTCATTTAACTTGGAAAATATAAGTGCAGATAAAAGTTGAAAAATACAGTTGGAAACTCAAGCTTCCCCTTTAAAAGACTGATCCTACCATGTGGCCAATAGCTGTTAGCTAATGGATCTTGGTGGTAGTATCACTCAGTCAACAAGCATATATTAAGTGCTTACTCTATGCCAGGTTATGTGCAAAAGTGCAAAATAAATGGAAAGGCATTGAAAGGGGTCAGGAAAAAATGCAGCTTAATGCTTCTCTGGGTTGAATAATCCCAGGGACTTTCAGGAATAAATGCCATTGCCATTGAGGCTTTCATTTCCCTTTCTAACTCCTAATTAAGTACATGTTTTAAGTAGAGCCTGGACCATCTGGTCCATTCCAATATGAACATTCTATCATTTTCTGTCACAGACAAAGAGAAATGGACATTATGGTATGTCCTGTCTTTGCAGGAGCTAAGTGTCCTAACTGACACATTTTGGGTTCAGTCTCTTGCTGACTGTGATTACTTAGTAAACTTTAAATAATGATAACAATTACATTAATGCATATGTCTACTCAAGCTGGATAGCCATGCCATATATTTCTATGGCAATTTCTAATTTTAAAAATGTGTAATTTTGTTGTTGATTGAAACATGTTTCTGTTTTGGATCACTACTTTCCTAATTATCTGCCATATTACCATCACCTCACCTTTGCTTAGTGTTGGGCCCTTTCAGAAACAGTGGAGCTGCTCTTTAGAGGAGGAGTTAAAATCTCTGAATTCTTTTTCCATGTTTATTTATATTTGTCATATTCTTCAGTTTCCTAGAAGCCTAACTACTGAAATAATTTCATTTTCCTATGCCGGATTGCTCAATTATTTTCTCCTTTTTAAAAATTAGGTTGATTTAACGCCATATCAGCAATCCGAATGGCAACTCTCAATAATGTAAATCAAGCATATTCATGGCTAGATGTTATTTCTAGCATTGCTCTGATTTTTTTCTGACACCCTGTGCCTTCCTGAGTATTGGGAATGACTGTTAATTGGGCTGGAGATGCTGATGTTGGTCAAGACTGGATCCAGGACATTTGCCAAAGCTCACAGAAGCTCTAACTAGTGGATTAGAAAACCACCACCACCACTGCAACACATATCTTGTCATCTTTCAGAAACATTTTAACTTAGTTTTCTTTGTTCCTTTTGGTCCTCTTCAAAAACTCTCATTTCTAGGCATTTGCAATGACCAACCAAATTCTGGTGGAGAGATCAGTAACAGGCTGGAAAGAAATCGAGTATGAAGTGGTACGAGATTCAGCAGACAACTGCGTCACCGTCTGTAACATGGAAAATGTTGATGCCATGGGAGTCCATACAGGTAGAGAAATGTATATCATGGGAATAACTATAGATTGCCTTTAAGGCATGAGATCTTTCATATTATTATGATTCTTTTTTCTTCCAGTAACTATTCTTATTGTCCAGACAAGATAACAGTAAATAATATATTACATTTGCTTAGTAATGCATATAAGGTAGGCAGGCAGGTATTATCATCCCCCCTTTTATGTTTGAAGAAACTGAGGTCCAGAAAGATTAAGTGACTGACCCACGGTCACATAGGAAAATAAATGGCAGAGAGACCAGACTAGAATTTAGTTGTTCTGATTTCTGGTCTGCAATTCCCACTGTATCACAATGAATATTGAGAGAATATCAAATTAAAGTTATTTCCAGCGGGCTCTTTTTGTTGTTGTTTATCTCCGCATGGAAATATTTTAAAATCTTTCCAAAGATGTTTGTGCATTCCCCAGGCAGTCAAATTTGATGTGGTAGATATTGTCTTGAAATATCTGTTTAGGCTTTCCCTGAATGGGCCTTGGGGCTGATGTCTGTCTTGTATCATGAAGGCAGATTATGAAATAGGTTAGACAGGTTGTCAGCAGCTGCCCTCAATTAAGGGATCTTACTTGACTCTACAGGTGATTCGGTTGTTGTGGCTCCTGCCCAGACTCTCTCCAACGCAGAGTTTCAGATGCTCAGACGGACTTCGATCAATGTCGTCCGACACTTGGGCATCGTTGGTGAATGTAACATCCAATTTGCTCTGCATCCTACCTCCATGGAATACTGCATCATTGAAGTGAATGCCAGACTATCTCGAAGCTCTGCCTTAGCCTCCAAGGCCACAGGGTAAGCTCAGGACTAATGAGAATTGGTTTGTATGAAGGCAGGTACCCAATTTCAAGAATATAAATGGAGAACTCATTGCCAGGAGCAGACTGTGGTGTATTTACAAACTATAGTCTACATTTTTGTATGTTGGCTGCAAATCATCTGTGGAACCCTGAGGACACAGTTATTAATGAGTCTGATGCCAGATTGAAGCAAATGGCATCGCTAGCTAGCTTTGTCAGCTAATCACAAACTAATCAAAATCTGGGTGGTCAAAGCAGTCTGCTCAAAATCTGTTTCTTAATTCTGCCTTGCAGATGCTGTTGAAAAGTGCAAATTAGTCCTTCATTTCAGTCCTTTACCAACTTCTGTAGATTGGGAAGCCCTGTAGCAAGATGTAGACAAATGACATCATAGAAACCCAGCATTCAATGCCTTTTTGTCTGGGGTAGAGAAGTAGCAAATATCCTATGAAACTCAATGACTTGGGTAGTTTTCCACATGTCAAAGACCAAAAAACAAAAAACCCCAACAACATTCAAACAGCTGTAATAACTGGATGGGGCTGAGACTGGTATCTTAGGTCAAGAACTTGTTCAAGTATGGTTAGAGAGCAAATTAATTCTACCCACTTCTGTTATTAATATAGATCTCATTTAGCATTTATATGTGTAAGCCTATAAAGCGCTCTGTAGTATAGCAGGAGGAATTGGAGGCTGGACTCAGTCATTCAATCAATCAACATGAACTTAAGCACTTGCCAGACCCTGGAGATCTGGCTTTTAATTCTGGCTTTGTCACTTTCTAGATATGTGAGTTTGGGCCACTTGCCTCCCCTAGCTGATTTTCAGTTTCCTCATCTGGAAATTGAGGCAATGCAGCTAGATAATTTCTATGGCCCCTTTTGGCTCTGAGGTCTGGGATCTCTAATGTCCATTGCAGCTCTCAAATTCTTGTTTCTACCTGTGGTTCTTTTGAACTCCTCAGCCACTTAAGAATGAGAGTTTTTCATATAGCTGAGGAGGCTAAAATTTCTTTTGGTTTAGACTCAGCAAGCTGCTCTATGTAGAGATATAGATGGAATTATCTTAGATGTTGATTGAGAGATAGAATATGCCTCACTCCTCATGTACCTATTGTTTCTCTGACAGCTCTTCCTTACTACTATGCCTCCCTAAGTGTAGTCATTTCTACACTTTTTCAGAACACCTTGGCAATTTTTACTTGACAGTAGGGATGAGCACGTTGTTTGTCAGAAGAATAGAGCACCTGTTTGCTTGCAGTTGAGAAGATGTGGAATGTTAAAACATTCCCTCATTTAAGTTGGTGAATATTTTATTTGAGCTATGCCCAGATACTTTATCATAGCTCAGATTCTCTGACCTGTGTCTACTGAAATGCTGTACAGAACACAGTGTCATATGAAACTCTGACTTGGGATCAGCACAGTGATTCTGTGAAATATAACCTTGTATTCTGGATCACATTATTATTATTTTTTTTTTTGTGGGGCTATGGGGGGTTAAGTGACTTGCCCAGGGTCACACAGCCAGTAAGTGTCAAGTGTCTGCAGCCAGATTTGAACTCAGGTACTCCTGAACCCAGGCTGGTGCTTTATCCGCTGCGTCACCTAGCTGCCCCCCCCCCCAGATCACATTATTAATACTTGGTGGTTAAAAGTTTAGCAAAATGTTGCCTAATTTCTCTCCTCTAGGTACCCATTGGCATTCATTGCTGCAAAAATTGCCTTAGGAATTCCCTTACCAGAAATCAAGAATGTTGTATCTGGAAAGACATCAGCCTGTTTTGAGCCTAGCCTGGATTATATGGTTACCAAAATTCCCCGTTGGGATCTTGACCGCTTTCATGGTACCTCCAGCAGAATTGGTAGTTCTATGAAAAGTGTAGGAGAGGTGAGTGTCTTGCTTCCTACTTCATTTATTCTTTGTTCTCATTGTTGTGCTTGTGGGACTCTGGAGAATATTCAGACTTTTAAGGTGGCTTGACAAGTAAATATTTTGGAGAGAGAATAAAGGATAATAATTCCTTTATTATTCCTCTGATGACCATTTTCCTTTTAATAGTTAACTTATTTTGCTAACATTTTGTGTGTGCTGAACATTTCTCTGATTGCTGTACAAAGAAAAATATCAGGAACAATCCAGATCCTCAAGGAATTTCAAAGTTCTTTTAAACTGGTTTTATATATAATGTTCAGTCAGTGAAAATAATAATAGTGGCACAGGAAGGAGCATTTTCCCTGAAGTTAATGAACCAGGGTTCAAATACCGTCTCTGATGTTTGCCATCTGTATGATTTTGGAAAAGTGACAACCTCCCTGAGCCTCATTGTCCTCATCTGTCAAATTAGAAGGTGGGACTTCATAACCTTTAAAGGCTCTTCTATCTCTAGAGCTATAATCCTAAAACTAATAAAATAATCTGAGAGGCAGCAAGGGAGATCTAGGAATCAGGAGAATAAGGAAAATCTTTCTGTTTCCTCATTTATAAAATGGATTAGATGATTTGGAGTCGATGATGTCTAAAGTTTTCTTCTAGTTCTAATGCTCTAAAAGACATACAAGGTACAGAGTTTCACCAGCAGGTTCCAATGTCATTGGAAGCACTTAAAGATTTTATCATTTTTAATTCAATTTAAAAAACACATAATAAAATGCTTCAAAGAGTATTGTGTTAGGTACTTAGGGAGGAACAAAAATTTAACCATTGTCTTATGGCTCCTCACTGACTGCATTCATGGAATAGAAAGATAAGACATTAAAAAATATAACTGTAGTGCAAAGATAGCTGAGGATATGTAAAACGAGATGCTGTGTAAACTTCAAGGGGAAAGAAGATGTGTAGGATGATTTTGTAGAGAAGAGGGTATTTAAGTTGAGTTGGAATTCCAATAGGTATAGTTGGAGAGGGAGAACATTCCAGAGGCACTGCATGAGCAAAGGCGTGGAGGTAGGAAACTATAAGATATATTTATAGGGAACAGAGAATACATTTTTTTTTGTCTAGATCATAGTGTGAAGAGAGGATAAGGCTGGAAAAGTAAGGTAATGTCAAATGTTAGAGGGTCTTAAATTCTAAGAAAATGGGGCTTGAGTTTAGAGGAACTATAATATAATAGAAAGAATACTCAATTTGGATTCAGAGGACCTGGGCTTTCTTCTCAGCGATACTTATTACCTCTATGACCTCTATGTTATCTCTAAAATGAGAGGTTCCATTTAGTTCTAAATCTAATAGCCTATGAACTTTATTCAGTAGGCTAGAGGGAACCACTGCAAATCTTTATGCAAAGGAGTGATATTACCATGTCTCTGCAATAGGAAGATTACTGTAGTAAGAGGACATTTAGTTCATATTGTGAAGCAAGAGTTCTTTAGTCAAAAGTTATCACAGACCTAGTGGGGTCTCTCCCCAGGATTCAGAACTTGGGAAGAAAAGGTGACTCAAACATTAAAATTTATAGACATCTATAATTAATATTGACAACTCCAAATGACTTTCAGGTAGAAAAATGAAGCAATAATAATTTATTATTTGATCGATTAAGCATTTATCTCTTCAAAATATAAAAATGATCATAATAGCTAACATTTAAGTAGTACTTTAAGGTGTGCATAGAATTTTTCAAACATCTCATTTAGTCCTCACAGCTACCTGGAAACTAGGTGCTATTGTTATCCCCATTTTACAAAAAAGAAAACTGAGACAGTTAGTGTCTGAGTGCTTTCTCAACTCTAGATTCAGTGCTCTATCTATTGCAGCACCTAGTTTCTTCTATTATAATTAATTATAGTTAATATTTTATTAACTGTATCCCTTCTCTCCCCCTCTGATAAACTAAATTAATGTAATAACTAAGGAATTTCAAGGCAAAAATTAACTTTGATTAAGATCTATTAGGTCTATAACTAGAATTCTTCACCTTTTGTGTGTGATAGACCCCTTAGACAATTTTGTGAAACCTATGAATCCCTTCTCGGAATAATGTTTTTAAATGAATAAAATAAAACACATAAGATTACAAACGAAATCAATTATATGAAATTATAGCCATCAAAATAGAATTTTTAAAAATTCAGAGACCACTGGCTATGATTCATTTAGGAATGATCTAGTAATAACTACTTATAAATGATTATATTTTAAATCTTCTAGAGAAAATGGTTTTATAAAAATATAGAACTTTAGAGATGGAAAGAATTTTACAGATAATTTAATTAAACTTCCTATTGAGGAAAAGAGAGTTTTAAATGACTGTAGAGTCTTAAAGCAGGTTAGTGGCAGAGCCATAGCTATTACCAATATTTCCTGTTTTTTTCCAGTTATGCCACTGTGATTCTTATATTTTCAGCAGTTAAGAGCTATAAATTTGTCAGGCATGCTTCTCTCTGGCAGTAAGTAACTGAGACCTCTGATACCTGAGAGATGGCAGAAGAAGATTTGTGGTCTGAGGACTTGGGTTGGAATCCAGGCCCTGTTGCTTATAACTGGTATGACTTTAGATTTGGTACTTCTTCTCTGAGGATTTCAGTTTCCTCATTTTCAAGTAAGGAGTCACATTAGATATTCTCTAAGTTCCCTTTTGATTCTACAAGCCTATAAAGCTCCTGATTTTGTCAATATTGCTTTTTCTACAAGGACTAACTCTTTATTAAATGATAATATAAATATTGATTAAACACTAATAGTGTATGTGTGTACATTAGCATTATGAGAAAATACCATTTGAAGTAAGACTGGAAAGACTATAATAAAGCTAGCCTTAGATTAATGCCTTTTTGCTAGAATTAAAATTATTTCTAATCTCTGTTTAGTTTAGTCCCAGGTTTTATTTTTCTTTCCCCATTTGAAGTGCTATTATGTCATTTTAGATAGTTGATATATATGTATATACATGCATACTTGATATATATGTATATACATGCATACAGATGTATATACATATACATATATTTATGTAGCAAATTATTAAATGCATTTCAATGGAATTTTTAATGCAGGCATCTAAAATATCTCAGCTATGAAGGTAGAATGTGATTTGTGAAAATTACATCCTACTAGTACTAACTTATGTATCATAAACCATGGCAAAATGTCCAAAATTGTGTGTTCTCATATGATTGCATACTTGGAATTGTGTTATACACATATAACCCCTCTTATAAAGGGCCTCTATGCCCTTATAAACAAAGCAAGGATAAAGTAATCAGCCTCAATTTTGTGTGTGGATTGTATAACCTGTATCATTACTTTGCTCTATAATCACATCTTAGCAACGGAAGATTAAAACTTAGTAAAATTATTAATAAAGGTTATAAAAATGTCTTTACTTTATAGCAACACATAAGTAATGTATGAAGTGTTTCATTTCAAGCAGACTGCTGCAAGCCCTTTCTCTGATGAGCTGGAAAATCTGTGAACACATTGTCTCATCTTATGCATGTACCACTGTGACAAGTCAAGGGACATTCTGAATTATCCTGTTATTGTGTTATTCTTATTTTAATTTTTAAAACCCAACAATCTGAAAGCATTACCAGAAGAAAAAGCAGGGATGTTTGAATTAGGATGATGCCACAAAATTAACCTAAAAGAGTTCCTAAAAAGTGTCTGAATGGATTATATAAAATGTTGGGACTGGAAGAAACCTTAGAGATCATTTAGTTCCATCCCTTCATTTTACAGAAGAGGAAACTGAGTTCCATAGAGGTTGTATTTTGCCCATGGTTACACAGGTAATCAGAATTCAAACTAAGGCCCTCAATTCCAATCCAATGCTCTTTCCCCCATACCATACTTTCTGAACAGATTGGGAAATATAATTAGAGTACTGTATTTGTAATCATGAAGAACTAGGTTCAAATTCCATTTTATTTACTTAATAGCTATATTAATTTGGATTTGATCTTTCTCAGCCTCAGTTTCTTTATCTATAAAATGGGGAAACAATAGCTGTAGCACTTAAGTAAAGTTAAGTTGTTCTTAAGGAGGTAAGGATGTCTCTAATGTGCTTTACAAAATTTATAATCTTATACAGGGCACCCCAAAAGTCTTACTGTAGTTTTTAGCTATAATAGCTTCAGTAGCTTTCAATCTCACTAAGATTTTTGAGATGCCCTTTATAAATATCTATTGAGTAACACGAGAAAACAGAGATCCAGAGCCACTGGGGACTTTCCCATACTAACCAGGAAGGGAGTGACAACTGGAATCTATGGCTCCCTGATCCTTTGTCCCGCACTCTTTCAAACTATACTATTTTGTCTCCCGACAGATCATAGATACACAGTAGCATCAAGTCTTAAACCTGGAAGATAGCTCAGAGGCACTCTCTGTCTGAACGGGAATCCCCTTTAAAACATCTCTGAGAATCGACCATCCAGCTTTCCCCTCACTTCCTACGATGAAAGGGAGCTTAACTATCTTATGAGGCAGTCCCTGCAATTGTAGGGCTAAATCTAAGGGTTAGTTAGGAAGGGTTTCCTTAGATTGAGCTAAAATATACCTGCAAACATTTACAGTTAACGTCTCTCCCTCTTTCTATACTTAAATATTAATTCTGTATTTTATCAACAAATACTGTAATTTCCTTGTGCAGAGATGCCAGAGAGAATGCTTGTTATGTTTTACATCTGACTAGAGGCTCTAGTTCTTCTAGTTTATCTTTGGGGAGGTGGGAGCAAGAGAAAAGGTGGACCAACATGCTATCCACCAGGATAAATCCCCAAGATTCCTAGCAGTTATAAGAGAAAACCAACTGTTTTGAGAGTTTTGTTTTGTTTTTCTTAGCAGACCTTACCTTCTTATCCATAGTCACAGTCACCAATCTTTCTAAAAAATTTACATATCACTCAAAGAAAAGTAAAGCATGGAACTTTAATAGAGCCAGTGTTTCCATCCCCTTCTCTTTAAGTTGTAGGCCAAATACTCATCAGCAGCTTGCTATTTTCATGTAAAAATGAAAAGACCATGTCTATATGGTCAAAACAGATTGCCACAAGGTCAGTCTGTCATTTCTTTCCTCTGGTCTAAATCAGAACCCCTTCCCTCTTCTACCCTTCCCCCTAAGTTGTTCTATCTGAGCAATCCTTCATTAATTGTAAATATGATTGAGGCTACCAGACTGTCTTTGTCATGGGAAATATAGTCTCTGAACAGTGTCTATTTCAGTTGTGATTGTTTCTAAAGGTTCCATTAATATGAATTAAAATCCATAAATAAATCAGCCTGTCATATACTAGCAGATCATCGTGTAGAAACAGTTTTGTTTCTTTGCTCATATATGACATTTCTCGTCAGTTCCTATTGAAAAACACATCAGGATGACAATGGTAATCTTACTGTATGGGGACTCCTAGGCTTCAGATAACCCCCTTACTTTAAAACTGGAGTCCTTAGCAAGCACAGTTGAATTTCTAAGCCATAAAAGGTTTTGTTCCAATGCAAATATGTGTCACTGAAACATAAGCAGGGAGAAATGCAAGAAAATATATTCAGAAAAGAAGCAAGATTGTTCTTCCTCATGTTTCACAGATTATGCACTCTTTTTTAAAAATTCCATTTATTTATTTGTTTGTTTTTGCCAGGCAGTGAGGTTTAAGTGACTTGCCCAGAGTCACACAGCTAGTAAGTGTCAAGTGTCTGAAGTTGTATTTGAACTGAGGTCCTCCTGAATCCAGGGCCAGTGCTTTATCCACTGTGCCACCTAGCTGCCCCTTTTCCACCTAGCTGCCCCCTGCACTCTTTTTTTCATAGTAAAGTTTATAACATAGTCGCAGTGACTAGAAGCTAACCCCACCCCAATCAACTATAACCAACTAATGGAACTATGTCACCCAAACTGATTTTTTTCTAGCCCTCCAAAGTGAGTCCTTTGTTCTTTGTTCAAAATCATATTGGTTTAGAGTTCATTTATTCAGGGAGATCTCCTTTTCTTAGTCAGGTACAAAACATCTTCCTCTATTAAAGCCACTCAGGTCTTACTAAATCCCCCAAACAGGTTATTCTTACCTCCTTTCTGCCCCAGATTGCACGCCACTGAAGACTGCTTCAAAGAAATCACATAACCCTACCAATTGAACTCACTACAATTTAATTTTTGATTCAATATCAACTGGGCCCTCACTATTGTAGAGGAATTTTAAAATGTTTCTCTCTGGTTGATTTGCCCTCTCCACAGTAGCTGTTCCAAAGCTCTTTTCTCCTGAAGTCCCCTATAGCAGTCCCTGTTCCCTTTTAGCAAAGAGCGCATACATGTTGCATCTTCCCAACAGGATGGAATCTCCTTGAAGACATAGGCTTTTTTTCTCATCCTTTTATGCTCAGTGCCTAGCTCAATAGCTATAATATAGTAGGTTTTTTCTTTTTTCTTTTTTTTTGGGGGGGGGGCAATAAGGGTTAAGTGACTTGCCCAGGGTCACACAACTAGTAAGTGTCAAGTGTCTGAGGCAGCATTTGAACTCAGGTCCTCCTGGATCCAGGGCCTTTGCTTTATCCACTGCACTACCTAGTGGCCCCCACAATATAGTAGGCATTTAATGAACACTTATAGTATTAAATAAAAAATTGAAATGTTAGGTCTTTCTATTAACATGAAATCCTTAAACTTTGTGTTTGTTCCAGGTCATGGCTATTGGTCGTACCTTTGAGGAAAGTTTTCAGAAGGCTCTGAGAATGTGTCACCCATCAGTGGATGGCTTTACCTCCCGTCTGCCAATGAACAAAGATTGGCCATCTAATCTAAATCTCAGAACAGAACTTTCGGAACCCTCTAGCACCCGTATCTATGCCATAGCTAAGGTAAAGAAGAAAGGGGAGGGTGGGAATTGAAAATTATTTTTTCACTCTTTAAAAAAAAGTTTGTGGTTTCCCAAACCAGTTTTTGATACTTTAAAACAAGGATTCTGAGTAAGAGTGATCATCAGAGAATTCTGGAGTTAATGGAAAATTCACTTTTCTTTGCTTAGCCTTAATGACACATTGCTGTTGCATAAAAGGAATGTCCTTTTCTTTGCAGTAAGTAGATCCCAATTTGTTAACATAAATACACAGATATTTGTATATGGTTTTGCAAAGATGCCTTTATTGACTATTCATTATTTTTCAGACAATACTTTTACTTAACCTTTGAAAACAGTCAGTGTTGCAGTTTAGGAAACAGGATCAATATAAAGACACCACTTAAAAGGTTCTGCCCTCCGACTGACCTTCTATATCATGTCGGAATTCTTTAGGAACATTGACAAGTAGAAGATGAAGCTAAGAAGGGAATCCAGTACCAATAATTCTGCTTGTTGCCTTGCTCCTGGTGTGGCTCCAGTTTTTGACCCCCTTTTAAATTTGAATTAAATTTTTTTTGCATTGATTTTTTAAAAGTAATAAACTTTTTAATTTATAGTTTTGGGTTCTGATTTTTATCCCTCCTTCTCTCTTTCCCCTCCCCCCTCCCTGAGGGGGGAGCAATCAGTTATAGCAACCATATATAGGTTATACATGTACAATCATGTAAAACATTACCATATTAGTCATTTTTACATAAGAAAACTTAAATAAAAGAAAAAAATGAAAGATAGCGAAAAATTGCATGCTTCAGTCTTTGTTCCATCAGTATCGCTTCTTTCTTTGGAGCTGGATAGTATGTTTCATCGATAGTCCTTTGGGATTGTCTTTGACCCCCTTTTAAAGAATATATTAGTTTTTCTCCTACTTGGATAGTTTTATATTGGAAATTTTTTTCTCTTTAAGAATCTGCCTAGCCAAAAGCTTATTCTGTATCCTTTTAAAAAAATTGATTCTGTTGAAGAAAACAAACAAAAAGTTAAATTTTTCTTCCTTTCACCCTATAGTCCCTTTTCATGCAAATCAAGTACCATATTAATCTTCTTTCGTGTTTACTATGCTTGTAGTTTGGAAATTCAGCTCATCTGAGTTTGTAAAAGGTGACTCAGGCAGCTGGGATCTGTTTGGTCAGAAATCCCAGAATGGCTTTTTGACATTTAAGAAAGAGTGAACATTAATCCTCGGAAGAGTATCAAGCCACATTTGAGCTCTGAAGCCCCCCTTTCCATTGTATGTGCCCGTGTGTGCATAGTGCTGAAGTGATGAGAATATGAATTTCCTCTTTAAAGGGAGAATCAGCCTTTGTAATTTACCTTTGTAGGAACTGAAAGACACCGTTAGTGGTTTTGAACCCAGGGGCAGTTTTGTGTCAGTTATATACCCTGGGGAGGGGGAGAAAAGGGGAAATAAGAAGGTTTTGTAAAAAAAAAAATGCATTTAGGTTGTATTCCTCCCTATATTATTCTTTAAGTGTCTTAAATGCAAAATCATCCAATTTTTAATGAAACTGAGAAGGGTTGGTGTCTTTTATTTAAATAAACGGATCCATGTTTTACAGTGGTGATCTGGTGTCAAGATTATACAGAACTAAGATATTTAATGGCTTTGTGATAAGAAGGAACTCCTCAAAGTCTCCATTTCACCTTTATTTGTTGTTCTTTCTCCCCTCCCCTCACAGAATTACAAAATTTGAGAGTTATAAGGGACCAAAACAGCTCTCTAGTCTAACAAGTATATGAAAAGAATTCCTCCTATAGCATACCCAACGTTGGGGTAGCTAAGTGGATAGAGCATTGGTCCTGGAGTCAGGAAGATCAGAGTTCAAATTCGATCTCAGACACTTGACACTTACTAGCTGTGTGATCCCTGGCTCAGTTGCCTTAAACATTCGGGGCCATCTCCTGTAGTCCTGATGTATATCTCACCCCTGAACTCAGATGGCTCTGGAGGAGAGAGTGAGGCTGGTTGCACAGCCGTCCCTCACTTAAATCCAATTCAGGGCAAGTTATGACATCACTCCGATGTCACTGTCCTCTTAGAGAATGAAGGACAAACAACAACCCAATAAATTGTTGTGAAAAACAATCACCTCAAAACCATCTCTCAGTAAATACTCAGCATATTTATATACTGTTCTTTCAGTCAGAGAGAAGTGAAGGGCAGTTTTTCTCAGGCTGAGTGGTCTTGCTCCTAGGCTACCTTAAGAGAATGGGTGAGGATGCCTAAAAACAGGGAGTTTTGACCAAGGTGCCACATGGGCTGGGGACCTAAAGGTCAAGAACATAATCTTCCTAAAGCTTTTTAGAGGATGAAGATTCTTCCTTGGCTGGATTTGTGGAGGTGGGTGGAGACTTTCTTCTGCACAAAGTACCTGACACTCTTTACAGAAGGGAATATGACTGGTAGAAATGATTGGCTGCCAGCACACCACAGGAAGGAACTTATTTCTGTTTGTTAGAGGTCGTCATTACTGTTTATTTCTACTGCTACTAGGAACTTGGTGATTTTGACAAAGAATTTAAGGCCTGGAGAGAGCTGAAGGGAAGAGAAAAACTGAAAGGGAAAAAAAAGAATAAAGGGAGTGTGTAAATCTTCTCTGGCTTTCATGAGTCTCAGAAAGGGCAACTTGCTTATGGGCTGGTTGTCTACTATCGTCATATTGCAAGATGAGTGGATCAACTGTTTCCCCTGGTTTAGGAGCATGCAGGGCATTATTTCTGATTTTGAAAACAGTAATGCAGTCTCAGAATTGTTTGGGGGTGATAATCACTTTCATATTGGTGGTACATGAGAGTCCAGAGGTAGTGGTGCCTCAGGGTGAAGCATAGCTAGTATTTGGCTTTCTATCCCATAAAGGGATTGGGAATTGCCAAATGGCTATTCTTCCTCTTTTTGTAATGACCCACAAATCACTGTGGTGTCTCAAGTCATTTGTAATAAGAGCTACAGAAGGGTGATATTAACACAAGGTTCCGTTTATCTTACAGTGTTACATTCAGCATCTGATTGAACATTTAAGAAAAGGACATTACCATGTCCCTTAGAATGTAAGCTTCTTTAGGACAGGGAATATTTTCCTTTAAAAATTTATATTCCAAGGGCTTAGTGCAATCTCTTATTAAATGCTTATTGATTGACTAATTGATTGTCAGGATACTAAGAAGTCTTTAGTTTTGAGGAACCTATCTAATCTTATTGATAAAATTCAAAAAGGAGAATATTAGCAGAGTGATAGGAATAATCAGAATTAGAATCAAATGTTCTGGTTAAATGGAACTTTTAGTCAAAAGGGGATCACACAATCTGCCTACTAATACTCATTTTCATAGTCATTTCTTTTTGTCTTTTGGGATTTTTTTTTTTTTGGTGGAGCAATTGGAGTCAAGTGACTTGCCCAGGGTCACACAGCTCGTAACTATCTGAGGCTGGATTTGAATTTATGGCCTCCTGATTCCAGGGCTGGCGCTCTATCTACTGTATCACCTATTTGTCCTATAGTCATTTCTGATATTTGAACTAAGTGAAGGAATATAGAGAATGACTGACTATATCACAAATTTGGATCTCGAAAAGCAGCTTTAAAGAAAAGAAGTACATGCATAGAAAAGAAAATTGCATAATTTATAGTGGTGTGTATTTCATGTTCCTTGGGGGATTAACAAAACCTTGTATCAAACAATAATATATTGTGTTGAGGATAACACTGGCTTGTTTTTTCCCTACTGAATATGGAGAGATTTATTTTTAAAACAATAAAAATGTAAACGACACATCTTAAGAGAGGTTTGAAGACAGCATCTAATCAAGAAGGCTTAAAATATGAAAAGTTTGGATTTCAATTTCAGCCTACCTTTTTTTTTTTCCCATTTTGCTTATATCATATAATTGATCGATCAGCAGCCACTTATGTTCCAGGGTTTGTTTTTTTTTGTTGTTGTTGTTGTTGTTGTTTTGGTTTTTGGTGAGGCAATTGGGGTTAAGTGACTTTTCCAGGGTCACACAGCTAGTAAGTGTCAAGTGTCTGAGGCCAGATTTGAACTCAGGTTCTCCTGAATCCAGGGCTGGTGCTCTATCCACTGCGTCACCTAGCTGCCCCCCAGGTTTTTTGATAGAAAACAAAGACAAAAATCAATCAGCCTCTGCCCTCAAAGAGCTTACGTTGTGTAGAGGAGACATGTACACAAACAAATACATAGAATACACTATATGTATATGCATATGTACATACACATATGTGCAAAAATAATAAAGGTGATTAGGAAAGCAGCAGCAATAGTAATAGGGAGAAATCAGGAAAGGTGCCATGTTGGAAATGGCATTTGGACTGAGCTATAAAGGTAGGAGATATGAATTTAAATCCTTTCTGTGATGCCTGTTATATCACCTTGTGCAAGTTACTCAGCCTCAGCTTCCTCACTGATAAAATGGAGGTGCTGATAGTTGTACTTCCTGAATCACAAGGTTATTGAGGAAAAGGTATATTGTAAAATCTTGAAACATTCTTTAACTATGTCTTATTCATTATATTTATTTCATTATTTAGTTTAACATAGAATTTTGTAAACTACCCTTACCTGATGCAGGGGTCATATTAATTTGAATCAAATGAAAGTTTTTTCAATTAATGGTATATCCCTCTGAAGGAATAATCTAGGAAAATCTCATCAAAGAATAAACTTGATTATTATTTTAATACCTCAATTTCCAACCAGTGATGAGAGTGGGACCCTTTTTTTGAAAGGTGATTTTTCTAGACCCCCTATGATGGACTTAGAAGGATAAGGCTAGGGAGACAGAGCTTATTTGGGGGGGGCAATGAGGGTTAAGTGACTTTCCCAGGGTCACACAGATAGTAAGTGTTAAGTGTCTGAGGCCAGATTTTGAACTCAGGTCCTCCTGAATCCAGAGCCAGTGCTTTATTCACTGTGCCACCTAGCTGTCCCTACAGAGCTCATTTTCATGGGACTTTCCCATGGTATACACTTCTTTGCTTAACTAACTCACTGTATCCTACCTGCCAGTGCAATTGACAAAGTTTTTGGGTTTATTGGAAGGAACTTCAATGATGTTAGTTTCATGGTTCATATCTCAGGTTATAGCCCCAAGGTATCAAAATAACATGGCAAGGCATGATTTTTAGACTTCTGTGAAGTGTTTGGTAAAGTCTACATTTCTTTTCTCTTGGATAGGCCATAGATGACAACATGCCCCTGGATGAGATCGTCAAGCTTACATCCATTGACAAATGGTTCTTGTTTAAGATGCGTGACATTATAAGCATGGAAAAGAAGCTAAAGGGACTAAACAGGTAAGATAGCATTGTTCTCAGCTACCACAGATGCTTCAGAGTTTGTCTTGGCACATTACACGGCAGCACTGAGCTAAGTGGTGCTGGGTCTACAGAACAACAGCTGTGGCCACAAAATAATTGAGAAGGTTTTTTTTTCTTCTTTAAATTGTTCTCAACATGGAAGAAATGGTTTATCATATATTAATAATTTTTTAACCTCACCCCTACATAGATGGTGAGTATCTTCTATAGCATCATAATTTGCTTTATTAAAAATATATTGTGTGATATGTAAGATATGTATACCTGGTGATAGGGAATTCAACTAGTTTTAATCTGTTTACTTATATACCATTAAAATGTCCTTGTTACAGCCTATGCATCTTTAAGTCCTACTCTAATATGACTGAGTAGATAATTTTCTTGCTTTGGAGAAATTGGCTTTCCCAGCGTTAATCCTTCTCCCACAACTCCTTTAATGATACTTCTTCACACCTTAGTATATCTTATAGAACAAATCCATCCTTTTGTGTCTGCTAATATTTCGGAGAATCATGACCACTCGCTTCAGCTTGTAAATGGGCCACATTCCAGCTTCCATTAATAGACATTTTACCTCTTGCTCTTAGAATTCATTAACATTTTTCTCTACTTCAAGGCCAATTATTTTTAAAATTCCATTTACAGTTCAGGGATGTCCATTAGTACCCTTCTCATGCCCCTTCAGGAATACCCAGACAATGCCAATTGATACTTAAATAATGAAGTTTATTTTAAATCTCCTTTTTGCACAGAGACACATTTTAGGGGTACCTCTGACAAAAATTCAAATGCAGATTTTAAACAGCTACCTTTGTCGCAAATGCAATTTCTTCTTAATGTCTTCACCTTCTCCCCTTGGACATTGTCTTGAACTACTGTTTTATCTGATGTGACAGAGTACCTCTTCTACTAGCCTTGTGGCATGTTTACACAGGGAAATAATTCTCTCGGGATAAATTGTTCTTGTCGATTTTAGATGATTTGAGGTAATATAGAAAGTCCACTTAAAAAGTTGTCAAGAGCCTTGGCAAGATTTCAGAGCCCAAATTATTGAACTCTGGGAAATGGAGCATAATTTTTGAACCTTTATCTACCTAGTTAGGATAGGTACAAGTATAGCAATGAAAATACTCCCTTTTGGAACAAAACATTGTCTCCTTTCCCCCTTTTTAACCTGCATAGCTAGTTAAAAAGTCTATGTCTTGTTGTACAGATTTGTGCTTCTTATTCTCCTAGATTTAGAATAGCTATAATTTTAGAAGCAGTTATAAATATATAAATCTCATATTTTTTCTAGTGATCACATAAAATGAACAATAGATAGCAATAAATTGAGGATCAAGGCTGTAAATTCGTCTCTGGGTTTTGCTGACTTGAGGTTTCCTTTCTTGGTTTATGATGCCAGCAGAAGCACCATGTTGACTTATAGTCCGTTCTACCACTTTCTAGTTTCATGCACCAGATTCTGAATGTTTCCGAAACTACTGCAATTAAACCACATGAGGGTGCTAGAAACTTAGAGTATTCAGAATGGGACCAGATAAGGAACTGGAAGAGAGATAATAGATTTTGCTATGAAATAAACCTGCATTTGATACAAATTCTGATTTTTGGGCAAACTGCACATTTTTAATTGAGTAGCTTGTGTTATCGTCAAAAGGTAGGTTGAGATTCTAGAGATTCTAAATAGGCAGAAATAAATGTCTAAAGATAATGAGCAAGGTCCTTGGGGAATAAAAGAAAATCCATTGTTATACAGCTTGTATAAATTCCCTCTGACCTCCTTACTGTGTTGCATTTGTTTGCTGGCTATTTAGTTTTTCAGTCTCCATCTTCAGGGACAATCATTCTTGCAAAAACAGATGGTTTTCTATATTCATAATGGGATACATAAATAGTACATTAAAATCTTTTATATGTGCATTTATAGTACTTCAAAATGATGAATATAATAATCTGAAATTTGCATCTTCAATAATCGGTTTAGCTACTGAGTTTATTAAAGCTCAGGGAGAAAAGTTGGGAGCAAACCCAAAATAAAACCTCTAATGGTTATGTCTTCTGAGTTAAGCACAATACTTTGCACATAGTAGGCACTTAATAAATAAATTTCTGAGATTGAATAGAATACCATTAGTTGATTCAGGTCATAAAATAGCTTAATGATCAAGGTGATTCCTAGTCTGTTGTATTTTTTTTTAATCAAAAAGTCCTGCATACTTACCTAGCAACACCTTGGTGCTTGTGATAAAAAGAGAAAATAAACTAAATAGCTGACATTTATATAGCACTTTAAGAATTTTCAAGTTTTTCACATATATTATTTCCATTGATCCTCACAACAATCCTATGAGGTGTCAATGCTATTACCATACATATTTTTTAGAAAAGTACCATAATCAGAATATCACTTATTTCTCAGTAGGCTAATATATACAAATCTCTACTTCTGCAGCCCTTAATTGTTTATAGATTACTGAATTCAAGCAAATTCAAGTGACTTTAATGGGGATATAAGAGAAAGGGCATCATGGTATAGTACATAGAAGGTCAGCCTTGGAGTCAGGATGGACCTGAGTTCAAATCCCACCCAGACACTTGCTATTTCTGTGATCCTGGGCAAGTCACTTAGACTTAGTTTTGTCATCTGTAAAACAAGGGGTTGGACTCAGTACCCTCTAAGGTCCTTTCTAGTTCTACATCTATGATCACATGACCCTATTATAACGGCAGAAAACCTGCTTGCTATTATTTTAATAATATAAAGAGGCACTCAGACGTGGAAGCCAGATTTTTATTCTCTGATAGAATGGAAGCTGCTTTGGAATATGTGAGAAAGCACATACAAGATATGGGATAGGGAAATAAACAAATATTGGGACATGTTGAGTGTGACAGAGTAACCTATGAATATTGTATGCCTGTGGGAAGTAGTGGAAATAATGGTAAAAATAATTCCCTGTTCTTGAAGGGCAGATACATGAATCATGCTCATGATGATCTATAAAATCACAGTTCTCTATAGAATAACTAGACAAGGCAGGCAGGTGTTAGCATAATAGATCAACATTCAGGCTAGACAGTGTTTGCTCCCATTAGATCTCTGTTTGCATACATGTCACAAAATGAGCATAGAAATAACATTTTTTTTTCAGTCACACTTCTTGAACCATATCTATTCTGGTAGCCTTAACTGTTACCATAACTTCAGGCAACTTCAAGAAGAAAGATCTCTACCCACTCCACAATATTGACTTTCTTCTTTTGCTCTTAACTTGTTTATTGTTGCCCGAGGGCATGTTAGAGAAGTTGACCTTTTTGGGCAGTTCCCCAAATTTTTAAGTCAGTGTAACACTAGCTAATTTTCCTAGGAGTATAGCTTTTTTCTGTTTTAGATTGAGTCTCTTCAGCTTTTAAAGAGTTGCTATTGATTTGCAGCCAAGTGATATGAGGGACTGTTAGTAGAATGCATATGCACTGGAATTTATATGCCTGATACAAAACATCCATTTATACTAGCCTATATCAGCCATGCAAAAAATTGAGAGAATGTAGTCCTGTCAGAACTTGTAGAAAGACTGCAAAATGTCCATAAACTCACCCTATCTATCCCCTTGCTCTTTATCTTGTCCTACATCTCCCAGTTAGGGTACAATTCAGCTCTTAGCTTTCAGCCTTGCATCCAGTAAGCCCTTAACAGATGCTTGTTGATTATCTACTTCTGGTCCATATTCACTAACATTCCATTCACACATCCTGCCCACTTCATACAGGCACTCACTTTCATGCAGTCTTTCCTTTCCCATAGACGTGTCTTACAATGGCCATAGAATAAAGTATACATAAGATGATTTAGAATTTTTTTTAATAAAAAATTCATCAGGGGCAGCTAGGTGGCACAGTGGATAAAGCACTGGCCCTGGATTTAGGAGGACCTGAGTTCAAATCCGGCCTCAGACACTTGACACTTACTAGCTATGTGACCCTGGGCAAGTCACTTAACCCCCATTGCCCCACAAAACCTCCCCCAAAACACCAAAACCAAAACCCAAAACAAACAAAACAAACAAAACAATTCATCACTGTTATTTATCATTTTTTCCTTTTGGCCAGTGGGCAAATTCACATCTGGTCTGGCAGAAAACAAAAGCAAAACAAAACATCTGGCCACAGGGTTATGGGCAAGTGATGTTTTTCATGCTCTACTGTAGGTAAAATGAAAAAAATATGCAAAATGTTGTCATCAATCATTGTCCTCTAAAATTGAAGTAGAACCTTGTTATAACTCAGCTTGGTAGAACATGGAATTGGATAAATGGCTACATTAATCATGCCCTCCCTTATCCTCCTTATAACAATGAACTTGAGGCAAGTTCATAAACTGAGTATTCACCCTGTACCACTGTACTAGGATAAACGTACAAAATGGTTCAACTATATTTGGGAAATTCAAGTTAAACTCTGGGAAGTGAACTCCTCATTTGAAACATATCTGGATTCTAGTCAGGCAGGAAACTAAATAAAATTCAGTAAAGTTAGTGAGTAGAGCAAATTTGGGTGCACTATGCATAGAGCCCATTTCAATTCAGTTCAATTAAAATGATTATTTCATGGGTACTATGTGCATTTAACTCAATTTGTATCAGAAAATCAAGGATATAAGCAGCTAGATGGCACAGATAAGCTAGACTTGGAGTCAGGAAGACTTGAGTTCAAAATTTCCCTCAGATACTTATTAGCTGTATGACCCTGGGAAAGCCTCAACTTCTCTTTGCCTCAGTTTCCTCATCTTTAAGAAGAAACCTACCTGGCAGGGTCATTGTGAGGTTCAACTGAGACAATATATGTCAAGCATGTGACAAACTTAAAAGTTCTATATAAATGATGCTATTGTTATTATTCATTATACATGGTATGTAGTATTAGAAAGAGCATTGAGTCTGTAGTCCAAATTCTTGGGTCCAGTTTGCTTATCTGTAAAATGAGGACATTATATGAAATGTTCTCTATCATTTCTTCCTGCTCCAAGTCCTAAGGTCCTTTGTGAGACCACGTGTTGTAGAAGACAGAGCATTGGTTAGAATTGGAGTTAAGGGAGACTTGGATTCAAATCTCTCCTTTGATACCTGATAGCTGAGTGACTGTAGGCACTTAACCTCTCAGTTTCTCAATCTGTAAAATGAAGATCATAATGCCTACCTCCTAGGGTTGTTGTTTCCATCAAATGAGATAATGTGAGTGAACCGATGTGAAAACTTTAAATCACTGTATAAAGATTAGCTGTTACTTTTCCTGTCTTTAAGGAGGAAGGGAAATCAGTCCATAAACAGGCATTTATTAAGTGCTTGCTATGTGCCAGCAACTCTGATGGGTTCTGGGGGTATAAAGACAAAAATGAAATATTCAGTGCTCTCAAGGAACTTAAATTCTATTGGAAGATATAATATCTTGATGTAGAAGTCTATAGAAAACATAAACAAAATACATATATAGTAATTTTTAGGGGAGGCACCAGTCTAGTATAGTAGGCAGTATGTGACTTGTTCATGGAAGGCAAATAATGATGCTAAAAGGTAGAAGTGAGAAATGTGTTCATTCCAGGCATGAACAAAGGCACGTAGAAGGGAGATGGAAACTGGCATGGGATGCACAGCAAGAAGGCCATTCTGGTGGGACTGAATAGTACAAGAAGGGGAGTAATGCACATATAATGAGTTTGGAGAGGTATAGGTAGGTGCCATGTAGTAAAATATTTTAAATACCAATATGTTTGACTCTAGGTGGCTCGGTAGATAGAGGCTGGGCCTGAAGTCAGGAAGACTCATCTTCTTGAGTTTAAATCTGGCCTCAGACACTTACTAGCTCTGTGACCCTGGGGAATCATTTAACCCTTTTTGTCTCCATTTTCTCATCTGTAAAATGAGCTGAAGAAGGAAATGGCAAACTACTCCAAATTTTGTCAAAAATACCTCAAACAAGGTCACAAAGAGTCAAATGCAACTGAAAAATGACATAAAAACAACATATTTTATTCTACCTGTAATAAGGAATCATTGGCATCTATTGAACTGTAGAAGAAGGTAGAACATATACAAAAATCATATCATAGAATATGGAAAGTTAGAAAGCGCTGGAAGCGACCCAAGGAAGAGGGAGATTACTTTTCAACATTAGTCGTAAACAAATTGAAATGGCCAATTCTAGTTTAAAAGGCCAATCTGGTGTTTCTAGGAAAAAAAATCTCAACAACGAAGCAAAACCACATGAGTGTTTAATACAAGGGTAATTAGCTTACCCTCTCTGCTGCAGCTATTTAAAACCTTCAGTTGTTTTTATTTTCTTATGCTGAAGATTGGCTTTTTAGCTCTTTTATTTCAGACTGAAAATCAGGCCCAGTGATTTTCCTGTTGAAGTTTAATTATGAATCAAAGTTTAGCTATGTTTAGCAATATCCATTCAAGTGAAAAGTTGCAAAGGAGACCCTAAGCCTCAGGCTGTAGAAGAACACCGAAAACTACTCAAATGAAGAGTTTGTCCCATCTCTTATTATTGCTTGCATTTTGGAGAGTGTGTTGCATTTCACATAATTTGGGCAATTTCTTCTGAATATTCAATTTTAATACCTGTTCTTGATGATCAATATTGCTATTGATGTTTACAATAGTGTAGAAGACGTTTAAAAGAAAACGGTTGTCCTAAAAATCAGGAGCAAAAAAATTAGACGATTTCAATTTTAAAAAAATAACAATTCTGATACGTTTTATAAAAACAAAAAGAATTTAAAATATGAACCTGTTTATCTTTTAGTTTCTGCAAATATAAGAAATTTCAGTTCAATTCAATGAGACTTTATTAAGTCTTCCCAGGTGCCAGGCATTTGAGATAGGTGTTCTGGATACAGAGACAAAAATAAACAGAAATTTACATTCTACTGAAAAAAACCAACAATGTGTACTCAGATCAATAAATTCAAAATATAGACAACATAAAAACCAAATAACTTCTGGTTGGGTGGAGGCACCAATACCTGGGGGAGTTTGGAAAAGCTTTTTGTATAAAATGGAATTTTAATTGAGCCCTGGAGAGAACTGGGGGTTTCAGGAGGCAGAAAGGAGAAGGGAGAAACCTCTGGGCGTGGGTACAATGTACAAAGGTGCAGCTGTATCTAGCTCCTTTATATATTAACAAACAATAATCAGGAAACATATATCTATGTCCCTGATGCTTTTGAATGCCTAGACCGCACAGCTGCTTGGTCCTTCAGTTCTAAAGCTTCCTACTTAGCCAATACCAGCAGCCTCCATCCTGTAGGGCAAGGGCACACCCTTTCCAAGCATCCCTTCCCTTTGTATATCTGTGCTTGAAGTGTGGTGGGCCAACTCTGTGGGTGAGTACTAGAAATCACAAACAGCACCCATCATTTAAAAAACAAATTGAGGATGAACTTGATAGGTTCCACATGAGCATCCAAGTGCTAAATTGAGCTCAGTAAGCAGAGGGCATTTTTTAGAGGTCTCAAAACCCTAGCAGATGAAATAATGTAAATATCACCTTAGCTGGAGCACTCTCTTTGAATTAAAGGTCTACTGGTTTTTCTGATATGTATTTTTAATTGGCTTTTCGTTTCTTATTGAATACTTATTATAAAAATTGGCCCTGTTATTTGACTAAAGTTCTCTGGGAAAAGGTCGCCACCTGACAAAAGCAAAATTTTAAAAAGTAAAGTGAAATTAAAATTAAATGATGCTATTAAAATTGATGATGATATAAGAAATGAAAAGGATAAACCTAAATTATTCTTGGAGAGAACTTGGTATAGTACACAGATTTCAAACTTGTGGCTCACTCCTAGCCAAAACTCCGGAGTTCTGACTGAGCGAGATTAAAATGTAATTGGGAAATGTTTAACAAAAGAAATACAGATACAACACAATATAGATAATGTTAATTTGTGTTTTTCTAAGTCAATATGCACCAGCAGGAATGTTTCTATTTGAGTTTGACAACATTGGTGTAGTGTATAGTTATCAGGACTTGGAGTCCAGAGACAGAAGTTTGAATTTTGGCTCCAAGATTTCAACAAGTACTTTATTTATTAAATGCCTACTGTAAGCCAGTGCTAAGTGCTAGGAATACAAAGAAAGGCCAAAACATGTTTCTGCTCTAGAGGAATATTTACTAGCTATATGACCCTGGGTAAGTCATTTACCCTTTGAAGGACTGTTTCTTTAACTGTAAAACAGGAGGAGAAGGCATAGTGTAATGAGAAGAGAATGAGGTATGGACTCAGAGGACCAGGCTGCAATCTTAACTCTTGCATTGATTGACTTTGTGACCCTAGGCAAAATACTTTGTCTATCCAGGTTTCAGTTTCTTCAATTAGATGATTGTTTTCAGTGTTCTGTTTGCTCACAGAAGTACCATGAAGGAACTTTGTAAGGCTTCCAGTGCCAGAGAGATTATCTCTTATGATTACAGAAAGTTGGTTTGTTATTTGAGAAAAAAAAAAAACGATATTTGATATGAAGGCGATTTGGGGAGAAGCAGGTGTGATTACAGTAAATACCATGTATGTAGAACTTTACATCTTTAGCTGCTTTGTTCTGACTTATCAAATTAGTTTGCTGATTAACAGTGGGAAGCTGTGGGCACACCATGGCCACTCAGGGGGCACATCCTAGGCAACTATGGATCAATGTCTTGAACAGGGGCTTATGGAAGGACCATAGTATAGTCATTGTGTGACCTTCAGTCATTTAACTCCTGAAGCTTACTTTCAATACCTGTAAAATGTCCCTTTCTTATTTCACTAGGGTAATACAGAGGCTAAAAGGAATATACAAGATGTTATGGATAAATCACTTTTTTCATTTGGTGAAAACAATACTATAAATAATTGAAACTCATTGTTTTTTTTTAAAAAAACACTTTCTTAGTCCCAAATTCTTTTATAGAATCATAGAACAGGAAGTGATTTAGGGATCATCTTTCAAAGAGTTCTTAATTTGTGTGTGTGTGTGTGTACGCGTGTGTATAAGCTGGTGTGTGGCAAGCTGGTGAAGTCTGTGGACTCCTCAGGATAAGGTTTGTAAATGCATATAAAATAAATAAAATTTTAAAAAGATTTTACAGGAAACCAATTATATTGAAATATAGTTATCAGAATACTTTTTTGTTTGCTTTTGTTTGTTTTTTTGCGGGGCAATGGGGGTTAAGTGACTTTCCCAGGGTCACACAGCTAGTGTCAAGTGTCTGAGGCTAGATTTGAACTCAGGTCCTCCTGAATCCAGGACCAGTGCTTTAACTACTGTGCCACCTAGCTGCCCTATCAAAATACTTTTTAATGGCATATGGATCATAGGCTAAGAATCCTTGATCTGGTGCTTTGTAGATAAGTAAACTAAGCCCTAGAGAAGATAAGCAACAGGTCCATGGTCACACCAGGTAATTTGTGGTAGTTCCAGGGAGAGCTAAGGTTTCATGATACCTACCTAGCTCAATGCTCTTTGATAATGCCACATTACCTCCCTAGTAAACACTTTTAAAGAATGTTCTAGATTAGAACTTTATGCAAAACATCCATTCTTTTCTAATCTTCAAAACAGGGGTGTTATTCTTGGGATTTCCATGCTTCTATGAAGTGATCAATACAAGAAATACATTTCTATTTTTAATTTACTTTGTATCCCAGATAATAATAATGATTAGGATTTTTTTAGATTATGTGATATGTATCCAAGTCAACCAATTTGATTCTAATTTTAAAAATTGTTTAGTAATTTATTAGCTGAGGGAAAATGGAAAATAGTGTATCAAAAGCTTTAATATTCCCATATCACTAATTCCTTTTATTTTTAAATCTAGTTTCTTATATGACTTTGACGATATTGATCATAACAACATGTCCTTAAGAATATGGCAGAGTATTTAGAATTGTAACATAAATAAAATGAGTAGCATGCTATTTGATAGACAAGAAATTCGGAGTGTACCTAGAATGGATAGCTTTTATTCATTAAATTTAATATCTCTGATTATAGGCACTTTGACTAAAGAGCTGGCTTGGGAGTCAGGACTACCTGACATGACCAAACTTTTGAATATTGTGGGTGGGTTTTTTTTTTTTTAGCTCTTCTATCTATTTTTTTTTAAGTAGTATTTTATTTTTTTCCAATTACATGTAAAGATAGTTTTCAACATTCATTTTTGTAAGATTTTGAGTTCTAAATTTTTCTCCTTCCCTCTCCCCTCTTCAAGCCACAAAGCAATCTGATATAGGTTGTACAGCACAGTCGTATTGCACATATTTTGTGAGTAGCTTTCTAAGACAGTGGCAGAAAAGAAGAAAGTTTGAATTGGTTGATAGAGTTTCTTTACCTTGAAATTCCCTCTAGAATAAAAACATGGGCATCTTTATATCATTCCTATATTATTGTATGAAGTCTCCAATCTTATCTATGAATTAGATAAGAAGCTATACATATGTAGTATCATATACATACATGTTTTACCCAATATTCACAAGTAATGAATATATTATGCCTATGTTGATATTTTTGTTTCCCAACTGGTTGTTTTATTTATTCAACTGATGGTTTTCTTTATGGAAAACTATCAGCATGTAAAAATGATGTTCATTCATTCAAGAAATAATTTATTTTAAATTTTAGTTTCTGATACCATGCCAGTCACTGTAGGTATTACAACGATAAAGTCCTTGACCTCAAGGACCTTATAAGCTGGTAGAATAGAGACCAAAACTTGTGCAAAAAAAATAATGCCAAAATACTGGAAAAATATATTTATGCATTCATTTTCCTATTCTTCTTGCACTGATCTTTAAGTACATTGCAAAAATAACAGATTCTATTTTTACAAACGGTAAAACTGAGTCAGACAGAAGTTTAATGACGCACTTTAAGTGTCATAAGTTAGGGGAGAGCTGGGAGTATAGCCTAGGGCTTCCTCTTTCAATTCTATTCTCTAACCATCAAAAAGTGCTTTTTTTTTTTTTAAATGATTTTTAAACCAAGAAGCTGAATACTAGTTACTCCTTAGCTGTCAAGTCCTAAGTGCTATTTTCCTACAGCAAAAAGTAGTGCATATACTCTTTTCTAGCACTCTCTGGATAAAACACAAGGACCTCCCTGATTGAAAGTCCTTTTAATTTCCCTTTAAAATAAATATTTAACATTTTTGAGGGGAAGGGAACAAGCGTTTATTAAATGACTACTATGTGTCAGACTGGGTTATCCTCTTCACAAATATCTCATTTGATCCAAACAACAAACCCTTTGAGAGAGGCACTATTATTATCCCCAATTTTCAGTTGAAGAAACCGAGGCAGACAGAGATTAAGTGATTTCCCCAGGGTCACACAGCTAGTAAGTATCTGAGGCTGAATTTGAACTCGTCTTCTTGACTCTTGGCCCAGCACTGTCCACTGTGCCACCTAGCTTCCCTAAAGGTATGTATACCTATCTTAAAAATTTCTTTTAAAATATGACTTTGTTCAATCACCCCTAAAAAGGCTTTTATTTAAATTTCAGTAAAGTAGATAATAACTGCAGCCTCTAACACAACCAGCAAGTGATTTTAGTTCCTGAAGCAGTACTGGTCTTACATGTAGTTTGGGTGGGTAATATAATTACAGCAGCCTGGGAAGGAGACATAGCTTCTAAATTATGTTTTCTATTGATTTAAGGATTCTGGAAGTTGTTTTAATTTGAGAAAATGCCTTTTCCTTCACAATTAGAGAAAAGACTTTAAATAGACATAAAACACATAAAACTCACACTATGGTGAAAATGACTGATATTGGCTTTCTTCCTGAAAGCAGGATTAGATAGAGTGAGGGTCCAAAGAACATGAGGATGTTAAGGACTTAAGGATGAAGAGGAACACTATGGAAGAGACATAGGAATCTGGAAATGATACACATGAAAACAACTTTTATGGTATTTTGGATATTGAATCAGTAGGTTCAGTAGATCAAATGAGAGTGAGGAACCAAAGAAGGTTTGAGGGTTTGAGCCTTCCCTGCCTAAGTAATGCTAATGATAAGAATGTAGTTTACACTGTAGCTGAATGCTATCTCTAAGGTGTAGTCTGTGGTCAGTGATAACCAACAATAGAATTTTCAAGAAGGCTGTCATGGGTGATATGCATAAACAAAAAGCTAAATATAAAAATCATGTAATAAAGTTGCAACACATTTCTTCATTCATCAATACGAATAGAGATCAAATATTTCAAATGGCATAGGGAATGCCCAGGAAAAGAAAATTCCCTCGACCAATACATTTTTTTAAAGATAAAATTTAAATTTTATTGAGATAGGGAAAAATGCTTCTGAAGGAGAATATTTAAACTTGTGCCACATTACCTTTCCTGGAAAAAAAATCACATTTGAATATTGTGGCTTAGCTTCTAAGAATTGATCAAAAATACAGATAAAGAAATTGATACCAAACAAAGGGATACCTACACATTCTCTGTCTGCATCTTAGAGTCTTAGAGAGTTGTCTAGTCCAGACAATGTGAAGTGAAGAGACTTGCTAGAAGCCACATAGTCAACAGGAATTTGAGATACGACTTAAATCCAGGCCACCATGCTTCATGTCCTCTTTCATTCAGCAATATTACTTCATCAATTAATTCATTAACTAATTTATGAGGCACAGTGCTTGGGATGCCTTGTCTCTGGATCAATTAAATTGTACCATCTTCACTTCAACAGTCTAGAACAATACCTTGCACATAGTAGGTACTTGTTTGCTGAAGCAATAAATGAATCTTTTATTCTAGGAAGCTTAAGGAGCACTTCTCACAATTTGTCCTTTGAACTGAATATCATTGATGTCAGAGAGCAGAAATAATTACTAGTATTGCTACTAATTGTCACTTAGATCTCTGCTTTCCTCTGAAGACCTCCAAATGACCATACAGATTATCATCCTTTTAGCAACAGACATCAAACATATGTCGCCAAATATTCAGTTTTAGTGGATGTTCTAGACACGTAGAAATAGTTGTGTGTCTTCTGTGACCCACAACATATCATCTTCACCTTTTTCATTCAAGGGATAGGAAAATTTAGTCCTGACCAGGTTATATTCTGCAGAAAAATACCGTGGACCAGTTATGCAGCTGGTTGGCCTCAGCTAAGCAATTTAATATGATTCTGAGTAATGGCCTCTACAAGTCAACAGAAAGTTATTTATTGAGAATTCCTTCTCTCACTAATGTCCTTGGGACTACAAAAGGTATATTTTGAAAACAGCTTTGGAAGAACATGACTTGATTTAAAAACATGCTGTAGTAAAGCTCTGGAAAAGTATAAAGTTGAAATTAAAGTTGATCTTTGATATTCAGAAGCAGAAACAATGGAATGTAAAATACCAAAGAATCCTCATTCAATCACAGTTTTATATTAAGGTGATGTAAAGTATTCTACTTTATCTTCTGAGTTCATATTTGATGCATTAGGTGACCCGGATTATTGGAAAAGACCTGAGAATTTTACTAACCATGTAGATGAAAAAAACAAAAACAAAACCACCTATATTTTTTTTCCAGTTCTGACCTGGTAACATCATTAATTGTTTAATCAATCAACAGACATGTATCAAATACTTTTTATGTACTATGCCCACTGCACTGTGCTGGGGATATAAACACAAAGAATCAAGCAATCCTTACTATCCAAAGGGCTTATGTTCCCTAGTGTGGGGAATCCCTCACCCGAGGCATATCAGTCTTAGAGAATGGCCTGGGATGCCCAGATTTATCCAAGGTCACAGCGACAGTATATGTTAGAGGCAGAATTTGAATGTGGGACTCATCTCTTACACAACATTTTTTGTGTGTGTGAGGGAATTGGGGTTAAGTGACTTTCCCAGGGTCACACAGCTAGTAAGTGTCAAGTGTCTGAGGCCAGATTTGAACTCAGGTCCTCCTGAATCCAGGGCTGGTGCTTTATCCATTGCACCACCTACCTGCCCCTCTTATACTATATATTAATGCTGGTTGGTGGCTGCTTTCAATGAGAGAGACTCTCATAAAGTATTAGCCCTAATATGCAATTACACTCTGGAAATAGTGAGTGAGAGGAAGCATAGTACTTATTATATAAAGGTTCTTATTCTTTTTAGGGGCCATGGACTCTTTAGGTAGTCTTATGAACTCTATAGAATAGTAGTAAGTATATTGATTCTGGAATGGGAAGATAAGGAAATTAGCCATAAGCATATTTTCATCTACATGAGTACAGGTGCAGAGTTCTGTACAGTGGTCCACTTGTCTTGTGGTCATCTACCTTTTAGTTTGGTTTTCATTTGGATCAATGGATGCCAGTTGCTTGATTAGTGGTACTCATATTTTGAGAACTTTAGAGAAGATAGGCAATAGTTATTTTTGAGTCACTCTGTTTTTCTTCACTTTCATTTTTATACTTAACTTCCATTTGTGAGGCGATAAAATACAACCTAAGTTAATTTAATTCAATGCTCATTTATTAAGTGCCTACTATGTGCAAGGCATCTGTACAGGAACACTGTTCATTTGAAAACCAACACTAAATAAAATCACAGTTTTTAATAAAAATGCAAATATCTAAGACTGGTGTTTAGAAATCAACTTGATCAGTGGGCCATTGGACTTAGAACTGGAGACTTTTCTGATTCCTTCCCCTCCCTCAACCAAGAATTAATGGAATGTGGATATTCTAGGTGGATAGTTTCAGGGGAAAAAAGCCACCTGTAATAGTTCCACTAAAATTTTAGATCTGTGAGCAGGCTAAATTGATCAGCCCAAATAAACTATATGATACCATAATCCCAAATGGACAGTAAAAAATTCAGACACCATGTTTTAAAATATCTTGATGTAGTGTGTTATTATGCCATAGAGCACAATGATTGACTGAATGTTCCCCCCTGCCCATGGCTGTTTTGCTGCCATGGAGATACAACCATAGTATCATGAAAAAAAAGGATAGTAGAAAGGATGGTGTTTACTACAATCAACTAGCTTTCTATCTCCTGCCTTTCTAAATGTTACTGCTGCTTTTGACAGTCATCTTTTGCATTTCTCTGGGGAAAGAAGTAACAATCTGTCTCCTTAAAAGAAAAGACAAGGAGATAAACAACTGTTACACCGATCTCATCATTGTAATTGCCATTTATTCTAGAGCTCCTGAAATGCCAGAAATAATGAGTGAATCTCGTTCAAATCTCTGGGAAAACCTGGTGAGCAGGTAGTGAGATAGAAGATCTAAATCTATATTAACATATATCAGTGTGGGTTATAGATATATATCTTACTCAGTTCTTTTTTTAAAAGCAAACAACATTACTAAACATTGGGCCCAGGGTTTCCCTCAACTTCTGGCTTGGGGGGGATTTAAAAAAAAACCCAGGATAATAATCAAATTGTAAACCCATCCAATAATTGTAGGCCAAGTGGAGTGCTCATTTTCACATTAGAGCTGGTGCAATCTGGAGGGAAATTTGTTTAGTATTACTTGTGAGTTGGTGGATCAGATAAAAGCCAGTCAAGTGGAAGAGAGGACTGTGTGAAGTACACCAACTCCCTTGGTAATTGCAATGCTGCAGGCATTTCTCAAGTCAGTTAATAGATTTCCCCAGCTCCTCTATGCCAGGTGAAAATTTCCTCATTAAGGAGAATTTATTCCATTTCCTTTTATCATTTATTATTGAAGAAGTGTGAGTGGATGAAGTTTCAAAGATGACAGGGTAGAATTTTAAACAACAACAACAAAATCTACATTGGAAACTGAAAAGAGAAAGAGGGGAGAGGCTTGTATTGTTTGTAAACTATAGAGCTCACTAGAGATTGAGCTCTGTAGGAGCTGAGCCACACTGTCTAACCATTAAATGATTATGGCAGAGTGTGTAAATGTCTGATTGTCTGGCTTGAAAACATTTTTCCCTTCTAAAAATTCAGCTGTCATTTTGTGTTGGCATGTATTGAGAAAAAGAAGATTTTTTGAGGCTAGAGTTGTAGCCATTTGCTCTTTTATCATTTTATTGTTTAAATTCAGCTATAGAGTGGTGAGAGTGTAAGCTTTGAAGATTTTGCCCTTGAACTATGAAGTAAGGAAAGCTACTGTGGGAGGGGGGAAATCAAAGCATATATATTATCAATATGTAGCAACATTGGTGGTTGTGGAACAAGGAAATGAGCACACGTATGCGTTTTGTATCTATGTGATTATATTTAAGGGGCATGAGGAAGACATTGCAATATAGATAAATGCATACCAAAAAGGTGAACACATTTTATGTATCTTAATACAATGTGTGCTTGTGTGAGTATACTCCAGTCAGTTTACCACATTTCACCTTGAAACAATAGTCCTAAAATTTGCATTCTGATATGAATGCAACACTATATGTTTTGCCTTCAAAGCACAATTCAGCTTAAGAATATTCATTTACAATTCAAGGCTTATATTTCCATTTATTTTTCTGTTATTTCATGCTTTGTGTTGTTCTAAAAAGAGCATTTCATTTAAACTTGGGGAAAAAAAAAACCCCAGCCTATTAAATTCACAGTCCCCGAATCCGCTTGTACCTAGGCTGGTTTATTTATTTGTTTATTTATTGTTTGCTTGTTTTAAAGATCAAATCCTTTTTAGAACAGGCCAAGTGGAGGGCTTCCCAATTCAGGCTGGTGAAGAAGATAAAAAGGCATTTGATTCTCCATATTGGTACATTAGCTTCACACCTGTGTAAGATTATTCATCCCATGTTTGACTATGAAGAGGCTTAACCTTGTTTAAGTCACTGGCCCAAGGCTAATGAATCGTGTCTTCAGACTGTCTCTTCTTTTATTTTACTATAATGGGATACAAAATAAAATTTTATATCAGAACAAGCTGCAAATGAAGCCAATTTTCTTTCTCTGTCAGTAATGAAATGACAGCCAGCCCCGTTTTTCAGTGGCAGATAAAAGAGAGTGAAATATATAGAAAAACAATACACTCATTTTCTTGGGGTTAAGCCCCTTCACTCATACTTAGGCAACACTGAATTGGAATGGAGAAATTTGGCTTGGCTGTGCCTTCACTAATTGCTGTTGTGGGTCAGCATCAGCATCTATTCTGTGAGACAGGGGAATGGACATCAATTGCTTTGCTTCATTTCATGAAAGCTTAGAGGTTAAATCCTAGAACAGCAGATTGTATATAAATGAAATGTTGAAAAATATCTTTCATCTGGAACTTGTGTTCATATTCATGTTACTGATGGACTATTTACTAAGTCGTCTAAGGTAACCAATAACACGGTTGCATATTTTTTTGTGTCATGGTACCTCATTCTATACTTAAAGAAAACAACTATAATAGCAGCATTTAAAATATGCATTGGGTTAGAATTCAATGAATAAAAAAAGAATTTATAATTTAAGTGCTTGAAGTGCTTAGTAAATGTCTGATATGTTTAGAGCTGATAAAAGATAAAAGTAGAAATATTCCCTGTCCCCAAGGAGCTTACTTTCCAATGAGAAAATGAGTACATGAATGCTAAAAACTGTCTTTACATGTAATTGGAAAAAAAGAATATACAATTTACCTGAAAAAAGTACATAAATAATTAAGATACATACAGAGTAGATACATAGTAACCTAGAAGCTGGGGAGTAGGTTGGGGAGACTGGGAAGGGCTTCATACATAGGTGGTGTTTGAGCTAAATCTTGAAAGAAGCCAGGAATTCCAAGAAGCAGAGGTGAAGATGGAGAAAATTCTAGGTATGGGGGACAACATGTCATATCATATATATGAACACGCCATATACATGAGCATGTCACACATAAGAATATATGAACATGACATATATGAATGTATATGTGTGTGTATGTATATATATATATATATATATATATATATATATATGCCTCTAATATGAAGCAGTCAACACCCATAGCCTCTCACATCTACAAAGAAGGAAGTTGCATTTGCAATTCTTGCCTTTGGGATCAAATTTGGCTATTATGATTACATAGCATTTATGTTTTTGTTGTTCTTTCCATTTAAATTTATAGTCCTTGTGTATATTATTTTCCTGGTTCTACTTACTTCACTTTATATCAGTTTATATAAATCTTCCTATGTTTTCCTATAGTCTTCATATTCATAATTTCTTTTTTTCTAGTTCAATTATTTTTTTTTATTTTTAAATTTTTAAATTTTATTTGTGATATATAATTATATTTTATACATATATCAAACTTAGATAAGGTACAGTAATACTCCATTGCATTTATATATCACAAATGGCTGTGATTTCACAGTTTATGGGCATCTACTTTGTTTCCACTTCTTTGCTACTACATAAAGTGAAGTGGTAGGAACAATCAACTACAAATTATGATTTGAGGAACCTTCTAGGTAAAAAATAAATCCCCAATTGGTACTTAAAATGTCACAAATTGGGATTAATTCCTTTGTTATAAGCACTGTCTTCTTCCAAAGGTATCTCTTTCATTTGTTTTATGCCTGGGAGCACTAACACATCAAGAAAAAATATCTTTTTTCAGATCCCCTTCCTGTCCCCTGGGCAGCTAGGTGGCACAGTGAATAAAACACCAGCCCTGGATTCAGGAGTACCTGAGTTCAAATCCAGCCTCAAACACTTGACACTTACTAGCTGTGTGACCCTGGGCAAGTCACTTAACCCTTGTTGCTCTGCAAAACAAAAAAAGAAAAAGAAAAGAAGGAGAGGGTGGGACAGCAGAACACTGGTGTTACTTTGGGATTTAGAATGAACTTCTCTGAATCAGGGAAAAGTAGAGAAGGAGATGTAACTTAGACATATGGTAGAACTATTGAACCTAATGTTTATTTAGGGCAGGGCTTCTTAACCATTTTGTGTGTGGCATCGACCTCTTTGGTAGTATAGTAAATACTATGGACCCCTTTCTAGAATTATGCTTTTAGTTACATAAAATAAGCATATAGGATTACGAAGGAAACCAATTTCACTAAAATACCATTAAATATATTTAAATACATATTAAATATCAAACATATATTTTAGAATATATTATTATATTATCATATACATTAATTATATATGATCAATGATATAACGTTAAGTATATATTAAATATGTGTGTGTTTAAAAACAAATTCATATCCCCAAGTCAAGAACCCTTGATTTAGGGCTATTTCTGACTCTCTACTTTTTCTATATTTTTGTTTTTCATTTGTATATGGTGAGAAATTAAGTTTTGAAAGAAATTAATATCTTTTCTAACAGTATATATAGTACTTACATTTTTCATCATCTAATGGGTTGGAGAACAATAAAAAAGAAGTATGAATGTTCAAGAAGAGAATAAAATAGCATTAGTAAATATAAGAAGGACAAATACACATTTTTTAGCCCAAATGAAATTTCAGTGTATTTAACCACAACTATTGTGTTGGTTTGTGATAATAATTGTTATATTGTGAATGAGTCACCATTTGTGAATACTCTAAGCTTGGGTGAAAGCCCAGTTACAAGTTGACTAAAGAAAATTTGTAGCTAAAGTAGGGATGGATGAGGTGACTTTTTTGTTTCTCTTTACAAGCTTCTATTTTAAAGTCTTTAATTCAAATCCCTTTTGCCCTTATAACAATGATAGTAGTGGTAGTAGGATCCAATTACTGACTCATAAACTCAAGTGACAAGCTGAGGATTCCACCCCCCTCACACACGCTTTAAAGGTTTAATATTAGCAATAACTGATCTTGGTAACAAAAGCCTTCATTTACCCTGTCCCAAGTAACAACAACAATAATAATTTATTAAGTTCCTACTCTATGTAAGATACTGTCTTGGGTGGTAGGAAAAAAAAGTCACATAATCTGTTTCCTTGCATAGTTTATAGCCTATTTTTAAAAGAATATTTTTATATATTTTTTCTCAACTTAAACCCCCCAAAATAAGCATTTCCATATATACAGCAGAGAACAAAAAGAGGATTATATATGAAACTATGAATCTCCATTTTATACAGATTATTTTTTTAAAGTATGTAAAAAAAATCCAACCTTTTAGATAAATAATTGTGGTCATACAAAATGAATCTACAAAGTGCACAAGTCCAAAAGTGTATGTCTTTTTCTGAACTTTGAGTCTGTCACCTCTCTGCAGGTTACTTCTAAAAGTCTTAATTGTAAGATTAGATGACTTTATATGAAACACAAATCCTTACACCTGTCCTTACTGTCCCTTACACACAGCTTATTTTTCTGACCTCCAAACCTTTGGTCATACTATTTTTCCTATTTGGAAAACTTTCATTCTCTCCTCTACCCATCTGGACCCCATTCTTCATTCATAGCCCATTCAAAGCCCCAACCTATACACTAAACTTTAATAATTCTAGCACACACTCCACTCTTTTCTTACCTTTTGCAACACTTTTCCCTTACTCTATTAGTTACATTCTTTAAAAAGTGTGATTTATTTACCTCTCTATGAAGCCTTCCCCAATCTCCTTGCTTAGAAATGACTTTGTCTCTGAGACGTCACATTTTGTAATACTGTTATCGATATTTTTGTCTTGTCTCCTACGTAGGCAATAGGCTTCATGAACACAGGAGTCACATCTTATCTAAAATTTCCCAGGGACCTAGTTTAGTGCTTTTCATATAGTAGGTACTTAATAAGTGTTTGTTGAATGAATATCATATAACTTTGCTTTTCATAAACTATATATCCTCCTGAGTTGTTAGGATTGTTTTTTGGTTATGTCTTGAATTCTTAATAAGACCCAATGCTCTTTCAAAGGAGTCATGTCATTTCTTTAGTACCTTCAAGAACACATAAAAGAGTGGTTGGCACATAGTAAATCTTAACTATATACTTGTTGATTGATTGGTCACTTTGTTATTCAACAAGGAAAAGTTCAAAGGGTAGAAGGTACAAAATTCTTGAGAATAATAAACATGCAAAGGAGGACTTGAAAGAAGTAATTAAAATCTCTGGGGTAACATACAACATTGATTAGGGAAGCAGCAGGAAATTTAGGGTGTAGGAGCATAATAGAGATTGTATTGACAGAGAAGAGTTTTAACTGTACAAATAAAACCAGCGTTCACACTAAAAAAAAAAAAAAGCAGAAATAAATCCCTTGTAAAATCATAATTTCCATCTGAGCTCCAAATGCAAGACATGAATTAAAGAAGATAATGCAAGAATGAATTAAAGAAGATAAGAGAATAGGATAGATAGGCTTGGCTCACTGAAATTTCAGCTCACAGAATCATGATGATAAATTGAGAGCACTGGATTTGAAGGCAAAGGAACTGGATTAAAATGTTGGTTCTCAGACTACATGTGAAATCTTGGACAAATCCCTTAGCTCTTCTTGTCCTGAGTTTTCTCACCTGTAGGTGTCTGGATTCAATGATCTCTAAGGTACCTTCAATTCTAAATCCTATGATCCTATTGATCTTGTGACAGTAGATTTTAAGGTGGTATCTACTTTTTGTTGTACTAAATTTAATCCAATATTTTGGACATGAAGTTCACAAATTAAGGACTGGATTTTTTTTTTTGTTTTATAATATAACCCAGAAAAAATAATAATTGAATAAAGAGGGTGAAGAAAGATGAATAAAAGATGCTTCTATTATTCCTTCTCTGGGAAGCTGATAGAAAAGTAGTAGTTGGGAAAGAGAGTTAGTTTCCCGAGGAGAAAGAAAAAAAGGATGGGTTGAGTTTTTAATATACCAAGTCTAGGGTAATAATGGAAGTTCTAAGTCAAGATATACTTTGGGTAGTTGAAAATTTGAAATTGGAGCAGTAGGTCAGAAGGCAAGGCCAGTTGGGCCTTACCAATATGAGTGATAGTTGAAAATATATGAATAGATAAGATTCCTGGAGGGACAGGTGTAGGGAGAAATGAGCAGAGGGCAGAGGAAAGCAGCTTGGGGGAAGAGACAACAAAAGAAGGGAGAAGATCCAGAAAAGAATACAACAAAGAACTAATTTGGGAAGTTGTAGGAAAAATCATACACAGTCAATTGTTGTAGAAGTCAAAGCTGGTAAGAATTTTAAGAAGTAGAAATACCGTTAAGATCCCTTGAGAGCAATGACTTCTTTTCTTCTTGTCTTTGTATCTCTTACCGAGCATGGTGTGACATACAGTTGGGACTCAATAAATGCTTGTTGAAATGAATTAAAATAAGAATGTCTGGTCAATAGAGTTAAATGCTGACAAGAAGGAGATAACTCTTAAAATGTCATTGGATTTGACAAAAAGGAGATATCTGGCAAATAGGTTCAGTTGAATAATGAGGAATTGAAGCAAGTTTTCAGTAGGTGAGAAAGGAAATGAAAGTAACAGATAAAGACCACTGGCTTGGTAATGACAGAAAAGTGAGAAATTGAACAGTAGCCCAAAGGGAAGGCAATGATGATCAGAGGTTATTTAATAAATTATGTTCTGGACCATATTTGAAGGTGAAAAAGAAGAGTCATTGGAAAGGAAGAAATTGAAAAACTCACGTTGTACATTATTCTTGATCTAACTTTAAAACCTTTCTTTTGCATTAAATCCTAGTGACTCCATTCAAGGGGAAACTCTGAAAAAGGCAAAGGAGATAGGATTCTCAGATAAGCACATTTCAAAATGCCTTGGATTGACTGAGGCCCAGACCCGGGAGCTGAGGATAAAGAAAAACATACACCCTTGGGTTAAACAGGTAACGAACCCTATCTTCTCTCATACTATTCTTCTGATAGAATGCAGACACCTGTTTAAGGCAGCCTTTGTCAATTTTTGAAATGGTTACTCTGGATATGACCCTATTTGATATATTAGTCTCCCATGGTCATTAGGCTTGTTCTACAAAATGCGATTTCATGCCACCTTTAAAGAGGGTAGAGTTAAAAGCAGCCACTTCCTTCAGCCAAAACAAGAAAAAATAAAAGCAAAAATGCTTTCGTCTTTTCTGCCTGATCCGTGTCTAAATGCGGTACCTTTGATGAAATAGAAGGGCCTGAAAAACTCTGATGTTGTTACTGACCTGCAGTATTCAGCCCATGAAAAAAATAGCTAACTCACTTGATAGTAACTTTTTACAGGGCAATACTTTATTTTAAGTGTCCCATCATTATGGGTTCATTTAGTATTCATTGTGATAGGGCTGAGCATAATGAGTTCATCTGGTATTCATGATGATCACACAAGAACTTTCATAGGTATGTCATTGTAATTTTTCCATTAGTTTAAGGGCTACCTTGACTAAAGTGCTACCAGCTGGTTTTTGTCCTTAAAAATCATTGACTGTTCCATTGTGGGCTCAGGGGGCCTATATATACCCTTAGGCCCTTGTCCAGCTGCTGAATATTTTTCACTCAGCATTTATTATCTTTCTTCCTTTTTACTTGGCTCTTACATACTTGATAAGTTCTGCCTCCTATTTTTTTCTACATGAGGCTGTGTGCCTGGTTCTTGAGCAATAGAATTGATCTGTCCTTACCAAACATGTTCCATGATATAAACTCTTTCCTCCCATGACTTATCATATCTTGGCTTTTGATGACTACCAACACCTAAGCAAGGCTCTAATCTTCAAATCAAAGACACCTTTATTTATGGATGCTTCCGCTTAGATTGTATAACTAGCTATGTCACTGGATGGGCAAGTCTAGCTGATAACCACTGACATAACCATCATTTGCTGTGAACCAGATGAATAAATGTAGTGATTTCACAATAGGATATGTTTCTCCAATGTAGTAATTATCTATCTTTTTCATTGCAGATTGACACACTGGCTGCAGAGTATCCATCAGTGACAAACTACCTCTATGTTACTTACAATGGTCAGGTAAGCTTTATAAGCCTGACTTGGTATGTTAGGTGCTGGTTGTGAATCCTGGCTTTTTTTTTTTAAACATATGTATAATATTAGGCACTTCATCTCTCTGGGCTTTAGTTTATTCATCTGCATAATGAGAAAATTGAACCAAATGACCTCCATGTTTCCTTACATCTCTAAATCCCATGAAGCAATGCATCCCTGCTTGTTCATTCCTTGAGCATCTACTGATGCTGGTAGCAAAAATGGAAACATTTGAGTTAAATGTGATCATATATTCATGATTTTGGTCTTTGTCCTTTTGAAAACTGATTCAAGTTGATGAACTATCTTAATAGTAAATATAAAATCACAAATGAGACCATTTGGGAGAAAACATTTTAAATTGCATTAACATACCTACTAAAGAGTTTCTCAGGCTTTCTGATTTGTGAAAACAACAACAAAACTAAATGAGGGCCAGTATTATGGAAATGAGAGAAGCTGTTCAAACACTCAGTACATCATGGTTCCTAGAAACAGAAGAAATAGCATACAAAGAGGCAGTGTGACACAGGACAGAGGGCTGGCCTCAGTGCCACCGCCCACCCTAAGCTGTCTTTCGAGTTTTGCCCTTCCCTGAATGCTGTGATCCAGCCAAACTGCCCTTTGCTCTTTCCCTCTCATATAGCACTCTGTGTCCACACTGGCCTTACCCAAGTCTGGGAATACACTTCCTCTTCACCTCCACTGAATAAAATTTGCTGTCTCCTTCAAGGGCCAGTTCAAGGCCCATATTCTGCACAAAGCTTTTTCTGATTTTACCAACTCCTAGTTACCTACCTCTCAAACTACCTTCTAGTTAATTACTTTGTATTTATTTGTATGCATTTATAAACATACTTACTGTCTCCCGAGGTATAGGATAGGGACTGTTTCATTCTTTGTATTTATATTCCCTAGCACCTAGCATAGGGTGCACTATTTGGCAGGTGCTTAATAAATCTTGGTTAATTGGAATCTAGTATAGGGGGGAAATAATCCATTAGAGTGGTTGTTTTTCAGAATCCAAATTCTTTTCCTTATTGAATTAATTCAAACTGATATGTGCATATAAACAGCCACAGTTAATTGTGCAGGATAGCTGCTAAGTACATTGATTATGACTTTGGTTTTTCTTCCACAGGAACATGATGTAAAATTTGATGATCATGGACTGATGGTGCTAGGCTGTGGACCATATCACATAGGTAAAGTTTAGATTTTCCATCATTATCATTCAAAGGGGATGACAGTGTGCACAGAACTGATCTAGAAACTAGGTACCATTCTGGAGGTTTGGCCAATATATTAGACTTTTTCTTTCTTTCTAAGAATGTCCTTCGATCCAAATCTATTAGTATATGTGCTTTACACACAGTTTGAGAACAAGTGCAAACTAGTCTTTATTTTAGCATGGTGACTACTTTTTATCCTCAAAGTAAAGGGGCCTACTTAATGATTTTTGGATGAAAATTTCTGCCATTTAACACAAAAAAGTAAACTTTTTCGAGTAGAAGTATTAAGTATACTTTTTCTCCATAAGTCAAAAATAAGCCTTTTCCCCACACCAAAAGTGAGTATGTATCTATAGCTAGCATTTATATAACACTTTCAGGTTCACAAAATACTTTAAATATATTATCTCATTTGATCCTCACAACAACCTGGTGAGGTAGGTATGGCAACGGCTACAACCAGTGGGTGGAGCACCGTACGGTTTGCGGAACCCCAGGCCAGTGCATGTCAAGGGTTTTTTTTTTTTTTTTTCTTAAATTCTAGCCAAAAGATGGGGGTCATAAAAACTTCAAATAACAATTAATTCTTTACAGGTGTTAGTAATATCCCCAATTTCCAGATGAGGAAATAGGACTGAGAGGTGAAGTGATTTGTCCATGGTCACACTGCTATTAAGTAGCTGAGGCAGAATTTGAACTAACAGCCTTAATTGCAAGTCCAATTTCCTATGCATTATACTATGTAGCTGCCCACAAGAAGATTGAAACTTTATAAGAAACAGTAATATTAATTCAACAAGTATCTATTATATAGCATGACACTATGCTATGTGGTAAGTTGTTGAAATATTTATATTATTTTAACTTCTCTTTGTTCAAAGGACAATGAGCAAATCTTTATCCTATTGGATTGAGCATGGTTTCAAGCCTTCCACTACCTTGTCCCAATTTACCTTTCCTTTGCTTAATATTCAGCCAAATTGGTCTTCTCTCTGTTTCTTGCACATGCCACTGGCCATCACCTGTGCCTGGAATATACTCTCTCTTCAGCTCTGTCTCACTTCCTTTAAGACACAGATCAGGTACCCTCTTCCACATTAAGCATTTCTTGATCCTGTTAACTTCAAGCTCTAAACTATCCGGTAGTTAACTTTCAAATTTTGTGTTCACTTGATTTATTCTGAATATACTTATAAATGTACTTGCTTCTGCCATTAGAATGTGATCTCCTTGCATGTAAATACTGTTTTATTCATTGTGCTCATCTCCCCAGGGTCTAGCACAGTGCCTGACACATGGTAGCACTTAATAAATACTCGGTTGTTTAAGAGACAAAGAGAAAGGTGAAGTTAAATGTACTGCTCATATTTAGAAGGTTGGCCACTAAGTAATCAATTAATAATTTAGTTATTTTGATAGCCAGAGTACCTGCAAGTTTTTTTTCAAGTATTGAAGAAGTTATTTTTCAAATTATAAAGGGGAATATGATGAAATTGTAACTTGGAATGTCCTCTGTTGTTGTTGTTTGTCCTTTGTTCTTGAAGAGGACCATGACATAGAGGAGGTGATGTCATGACTTGCACTGAATTGGATTTAAGTGAAGCAGGGCTGTGCTAAGTCACCAGCCTCAGTTCTCTGGAGCCATCTGGGTCCAGTGACAAGATATAGATCAGGATGACTGGAGATGGCCCCATGAATGTCTTCTATGAAATTCATACATACACACACATATGTAAATGTGTGTGTCTCACTTTGGAGAAAATATGGTTATCATATATAAGGGAAGTGGGAATGGAGCAATTGAGCAAGGGAGAGGAGACTCTCCTGTATCTCTACCAATTTATCCTAAAGATGCTCATCAGATTGTACTTGTTGTCCCCGAGAAAGCAATTGTCCACAACACTCTGCTCTTTGCCCATGAATGGCAATTCAGTCAAGCCCTTTAAATGTTTACCACTAATGAGATGGATGCAATCGAGCAGTTCAGGAGATATGAATGGCTATTTTGTGAAGTCAAAGGATTTTTCAAAGAGAAAAATAATACTGTCTCTAAATCAATTATTCATTCAGCAAACATTTATTGTCATATATATCCAAGACTGATGTCATGCTCCATGTTTTTTCATTTTAATTTTCCCCATGTTCTAAGCATATTTGTACTTGAAAATTATAAATTGATAGTGAAAGCATTGTGGATCAGGACTGACAATCATGTGATAATTTCCCTTAATCCTATATGCATCTTAATAATCGTTTCAGTGTATCATAAATTTGATTGGCTGGTGATATTGAAAAAAACTTTGTTAAATATTTGGATCAACTCTTTTTTCTTAAAAGTTTTACTTTAAGTTCAATACCAATGATTATCTTTTAGCAGAAAGCAATTTGTTCCTAAATTGATAAAATACACAATAAAAAAGTACCATTTAATTGAGAATCATGGAACAAATAACAGCATTTTCAGGGCATTGGAATTTTTATATTTACCAAGGTCTGCAACTTTGAACTTTTTACTTTCCATTTGCACATTCTCCCTCCATGTCCAATCAATCACCACTTCTAGTTGATTCTACTTTCTTAATCTCTCTCTTTCTCCCTTTCGCTAAATTCATGTGTCTACCACCCTAGTTCCAATCCTTATCCCTTCATTCATAGTTTGTTGTAGGCTCCTAATTGGTCTTCTTCCATACCAGTCTCTCTCCTCTTCTGTCCACCTTCCACACAATAAAGCTTTAAAAATAAAAAATCATTCATTGGATGAATAACATTCAGTGGCTCCTTGTTGCCCCCAGGAAATACCAACAACCCCAGTAATTGCTGTTTGTTTGTCAATTTAAATTTCTGACTTTCTTCACAGGTATTATCATAAGTGAGTCTCAGAAACCTTATGAGATAGGTACTACAGGTATTATCTGCATTTTACAGAATAGGAAACTGAGCCACAGAGCATGTAAGCATCTTGCTCATGGTCATACAACTAGTAAATATTAGAGGTAAGATTCTTCCTCTATCTACTGAAATGACCATGGTACAAAGCTTTATTTAATTTTCATTTCCCAATGCCTACCATTTCACATGGTAGGTGATTAATAAATTTAAAAATAAGTAATGTCACTTTGGGAACAGAAGTGTGTGAAGTTCACAAAGATTATTGAAAAAAATTGAAATGATACAATTATGAACTTTTAGAGATAGGAGAAATCTTAGAGATTATCTAGACCAGGTGTTCTTAACCTGAGCTATGTGAACTTGGCTTCTTTTATAGGTTGGTAACTGTATTTCGATATAATTGTTGTCCTTTAAAGTCCTATGTTTTTTATTTTATGAGTTTCAAAATGTTTTTCTACAAAAAGGCTCATAGGCGTTTCCAGGCTGCCAAAGGAGCTATGATACACAAAAAAGATTAAAAAATTCTTGTGCTAGATCCATATCTTCTTGATGCTGTTGAGGAAAGAAGCCCTGAATGGTTGCCCTGGATCATATTCTTACATTAAGAGTGGGGCCACAAGCCTAAATAACTAGACAGAGCCAATCTAATTTTATTTATGTAGATTTATGTCCTACAGAATTATATCTAAGTGTTAGATATAATACACAAAAGGAATTCTGATTGTAAAATACCTGAGAAGTGATGGTACAACCTCCTTTGCTGATTCTCAGGTGTGACCTCTAAGAAAATGCAGGGTTTTATTTTTCATTATTATTATTGTTTAAGGCTAGGTCTCTTTATCTCTCCTGGGCTGAAAGTACGGTGGTTATTGATGTTCTGATCCCAATGTTGATGAGTTACTAAAGTTTTAACCTATTACGTTTTCTGACCTGGACCAGAGGGTCAACCATATTGTGCTAGACTTAGTTTGGATATCTGATTGGCTTTAGCCCTCCTGTATTTCAGTACCCCAGAAATCAAGTGATCCATTTAGTCTCAGCTTCTTCAAGTAGCAGGGACTACACTATGTGTACCACCACTTCCAACAGGGATTTGTTACTGTCATTTAACATTTACTTTTTGTGCCAGGCATTATAGTAGATTCTGGAGATACAAACACACAAGTGAAACATTTCTTGCCCTCAAGGATCATACATTTTTTTGTAGAAACTCTTAATTCAATACTTTCAAAGACTCTGTGATCTTATCAGTCTAGTTACTTTTAAGTATATGAACAGCAAAGCCTTCTTCCTATACAAACATTTTCATGAACTGCTATGATAAACAAACAAAGCATTATCTTATGTCCAACCCTCTGATGATTCTGTCCCAACTTAATTAAACTGGCTCTTAGACAACATATGTGAAGCAAAATTTCAGATCTATACTTGAGGGCATATATCTCTATATCATCTATTTCTATATCACTATGTCCCTATAGAAAATAGGTATATACACATATTTCTTTATAATCAGCAACTTCAGTACCAGAAGGATCCATAATCTTCTCAGTAAGGATACTCCTCCACTGGTACCAATTATAGTCCCTCCATAGCTTAGGACTCTGAGAATTGCAGGTGCCAAAAAACGTTATCATCTTTTAGCCAAGGTCATAGTGAGTATTACCAAATTTAGTTAGACTGATCCTCAGGCATATTCATCTCTTTCTACAGTATATTTGAAGTCACAGAATAATTCTGGGCCTCTTTTATCACCAGCAACATGAGGATGTGGGTCTAAGTCAGGATTTCTTGAGCTTTTCCCACCCACAACCCCTTTGTACCTGAGAAAGTTTTATATGACCCCAGGTATATTATGTATCTAAAATAGGTATATATAATCTTTTACTGTTGCCAAATTTTTCATGACCCCTACATTCAGTTACTTGACCCCATATGAGGTTGTGACCCACCGTTTAAGAAACTTTGGTCTATGTAACCTCTCAGAGTAATCTTAACTCTAAAATAATATAATCATATTCTTCATATAGTTTCAGCAATTCTTGCGAGTTTGATAGCTCCCTACTTTAGGCTGAGCTTGTTGTCATAGCGTTTTAAAACCCTGCTCACCTCTGCACCATGATGAGATCTTAGTGTAGACATGAGGACCTCAGTGTAGAGTCTTCCATCACATAGAATGTAACCATGAGCAGCTCTCTTTTGTATGTCTTGAAATCTCATAGTAAAGACAAGTAGATTTCTCAGCCTGGACTGACAAATTGTGCATTTTTTCTCAGCTATGATTTTTCTTTTTCTTTTTCTTTTTCTTTTCTTTTCTTTTTTTTTTAGTGAGGCAATTGGGGTTAAGTGACTTGCCCAGGGTCACACAGCTAGTAAGTGTTAAGTGTCTGAGGCCGAATTTGAACTCAGGTACTCCTGACTCCAGGGCTGGTGCTCTATCCACTGCGCCACCTAGCTGCCCCATCAGCTATGATTTTTCAATATTCTTTCTCCTCTCTTGACTACCCCCAACCCACCAATTTTTGTTAATCTCTTTGTCTTTGTAGGAAGCAGTGTGGAGTTTGATTGGTGTGCCGTCTCAAGTATTCGTACACTGCGTCAACTTGGCAAGAAGACAGTGGTGGTGAATTGCAACCCTGAGACAGTGAGCACAGACTTTGATGAATGTGACAAACTCTACTTTGAAGAGCTTTCTCTTGAGAGGATCCTAGACATCTACCAACAGGAGGTAAATAATAATAATTAATAATGATAATAAAGGAGAAAAATGTGTGCTCTCTCATCCATCCATCCATCCATCCATCCATCCATCCATCCATCTAGTTATGTATGTATGTATGTATGTATCTACAGATGTGTTGAACAACTCCCAGAGTTGAGACATGAGGTGGCGAAAAGAAAGGGTCAGCTAATTCTTTTTGTCACTAGAGTAGACCATTCACCTATAATTTAAAATCCACAGGGGGGCAGCTAGGTGGCGCAGTGGGAAAAGCACCAGCCGTGGATTCAGGAGGACCTGAGTTCAAATCCGACCTCAGACACTTGACACTTACTAGCTGTGTGACCCTGGGCAAGTCACTTAACCCCCATTGCCCCGCCCCCCCCCAAAAAAATCCATAGTGCAGATTCATGACTTAGATTATGCTAGCTTTTGCTTCCATTTGCCTGTCACTTTTTTCAGTACATGTTGAATGGACCTTCATTGTTATCTTCATTGTCAGTAACTTAATCATTTGTACTTTAGCATGAATTAATTGCATGAATTGTAAAAGCATTTCCTTACAATAGATGTGATTTTGTGGGAGGTATTAAGAGAATGTGAGTACACTTAGCATCCCAAGTGTGGATGAATATGCACATATATGTATGTTAGATGAAGAGGTATGCCATAAGAGAGGTGTACTGGGGAAAGTATAGGCTGGGTATACCAAAAGATATACTGCTCTAATTCACAATTTTACTTAGGACCAGCCCCCTAAAGGAAAACCTGCCTTCAAATTAATTCACTAATGGGAAAATTTTAAAAGGCCTATATTGTACTTAGAAGGTTCATTTAATAACTCCACTTCTCTTATTATTACTATTGTCTAGAATTTAATTGTATAACATTTTATATAGTCTACTATTACTGAAGTTCAGATTTCATTTTCTATTATTGGATTAAATGATTTAAAATATATATATTTTCAACAAATCTCTCAGTCTTCTCTCTCTTTACCCAACAAAGGACTTATTGCGGTTATAATTGAGATTCTGAACTATTCTAGCTGTTGTAAGTTCAACTTACTTCCATGCTTCCCAAGAGATTTTTCTAGAATAAAATATAGTTGACCTGAGCAGCTTCCATGAAAAAAAAAATTACTCAGCAAATAGTTTGAGTGGTCTGTTTCTTTTTATTCTGAAGATGTATGCAAAATTCTCTCTCTAAGGACCACTAAGGTGCTCTACACAAAATAGATGCATAGTTAATATTTGTTGATTGGAATATACAAGTGTCAAATGTGTGATAATAAAAGTGCTATGTATGGAGAGACAGATACAGAGAGACAGAGAGATCATTGTGGACGTGAGAGATGCAGTAGAGTTAGGACTTGATCTGGTTTTAATGATGAACATGATATAGATGAGAAGTAAGGATTGGGAGATTTTCCTGCAGGGAGTATGACCTTGAGCAAAAGCATGGAGACAATGATGCATATATTGAGGAACGAGTCTGGTAAAGTTGAAAACTGATGTGGAGGATTTCGTAGGAGATAAGGCTGAAGCAGAAGATTGGTGGGTAGATTGTAATGGACCTCGAATGTTAAGTTAAGAAATTTTTACTTTATCGTATAAGTTGGGGGACCCTAGACTGTTGTCCAATGAATGACCTTTTCGTCTTTGTAAAGTTATTATAAGGAGTTCATAAATCCATATCTGTACCAAAAATTTTCATTTTTAACTTTATTTATCTACAGCCAGCATATATCCTTCTGTTAGACTATTATAATACATGTATCTTGTGCATATGTATGCGTATTTCTATTTTTGAAAATATACTTAGATATTTTTCAATTAAATACAATACAAATTTGTTTAAGTGTCAAAACCATTGCAACTTCTTGTCATTTCTGTTCTCAAAAGATAGGTACTAATAGTATTATTTACTAACATGTGGTATGACTACATTTTTCAATGTTGAAAAGAGGTTTTCAGGCTTTGAAAGGTTAGAAAACACTGCTAGATATAAAAATGAGCCATTAATGACCTTTGAACATGGAACATCATGACAATATTAGTCTTTTAGGAAGATTAATTTGGATGTGATTTGGAGAATACAGAGGTTTGAGAGACATGGTACATAGTGACAGAGGAGCAGAATACAGTAATAGTCTATGAAGCACAGACTAGGTTGAGAAAAATAAAGTATATATTGGTGTGATCCTCTAAGGGACAGTGGATAGAGTTCTGAGCCTGTAGTCAAGAACAATCTTTCTGGGGCAGCTAGGTGGCACAGTGGATAGAGCACCGGCCCTGGATTCAGGAGGACCTGAGTTCAAATCCGGCCTCAGATGCTTGACACTTACTAGCTGTGTGACCCTGGGGAAGTCACTTAACCCCAATAGCCTCAAACCTCCCCCCCAAAACAAGAACAATCTGAGTTCCAGCCTCAGACACTTACTAGCTGTGTGACCCTGAACAAGTCACTTAATCCTGTTTTCCTCAGTTTGCTCATTTGCAAAATGAAGTGGAGAAAGAAATGGAAAACCACTTCAGTATCTTTGCTCAGATGGGGTCACAAAGAGTTGGACATGACTGAAATGGCTGAACAACAATAGTAACGATCCCTGCCTCTGAATTGCTCTACCACATCTGTGAATGATACAAATTATATTTATGATTAAATGGCATGTCAGTGTTGTATACATTTTAGGAAATAGTTTCTTGGAGAGCAGACACTAAATATTTAATTTACTTTGTAGAACACTGCACATGTGAGTACTTGCAATTATTTGATGATAGAATAAATGTAAATATCATTATAACTAATTTAGGCATTCCCAGCAAGGAAAATTTAAACAACATTAATTCAAATCAAGAACTGTTGCCCATTCATAATGAAGTTCTCCTAATGACTTGTTTTGTGAACCTCTTCCCCAGGCATGCAATGGCTGTATCATTTCTGTTGGAGGGCAGATTCCAAATAACTTGGCAGTACCACTTTACAAGAATGGAGTCAAGATCATGGGTACTAGCCCTCTACAAATTGATAGGGCTGAGGATCGCTCCATCTTCTCAGCTGTTCTGGATGAGCTGAAGGTGGCTCAGGCACCATGGAAAGCTGTTAATACTTTGGTAAGAAGAAAAATCAATGGGAAATGTCTTTTAAACTTTCTCCTTTCAAGAGAAAGTAGCATGAGGCAAGTGGGATAAACTTTGTAGAGTATCTTCACTTTGTAGAGTATCTTCACTTCATGGTTGCCACCTTTCCAAGTCAGATGATTATACATTAACAAGTTTTCTTTTTAGGATGATGGTATCAAAACGATAACAACAATATGATGACTTTAGGTTTATAAAGTGTACAGTGTCAAATGATACATGTAGGCAAGGCAGTTTGTAAACAAAACATTATATGAAAGTAAGTTATTATTATACAATTCAAGGGATGTTTATTTAGCCCCAACAATGGAAAAAGAAACAGTCTTTGGCCTTAATGAGCTTTCATCCTACCAGGCAGCATTTATTAAACTTTTGAGTGTAAGGGTGGTTTAAATAACATAATTTAAATAAATGATACATTTCAGTCATATAGATATATGAGTTCTACATAAGTAGGTCAAGTATGCTTTCACTGAAGAAATTGCATCTCCTTAAAAGATTAAAGAACATATTATTTTTAAGTATTAAGCATTATGTCTGAGGTCTATGTTGTAAAAGGAGAAATATCAACTTATACCAAACATTTCCCAGAAAAAATGGAAATATGGCGACTTTCAAGTGAATCCCCTGTTCACAGCTTAGTTTACCTGTCTTTGCTGCTGCTTCTATACTAACTGGTCAAGAAGTGCCTTGAAAAGAAAAAGTTAAAAAAGACACATAGCATTCCCCCCCCCCAACTCTTATAGATAGCAAAAAAAAATTTGGAGTGATGAATGTTAGGCTGACACCCCGGTCTGTTGAAGGACAATACTCTTAGGATCTTGTTGACTGACTGGCCAATAGACCTTCCGGAAAACTCAATTTTGCTTAAAATGAGGCATATTTAATGGGGACATTGAATCACATATGCTATCAGGGGAAATTCCTACTTCAGCACAAATACACCAATGCATGAAAAAGTGATGAGTAATAAAAATAGAAATGATAACAACTATAAAAGAATTTAAGAGACAGTTATTTCTGAAAAGAGGCTAGGAGGATAGTTTATCAATTGAAATCTTCCCCTCGCCCAAAAGGGCCAAGTATAAGTTTGCCTCAGAAAGGATGATTATCTACCAAAGAGAGAGATAGAGGGACACAGAGAAGGACATATAAATACAGAGAGAGAGAGAGAGAGAGATAGGAAGAGAGAGGCAGAGAAAGAAAGAGACACAACCAGTGATAGAGACAAAGCTCTTGCTTTCTTCAAACCTTGGGTGGAAGAGCAAAGTGTTCTCAAGGCCTGACAAGAAAAGAGAACAATCTGAGGTTGAACCAAGCTTCTGCTGTATTGTTCAACCAAGATAATGAGAATGAGGTCAAGAGAAAGGAGCCTAGAGCACATTGATCTTGACCTACTAGTTCTACTCAAGTGAGTCAGTTTATATTACTTCTTGTTATAATTCAGGCCTGCTCAGCTCTACCCTCTAGAAGGGTGGAAGCAACACTACTCCTTCTTATATCCCAAATCCAGCCTGTTCTGAAAAATCAAGGGATATCATTCTGGGAAGAAGTCTGTTTTAAACTGAAGCATCTTGCCCTATTCATATCAGAGGTGGGATATTCTGCATTTTTGTCCTTTTTTTTCAAAAAGCTATATGGAAACAGCATCAACTGTTGACTTGCAGACATTGCCAAGCGTGATAGAGAAGACTAGTTCCTCACACAAATGACCAGAGTCCTAATTATACAAATAAATTGGCTATGTGACTTTAGGCAAATCTCTGGCCCTCAGTTTCCTCGTCTGTGAAAAGATAGTGTTATACTGAATATTCTAGAAATTCTCTTGCAATGCCAAGTCCAACACAGAATGAATTAGATTTGACATTTAGAAGTACAAACCAGGGGTTGAGCCCTATTTAGTTTCTAATTGTACTTTTTTTGCATGAATGAATGAGAATCTATTTGGTTATGACGATCAATCAGCATTGTTTCATACTGTGCACTTTTAGCTATTAATAGAAAGCTTTACCATTTCTCTCCTTTAGAAAGAAGCTCTTGAATTTGCAAAGTCTGTGGGTTACCCCTGCTTGCTGAGACCTTCCTATGTCTTGAGGTAATGTATCATTGGTGTGGATTTTGTTTTGCTGTGCACCCTAAAAAGGAAATATCCCAAAGAGCAGCTACAGAGAGTAGAAAACAGAGTGAGAACTCAGTGTGTTCTATGAAGCATGCTAAAGCCCTGAAGCTTAATTAATTGTATATTTGTGGGGTACCTCCTAAATCATCTCAGGCAGGTCGAGGGCCCACATTCTGTCTGGGAAAAGATAACATGAAGCAATTGGGGGGTTTCTGGATCTCACATTATTACTCAGAGTTTGTCCTTGCCATGCTGAGGGAGGAAAGTTTTACACTAGGGAATAGGGAAAGCAAAAAAACCCCAACAATATAGGAAATTTCTCTTGGTAGCATCTGTTTTCCAAACATCAGACATGACAGCAAATCTTTGCCTGTTGTCAGCCTGGTCTTAGGGTGCCTTTTGTTTGAAATGATGAATTTTCCAAGCTCTAATTAAAAAAAAAAAGCAATGAAAAGGGGGAGGAGAGGAAGATCTTTTATAGTTAAACTTTGAAAGTTGGTTGGTTCACCATTGTAGAAGTTGTGAATTATCGCTTGCTTCAGATGTTAACACTTGTAAAGAACTACTTCAGTGAACATTGGATAAGAGAAACACAATTTGCTGCGCACAATTTGCAAGTGTAAATGGAATCTTAGACGGGGTCCTTTAAAAATAATGAAAAATTTCAAATGAGGTGGAAAATATATTTTTATTTAAATGAGATTTTCTATAAACTATAGTTTCATAATACTACCCCTTTGAGGTATTATTTGAAGTAACTTCAAGACTTTAAAAAAATCTTATGGTTATAGAACACACAGAATAGAAAAGAATCTTTGCTCTTATTTTTTGGGGAGGGGGTGGGACATGTTTTCTTCATCTTTTATTATGTAATCATAGCACATAAATATAATTTCTATTGATATGCCTATCTTGTGAGGAGTGTGGTATTTAGACATAGCAAAGGCTGATGGTTTCTTATCTGTCCTTCTGTCTACAATTTATTCCCAGCACACTCAGTTTTTGTTTGCTTCACTTTCTTACAGAGCTAATAGTGTTATTTTTATGACCTATCCTCCCACCCCCCATATGACCACCTGAAGGTTTATCCAGTAAACACGAATAAATGACAGCACTTTGTGCAGAAATCTGGAATAAGTTGGGAAAGTAGCCAGAGGAAAGGAAGTTGAAAGACCCTTTTGCTGTTTTTTTTTTTTAAGAAGCAGAAAGTAAAGCTGACTTCTTGTGTTCATTTTTCCTTTCCTCTCTCATCTTTTCTCCCCTGTCTTTTCTTCAGATTCATTTTTTTCTATTACAAACACAAAACCTCACAAAACCCTCTGACTTTAGAGTAAATTCCTCATTTTCAGATAGTAGTCTTTCAGATACCCCCAAGGAAGGACACTTGAACAAATCCCAGTCAAATACCGTATATTTAAAAATTTTGTCAAAAGGTCCAATTTTGCCTTAGCAACACTGTTTACATTATTATGGTGACTGATAGTTCTAAAGAGGTAATAAAGTGACCCCGTGTGTTGGTGGCAAATATACCCATGCACCCTTGGAATAAATCCGAGGCCAGTGGTGAACTCTGATGAAGCCAAGTTAGGGGTATAAGAAGCTCCTGCCACATAAAGTAGATATACTCTGCCCTTTAAAGAACCGAATCAGAGAGGGCTGCTTTGGGGGAAGTATGCCATAGAGCCATGGTCCTTGTCTTTTTGTTCTTCAGTAGGGTCTTTTTTCCTCTTAGTATTTTACTGAGGTGGATTGTCTCAGCGAATAAGTAGAATAATGACTCACCTTAGAGACAAGAACAGTCTTTTGCAGCCCAGGCTGGAACAAGAGATTGAAACTACAGAGGTTGCTTCTAAATGTTCTGAGAATCAAAGTGGTCCTGTCTTGCATGGCTTCTGAAACCATAAAAGAAACTGATCTTTTTTTTTTTTTCTCACAGTGGGTCTGCCATGAATGTAGTATTCTCTGAGGATGAGATGAAGAAATTTCTAGCAGAGGCAACTAGAGTCTCACAGGTATCATCTTTTATCTCTTTCCCACCCTCTAGCTAATTATCCGTTCCCCCCCCCTTTCCCCCTTGCTTTTTCTCAATATAATTTTGGTAGGCAAATTTATTCTGGTCATTAGCCTCCTCTGTGTACAAATGAGATGACTGATCCACAGGCAATTATGGTTGGATTCTTGTAGTCCTCTTAGGGTAGGTGGCTGAAATTTAACACATAAAGAATCAAAACTGATATTTACCTATTTGCAGCTCTAGGCATATGGCTGGTCAAGATTTCTTGACCTGCTTATGGATTAAATGACAAATAATGGTGTCACTGGGGCTTCTTGCATTGAGCCATCTCAATCATGGTACTCAATAAAAAGTTTAAGTTTCTATGGTTTTTAATTTAATGTAATTAATTTATTAATTTAATTTAAACCTGGCTGGACACTTTTGCTTTTGTCAGCAGTGTGGATTTATACTAAATGCCCTCACTCAGCTTATTGATTTTTTTTCTCTTTTGATGCTTTCCTCCATTTGTAAATTAATAAAGTTTTGTACCATTTTCTGGTAACTCAACTGCTTTCCTCTGCAGCCTGCTTGTTTTTCTTTTTCCCACTGGTATTACCTTGGTGCTATCCGCTTAAGATTTACCCAGTGGGGTTATTGATCTGTAGACCTTGTACTGTAGAAGATGAAAGTAGTGTTTTCCTTTTAAATGCTTTCAAAAGCTAGTTGGGGTAAAAAAAAATTCACAGGGAAGAGTTTGATGTTAGGTGAATGAAATTTGGAGGGAGCTGAAGAGTGAAATCACAGCATTTCAAAGTAGAATGAAGAGTGTAAACGGTTTCCATACAAATGAAGGCAGACATGTCTCCTATACAGTGGTTATTCTCTTCATTGAACTTTCTGGTGATGGAGATTGTAGGTGTTTGAGGAAAGGGAAGGAATATAAAATAAAATAAACACTCTGGGTTTTCAATCAGGATCTGATTAGAAGTCTGGTAACTGATAGGTAGAATTTATCCACAAGGGTCAGCTTTAGAAAATCCAGTTTGGGGAAAGAGAAGGTCCATTCTTTCTATCACCTTAAGTTCATTTTACCCCAAGTTCTTATAATGTTCCATGTTTCAAGAGAAAAGAATGATATAGATAAACCTTTTATTTCCAAACTCTCCTCAACTAATCATATTTACATATCCTTCATCTCTCTGAGAACATTAGATTTCATTGGACCTCTGTACTGAAGGACCCAAACTTGCAGCCTTTTATTTACCATACATTGAGACTACATGAGCTCTCTGTGGGACTGACACGTCATATTGTTATAGTCGAGAATCCATGTGCCATAGTCCTCCTTGCTCAAGGCTTATACTCAAAGTACTCAAGGATCTCTGACCCTCACCTCAGTTTAACTAGCCTTGAGAACAGATCTCTTATCTGTCATTAAGGCCACTTCAAATGTTCATTCTAGTGGTTGGTGAGTTTTTTCCTATTTCAGAATAATGTCCACACCATCAAAAGTAAACTTATTTTTCCAGACTGATTTCATGAGTACAAGACAGAGTAGGCATGGTTAAATAGTTTATTTAAAAAATAGATCTGAAGTTGAAGAAATTAGAAATGTTTATCCTGATATGAAATGATGTATTGTAAAATGAGCAGGACCAAGAGAACATTGTGCACAGAGACAGCAATATTGTTTGATGAAGAACTGTGAATGATTTGACTAATCTCCACAATACAATGATCCAAGACAATCCCAAAAGACTATTGATGAAACATATGATGCACCTCTAAAGAAAGAACTGATATTGATGGAACAGACTGAAGCGTGCTATTTTTCACTTTCTTTCATTACTTTTTCTTTTAATCAAGTGTTCTTGTATAAAATGACAAATACGGTAATGTTTTACATAATCATACATGTATAAGCCATATCTGATTTTTTTGCCACCTCAGGAAGGGGGGAAGGGAGGGAGACAAAGAGGAATAAAAGTTAGAACCCCAAACTATACATAAAAATGTTATTTTTTTAAAAAGATAAGACTTTGGAGAAACATGATAGTTTTCTTCTAGTATTTGAAGGGCTGTCATGTGGAAAAGCGATTTAGCTTCTTTTTTTTTTTCCTGGGCAATGACCCAGGGTCACACAGCTAGTTAAGTGTCAAGTGTCTGAGGCCGGATTTGAACTCAGGTCCTCTTGAATCCAGGGCCAGTGCTTTATCTACTGTGCCACCTAGCTGCCCCAATTTACCTTCTTTTTGACCCTAGATGGCAGCACTTAGAACAAATGGTTAGAAGTTATAAAGACAGGAGATTTAGACTACATTTATAGAAAAAATATCTTAAGAGTTAGAGATATTCAAAAGTAGAATGGGCAACCTTGGGAGATAATAAGGGTCTCAAGTAAAGACTGGATAACCATATGTTGAAGTCATTAAAAAAAAAAAAAAGATTCTGTTCAGGCTGAATTAGATGGTTTCTGAGGTCTCTTCCCACACTAAGATTCTGTGTTTGGAAAACACACAGAACCTGAACCAAGAACAGTGGGCTACACAATGAGATTTTGATGAACATAGAAGCTGAAAAGTTTTCCATATAAAAATATGTAATGGGTTTTTTTTCAGATTTTATATGTAATGTTAGAATTGTTTTTAGTTCACCAATCACTAGAAATTAAAGAAAGGTCTCTAACCTATCTACCCTTAAATGTTCTTGTTCTTGCAGTAGACATTTATTATGAAGTGTCTAGAATTAAGTATTAATCTCCCAACTGGCATTCACAAAAGCTACATCACTTACCTGGTACTCTATGTTGTTTCAACCACAGGATTTCATTTTCTGTTTTGTTTTGGTGATAGGAACATCCAGTCGTGTTGACAAAATTTGTTCAGGGGGCTCGAGAAGTGGAAATGGATGCTGTTGGCAAAGATGGAAGAGTAAGAACCTAAGCCCTCTCTCCTACATTCCTGCCCTCACCCTCCTACTTTTTGTTTGTTTGTTTGTTTGTTTGTTTTTGCAGGGCAATGAGGGTTGAGTGAGTTGCCCAGGGTCACACAGCTAGTTAAGTGTCAACTGTCTGAGGCTGGATTTGAACTCAGGTCCTCCTGAATCCAAGGCCAGTGCTTTATCCACTGTGCCACTTAGCTGCCCCGATCGTCCTACTTTTTAACCTCAAAATTCTGAAACCTTCCAAACATTAGAATTCATGGATAGATTTAGAAAAACAATTTTTTTTTAAACAGTGGGAAAGTAGTTTAGTACAATTAAAATGCTAATTAATTGTCATTTCAGCTGATGTCACATATTTCCCATTTTTCTTACCTGTTAGAAATTCCTTTGAAAAATTTCAGAATTAATTATCATCCTGTTGTTAGAGTTCCTTTAAAATAGATTCTCCTTCATTTTCTTTTTCTGTAGTTTTCCTTTCATATTTCAATGGAGGCTGTAAATATACCCAGCAGCTCTGATGTTTACAATTGAAACCGATGCTTTTTTTCCCCCCTCTCTCCAGCTTTCTCTTATCTTTCCTTTGATTGGGTTAGTAAAGGCAAAGAATGGGTATGATAGAGTGGATAAAGATAATGACATAAAAATTACCCCATCATATTAGATCTTTGTTTGCTCAAGTTTGTTGCTAGTTATAATTCTACCTTTAAAGGAAATTGAGAATTCTGTAGAATGCACTTATTCATTTTAGAGTTCTAAAAAATAGGGTATATTGTTTCATCTGAGAAAATAAAAACACATTTGGAGGTCAGATCATTTTATTTCCATTTAGGAATCCCTTTTACAGTATCCTTAACTGGTGACCAGCCTGCCTCTGTTTAAACATTTCCAGTGATGAAGAGCTTGCTGTCTCATAGGACTCCCCATTCAAATTTTGAAGAACTATAATTATTTTAAAATCCATTCCTGCATTAAACTGAAATCTTTCCCCCTGTTATTTCTACCCATTAGTTCCATTTCTGCCCTTTGATCCTACATGGAGCAAATTCAATCTTGCTTCCATATGATGCCCTTTCAAATATTTGAACACTACTGTGAAGTACTTGCCTTATCCTCTTTTTCTTTTTTTCTAGGCTAAACATGGCCAGTTGCTTAATCTGTTCCCTGTGTGTCATGGTTTCTAGGCCCTTCATCATCTTTACTAATCTTTATTTGCTCTAGTGTATCTTCATCCTCTTAAAATTTGTCACAAAGAATCTCACACTAAATTCTGTATGTGGTTTTACCAACTCATACACACTAAGACTCTGATCTCCCTCATTATGGATACCACCATAATACGACTAGCACACTCCAAAATTACATTAGCTTTATTGGAAAGTCTATTATATTGTTGCCTTTTGAGGTTGTTATCAACTAAACCTTCACCATCTCTTTTCTTGTGAAATCTGTTCACAATTTACAATTATATGGTACTTAAAGATTTACAAGTTGATTTTTCTTACAAAAATCTGTGAAGTGCAGAATTGTAAGTATTATAGTATTTTTATGGATGAAGAAATTGAGGTTAAGAGAAATGAGGCACTTGCCAGAGATCAGAAGTGAATATTGATGTCAGGATTTAAGACCTGGACTTTTCTGACTTCAAGTGTAGCACCCATTCCAGCAGAACATCATTCTTCTGTTAAGCCAAATCTCCCTTATCCTGAACTGTCCCATTTGATTTCTGGAACTAAAATGCATGACATTTGATTAAATTTCATTTTTGTCAGTTCTAGTTCATTGTTCTAGCTTTGTCAAATTTTTCCTCCAGTCCTATAGAGATATTTCCCTATCTTTTCTAGCCATCAATCATTCCCTCTGGGTCTATACAGATCCAGAGCCAGTTGGAACTGGATTCAAGTTCAATCTTTGATATTTACTGGTTGTGTAACCTAGGGCAACTCACTTATTCTCTAAGAACTCTAAGCAGATTTTTTAGGACTATAAGTTGAAGAGAAGAAGGTGACCTGCATTGAAAGAGATAGCAAAATGAGATTTTCATCAGATGTCCAAATCATTTAAAATGCCCCTTTCATTACTCTACTTTTGCTTCTGTGTCATAGTAGTTTTCTTTATTAGTAAAATAACATTCTAATCTTCTGTCTGGCTACTCAAATTTCCACAATATTATCGCTTCTTTTTCTCTTTCATTATCATCCAAGTGTTATTTCTTTCCTCACATTTGTGATGGCAATAAATATTCTTTATTAACAAAATGGGGAACTTTTCTACGTCATTTATTTCATTTCTTTCTTTTGAATGTGGAATATGTGAAATATAGCATTTCATCTTTTCATCATAACTCTTATCCCCACAAATTTTACCATTACATTGCCAATACATAGCTAGTAACTGTAACAAGGGTAGGACTTGATTCTAGGTCTTCCTGACATCTTTGTCTTGGACCACATCATACTGCCTCTCAGTTAAAAAGAAAAAAAAAAGCCACCACCTATAAAACATAATCCAATTGTTCAACACTTTCTTCTAGCCACCTTTTCATTACTTTTCCTCTTTTTCCTTTTGAAGTAAGTACTTTTACTGAATGAATGTTTGAAAGTACTTGCCTCCAAGTCTTTTTTTTTTTTTAGTGAGGCAGTTGGGGTTAAGTGACTTGCCCAGGGTCACACAGCTAGTAAATGTTAAGTGTCTGAGGCCGGATTTGAACTCAGGTACTCCTGATTCCAGGGCTGGTGCTCTATCCACTGCGCCACCCCGCTGCCCCCCTCCCAAGTCTTTTAATTTGTTAACCAGAATTTTAAAGTCAATCAACTAACAAACATTTATTAAGTGCTTACTTATGGATTATAAAAGGAAAACAGTCTCCACCCTAAAGGAGTTTACATTCAAATAAGGGAGACAACAAGTACATCAATAGGTATGTACAAATACATTGGGAATAAGTGCAAGGTAGTTTTTTGGGGTAAAACACTACAAGGGGTAAGGGCAACAGGAAAAAGCCTTCGAAGTGAATCTCTACAGAAGTCTGAGATTCTAAAAGAAAGAGGTGAGGAAGGAGCAACCAGGGCAAAGATGGGTGATAGAGTATTGTGTGTATGTGCCAATATGCCTTTGTTGTAGACTGATAGAAGGCACTAATGTGTTACTAGATAGAAATTCCAGAATTCTCCTCATAGTGTTAAGTGATTTCCATATAAATTAGCAGGAGTACTAGCCATTGAGATTCATGGTTCTCTATAACACACATTCTAGTAAGAAAACATACTTCTCAATGAATCAAATCACATGTATATCCACCGTTGTGGGGAATCACCAAAACGATAGATCCATTGCTCCTGGGTAGGCATTCTCCTTGTTAAAACTGGTGATTAACCAATCTTCTCCCATTCCCCCCTCTTTTTCTAGGTTATTTCCCATGCAATCTCTGAACATGTGGAAGATGCAGGTGTCCATTCAGGAGATGCCACTCTGATGCTACCAACACAAACCATCAGTCAAGGAGCCATTGAAAAGGTTATAATTGTTATGTAATTATGCAAGGATTTAAGTCAAATGAAAGATTTCAATATATTTTACATAATATGTAATGGTATAAAACACATTGATATTAGCTTTAATCAATGTATGTATTCCCTCTGCTGATAAGAATTTTCTGTGAAAATTCTTGCCCATGTTTTTCTTACATACTCTTGATGTTCTTCATAATTTAGTGCAGGACTCCATCTTTTTTTTTTTTAATTACTTGTGAATACTACTGTAGAATGCATTGGAGCAAATTTATTTCTTGGGATCATTAAGAAATTTTAAAGTGCAAAAACTAGTTCTTTTCCTCTCCCTTTCAAAAATAAATTAAATTTTATTAGATGTCTTAAAATCTTTCCCAAGTACAAATATACTGATTCAATATGGAATTATACATGAATATTTTCAACATGTTTTATATTTTTAAGGAGTTTCTCAAAGCTGATGTCCATTTATCATTAGCCTTCAGCTGTTACATTCTATCTAGTTTGCTAAGTATAGTATTTCAGACATCCGTGCTTTCTTTGTCTTCCATTTCACTGTGATGAAAGTCACATGGCTCAAGGAAATATTAGATTGAGGAAATAGCTCAAGTCAATAATGGCAGTACTTAAAATGCACCTATTTCAAATATGTCCCAGCTTCAGGATAAAGATCTCAAGAACTCGAACTAATTTTCCAAATCTCCCAGAGCTCAGTCCCTGGAAGTGATCCACAGGCCTTCCCGTTTCTTTCATCTTCTCATTAAATGGGCACATTGCTCTCAAAAAGGTAACTTGTGAAGAGCCCATGACTCTCTTCATCCATCCGCTCTTCTGGCCTGGTTACCTCTAATTTCTAGCTAGATTCATATAACATGTTGTGTGACACATAGGACCCTCCTACAGAGGAAGGCAGCTTTCTTCCCACCCTAATCTGCCCATCTCAGTTTAACTCCTGCATGGGACAGGACAATTGTCTGTCTCAAGGATGTGACATAAAAGAAAGCTGTCCTGCCTCTTTTCAGTACCATGTAATTTCAGAAACTACACTTCTCAGCAGGTCAAATTTTAGCTTTTGAGGAATTTGGTCTATATCTTCTAGTACTGGAATCACTAGATTGAAAGGTCCTCAACTAGCCATCAGAGTGAATCTAGAGAAAATAGCTGCCTGCGTGACTGAGGAAAGGTAATAATGAATAAATTACATTTCTTTCCACAGGCCATAGTGCCTGATATTTATCAATGAAAAAAAGGATCATAGATAAGACTTGTCAGGAACTTATCAGTTGCAGAAATTAAAAGGTTAAGGGAATGTGTTTTATTTAACCTGCTTTATTAATTCTATACATTGTACACAATGATATCATTATGGCATTATCTTATCTCTTCACCCTAGGTAAAGGATGCCACCAGAAAAATTGCAAAGGCCTTTGCCATCTCTGGACCATTCAATGTACAGTTTCTTGTGAGAGGAAATGATGTTTTGGTAAGAATTGTTATGGCTGTTTGAGAAGACATTACTCTTAACTTCAGTGTTAAGTCAGGTCAGTTCAGGTGCCGCAGATATTCTATTTCTTTGTGAACACCAACCGGTCACTGAGACTTCTACAGCTATTTATCTCTGTATGTGGTATAGTGCTGAACACATAATACCTGCCTTGTTTGACGGCATATGCCCTTTGTGCCACTGATATGTCATTCATGGCTTTGTTAAGCACTCTGAGTTACATTGTAAGGAAAGTATGATCTCCGTTCATACAATGTGGTAATTCGAGGGTTTATAACAGGTTTATAAAATTGCTGTCTGTCAGCAAACACATTGGTGTGCTACTGAGTTATGAGAAAACAAGGGACTGGTTTTGAATGCCATTTAAAGCAATGTGATATGGGAACTAGGTTAGCCTTCAGTGATTTAGACTATATTACAAGTTTTGGAAAATTACATGCTCCAATCCTTCATGATCCCAGGGCATTTTTTACTATACCCTATGAGATATGATACTATATGATATATCCTACTGTAGAGAGTGGTTTTTACCCTTATCTTCCCCTTTTCATCACCTCTTTCAACTTACTCTTTATTTCCAGGTAATAGAATGTAACTTGCGAGCTTCCCGATCATTCCCCTTTGTGTCCAAGACTCTTGGAGTGGACTTTATTGATGTGGCCACAAAAGTGATGATTGGAGAAAACATTGATGAGACACCTCTTCCTACATTAAATAACCCCATAATTCCTGCTGACTATGTTGCTATTAAGGTAAATTTAAAATACATATGTATTTATACACACATAAATATATTCATATATGTATACACACATGGGTATATTGTGTATATATGTATGTATATGAACATATATATGTATATGTTTATATACATATATACATACACACACACACACATATTAACTTCCCATCTTTTGCAAGAAGTCTGTCCCATTCCTCCTTAATGTTGGTGCCTTTCCACTATGACTACCCCCATTTCATCCTGTCTGGATATTATTTGTACATAGATGTTTTCATGTTGTATCTCTCATTAGACTATGAGTTCTTTAAGGGTAGGGACTATTTCTTGTCTTTCTTTGTATCCCTAGTCCTGATGTCTATCTAGCCACTAAACCCAGATGGTTCTGAAGGAGAGAGAGGTTGGTGACCTTGCACAGCCTTCCCTCAGTTAAATCCAATTCACTGCAAGTCATGATATCACCTTGATGTCACAGTCCTCTTTGAGAACGAAGGCCAAACAACAACAGTTCTTAACATGGTGCCTGGCACATAGTAGGTGCTTACACAATGCTAACTGACTAATAGTGTCAGGGAAAATCAATAGGAAAAATTTGTCACTGAAGGTTAGGTTGATCTCAATGGAGACCTGATAAGACAAAAGCACCAGATTAGGAGTCTGTGTTAGACCCTTCTTGTTAAAGGGTTATTTGAACCATTTACTCCCTCTTTAAGATAGGTAGAGTGCTACATTCTTCCAGTGACCCAGCTATCAAGAAAAACTAGATGATAATATTGATCGTTCACAATATTGGGTGAGAATTATCAGTCCAATCAGTCTCATTTCTATAATAAAAATTTCAATGTGTGATTCAAAGATTTTTAAGCTTGTGTTTTCATGGTAGATGGCATGTATGGAAACTGGCTACCAAGAAATTGTTAATTTAGCTTCATTAATGGCCCTTAAGGAGAATGTAATTAAAATGTAATTGGAGGCTAAATAACAGTATTTTAAAGAACTGGTGAGTCAAATTATTTTAAGAAAAAATGTGTGTGTATATATGTATGTAAGGATTATGGATAAGACAGTGTAACTGTGGCTCATGATAGATAAATAAGTTAAGGAAATGTGATTTAAACTCCTTTAATCATAGTATTATCATGGCATCATCTTAACTCAAGGTGAAGGATGCCATCTGAAAAATTATGTATGTATGTATGTATATATGTATATAAATATCCACACATGTATATGCAGAGATGCATATAATTTAGACTCACTATGTGCACACTATATATATATATATATATATATACACATATAAATATATATAGCTGTAAACACATATATACAAATACATGTTTATAAGCATCTATACTATTAAAGCTTAAAACAGTATTAACACTTTTGGAACAGTCTGTCTACACACCTGTAGGGGAGAAAGCCGTAGGGAGAGGACAACTAGGGTTCAGCTCCTGCTTCTAACACTTACTATTTATATGAACCTGGGAAAATCATTTAATATTTCATTATCCCAGGCAAATCTCCAAGATTACAAATTGCAGAACACATGCTATATTGGTTTGGGGAGCATCCTCATTAGAGCATCCTCTCCTATACCAATTTAGTTAGAGAGCTGGACAAATACACACATATAGACATGTATATGTGTATATGTTGCTCATCACTACATCTACATCTATTTCACCATTAACAAAAATGGCCAATACTTCTGAGAGTCCTTTCTCTCCTTTTCATTTCTTAAATAGTCATCATTTAGCTTTTTAGTGACACTTATCACTGCAGTTTGTAAACTTTAAAGTGCTCTAGAAATTCAAGCTTTGGTTATTACAGTTATGTACTTAAAATATCTTCTAAGTACTCATTAGCAGTTACTATAGCAGCAACCTAGTGAGGTGGGGAGATGTTTACTAGTGGCATTTACATTCTGAAGTTGAGGAAACTAAACTTAAGAGATATTAAATGAGTTCCCTGGGGGTATAGCCGGTGACCTATAATTGGTACTGGAAATTATAAAATCCATTGTTCCTGGATTTGGTGCTTTTTCATGATGAGTTAGATGCTAAGTTGAGGATAAAAATAGACAATATACATGTGCATAAATGAGAAATAAATATTTGGTTTTAAAGTAATTTTCACTGATAAAGTTAAAGAGAATCTCTTATCTCTTCATATCACATGAAAATTCTTGGCAGAAATATTTGTAAACAGAATATTTTCCAAAGCTTTTAAAGAGGTGTCAGCAACTGTTTAATGTTTTAGAAGTCAGCTCACAGACAGCCATTTTTGGCAAGATTGCCTGTTCCAAGTCCAAACCATCAGAACATGGAGATGAATGTTTAAAAGCCCTACTAAGAAAAAATAATATGTTTGAACTCTTTGTCTTGGGAGTTTGATGCCCAGTAGACTTTGTGTTAAATCACTGTTGGGGAGAAATTTCTGTGTAGGCTAGATTAGAAACCTTGGCATGGATTGGTCACAGGGGCCCTATTACTGAAAGAATTTGTGATCATTTAACCCATATTTTTGGCCAAGAATGCAGGAAATTCTTGGAACTGAATTTTAGAGCAATCTTTCAAGTCAGTAGCCTTCACCAGTGAGATACTGACATGTCTACTACACCCTGAATGAATTTTGTGAGGGATGACTTATTGCACTTATTCCTTTTATCTGTCTTACCTTTCTCATTCCTTATTTTTCATTAGGCCCCAATGTTCTCCTGGCCCCGGTTGAGAGATGCAGATCCCATTCTGCGATGTGAGATGGCTTCCACTGGAGAGGTACTTAGTTAATGATCTTTAGACTTACTATTATCATTGTTATTATCACCATCATCATTTTAATCATCAACATCATTATTACCAAACCAGAGCTAAATGACATGGACTTATGATCTGGTAATGTGTTTAATAAAGAAAAGAAGAGAATGCAAAAGCTGTTTGCAGTCAGAATAACTCTTAAACTCCTTTATGGTTAGCACCCACACATGCTTGGCCAAGTTATTCCTCTCACCTCTTATTTTTCAGTATTTTAATATAGTGTTTCTAATTCACTTCTAGATACCTCAATGGAATTTGACATTTCTAAGTATTTATTATAAGCCATCCAGGAAAGTTCAGGGACTTTTATCATAAGGTTCTAAAGGCTTTCCCTACCTCTGTACTAATAAATTAATCCTAACAGTATTAGGAATTTAACTATTGTTATACTCAACTACATAAATACTACATAAATAAACTACATATGTAAAAGCCTAAATATAGATTAAAAGAATCCATGCACATACTGGTCCCAAGGATTTATCTGAAAAAACAATGTAATGGGACTGACCACTGGATGTCCCCCTTCACTTGCATTGGGACTTTTTTGAAGGGTTTTTCTTTTGTTTCTTTTTGGGGGGGGTGTTGTTGTTTTGTTTTGGGGGGAGTGTAAAATATGTCTTTTGCAAGAAGTCATATTCTGGAAAGTTTTCTACATGTCAGTGTCTATATATTTTATAAATCACCTAGCCTTTGACAGACATACTAGATGCAAACTTCAGATTCTCATCACTGCACATCAAAATGGTAACATCAAACTGGAGTCTGGGTATTTACCTTTTATATGAATGAAGCATTTGCTAAAGGAAAAAAAATAATTGTATCAAATATATGATATTTTGATGGTTGTATAGTTACAAGCAAGATATAAAGCAGGAAATCAATGAAATAGAGACAGTAGGGGAAAGATAAGATAGATGGTTATTCTACTTGTATGGAGTTGAGGATGATTTTGCTTTAGCCCCTTTGCTACATTTTATAATCATTTCCCCAAATGCAATCTAATCTTTGTTGAAGACTAATAGGCTGGGAAACCCTAACTTTAAGATTAATGATATCATTCCATGTTTCCATTATGTAGAAGAAGGAACTCTTCAGGTTAAGCCTGGTATTTGGGATAATACAGTAGTAGGTCTGTGTTCAATCAGTCCAGTTTTCATTATATTGAAAGATCTGTTTTCCATTAGTGCTGTTTTCTGTGGAGTGGCCTATCTGTTTTCAGAGTGTAATGGTCAAAGAAAATACCCTCATGTCTTTTCTGCCTCCAGACATACATTTCTGGAGCTGACGAGCATATGAAAGGGTTAGAAATGGAGCCAATTTTTGCAGATGGAAGTGGAGAATATTTTATTCATAAAAGAGATCATTCTTATGAGTTAGAAAGATCTATATTCACAAGTATCATAAAGTAAGATGTCGGATGGTCTGTCTCATAGCTAAAATAAGAATAAGTCTTGTTTAGTGAAAGCTCAATTATTCTTTAAAGAGACATTTTCAGTGCACACATGTCTTGTTTGGGATTGAATCAACCACAGCCCTTGGTGAAGAAACTATATTTTACTTTCCTTAATGGTAAGGTGCATGTCAGTACTAATTCTTATGGGAAATCTGACCATTGATCCAGGCTTTTTATTTCTGCTTTTTTTTTGATGAAGTTCATTGTATGTTCTAGTTTGGAATGTTTTCTCTCCTCAAGCCTCCAACTTCATTTCTCAGTGCCACAGATGACCTCACTCATTGAAACCACATGTTGTGGGCTCCCTTATCTATTCTTCTTTATACTGAAGAGTTTCACTACATCTGCAACCATCTTTCCATCCTTTCCTTTGACCTCTGAAAATGAGATCTCTTTGCCAAGGTTCATCTCTCCATTTTTCCCTTTGACCATATCTTCTCCCATCTTTGCTAGGACTTTGTTTTACTGACCATTCCTTCTCACTCTCTCTTTCTTTTATTTTTAAAACTTTCTCTCCCCTCTTTTTCATACTCTTTCTCTCACTCCTCACTTCTCTGTCTATTTCTGTCTCTTTTTGTTTCTGTGTCTCATTCTCCACTCTCCTGTGAATATTCTCTGGCCTCCCCTATCCTATAAAACCTTCCCTTGAGCATTCTACTTCCTTACTCTGTAGTTCACATATTTCCCCTCCTCATCACCACTAGACTTTTAAAAAGAATATTCTATACTTATCACATCCACATCTTCCCTATCTGCTTATTTTTGTATTATCTCTGATTTAGATTCTCTTTCCACTACTTCTCCAAAATTGTCCTCTCCAAAGTCACTAACTACCTCTTAATTGCCATATTCAAATGGATTTCCCCCAGTCCTCTATTCTAATTGTCCTTTCTTCAGTTTAATACTGTTGATCACTCACTTCTTGATGTTCCTTTGTCTGATTGCTTTGATAGTACAATTTCTTCTCACTACCATGTGTTCTATCTTCTCTTTTCTCTCTATACCTTTTTTGATAATCCATTCACTCCTAATTGAAAAATTATTACATCTATACTTATTATTTCCAAATCTGTGTATCTACTTTGATTTCTTTCTTTTTTGGTGAGGCAGTTGGGGTTAAGTGACTTGCCCAGGGTCACACAGCTAGTAAGTGTCAAGTGTCTGAGGTCAGATTTGAACTCAGGTCCTCCTCAGTCCAGGGCTGGTGCACTATCTTTGCCACCTATCTGCCCCCATCTACTTTGATTTCTTCCCTGAACTCTAGCTCTGTATTTTCAAGTGTCTGTTGGACATCTCTACTTAGATGTCATACTAGCACATCAAATTCACCCTGTTCAAAACTAAATTTATCTTTCCTTGTAAATTGTCCCCTCCTCCTCAGTTCTCTATCTCTATTGGTGTTAAACCTTGCAATTATCTTTGACTTCCTTCAGATCCCACATCTAATCTTCTGTGGCAGGATCTCTTTTATCCATATCCTCTACTTTACTTGCAATGTCATTCCCCCTCATTCAGTCTTCATTACCTCCCACCTGAGCTATTGAAATACATTCCTAACAGATCTCCCTGCCTCCAGCATCTCTTCTCTCTAATTCAGCCTTCACAGGACTGCCAAAAGAATTTTCTTAGCATATAGGTCTGACCATGTCACTTTTCTGTTCATAAACCTTGAGTGGTTTTTTCATTGCCTGTAGAATGTCATACAGACTCCTTAAGCTGGCTTGAGAGACCTTGTTTAACCTGCTTTTCCAATCTTCTTATCTCCTTTCATATACTCCATGTTAAAGTGACCCTGGGCTGTTAGCTATTTCCTGGTCTTTCTTGCCTCTATGTATTCCTGCAGGTTGTTATTCTGGAACCGATTTTCTCAGCTTCTCTTCCCATTATGATTGTCTTCTTCCTTCAAGCTCCAGCTTCAGTTCTACCTTCTCTCTGAGCCTACACTTGATCCTCCAATTTCTAAGTGATTTATCCCTCCTTATACTTAGAGCATCTTGTCTACATTCCTCCTTTGACTTTATCATATCCTATCTTGTTTTCCCACTTATACATAATATATATAATATTATAATATATAACATAATATTATATATATACATTGTTGTATCTGTCCCTGAATGCAGGAATTATGTTGTTTTCAATCTATATCATTAGTCTCAAGCTAAATGCCTTGCACATAGTAGACAATTTGGCCATCTTGTTCAATTGTTGATTTTGTTGAAGTCACTGGAATTGGGCCTATGCAAAAACTTATTCCCTTTAGAAAATTTAACAGTCCCTAAGCACTTGTCTAGTTAAGATGCTCATTGCTCAGTAGGAGTTGGCATATACTAATAGTAGACAGTTTTAGTTTAGGAAATGCCCCATTGGTATTAAGGAAACATTTGTTTAAAATAGAAATTTAGTAAATTTAGGTTTCTTTAGTGATGTTGATGAACCATTGTCAATGATAATGGGCACAGTAGACCAATTGTCATCTTGTGCAGGATCATGTTTATTCTTGTTTTTTTGTTTTGTTTTGTTTTTGTTTTTGTTTGTTTGTTTTGACTGGGCAATGAGGGTTAAATGACTTGCCCAGGGTCACACAGCTAGTGTCAAGTGTCTGAGGCTGGATTTTTGAACTCAGGTCCTCCTGAATTCAGGGCTGGTGCTTTATCCACCGCACCAACTAGCTGCCCCTATGTTTATTCTTTATTTTACAGTATCTTCTTTGCTTTTAATTATAATGTAGTATACCTTGGAGATAGCATGTATGAAATTTTACCTGAGAAGAACTCTCTGTATCCAATATTAATGTATAATTTTATGCTAGTTTGGGCTTAGTTTTAGAAAATCCTATGTTATTTAGGACTTCAATAGGATATCTTGATTCATATTTCCTTAAAAAAACAAACTCAGACTCCACTTTAATAGAATTTTCTGTAATTGACTTTATCTGAAGAATTTTCCATAAGGAATATTTAATGTTGTTTACCTAGTTGACCAGAAATTATATTGCTACTTTATATGTGCATTATTTCATAGGGGAATAGCAATGTTGTTATTTGTATATTATCATATTAATGTTTAATCACACACATACTCATGTGCAGAGTGAATCTTAGGCTATCACTTGTACAATGCAGATTTTTTACTTCTAGTGTACTATTAAGTAGAGAAATAAATGATTATTCGTTTAATATTGCTTAATTAAAAACATAAGATACTTTTGTCCTGGTTGGTGCCTGGAATTGGATTTCATGACCATGAGATCATAGACAACGTAAGTTAAATAAGTAGAAGAGACAAATGTTATTCCCTCTCATTGATTATTTCTTTTGAGATTTATGACGAGAGGTTCTCCATAGATTATTTTATATTAAATTACAGCATTCATATTATAGGCAGCATGGCATAGTATATATCAAAAAAGACATTAGAATCAAGAAAATCTCAGTTCATGTCCTGTTTTGGACATGTTTTGCTGACTGTGTGACCTTGGGCAAGTCACTTGACTTCTTGTGCCTCATACAATTCTCCCATACTGTAAGCTGCAGACCAGTTGCTGATCTGCATTGGTAAAAGTAGTTTTCTCACCAGGAGTTCTCTACACTGATGAAATCACAGCTACACTGGAAGGTTGATTGAAATTCCCTGAGCAAGTTCCCTGGCGATTTCTCTCCCTGCTATTACTACCCATTATCTTAGGTTGCTAAGTTATACTAATCCGCTCATTTTATCCCCAAACAGGTTGCTTGCTTTGGTGAAAGTATTCATACGGCTTTCCTGAAGGCAATGCTTTCCACAGGATTTAAGATACCACAGAAAGGCATTCTGATTGGGATCCAGGTAAGTGTGCCTGCGAAGCCATCTGCATGTGTGTAAGAGAGGCGGCAAGGGGTAGAAAGGAAGTCCATTGATTGGAGAAAGAAAAAAATGAAGACTACATTATTTAGAATTTGACTTAGTGAGAATTTACGAAAGGAAATGTTTGCTCTTGGTGGATTATCTGTCCACTTTTGTTTACTTTTTTTTTTTTTTTTAGTGAGACAGTTGGGGTTAAGTGACTTGCCCACGGTCACACAGCTAGTGAGTGTTAAGTGTCTGAGGCCGGATTTAAACTCAGGTATTCCTGACTCCAGGGCTGGTGCTCTATCCACTGCGCCACTTAGCTGCCCCCACTTTTGTTTACTTTTAAGTAAAAAGTTTGAAGATTTTTTACATTCTTCAGCAGAATCAAAGAACACAAAAAAATCATAGAAAAAATGTCTAACAAAGGGGCATTTATTCCCAAAGAACATAACTTGCATTTATATTTTTTGGGAAATTTAATTCTACAAGAATATTAACTTCCTCCCTCCCCTAAGACCAGGACATTAGACATCTGTAAAAATAATATAAATGGAGAGCCTTATAAAATGAAAAAGGCTTCTCTTAGTTTGTAATTTTGAATCTGATTGTATTTCTTTGGGCAAGGTAATCAATACATCTAATATAGGTTCTTAATTTGTGGTCCATTGGCCCCCAAGGGAGTTGGGAATAGATTTCATGAGGTCTATGAACTTGGACAGGAAAAAATTACATCTTTATTTCAATACAATTGATTTCCTTTATAATCCTATGCCTTTTATTTTATGCTTAAAAATATTGTTCTAAAAAGTTAACAAACTTCATCTGATTGCCAAAAGGTCTGAATGCGAAAGGTTAAGATCGTCTAATGTAAGGATAATTGCTTATGTTAAGAGATACAGTAGTCTGTTTTGCTCATAAATATTTTGAAGGTTGCTACATATTTCCCAACTGGTCAATTACTTTATTTTGTGATTAGATAATTCTAGGGTCCTATAAAACAATTGACACAATAGCCCTGCTGTGCTTTTAATAAGATGATGCCCTGCATTATTACTTAGAAATCAATAAAAACATAATTAAAATAGTACCAGATATTCTCTAGCTAGTAGGTGATTATTACAAAAATTGTCTCATTAGGGTGTCTTCATATAAATAAACTAGACTTAGGGGGCTGACTAGAGAGAGTAACAGCATCAAGGAGAAGTTTCAGAAGAGAACACCTTAGGATAGCTCTTCTTAAAAATTTTTGTTACTGATTTTTTTTTTACATCACAAACATTTCCAGATTATATCACTCAATGAGAGGTATATCATACTAACTACAAATGCAAAACAAACAAAATAATAATAACATTACCTGAAAGAACATGCATTAATTCACACCTGTGGCCCCACCATGCTCTCTATTTTTAAATAATTTTTTAATGAACAGAAATCTATTTTTCCCCAAACCCTACTCCATTGACAAAAAAAGATAAGAAATTCCAAATATGCTTAGTCAAGCAAAGCAAATTCCTTCATTAGCTGTATCGAAAAACATCCATGTTTCATTCTGCACCCTAAATTCATCACCAGTCAGTCAGGAGGTATTATGTTTCATCATCAGTTCTCTTTATTCATGGATAGTCATTTCATTGATCATAGTTCTTGCAGTTTTCAAAGATGTCTTCACAAATAACTATTGTCATATAAATTATTCTTCTGGTTCTACTTATTTAATTCTTCATCGGTTTATGTTAATTTTCATAATGTTGATGTTACAGTATAAATCATCATATTTCTACTAACTTCACTCTGCATCAGTTTAAGTTTTTCTATGTCTCTGTGACACCATTTATTTCCTCATTTCTTTTAGCACAGTAGTATTTCATCATATTCATATACCATTTAATTTATGGAGCCACACCTTATTTGATGGGCATGCCTTAGTTTCTAGTTGTTTTTGCCACCAGGAAAAAGACTATTATAAATGTTTTTGTACTTATAGGACTTTTTTTATTTCCCCAATATATTTTAGGTATAGACCACTGTGGTATAGCTGAGTCAAAGGGCATACTGTTTAGTAACTTTTTCTGAATAATTCTAAATTGCTTTCTAGAAAGGTTGCACAGGTCCACTCACAGTGCACTAACATGCATATTTTTCCATAGCTTATCTAACACTTATCATTTTCCTTTTTTTGGTTAGTCTTGCAAATTTTGGGGACATCTTTGAGTGAGGTAGCATCTCAAAATTGTTTTAATTTTCATTTGCTTTATTTTTTTTTCCCTTGAGAACTGCCTGTTCATATTCTTAGACCATTTATCAATTGGGGAATGGCTTTTATCTTTATACATTTGAATTTGTGACTTGTGCATCTTGGAAATGAAACCTTTATCAGTTTGCTGCAAAGATTTTCCCCCACTTAATTATTTCCCTTTTAATCTTAGTATTGGATTTTTGGAAGCAAAAAAAATCATTATAGGTAATCAAAATGATCTGTTTTATCTTCCTTTAATCCTTTCCCTTCCTTGGTCATGAACTTTGCTTCTATCCATATATCTGATAAATATTTTTCCATATTTTTCTAATTTATTTATTATGCCATTTTAAATATCTAAGTTTTATATCTATTTGGGGGCTTATCTTTGCATTATGTGTGAAGCATTGAAATCTAATTTCTTCTGAGCTGCTGTTCAGTATTTTAGTCTTAAAGGTACCCAAAAGGTGGGACTGAGCAGCCAAAGCAGAGGATAAAACGAGTTACTTGTAACTGCCAGTTTTAATGGCAGTTCAGAGACAATTTAAACCTTGTGCTAGATGCTTCACATCACAAGTAGGTTTTAAATATTATTCAATCTCAAGTATGAGAAAATTCGCCCAACATCTAGTTATGGTTTAAAGTTTAATGTGAGTATGCGGCTAGGTGGTGCAGTGGATGGAGCACCGGCCCTGGAGTCGGGGGTACCTGAGTTCAAATCCGGCCTCAGACACTTAAGACTTGCTGGCTGTGTGACCCTGGGCAAGTCACTTGGCCCCAGTTGCCTCACTAAAAAAAAAAAAAAAAAGTTTAATGTGAGGCCCATGAGCCTTCAAAGGAGACAAAGCCCCCAGAACAGCTCTTCACAACTAATAATCTTAGTGCTAGCATTTTAAAGCACCAGTTTAAAAAGGTAGTAATGTATAAAATTTGTCCTCATTTGGTTCTAGTGATTCCGGGAAATGGGAGGCAATATCTAATCTGAGTCATGCTAAGTATTTTTTGTGATTCAAACACCAGTTCTCATTTGAGTGAGCAGGATTTTTCTTTGTAGAAAGAAAACAAAAAAAAAAATATTGTGTTTTCTTAAACTTCGAAAAGCTCAAAGGGGGCTTCCCAAGGAAGGCTTACTTTCCAGTGCATTTTATTAACAAATCAATGTGCCAGCAGAAACAAGAGTTATTGCAAGAAACCTCCTTATGCCTCAGTATACATTGCTAGCAGGGGTTTTATCTTTAAATCACAGCATTTGAAAAAATTCTTAAAGAAATATCGAAAAGTTGAAGCTTGTGTTTTATGGCAGAATTGATCTGCACAACTGTAAACTAATAGAAAAGTACAAGAGTCTTTTTCCCCATCTAATATACACTATGTTGGAGGCAGGGATGATGGTCTCTCTTTGACATTAGGTAGTAATCTTTCATTTCCAGTGATTTAGATCAATTCTTAGTCTTGAATTTAAACGGGTGGGTTCAATAGACCTTACTAATGAGAAAGCCATAAGCAGCAAAATCACCAGGTATCTGCCTCAGTAATAGCATCATTAGCCACTTAACTTAACCACTTAACTACTTAAGCTACCGAACCCATCTTCACTTTTTTCCTAAGCTTTTAGTAATCGTTGGTCAAGTCACTGGCATTCTATTTTTTAGTTTGCTTTACAGTTTTTACCATTTAGTTTAATATGACTTATTTGACTTCATGTGAAGCCAAATGAACACATGAAGGACAAGCTTAAAAGGATGTAGGCTAGGGAGGTAACTATTTTAAGGTTAACCATTTAAGGGTTGAGTATATAATGAAGAGTAAGAAAGAACATACCTTTATCTCTTCAACTCCTTCCTCTTTTCTTCCCTCCTTCCTTTTCTCTCCTCTTCTCTCCCCTTTTCCCCTTTCTCTTCCCTCCCTTCCTCCCTCTAAAGCATTTGAAAGATACATTTCACATCTAAAAGTATAAGAATGTGTGAATTCTGACAGCATGGTGTAGTAGAAAGAACCTTAGTCTTAAAGTCAAAGGAACAGATTTTGAATTCCAGCTGTACTATTTTCTAGCCATATGACCCTGGGCCAGTCACTTAGCTGCCCCAGCCTCACTTTCCTTATGTATAAAATGGAAATAATAGCAAAAAACTACCTACCTCACATGATTATTGGGGAGAAAGGGGAAAATGTTGAAGCAGCATGTAATAGCTTTTATTTCTGTATTGTTTTAAGGTTTAAAATTTACCTAGATATTAACACACATATGTGTGTATATATATATATATCTCACATGTATATAGGTATATGTGTATACATAGACACATACACATACACATATATAATTTATGTATATATACATACACACATGCACATGCATACATACATAGTTACATGCATACACATACATACTATCCCCCTAGCAATGCTGTGAGGTTTGTGCTATTATTATCCCCATTATATAGATGAGGAAACAACACAAAGATTAAGTGACTTGCCCAGGGTCACACAGTTAGTAAATGTCTGAGCAGTATTGTGATAGAGCTGCCTTGAACCCCTACCTTGCAGGAACTAAGTCTTAAATTTTCAGCATAAGCATTTACACCTTGGAAATCGGCAGCTGCTACAAAGCAGGCCTTGATATATTATTTTTTTGCTTGTCTAAATTTAGTAATAATAATAAATAGAATTTAGAAAGGCTACTATGTGTCAGAGACTCTGCTGGGTGTGTCACAATTATTTCATTTTTTGTTTTCACAAGGTAGGTAGGTGATGTTATTATCCTCACTAAGAGATAGCTGCTGTTATTATCCCAATTTTACAGTTGAGGAAACAAGAGGTGAACCAAGGTTAAGTGACTTGCACAGGGTTACAAAGCTGTTAAGTATTTGAGGTTGGATTTTAACTCAGATTTTCCTGACTCCGAGGTTAAAGTGATGAAGAAAAAAAAATTGGGGGGGGGCAATGAGGGTTAAGTGATTTACCCAAGGTCACACAGCTAGCTAGTGTCAAGTGTCTAAGACCGGATTTGAACTCAGGCCCTCCTGAATACAGGGCCAGTGCTTTATCCACTCTGCCTCCTAGCTGCCCGAAGAAAATTTTTAATAATGCAGATTAAGCTTAAGAATATGTTATGAGGGACATCTAGGTGGCTCAGTGGATAAAACACCGGCCCTGGATTCAGGAGTACCTGAGTTCAAATCCGACCTCAGACACTTAATACTTACTAGCTGTGTGACCCTGGGCAAGTCACTTAACCCCAATTGCCTCACAAAAAAAAAAAAAAAAGAATATGTTATGAGTACATTTTTTTCCCTTTTTTGGAGAAATGGCTTTTAAACATTCACCAGCACAGTCCTGCATGTAGATCATCCTGACTCCATGTCAAGTGTTTTATCCATTGTGCCACCTAGCACCTTTAAAGAGATAATATGAATTGTTATCTACCAAGGCATCTGTCTTTTTAAACAGATTATTTTTTCAAGTTTATGTGGCAACAAAATTATCCTTAAGTTTACTTTAATATCATTGATCCCCCGCCCTTAGTATAATATCTTACATGCCAACTGAATTTAACTGTATTGCTGGAAGTGGGAAAATTGTTTTTGTTATAAACTTCTCTGCATTGCTATTTGACAATGAATTATTTACTCCAGTGTAGAACAAGAGTTCTTTGCATTACCCTCCCCCCATCTCCATCTCCCACCTCCCACCATTGGGCTATTCAGTGATGCCAATGTACTGGATAGCATCATCCTGACATCTGTGCTCCTTCATTTCTTGGAACAACAAAGCAAGCATTTCATCGGAAAATCCCAAATCCAAGTGATGGCGTGTCATGAATAGTCCTTTGTCCACGATGCAGAATTATTAGGGCAAGCATGTGGTAGTCAGTCCAGAAATCCCCTATATGAATGTTGCACAACTATTGGGGCAAGATCACTTATCTTTGTAAATCGCAGCCAACAATTGCATTAATGTGAACACTCTAATTTGAAGAAATGAAATTATTCCCTTTCCTTTGTGTAAAAAAAAAAAAACCACCCACAATTCCCAGCAAATAAATCAGCTTGTACTTTTCACCTTTGGTAACTAATGGTTCTTTACACAGGTATTTTCAATCAGCTTTTAAATCTGGGGCTACTCAGATGCAAGCTGACAGCTGTAATTTCTTTTTGTAGAAAGGCTGTTTTATGTGTCACAAGTGTTCAATACATGTTTGATAGAAGTTTATAATGCAGTTGTGAAAACCAACACCCCTGACCAGAAGGCAGAGTGATTCTCAGGCTGGGAACCTGCCGATACTGTCACGTTTGATATTTATCTTTTCCACTTGGGGTTCAGAAGTGAAACAACTTCATAATGAGGTTCTGGCTGTTGTCTGGAGGTCTTAGAAGAGGCACTTGTATTAGTACAAAGAGAGAAGGAGAAGGAGAAGGAGAAAGAAAGCTCCCACCCTAACATTACTTGTAGAGGATTTTCATGATGACCTCTGCCAAGGGCATTGCATTATCTAGGACTAGAAAAGAGCTGAATCTCTTCCTCAGAGAAGAGATGTATAAAGGTGAGGCGGTGGGTGATTTGGATCTTGGTGCAGCCAGAACTCCTTTCACCTAGAGGGTATAAAGGATGATCAGCTACCACGGTTTTATTGCAGAGGAACTCCCAAGAGATGCAATTTAGTATTCAATTAAAAACTCAAAATCAACAAATACTTATTAAACACCTGTCCCATACTCAGCAGTCTTCTAGGTGATGTGGAGGGTATAAGAGAGCAGTGTTATAATGCTTGTTTACCGGAGGTACGCCAAGCGATTTCAGATTCCAGGAGGACTTCAACAACATTTCTAAGTCCTTGTGCGGTGTTTTCTTTAAACTTGCATTGTCTCAGGAGTCCTCAAAATGCCATCTACCTAGATCAGGGGTAATCAACTTCTTTTGGGTCATGGACCTGTTTGGAGCCTGTTGAAACCTATGAATTCTTTCTCAAAATAATGTTTTTAAACTTATCAAATACAAAGGATTACAAAGGAAAACAACGATATTGAAATATAGTTATCAAAATAGTAAAGATTCCAAGTTCACAGACTCCTTTTGGGTCTGTAGACTCCAGTTTTATCTGACGTAAAGTTTTAGACCTAGAAGATTCTTTAGAGATTATTTAGCCCTTCACCCTCATTTTATACATGAGAGGATGAAGACCAGGTGACTTGCCTAAGGTCACATAGCTCGATGATAGCAGAGGCAGGATCAGATCCCCCATCTTCAGAATTTGTTGTTATTTCTCCTGTCCCATGCTGCCAGACAGTTTTCTGCCCTATTCTTTAAATCTCTCTACAGAATATTAGTGCACTGTCTCCTTCATTAAATTGTTCCAGTATCTCTAACAACTTTTTCTCTCAGGAAATTTGTCTTACATCTAACCTAAATCCCTCCTGCTTCCATTTAATCCCACTTTGTTCTGCTGTATCCTCAATGGAAACAGAAAGCAATCTAGTCACTGTCCTTTATAGTATTAATTTATTTTCTGGAAGACCACCTCCTTTAACCTTTCCTCCCAGACTCAATTTATCAAGTCTTTCATCACATAAAGAAGCATATTAAGGATTGAAAGAGCCCCAGAGCTTATAAGCAAGCTAGATCTGAAGGGGACATGGGGATTTTATTTAAGCTTTGCTGTCCTCAAAAGGCCTTATAAGTAAATATCAGGAGGGGTGTTTTTAGGGTAAAATTGATAAACACTAGTAAAATATTGAAATATTTGCTTAAATCATTGCTATATGGTTTCTGATGTGGTCTCCAGCTTTTCCACTTAGCATAATAGCTTATCTACCATAATGGGAATTTAACTGGAGGAAGGATGGGCCTGGCCATGGATGGCTAGAACCCAGAAATTGGGCATACTCCCAGGGTTAGAGCAGGTAATGTGAAACACGCCAGAAGTAGACAGTAGGAGGGTGTTCATACAGGTGGGCAGAAGGTGTCTTGGCTTTAGCCATAGGCAACAGGTAGATTTCACAGATGATAGGGTACAGAATAAGAGGAGTCAGAAAATAGGAATAAATATAAGTAAGTATCTTGGAAACTGAGAATAAGTTAACAAATATCTAGCCATGGGAATTAGGCTTCCAGGGTAGGACTCTAGGCCTTGTTATAAAAGAACCAGGGTTGGAGCAGCTAGGTGGCACAGTGGATAGAGCACTGGCCCTGGATTCAGGAGGACGTGAGTTCAAATCCAGCCTCAGACACTTGATACTTACTAGCTGTGTGGCCCTGGGCAAGTCACTTAACCGCAATTACCTCACCAAAAAAAAAAAAAAAAAAAAAGAACCAGGGCAGAAGTAGGAAGAAAAGCAGGTGAGATGTAGGGCCCTTGTCTGGGAGAAACTAGAGTTCTTAGTAAGGACTCAGTCATGAGGATCCCAGTTACTTGAACTGAGCTTGGTTAAAGGGGAGTAAGACAAGAGTTTGGTTACCATAGACTGGGTAGCAGCAAGGCTGAGTCAATGCTGAATCTTGGAGTCATTGACCTAGGACATTTGAGATCTTCTCTAACTAGGGACAAGATAGATAATCCCAGAGTAATGTAGGCCAAGGATGAATTTACTTGTAGGGGTTAAATGGTTTCAACTGAGAAGATATGAAGTATACTGGAAGGACAAGGACTTCAGCAGACCATTATAATATCCAGGCTCCCTCTATTTTAGTTCTCTGTTGTGTGTATTTTTAATTTACAAAAATGAATGACATCCATTTTAAATGGAGAGATAGTGAGCTATTTATAAAGGTATAAGAATTTTGTTATAGAAACCTAGATAATGAGCACAATTTTAAAAAATATCTCAATTGAAATAGTATGAGTTTCCATGGAGCTACTTTTAAATGGCCTGTGAGCAAATATCTGTCCATATGGGAACACATTTTATTTTGCTTTGCTCATTTGAACAGAGCACCTTGCTAAGGAGGTGTGGTCATGGTTTAGAGTACTATATTTCCTTTTTTCTTTTTCTTCGCCTCTGTCTACACTGCCTGTCTAGGGAATGCACACTCTAGTCATAGCTATTAGCTTAGACAATGCCAATGAATCCTCTCAAATTCAGGAAAACAACCAAAATCATATGATGTTGAGTAAGGTGTGTCATCTTCATGGATTATAACAGTAATTCTAATGGCTTTTTCTCCATCAAGTCTATTCCCTTTCCAATTCACCATCTGTATGGCCGCCATATTGATATTTCTGAAGCAGACACCTCAGCGGGTCGCTCTGTTACAGAAAAGCTTCCTATTTCCTCTAGGATAAAAGACCAAGTGCTCTGTTTGGCCTTTAAAACCCTTTACTACCAGGCTCCAGTCCATCTTTCTTATTTCCTTCCAGTTAAACTGGCCTCCCTGTGATTCTTTGGCCATGGCCTTCCATTTCTTGCTTCCATGTCTTTGTAGAGGCTGCCCCCTAAGATAAGGGTACACTCTCTCCTCATTTCTGCCTCTTAGCATTCTTAAATCTTTCAAAGGCTCATCTCAAGTACCTCTTCCTGCATGAGGCTTTTCACAATACTCCCAGTTGCTAAAGTTAACGATCACTTTCCCCCTCCAAAATGATGGGACATTTTAATTTTTTATACTTAAAATTTAAACATATGCATTAAGATTACTTTGTTTTTTGGTGGGGCAATGAGGGTTAAGTGACTTGCCCAGGGTCACACAGCTAGTGTCAAGTGTCTGAGGCTGGATTTGAACTCAGATCCTCCTGAACCCAGGGCCGGTGCTTTATTCACTGTGCCACGTAGCTGCCCCAACTATTTTGTTTTTGATCTTTTGAATCCCCATATACAGAGTCTGGCACAAACATGTTTGTTGAAAGATTAAATGAAAAGAGAGCACGACAAATTAAAAAGAATGATTGTATGCTATTGACTTTTATGAAGGATACAAGGATAGGGTCTGAATCATGATTACATTGGCATGGGGAACTCTTGTGTAAGGAAACTAATTCCTTTTACCAATATTGATTGGTACCTTCCTGCAACTTATAGTTGTAGAAAATTGCCTAGAAGACTGAGAGGTGCAAACTATCCCTATGTCATATAGTCATAATGTGTCAGAGACATGATTTGAACCTGTCTTCCTGACTCCAAAGCTGCTTCTGTATCTATTATACCACACTCCCTTTTATGATATTATGGGGAAACTTTATATTGTAGATAATGAACTACTGAGCTTGAGTATGCTATAGGTAACTTATTTAAAAAATCTTTTTTCAGCATTCCTTCCGTCCTCAATTCCTTGGTGTTGCTGAACAACTACATAATGAAGGTTTCAAGGTATGTTATTTTAATTTATTATTTTTTCTTCCAAGCTGCTTTTTTTCAACACAGAAAATCTGGCCAGGAACCAGAACATTGGCTTCTGCCTGTAATGAGAACCTCCGGGAAAAGCAACAGGGCCAAACCATTCCCTTTCAAGCTGAGAGAAGAAAGGCTTTGGTATCACCATCTTGGTATGCCCCAAACTTGAATAAATTCAAATAGATGGCAGGGACAGCCTTTAAGTTCTAAAAATAGTGATCATTAGCTAAATGAGAGTTGGGAGACTAAAAACTCTGAAACATTCCAGAAATGTGTGTTTAAACAAGTGAACAAGGTGTAGTAATAAAATGCTAACGTATTTCCATATTTTTCCCCTTCTCCTTTTCTTGGTTACACAGGGAATAATGGTTGCTAGATGTTACAGGTACAAGCAAAGGCCCATTATAATGGATGCCATCACAAAAAGAGGTTCTTTGGAGCAAAGGCATTTCCATGGCTGGCCCACAGCAACTGTGCTTTGTTGATCTGATTACAATGAATTCTCGATAGCAAATAACAAAAGCTTTCTCTGGTCCCTATCCAAAACAGCCTGTATTATGAAAGGATCTGATTATGTGCTATCAGCAGGTGGGGAGAGAGGGACTAGAGAAGGGAGCAGAGCTGAATCTGAGCTGTTTATTACTTTATTTATTGTTCCGCCTGTGTTGTAATAGTACTGACTGTTCCATATATTCTCAGCCTTTACCTTCTCTAACACTGAAATCACCTGGGCCTATTCAGCCCTAAAAGTCTAAAAGACCCAAGTCACCTTCCCTTACCCTGCTGGGAACACTTGTTTTACTTGTTACTTCACCATAGAGAGACAAGTAGTTTTTTCTTTTTCTTTTTCTGCTATACAGATTGAAAATGTTTTTTTTTTTAATATGGTGTATTCATTATAACAAAATCTCACTACAACAAAATAATTAGGATGGTCCATAGAGATTGTTGTAACAAACTCTGAGGATAATGAGCTGACCTGAGCTATGCATTAAAAAGCCTGCTTTTTAGTATTAGAACATCCTGACAGTTATTTTGTTCCTTGAAAATATTGACACAGAGGAATAGTTCTAGTTTCCAAGAGATTAATTAATTTATGGAAATTATTAAACAGCCAAAAGAGAGAACTCATATGAGGAACTTAGAGGGTATTTCTATCCTACTTAATGTAAGTCCCACAGCCCTTGGAGAATTTGGTACATCTGGCTTAAATTAAAGAAACCCAAATTATAAATGTCTAAACTCGCCAAACAGACACAGAAAGGGATGAGTTATTTTCCCTTTCATTAAAGGATCAATTACTTTACAAAAGTGCTTACTATGCTTTTCCTTTAAAGTGCCCTGGAATTGAATTTATTGGGAATACCTGGCTTTTCTACCCACCTCAAGCACTAACTGCTGTGCATGTTATCCCTCTGACCTCAGTTTCCACATCTGTAAAATGAGCATAATAGTATTACCCTCAGGAATGTTGTAAGAGTCAAATAAGATAACTTACAGAAAGCACTTTGTTTACCTTAAAGTACTTTACAAATTCTAACAATTTTCCCTTATTATTGTTAGAGTCAACTGTCTATGTATATATTTAAACTGATTTGATTTAGGGAAATATGATTTCTGCACACAGAAATCAGCATGGGCCTGAGTTTGTCAGGAGAGAACTGTAATCATTAGGGCTCTATGTCATCACTCATGTCCCCAGTTTTCAATAATTACATCAGATTTTCCCCTTTCTAATTAAATTGCAAGAATTTTAGCACTAAGAACATGTTGGTATCTGGGCTCCTTGATATGTTCATTGATCATTTGTAATGCCCACTCTAAACTGTTTCCTTTCTTTTCAAATACAGCTCTTTGCCACTGAAGCAACTTCAGATTGGCTCAATGCTAACAACGTTCCAGCTACCCCTGTAGCATGGCCATCTCAGGAGGGACAGAACCCCAGCCTTTCTCCTATCAGAAAGTAAGTATTGAGCCAAGTTTGAGCTGTTGGGAAGGTCTTCTTAGAGACCTAAATAAGAATAGGTTGGGCCTAGGAATTAGTATTTGGGATTCATTATAAAGATTTGAAGCTTACTCTTTATGATTGGTCCTTTTAAATGAGGAAAACTCACTGATTATTATTATTATTATTATTGTTGTTGTTGTTGTTGTTGTTGTTGTTGTTGTTATTTGCAGGACAATGAGGGTTAAGTGACTTGCCCAGGGTCACCCAGCTAGTAAGTGTCAAGTGTCTGAGGCCAGATTTGAAGTCAGGTCCTCCTGAATCCAGGGCCAGTGCTTTATCTACTGTGCCACCTAGCTGCCCCCCTCATGTATATTCCTTTGGGCAGAGTACCCAAAGGTGAGGGTATAATTCCCTATATGGACAGAGGAAGGGAAAGGGAGAGGGAGAAGAAGCTGCTTTGCCCAGCTGAAGCAGCTGGTATGAAATGTTTGAGAGACACTTTTCTACATATACATACAAAATCCAGGATAAAGTGGGTTCAAGCTAAAAGAGCACATGTAGGGCAGCTAGGTGGCACAGTGGATAAAGCACCTGCCCTGGATTCAGGAGGACCTGAGTTCAAATCTGACCTCAGACACTTGACACTTACTAGCTGTGTGACCCTGGGCAAGTCACTTAACCCTCATTGTCCAGCAAAAACCAAAAAAACAGAAACAAACAAAAACAAAACCAAAAAATAATATTATACATTTCATGGTAAATTAAAGTCTCATTATAAGCCATCTTACTCTACTACGGACTTGATTTTACTGTGAATCAATGTTTATTGTGTACACAGTAATGTAGAGCCCAACAATATGGCAGCAGTTCAGAGCAGGAGTCAAGAAGACCTGGGTTGGAATTCTGCCTGACACTCACTGGCTCTGTGATCAAGCCACGTCATCCCTTTGGGTCTCATTTTTTCTCATACATAAATGACAACACGGTCTAATATTTTCCTCACAGGATTTGGTAAGACTCAAATGAGTTACTATATTTAAAGTGCTCGTAAACATTCAAACCATTTATACAACACTGGATTTGTGATCTCATCAATATAGACACCCCTCCAGTGATACATGTCATAGCCCCTCCACGTTTACCTATCCTGTGAGCAACACATTAAAGTGATATGGACCAATATATCAAGTGGGAACTCCTGTTTTGTGTAAGCCATTGTTCCAGGTGCTGTGATGATGTTGTTTGCCATTTGATTATAGGGATTGGTATTCCCTAGGGGAGGGTAAGATTTTATAGGATATATTCTTTCCAGCTCAGTGTGCATACCTTCAGAGGTATCATTTCCATTCATGTTAGTGGGATTGTGTGGCAGACATACAACACACCTAGTTAAGAATATACATTCAGTCAGACAATTTTATTACTGCCTACTGAAGAGTTGTCATATTGTATACAGAGTGATATGCTTTGAGTTAGGGCCCCTGGAGGAGTCAACCTGTAAATCATGGTTAAATATAGGCAGAAAAGGATGGCTTTGTATCTGCACCTCAGTTTCCCTGCCTGCATTTTATGTCCTGCTTGGATAGGACTTTATCAAACAATAATTAGTATAACTTCATATGATTTGACATTTAAATGTCTCAGTCTGTGGCATCAAGGAAGCAGACAAATAGAGAGTTTAATTCAAAATCAGGTTACTTGCTTCTTCATGCCATCTGCTAAGAGCCACTGGACTAGCAGGCAACGAAGCAAAGCTAATGCTGAGAAGGGGAGGAGTGTTCTTTTCTTAGAGAGAAATAATGTCCTTGGGAAACAATGAATTGTCCATCATGTTATCAATCACTTTATTGTAGAATATTAGTGTATTGAACAGAAAGCAACTCCTATCACACTTTCATTTGAGTGTCTTTCGGGAGCATAAGGATAAAAGTATAACTACTATTCTCACAGAAACAATTTCAACCTTTAGTTAGGGATATAGGAAACTGGATGGAAGTAGGGTCCCTGTGAAATTAATTTAAAAGGTCAATCAAATAGTCATGGACATTTATTACTACATGCAAAGCAAACATGAGGGGCAGCTAGGTGGCGCAGTGGATAGAGCACTGGCCCTGGAGCCAGGAGGACCTGAGTTCAAATCCAGCCTCAGACACTTAACAATTACTAGCTGTGTGACCTTGAGTAAGTCACTTAACTCCAGTTGCCTCACCAAAAACAACAACAACAAAAAAACAACCAACCAAACAAACAAAAACCAAAGCAAACATGATCCCGTGTATCTTCAGTGGGGTGTAATAGGAAAAAAACATTGAACTAGGATTTGGAGTGCTAGGTTTTAGTCCTCTATGTGCCTGGCACAAGGGAAATGTTGCCCTGCTTATTAGCTGTGGAGTCCTGGGAAAATCCTCTCACCCTTTTAAGCCTCTGTTTTCTCATCTGTCAAACAAGGGGATTAGACTAGATGCCTTCTAAGTTCTCTTCCAACCCTAAAACACTATGATCCCATGAATTGGTGATTTAGCTTTACGGCGACTTACTGTGCTACCCTCCTGTGATTCTCATATTTCTTGCCCCATCTCTTCCTGTGTAGGTTGATAAAAGAGGGAAGCATTGACCTAGTCATTAACCTTCCCAACAACAACACCAAGTTTGTTCATGATAATTATGTAATCCGCCGGACAGCTGTTGACAGTGGAATTGCTCTGCTCACTAATTTCCAGGTATGTTTTCCCATTGGGATAAATTTATTACATTTCTAACACTCATTGTTTTTGACCAAGTGTCTTTTTTATTATGACAATTATTTAAAATGTTTTTACATATATCACAAAGTATATGCAAATCTGTTTCCTCTCTTCACAGTGCTCAGACCAGTGAGGTAATTTTAAAATATGGCTTTCAAGTGATTATGCCAACAATGAAGGGCTCTGGCCAAAACTGGGGGATGGATAGATTACCTATTAGAGAAGCCCTCAAAGTCAGGATCTAGTCCCCACCTCTAGATCATACTATCTCCTGTGACCCTGAGCAATGAATTTAATCTCTTAGTACTATACTTAAGAAACTCTCTAAGACCATAAATGGCAGAAAAGCTACTGATCTCAATTGGTAAAAGGAATTTCCTCACCTTGGAATTCCTATAGCTATGAAAGAACAGGTCCAGTCCCTTTTCTTATGCCTATCTGCCTATAAAACCTTAAATAATTCACAAAATACAAAAAAGATGGAATGTGTTGAAAGAGAGACAAGCTTTAGATGCAAAGTACCATTCAAAAACCTAGCTGTTAGTCATACTTGGAGCCAAAACATAGTCTAGTTACAAGGTTCAATTCATTGAGAATGACTTTGTCAGGTATGGCCAATTTCACTTGGACATAGTCTTCTAAATCTATCAGAGAGGGGGATTTTTTTAGAGACTCATTAAACCCATCATATTGCATTTTTTCCTGACCCACTTTGAATCTTTATGGTAGATGAGAGAGAAGGGAGAAAAGTAGATATTCATGGTGAACTCTAGAATGTAGGAGAAAATTCTAATTAAATAAAAATTTGACTCTCTCTCATTTCATGATCCTTTAAAAATTGGGATCAGCAACACTGACAGCTTCTGTCTTAATTCATTAAGCATCCACTATCATGTCATTAGGAATACTAAAGTGTATGGGGGTGCCTCTCTTTCCAGGTGACCAAGCTCTTTGCTGAAGCCATGCAGAAATCTCGCACTGTGGACTCCAAGAGTCTTTTCCACTACAGACAATACAGTTCTGGCAAAACCGCATAAAGGAGCAAGCCACTCTTGTGAAATCTCAGAGCCATGTGTCTGTTCGCTGATGGACGCACAGAATCCCAGACTTTGATCCCCCAACAGAGAACCAACTCTCTTTAGGCCAAATTGTGTTGTGTCAGTTTCCTTGGTTGTGTCCTTAAAAAGCTTTATCTTTCTAGTTAGATAGTTGTCAGTCATTCTGTCAAGTCCTTGGACTGTGAGCTCTTCTCAATTCCTTCTTGCTTTTCATGAGAGCCTACCCCATGAGTAATGCCTTATTTGGGGCATACACATAATCCAGTCCATACCCCTCCTTGGCAGCTGATATTCATTATGTGGCAAACCCAAATCATTGGTAGCATAATGGCTGAATGAAAGAATGCTTCTCATGGGTTGCTCCATCTTCTTCGCTATTTTTTCTACTTGAAGACTCTTGCTGAGAATCATCATCTCTAAATAGCCTCTGCTTCACTCAGGTGTCTTTTGTCTTTTAAAAATTGAGTATGCTGGGGCAGCTAGGTGGTGCAGTGGATAGAGCACCGGCCCTGGATTCAGGAGGACCTGAGTTCAAATCCGGCCTCAGACACTTAACAATTGCTAGCTGTGTGACCCTGGGCAAGTCACTTAGCCCCAATTGCCTCACACACACACAAAAAATTGAGTATGCTACCCACACCTCATTTCCCTGTCATATAGTTTTATTCTATGTCTCCTTCCATCATTCCTGAATAGCAAAGTTAGTATATTTCTTCCTTACAGTAATCATTCTCCACCTACCTAGTGCATCTAGTGATACCACAATCTCTTTTCAAGGTATTGAATTTGATAAGTGTGACAGGAGGTCTTTAAAGTATAGAATTCTTTAAAGGACACAAATTTGCAGCCCCTTTGTGGCTGCATATGTCAGAAATAAAGCAGCTGGGTTTTTCTTTCTTTTCTTTTCTTTTCTTTTTTGGTCCATTTGTTTTTAACCTTGGCCTAGTGTATTCTTTTGCAATTGACAGATTTATAGGTTTTCCTTCTACCCACAGCCTCCCTGGCCGTGGCAACTCTTTGGAATCTCTCTGAAGTTCCAGTTCAGTCCCTAGAGATTATACCTTCTGTGTACCTGGTGAATCCCATGCTGTGTTGTCTTATACACAGTTTAATCCTAAAGTCTCCCTCCATTCCTTCTACTTTACCAGAAAGGGCAGAAAAGCCCATCCCACATGGCAGTCTTTGGGGGTTTTGAACGTTTTGTATTATTAAAACTGCTTTGATTGTTAACATTGAAATAAAATGCTATTGAACAGAAGTTAGAAGAGTGTCTTTGCATTTTTTATCTTATACTAAATCAGTTTCTTTGACCAGGATCAAATCACTTATTTATTCTCTATACTAATCAGTACATGGTGGGAGCAAACGGTTGTTCATAATAATAACCGTGAATATTTGTGTTCTCTATTCCAGATGATTTTTCATTCACTCCCCCATGCTGCTGGTAATCCTTATGATAAAATATTATTGTACTGAGTGGTTATATAACACCCTGATTTTTACTACCATTCTCTTTGATACTGCTATTATTTCTAATTACACAATTATATTATAAAGGAAAATTCAAAGTTATAGATGATATATAGCAAATAGAAACAAAAAATCATCACCATCAGAAAACGCATTATGCTGGCTACTGTTTATACCAACTGGCATTATAAGATAGCCATTAGCCCTTAAATAACGTTATACCATATTAATCTAAGTTTCATGTATAAAAATAAATCAAAGGATATAATAATTTAAACTTCACTTATATTTCTCCTAATAGCCTTGTGACATAGGTGGAAGAGGTATCATTTATAACTATTTCGTAGAGAAAAAAACTAGAAAGCAGAAAGAATAACTTACCAAGGGGACAGAGATTGTTAGAACTCAGCTTCTGCCTGATTCAGTGCTCATTAGGCCAGTGGTTGCCATATAAAGAATCCCTCCACATAGACCAAACAGCAGTATGGTATAACACCCTTGTATTTGGCATCATTTTACATAGTAATAATAGTAATTTAAAAGTTACTCTCATATTATGATGGCCTTCATGGTTGCTGTTTTACTTCTCTATTTTTTATTTCACTTTCTCTTATTCACGTGATCTTAGTATTCCAATTCCATGACACCAGTAGCATTTCTTGTAGAGTGAGGAAGGAGGCACTAAGTTAACCATAGGGAAGATGAAGGTCTCAAACTAATTGGTGACTGAAGGCCAATAATACTGTCTTTCACCAGTCCAACTGGTTCATCACGTCAACATCCCCCAAACCCAACATCGTGGAATCTTTATTGGTAGCTTGGAAGAGCAGAAAGAGAAAATATACCCTGATCCTTTGACTATGTTAATCTAACTTGCAAAGTCCCCAGTTACCTTGGTAATTCTTATTCTCATTCATTTCCCCACCTGCTGAAAAGCTCTGCTTTTCAATCTTTCTCAGACATGGACAGTCATGGAGCCAGAGGGGTTGAAAATTTTATTGTACTAATGGATACTATTTCAGAGAGGATGAGAAGAGCTGGTGTACTTCAAGCAGAGATCGAATGAGCATTTATTTTTACCATGTTACATAATTTTAGAGTTCAGAAGTACCTTTGAACAACCTTCTAGTCTATTCCAAACCAGAGAGCAATCGCTGGTACAACACACTTCACAAGTGGGCATCCAACTTCTGTCTGAAGAAAGATTCATCAATCATTCAGTCAGCAAGCATTTAATAGATGCCAGGCACTGTGCCAAGTGCTGGGAATAAAAAGGAAAGGAGGAGAGCAGCTAGGTGTCACGGTGGATAGAGCATCGGCCCTGGAGTCAAGAGGACCTGAGTTCAAATCTGGCCTCACATACTTAACACTTACTAGCTGTGTGACCCTGGGCAAGTCACTTAACCCCAATTGCCTCACCAAAAAAATAAAATAAAATAAAGAGGAAAGGAGAATGCTTCTTGCAGAAGATGGGACATTATAAATGGGTTATATGGTTGGAGCAGATGACCTTTAGGGTTGTTATGTCTATGGTTCCATGATTCTGCCAGGCTTACATAAGCAACCACCTCATATCTCAGAAGAGGCCATACCTTGAGTCAATGCATTAGTTGTGCCAGCTAGATGGTGCCGTGGACAGAGCACTAGGGCTGGAGTTAGGAAGAGCTGAGATAAAATTCAGCCTCAGCTAACTGTGCGAGACCCTGGGCAAGTTACGTAACCTTTGTCTTAGTTGCCTCATCTGTAAAATGGGGCTAAATAGTACCTTCATCCCAATAATTTCATGGGGATAAAATTAGATATTTGTTAGAACACTTTGCAAACCTTAAAGCACTAAATAAATACTATTATTAATATTATTATTTATTAGTGAGGTTTGGTGTCTGGTGTTTTATCCCAAACCTATTGCTTTGTTGCATTAATATATTAACCGCCAAATTCAGTTCACACACATAACAAAATATTCATAGCTATGTGAATATTTATTAATATTTGCACACTTTATTCTTAGTTAACTATCTATACAATATGTCTCATGTGTTTTTATTCAAGGGACAGGTCAGGAAGGCACAGATAGTGTCCTCGGTCCAGGAGAGCACTCTCTGAATCTTGAATGTAAGGCTTACATTGGAATAGGAGGTGGAAATCACATACTAATTTTGGGATATTTATGGAGCATGTAATTATTCAGCCTATAACCTTCTTGATCCAAAAGTTATTGGAACTAATCTCACCAAAACTATTAATTTCACTTGGGTGTCAGTTGCTGCCAGAAGTGGTTGTAGACTCTTGTGGTGAAGACGAAAGTCTTCATAAACCTAATCGCTCAATAAGCATTTATTAAACATCTACTATAAGAATTAAAATTAAATGGTACTGGGAAAAGCTTACTGTAGAAAGTGGTATATAGCTAAATCTTTAAGGAAGTTAGGGAATCCAGGAAGCAGAAATGAAGAAGAGAATTTCAGAAATGAGGGACAGCCAATGAAAATGCTTGGAGTTGGGGGATGGAGTGTCTTGTGTGAGGAATGACAAGGAGGCCAGTGTCATTGGATCACTGTGTGTGTGTGTGTGTGTGTGTGTGTGTTGTAAAGAATTAATTGTTATTTGAGGTTTTTATGCCTTGGTGAGCACTGGCCTGGGGCTCTGCAAACCGCACGGTGCTCCACCCACTGGTTGTAGCCCTTGCCAGGGCTCTGGCACCTCACATCATCACCACTCGCTGACGCCTACAAGGGCCTGGCAAAATTATAATGATTGGAAGCCTAGTGAGGGCTGGGACTGTGTGGGGGTGTTTCTAGGTTTGGGGGAGGAGAATTGGGCATTCTAGGTGGAAGCTGGAGAGCGACAGGCGTTCTGCTGCATATTTTCAGCTGATTCCTGGGCAGTGGTATTTTTCAGGTATTATAATTTCCCTTTCCCCATTTTTATTTCCTTTCCCTTGATCCTACTGATCCTGTTTGTGTGTGTGTGTTTTTTTTAAGTTCGTTCTTGTTAAAATAAATCTTGTTCTGTTTTGAGGGAGGCTGCCGGTTTCCTTCCTTGCCCCAATATTGCGGCGAGCCGCTTACCTAGTACTCCCCAATTAAAAATTGGTCCCCGCAGTGTATGGGGGAGAGAGAGAGAGAGAGAGAGAGAGAGAGAGAGAGAGAGAGAGAGAGAGAGAGAGAGAGAGAGAGAGAGAAAGAGTCAGGTATAAAATTACTAGAAAGGATAGGTAGGTCCAGGTTATGAACTGCTTTGAATACCTAAGAAGGTAATCTATGAATACCCAACAAGGGATTTTATATTTGATACTGAAAGTTATAGGGATTCACTAGAGTTTATTGAGTTGGGTGGTGACACGGTCAGATTTTAGGAAGATCACTTTGGCACCTTAATGGAAGATGGATTATAGTGAGAAGAGACTTCTGGCAGTGAGGCCAACCAACAAGCTATTAGAATATTCCAGGTATGAGGTGATTAGAACCTGTATCAAGGTGGTAGCAGTGTCAGATGACATATATGAGAGATAAAATTGAAGGTAAAATTGACAGGTGTTAGCAATAGATGGTGGGTGAGAGAGAAGAATAGTTGAGGTTGTGAGTCTGGGTGAGTGAGAGGAGAGTGGTATCCTAAACAGTAATATAGAATTTTTGAAGCCAGGAGGGTATGGAGGGAAGGAGAATGAGTTCAGTTTTTGATATGTTGAGTTTAAGTTGTCTATAGGAACCAGGCTCAGTGAGAACAAGAAGAGTTTTACTAGCTGTTCATAAATATGGGAAAGGAAAAGGTTTAAGATTAAATGGATTTTATTGCCTATGCAGCGGGCATCCAGAGAGCTCAGTGAAAGGAATGAGTAGCTTTAGAAGGGGACATATGAGGGATTGACTTGAGGAGAATAGGAATAAGAGATTGGGTAAAAGAGGGCAGAGAAGAGGGTTGGAACCAGATATACATACTGTGATGGAATGGCATTTCTCCTATCCCTTAGGGAATAACAGGCAGGAGAACTGAGGCAATGCAATGATGTTTTCTTTCCTTACTTCAAAAGCAAGAGACAAGTGTGAAATGTAATGACATTGGAACTCATGACACGATTGCTCCAAAAACATCTAAATAATGCCATAGGACTATGCCCGGAGCAGCAAAACTCACAGAAGAATGTGCTGAAATCATCTTCTAACCAAGAACGGCTTGGAAATTCAGAAGTAGGGAGCAGCTGTGCTGATACAGGAATGGAGCCCAACCCCACAGTCACCCTGACACAGATCCAGTCCTAGGAAGGCCTCACCAGAGAAGGAGACCCCCAGAGCCTCTGAATCAGCTGAAGTGCCAGTGTCATCTGGAACTAAGCTCACAGCTTGGTGAGAGGGCTGAGCCCTTGGCAGTGGGGAGACTACAAGGGTCTATGCTGGTGCTGAGGCAGAACTTGGGTTTTTCACCCCTGCTGAGAACCAGGAGGTAGGCTTGAGCAGCAGTGGCCCAGGTGGGGGAGGGGCACAGGCTCATCAGAGCTGACAACCACAACACACAAAGCTGGTTGATTAGCAGGTTGGTCTGGGGTCATTTATGGACCAGGAAACAGGCCAGGTGAGTGAAGAATCTGATCCTCCTTAAATCATACCACCTGGGACTTCTGAAGCTTGGGATACTGCAGCCTGGAAACAGCGCCCCACTTTAAGGAGCTAAAAGTCAAGTAAAAGAAAGGCAAGATGAGCCGACAGAGAAAGGTGAGGACCATAGAAAGTTTCTTCAGTGACAAGGAAGATCGAGGTGCACCCTCAGAGGAAGATGTCAATGTCAGGGCCCCTATATCTAAAGCTTCCAAGAAAAATATGAATTGGTCTCAGGTCATAGAGGCGCTCAAAAAGGACTTTCAAGATAAAGTTAGAGAGGTAGAGGAAAAAATCAAAAGAGAAATGAGGGTGATGCAGAAAAGACATGAGAAAAAAGTCAACAGCTTGAAAAGTCAAATTGGTCAAATGGAAAAGGAGGTATAAAAGCTCTCTGATGAATATAATTGCCTAAGAATTAGGCTCGAATAAATGGAAGTTAGTGACTTTATGAGAAACCAAGACACAATAAAGCAAATCCAAATGAATAAAAAATATAGAGGGCAACGTGAAATATTTTCTTGGGAAAACTGCTGAACTGGAAAATAGGTCCAGGAGAGATAATTTGAAAATTATGGGTCTACCTGAAAACCATGATCAAGGAAAGAGTTCAGACATCATCTTCTAAGATATTCTCAAGGAAAATTGCCCTGAAATTCTAGAAGCAGAAGGTAAAATAGAAATTGAAAGAATCCACTGATCACCTCCAGAAAGAGATCCCAAAAGGAAAACAGCTAGGAATATTATAGTCAAATTCCAGAGCTCTCAGGTCAAGGAGAAAATATTGCAAGCTTCAAAAAAGAAAGAATTCAAGTACTGTGTAGCCCCAGTCAGGATAGCACAAGATCTAGCAGCTTCTACATTAAAGGACCAGAGGGCATGGTATATGATGTTCCAGAAGGCAAAGGAATTGGGATTACAACCAAGAATCACCTACCCAGCAAAACTTTGTGTAATCTTTCAGAGGAAAAATGGGATTTTAATGAAAAAGAGGACTTTCAGATATTTGTGATGAAAAGACCTGAACTGAATGGCAAATTTGACTTTCAAATACAAGACCCTAGAGAACCATAAAAAATTGGAGTTAGGGGACATACCTGGGGTCATGCAGTAGGTGACTGTCTTGTGTCTGAGGCTGGGTTTTGGCTGGGATCCCCCTGGGTCCAGGGTGGATGCTTTGTCACCTATCTGCCCCATGATGACATCTTTAGGGTTAAATTGAGGGGTGGCTGGAATGTACTGGGGGAGGGGGAAGGGCAGAGGTGAAATCCTACATGAAAGAAACAGGAAAGGGCTTATGGAGTGGGAGAAGAGATGGGGGAAGAACAAGACAGTAAATGAACTTTACACTCACCAGAAAAGGCTCAAAGACCTTAAACTCATCAGAGTTGCCTCAAGGAGGAATTAACATATACAGACAACTGGGTGGAATAATCTATTTAATCTGGGCAGTAAATGAGCCTAACACTCATCAGAATTGGCTCAAAGACCTCAATCTCATCAGAATTGGCTCAAGGAGGGAATAACATACACACTCAATTTCCCTTCAGGAAAATAGGAGGGGAAGGGGATAAAGAGAGGGGGGCAAAAGAAGGAAGGACAGATTGGGAGAGGGGACAGATAGAAACAAATCCCTTTTGAAGAAGGATGGATGAAAGAAGATGGATAATAGAATAAATATCATGGGGAAGGGAATAGGATAGAAGGGAAACAGTTAACAATAGTAATCATGAAAAAGAGAAAAGGGGGAAAAATTTTACAAAAAATATTTATAGCAACTCTTTGTGGTGGCTAAGAATTGAGAATCAAGGGAATGTCCATCAATTGAGGAATGATGGAAGAAGCTATGGTATACGATTGTGGTGGAATAGTATTGTGCTATAGGAAAGGACAAACAGGATGATCCTAGAAAAACCTGGAAAGACTCATGAACTGATGTATAGGGAAGTGAGCAGAGCTGGGAGGACATTGTGCATAGTGACAGCAGTATTCAATGAGCAATTGTGAATGACTTAACTACTCAGCAATGCAATGATCCAAGACAATCCCAAGGGACTAGTGATGAAGCTTACTATAAACTCCATAGAAAGAACTTATAAAAAGAGCACTTGTGGATTGTACATATATAACCTGGTTGTGATCTTGTGGAGGGAGGAGGAAAGGGAGGGAGGGAGGGAGAAAAAAAAGAAATGTAATGACATTTCTTTTCTTCCTAAGTGAGACTGGAGCCCAGACAGAAGACTTGGCATGATGAAATGACCAATGTGAGACCAGATAGCTCCAAATGGTATTGGGAAACTTTAGCTGGAAGGCCACTAGACTTAGTACTTACCATATAAGGAGAAATTTGATTTATCTAAAATTGCAGAATAGAAGATAGTAGTAGATATTCAAGCTTCCAAGAACTAAGAACTTTTCTTCTAAGGATACAAGGCTTCCCAGAATCCTTGAGTGAGGCAGACTATCTAAGTCTAGATCTAATAATGTATATAATGTTAGATAGGCCTGGTGTTACTAAAATTCTCAATGATAAGATAGAGATTTGTCCTTATTCCCCACAACTGTGGTTGTCATGTCATCATCTAAGAGAAAACATTCTATCAAACATAATAATGTTACACAACTTACATTCTCTCTTTCCTATGAGGAACAGAAAGACAGAACCTTGTGTGTAGGATGTTTCTGTCAAAATAGATTCCTTTCTGTGTAGGGGATCTGGTTATCTCATAGGGAAGGCAGGCAAAGTTGAATAGAGGGGTGCTGCTGATGGCATCACTAGAGGAGCATCATTATTTCTAGCTATGGCAGTGTAGCTACACACTTCTTTGTCCTTCATCTTTTCTAAGATGACAGAATTTCTCAAGGATGCCAAATACAAGAAGGCATGAATTCTGGTCTTCTGGAATACAGCAGATTCACAAAAATGACTTAAAGAATAGGACTCGCCTATCTAGATTTGTCTCTGAGTGAGTTTCTAGGTCAATGGTAGGCACTTGTCCTAAAGTTCTTGTGATGTGTTTCCATTATTAAAGGACTGATATATAATTGCAAGGGGAAACCTGCCAATTGGGTCAACCATAAGTCCAACAAATTGCTAGAGCATCCTGAGTCCAACAATGTCTACATTCAATAGCCTTGATTTTGGTGTACTCATTTTATTGGTTACTACAGATGCTTACTTGGTCAAACTTTGAGAAAAAAAGGCGTCAAAGGGAACTGACTATTACTCTGGTCCTTGTATAAATTCCCCTTCTTGAGACCTTTCCTGCTCTTAACTAGGGTCCGTTAGTGATCTGTATACCTAAAGTATATATGCTTCTCTTTCCACAACTGCCTGGCCTGTTTCACTGGGGTCAGAAAACACTAGGTCATTCTTAGTTACATGAGTTCCCAAATTCAGCCATGAGAGGGCTAGTCAGGGTCAGGGGTATAAAACAATTGGCCTAGGGACTGGCAAGGTAGGGTCAGAGGGCAAGCTTCACTTTGGAGACTAAACTTAATAAGAATGAGGGTAGGGGTGAGGAATGGGGTTGGTTGTCCTTTCACTAGTCCCTCCATCAGAGCCTTATTTGAAGCTCAGTGCTATTTCATTATCACCCATTAGGAAGTTTTGTCTTTTTCCCCATTATTAGTTGTGTCGTCCATTATAGGTATAGCCTTGACTGAGAAAAGAATGACCAGGAAAAATTTGGCACTGTCATTAGGGAATTGATGGAGTTGGAGTCAGAAGCACATTTTATCTGGCCCAGGAACTCCACCTGGCCAAAAAATCTTTCTGACAGCTGGAATCATTGGGCCTGAGGCTGGGAAATGTGGTCCAACTACCATAAGAGCCAGTCTCTTTCTCCTTGAGTGGTGCCAGCTGAGAACAGAGGCTAGTGGCATCTGTTAGGAGTTCTGCCCTTTGGTGTGGTGATGCCTTGGGGAGAGCTTCAAACCTTCCATTCAAAGTTCTCTTGCAGTTGAGATGACAAGGATTAAAACCTTCAGGGACATTTAATATGCTTTAGACCATTGGTGACAAGGTCACCCAAGCTGCTACAAGAGAAGCTTATAGGACATCCATAGATCAATAGACTTTTGTTGTTCTGGAAGGTGCACCCTCATAGGAGATCAGTAGGGAGCAGGTGCAGTAGACCAGAATAACAGTGTCCAATGAGAGAGAATTTGAGAATGAGAATGAGACCAGGGATTGGAATCAAGGGCTCAAGAGTATCGAGGAGGAACAACAGCAGGACATGGATTCTCTAGCCTAGAAAACAAATAGAAAAACAAACAAACAAACTATCATTTTTCATGCCTGGGAGAACCTTCACAGTATGTGCCTGGGATGTTTTACAAAACATATATGGAAGTAAACAGCAGGAAACTGATCCTACCATCAGCTTCTTAAGACAAATTCAATCAGGTTGGGGTGATGATAGACACCAAGATAAAATGAGTTCCTTATAGCTCAGCAAGGTGGGTGCCAAAGTAGAGCAGGGGTGGTTTGTACTATGGGGTGAGTTGTATTATGATAACTGTAGAGAGCAAGTGGTCATCTGGTAACTTCCAATTTTAATTATCATCGTTCTTGCCAGTGATATGTTAAGCTTAATAGCTTTAAGCTATTGAAGTGCTAAGTTTTCGCATCCTTTTATAAAGTCCTGATTGCCTTGCCCTAGTTAGAGCTTTACAGATAAAATTTTTCATGAAGAGAGTTTCATAGCCTATGGGTCATGCACATATGGAAGGATGGCCTCTTCTTGCTAATTCCTCCACTAATCCCCTGTACCTGTGAGCAATGGGTCCTGGACATAGGGTTAGGAACAGATATTCCCAGAACTCCTGTTTGGCAATGAAAGCAATTGCTTAGTCTTCCTTCCTTCCATACTATAATTCTTTGTCTAGATGAAGTTGAATTTCCTATAGTGCATTACGACTTTTCAAACATTTCCTGTTTTTTCCTCATACCAATCCATGAAGTCAGTAGTATGAGCATTGTCATCCTTTGTTTTATAGCTGAAGACTGAAGTTTGTAAAAGTTGTGTAACTTATACAGGATCATATACGTCAAATATGGTGAAACAATACCTTGAATTTATTTTTCTTATTCCAAATTTAGTTGTTTTTATATTACCAACATTTAAAGGGACTAACAGACACACCCAACTGGGTGGAGTAATCTATTTAATCTGGACAGTAAATGAGCCTAACACTCATCAAAATTGGCTCATTAGAATTGGCTCAAGGAAGGAATAATGTACACACTCAATTGGGTGGAGTAATCTCTATAACCCTGCAGGAAAATAGGAGGGGAAGGGGATAAAGAGAGAGGGGCAAAAGGAAGGGCAGAATGGGGGAGGGGACAGACAGAAGCAAATCCCTTTTGAAGAGTGATAGGATGAAAGGAGATGGATAATAGAATAAATATCATGGGGAAGGGAATAGGATGGAAGGGAAACAGTTAACAATAGTGTAATGATTGGAATGATGCTACCTGCTGGAGACTTACTGTAGAAGAGTTCCGCCCATGAAGCGAAGGTCTTTGAGGGCAAGACCAAGAGTCTTTTCTTTGGCGTCAGGAAGTGAAGCAGGCTAGTGGGAGGAGGAAGGAAGAGACTGGCGCTCGGTCTCGCTCTTTATCCTTTGGACTCTGGTGGAGAGCGGAGCTAGAAATGTGCTCTCCCTTTAATAGATAGATGAATGTAGGCCTTTCTCTCTCTTTACCAAATTCTTATTCTCCTTAATAAATGCTTAAAAGTCTAACTCTTGCTAAAGCTTATAATTTATTGGTGACCACTCATTAGATATTTTAGACAGTTTAGCTAGAATTTTAGCCCTTAACAATAGTAATCATGAAAAAGAGAAAAGGGGGAAAAATTGTACAAAAAATATTTATAGCAACTCTTGGTGGAAGCTAAGAATTGAGAATCAAGGGAATGCCCATCAATTGAGGAATGATGGAAAAAGTTGTGCTATATGATTGTAGTGGAATGGTCTTGTGCTACAGGAAATGACAAACAGGATGATTCCCAAAAAACCTTGAAAGACTAATGAACAGAGCTGGGAAGACATTGTGCATAGTGACAGCAGTATTGTTCAATGAGCAATTGTGAATGACTTCACTACTCTCAACAGTGCAATGATCCAAGGCAATCCCAAGGAACTAATGAGGAAGCTTACTATGCACCCCTATAGAAAGAACTGATAAAAAGAACACTTGTGGATTGTACATATATAACCTGATTACAATCTTGTGGAGGGGGGAGGAAAGGGAGGGAGAAAAATTTGGAACTCTAAATCTTATGAAAATGAATGTTGAAAACTACTCTTACATGTAAATGGAAAATAAAATAAATGTTTGTTGCTAAAAAAAATTTTTAAATGGTCATTCTTGATATTGTGATAGAAATGGTAAAAGTTTAGTAGACTGTTAATTTTATATATACATATATTCTACATTATTTATAATATATCTACATATATTGCATGTACCATATTTTATTTAAAATGTAATATTATATTATGTCACACATATATTATATTTACTATTTTGATATAATGTATACTTATATATTAATATCATATACTTATACTATATATTAATATTTGTTGATAGAATAGACTATTAATTTCATGTAAATTATATATAAAGTTAATATAATAATAACAATGATTATCATTACTCTTATTACCATGAAATTAATAGCCTATTACAAACTTTGGAGATTTTAAGCAAAATGTTAAGAATGACCATTAAAAATAATAATAATAATGAGAATGATGATCATGAATCCCTCAAAGTCAAACAGAATCTGTTCTATGAGGTGAGTAGGGAATGACAGGGTGGTGTACAATAAGAACTCTCATATGTACAGTAGCTGAGAGGGTCTAATTCAGGGATTCTTAAACTTTTCCCACTTGAGACCCCTTTTAGAAAAATAAATTTTTACTTGAGATCCTTTTTTTGATCAATGAATTTGGGGATGTAGGTATATAAAATAGGTATACAAATCAAACATTCACTGCCAAATTTTTCATGATCCCCATATTCAGTTATAGGAACCCAAATGGGGTCAAGACCAACAGTTTAAGAACCTTTGGTCTAATTGAGTCAGCACTCTAAAAATACAAAGAAATACACAGAACAGCAAAATGTTGTAATCTGGCTTTACTAGAAACAGTTTTGATGCTCATCTTAAGACAGAGGGCAGCAGAGCTAATGGTGCTCCTTCAAGTTCTAGCATCACAAGAAGACAAGATAGCCCAGAACAAATGAGAAACATTAATACTCCACATCCTGGAAATGTTTCAGTGCAGATGGCACTGACCACTAAAGAGGACCAAACATGAATATGTATGAAGTGGACTGATGACATGAATATTTTCATTATGAGCCAGTGCTAGATCATAATAAAATTGAGAGGGGAAAAACCATATCTTACTAGTGGCAGATGAGGGCTCCATATTGCTTTTTGCCAAATACCCTCAGCTCCAAGTCACACAACGATATATTTCCAACCAGTGCAGGGTAATTGTAATAAATAACTTAATCTTTAATCTTATATTAGAAGCAATAAGTGTTGTAACTGAAGCGCTAAAAAAATTGAAGAATATTGAAGAACCTGAGGACATTAACATTTTCCCTTAATGTAAACATCAGATATTACACCAAAGAAAATTACTCCAGCATCTCAAATGCTTTTTTAAAACCACATATTCATGCTTTCATTGGGACTTTGAAAAGTCCTTTTCAAACTCAATGACATGAATACAACTAACAGAGCAATTATACTACAATAGAATATTTTTTAAAACCCCACCTCTTTCAGTTGCTATATAACCATTATTCAAAATGCATTCTCCTACTAAGTATGGCTTCCAAATGAAAGAGAGTTTAGAATCAAAACATCTTAATCACTTCTTATACATGAATGACATCGAGCAAGCTATATGGCTTCACCAAAAAACACATTTAATAGCTTCTTTATCTTACGGAATCCTTTTCCAGTGATGTCAAAATGTCATTTTGTGGGAGTATAAAATTCATTCATAAAATGTCATTTTTCGAAGTGTAAAATTCTCAATGGATGCCAAGCAATGATAGAGACTGAAGCCTGAGTTTGAATATGAAGATCAAATCAAACCAATGTATGAAGGCAAGTTTTAAAAATACTGCTGTCTCCAGGCAAGATAGGGAAAATAAATATATAAAAAATAAAGCTGTGACTGATATACTAAGAAATACTGATTCTGAAATCAAAGCTAACTAGGAAGAACGTGTTTAAAGTAATTAACAACAGCACTCTTTCTGAACTGTAAAATGTACCCAAATACTTTTAGAAAATATATTAGCAAAACTCATACAATATTAATTAAACATTCAGCTTGTCATACTAAGGCAGCTATTGAAAGGTAAAGTCTTCCTTGCCAATAAGGTAAGGAACACATGACAAACAGGTCAGAAACCTACAGAAATATTTGTGGAATAAACAGCCATCATTCCACTGAGCAATGGTAAAAGCTGAAAACAGTTAACACGCCATTGGATTAAACAAATGTAATTGAAAGCAATTTACCTGCACCAAAGCATTAATTTTACTCTCTGTTAGATGCTCAGTGATTGAACAGATGACTGCAGGATGGGTAGGGTCCTGTAGTCAAAGTAGAATTGGGGTAGGAGAAGTAACGTAACTTCCACTGGAAGTGGAAGGAACCTCAGAGAACATGGAAAAGGAGTAAGGGTGGAGAGGATTTTTTGGGGGTGGGGGAGCAGGAATTAGTCCCAGAACTATAACTAGCAATTTTGATGCCTGGACCAAGAAGCAAGAAACATGCTTTCAAATCAATTGGGGAGGAAAGGAAACTCTAACACAAGCCATGTGGTGGGGAATAAAGGGATTCCAGGACACTGGCCCCATCCTAGGAGGAGGGGGTAGCCTAAAGTTCTAATCTGACGGGGCAGCTAGGTGGTGCAGTGGATAAAACACCAGCCTTCGATTCAGGAAGACCTGAGTTCAAATATGGCCTCAGCCACTTGACACTTACTAGCTGTGTAACCCTGGGAAAGTCACTTAACCCTTATTACCCTGCCCCCCCCAAAAAAAAGTGAAAAAACCTTCTAATTTGATATAAATTTGTTTACCCTCCAGTGGGAAGTGGCCTAAAAAACAAACAAACAAACAAAAACCCTGGCTCTGGAGTTGAGAAGACCTGGATTCCACTCTCACCTTACATACATACTGTTTATGTGACCCTGAGCAAGTCACTTAAAGTCTCAGTGGTCTCTGACAGCTTTCATAGATTAATTCCCTCATTTTATAGATATGGAAACCAAGGCTCAGAGAAATTGAGTGACTTCACACAGGTAGTAAGTGTTTACAGCTGGATTTCAATCCAGGTTTTCTTAAGTGTAAAACCCTATCCACTACAACCATGCTGTCCCCAGACTTTATATTGCAGAGAAAATGTCAATCAATAAAGATAGAGGGAGTTTTTCCACTAGGAGTTCCCTATACCAATGGAATCCCAGATCCAGTAAGAACTAGGAAAATGAAGAATAACATTTTACAGGAGATGGAACCTGAGTTGAGGATTAAAGGAAGTGAGGGATTCTAAGAAAAGAAAAAGATTTTAAAAGGATCCTAAGAGAGAGAGACAGAGACAGAGACAGAGACACAGAGAGAGACAGAGAGAAATCACTGTTCTGTAACAATACCCCAGTTGCCCCACTCTAGTTATATCTCTGCTCTATTTGGAATATTTAATTTTTTTTCCAGACAAACAAGTTAAAGCTTTTGGAAGTATCTGAATCTGTTGTGAATCAGTGAAGAGGGAATAGAGACAATAAGCGAAAGGAAGCCTGGGGAACTTCTTCATGTAGAGTACTTAATAGCAAGCAAGCAAGCCTAGCAGATGGGAGGAAAAGATTAGAGTTTTTGGAGGAAATAAAAATGCTTAACCAATATGATGAAAGAGGACACGGGGAGTGATCCAGTTGTGGATTGGGAAGCTCTCTGGCTTTAGAAAGAAAGGTAACTAAGGCATTTTAACTGTACACTTGTCAATGTTCTCCTTAAACAATGCTCCTACTGGAAACTTGAAAAAAAAATCATCCCCAGACCCAGAAAGCCACAACAGTCATTTATCCCCCACAGCTGCAGGTACTTGAACCTCAGCTTCCACAGTGTCTGTAGCCTCTCGAACAATGAAAGTGGAAATTATCAGCGCAACAAACTGGGGCTGAATTCAGCTAAATGCTTGATAATTATACACCAGCGTTACCATTTGGCTGCTGGTGCCAAACACCCACAGACACAGGTGCCACAAACGCTCACACACACATAATCAGACCCTCGAAGACCTTTCATTACGCGCCATTTGAGAGACCCTCGGCTTTAAAGAATGTACTCAACCCGATGTCTCTCCTTTCATTCCTTTTCCATTTCTTTCCCTTTTTGTTCTTGTTTTTTGTTCTTTTTCTTTTTTTAAAAGAAAAGAGGGGGAAAGCATCATTTTCCCTGATGAATCCTACAGGCTTATACTATGAGTTGCCAGATCCTGTCTTTCTGGGGACGACTCAGGTATTGTCTCAGGGGAAGAATCTGGGTCCTGCCCTGAAGTGGCACCCTGGGAACTGTGAAAAATTGGAGCTGATTGTCCCTACAGGCACCATAATGCATAATGGAGACTTCCAGTACTTTAGTAACAGAGTTTAAGTACCTACAGCTGCTGGGATCAGTGCAGATGTGTGTGTGGGGGGGATTCTCAGTAAGTGACAATTAGTATTCTTTGTATGGTATTCTGTTTGTTTTGAGATTAGCTCCAGTCTTCCTCCCCCCCACCCATTTTTGAACTTCTATTGAACAGCAACAACCACAACAACCCATCTAACTTTGATTCAATAAAGAAAGTTGTTGGTTATTGACCATAGTTGATGAATGTCCACTCACTAATTATTTTGTTTTAGCTGTTCTGTGCCAAAGAAACACATAGACCACAGAAGGAGTCTTTGTTCAGCAAAGAAAGCAGAGGCAGCAGCCCTGAGAAAAAGTCCAAGACTTAGGCTGCCCCAAAAGAGAGAATTTCCTATAAAATAACTAGAAATGCTAAAGAGTCAGGAAAAGAGTCAAGGAAAGAATGATTATAACAGATATGCCCCCCCCCCCAAAGATAAAGAGATGCAGAAACATGAAAAAGAAGGTATTACAGGAGGCAGAGTACAAGATAGTGAATTGCCTCTCTGACCACATTTAGAATCCTTCATAGTCTGGTTTCAATGTGTTTTTCCAAACATTTCACATTATTTTGCAAAAGGGACTTTTTGTTCCACGAAAACTGACCTTTTTGTTGTTTGTTCATTGAAACCGAAATTACATCTCCCGCCTCAATGCCTTTGTATAGGTTGAGATACACCCCCTTCTAACTCACTCATCTTGAAATTCTTTGCTTCCTTGAAGGTTCAACTCAGGTTCCCTTTTCTGTAGGATGTTATCCTTTATCTTCCTAGTTCTTACTGTTCTCTCCTCAAATGCTCATGTCTCTAATTACCTGTTTGCTTACTTATCTTGCTTGTTACTTATCTTGTATCCCCCCTCCCCCACTTCATTAGACTTACAGTTGCTTGAGGACAGGGACCTGCCTTTTATTTTATCTTTATTTTCTTAGCATCTGTGACAGGATTTTGTATATAGCAGGTGCTTAACAGTGACTGGTGTGGACCTTTATTCCTCTCCAGGAACTGAAATGAAATCTCTCTCTCTCTCTCTCTCTCTCTCTCTCTCTCTCTCTCTCTTTTGCAGGGCAATGAGGGTTAAGTGACTTGCCCAGGGTCACACAACTAGTAAGTGTCAAGTGTCTGAGGCCAGATTTGAACGCAGGTCCTCCTGAATCCAGGGCCGGTGATTTATCCACTGTGCCACCTAGCTGCCCCCCAATGAAATCTCTTTTTAATCCCTCCATTTGAAAGAATAAATGGAAGAAGAACTATTTATTCATTCCAATCCAACTATACGTCGATTCTATAAAGCTCTCTTCAGCTTCCTGGACAAAACCAGAGAAAGCAATCTTATATGACAAAAGAAAACATTTGTAGGATACCAAAATCTCCATTGTGACTCAACTAGCCAGCCAGGTGCTATCTTCTGACACTTTTTATCTCTTTACCCATTTAAACATAGGGTACTGCCTTTTATATGCAATTTATATGGAATAATTGAATTAGACTGTAAGATTTGTTTCAATCTCCCCATTCAAGAGGCTTTAGTTACAAACCCTTCTTAATGTTTTCCAATTAAATTGAGAATATAATGTGTCATTCACTAGATTCGACAAACTAATTCCAACACCTAATTAAAATATATTGAGAGGTAGAAGGGGGCATATAATGTAGTTTTAACATCAGTTCACAGGAGTTTGCTCAGATTCCAAAAAACCGAGACCTCTAAAAACTTTGAGCGCGAACCAGGGCTAAACTTCCTCTGCTTGATAGACCAGAACAAATCGAAATTCAATTGGCCCTTATGACAGTAGGGAAGCCCCTGGAAAAGTAACTTTTTTTCTGGGTGAATTCACCTGCCTCATGGCTCCTGCTGATGCTATGATCATAGAAATTACTGCTCACTTCTCTTGAGTATTATCTGATCTGGCTCCCAGGGCCCACCAAAGCTGTCATGAGCCCCTGGATGACCACTACAGGCACTGATGATAATAGCCCGCATTCATATAATTTTGAAGGTTTGCAAAGAGCACTACATGAATTATCTCATTTGAACCTCACTACAAGTGAAACTGCAATTTCCCCCATTTTATAGGCATAATGATAACAGCTAGCATTTTGATAGTCTTTTAAAGTTTGCAAAATACTTTACTGAAGATATATTATTTTTGTCTACACAACAATCCTGGGAGGTAGGTGCTATTATTATCCTAATTTTACAGTTGAGGAAACAGAGGCAGACAGAGGATAGCAGTGACTTTCCTGGGACACACAGCTAGCTAGTAAGTTATTGTTGTTGTTTAGTTGTATTTAAGTTGGGTATGACTCTTCTTGACCCCGTTTGTGGGTTTTCTTGGGAAAAATTCTGGAGTGGTTTGACATTTCCTTTTCTAGCTTGGCTTACAGTTGAGGAAACTGAGGCAAACAGGGTTGAGTGACTTGCCCAGGGTCACAGAGCTATTAAGTGTCTGGAGGTAAGATTCTAACTCATGACACCAGGTCTGACATTCTATCTACTGTACCACCTGGCTGTCCCCAGCTCATAAGTATCCAGGGTCAAATTTGAACCCAGGCCTTCTTTTTTTCTTTTTTCTTTTCTTTTTTTTTTTTTGACATGGCAATTGGAGTTAAGTGGCTTGCCCAGGGTCACACAGCAAGTAAATGTCAAGCGTCTGAGCATGGATTTGAACTCAGGTCCTCCTGAATCCAGGGCCGGTACTTTATCCACTGCTCCACCTAGCTGCCCCAAACCCAGGCCTTCTTGACTCCAGGTCTGGGATTTTATGTACTATACCAACTACCTGCCTTAGGGAATCATGCAGCTAGTGTTTGTGGCAACATTCAGAGCCACATCTTCTTGATGCCAAGTCAGTTGCTCAAGCCACTAAATCATGTTCTTAGAAAGGAGTGCTAAGAAGCTTCACAGAAAGCTGAATGGTGATGGAAGTGCTTGAAGATAATTAGTACATTAAGGCTCTGTCACTAGGAAGCCGACAGTCCTTGGATGCTCTCTTCAAGGATTGTCTGGTCAGTCATGGCTAAAGAACCCACCTGCACACACTTCAATCCAAGTCAAAGGATGAAAAGATTGATAACTGCAGGAGTCCCTATGGGTCCTTGAGTCATTTAAGAAAACACACTGAGATCTAGAGAGGTGACACGATTTTCCCAAGGGTGCAATCCAATCCAATCGACATTTCAAGTGCTTACAACGTCAGGCACTGTGCCAAGTGTCGAGAATACAATGAATAGAAAGAAAGACAGGCTCTGTCCTCAATGGGCTTATTATAATCCTTCATTGACAACTGGGATTTGGACATTTCAAACTGCATGGCTCCTCAGCATCTCAAATGGAACCTGTCCAATTAGAGCTCATTACCTCAAACCTCTTCCTAACTTCTCATTTCTGTTGATGGTCCCATCATCCTTCTAGTCTTCTTGGTTCACAAGCTTGGAATTATTTCTTATCCCTCACTCTTTCTCATTCAGTCAGTTGCTAAATCTTGTCATTTGTACCTCTACAATGTCTCTGCACATAGAATTTTCTTTCTAATCACAGATCAATTTTTATTCATTCAATAAGCTTTTCTTATCATAGCAAAGAAGATGATCGTGATATAATAATTATAATAATAAAACTAACATTTAGAAAGCATTTTAAGGTTTGAAAAGCATTACATATATGTCATCTTATTTGATCTTACAACAAACCTGTATGGTAGATACTATTATTATTTCTGTATTATAGATAAGGAAACCGAGGTTAGGAAATGTGAAGTGACTTGCCTCCTATCACATAGCTAGAAAGTGTCTGAAGCCAAATTTAAACATGGATCTTCTTGACTCCTAGTTCAGAAGCTCTTACCTAATGCACTACTTATTTGCAAGAAAACATGTGATGAACCCATACTATATACAAAGTATACTGCTAGGTGGTACAGTGGGTAGCTTTCCAGGCCTGGAGTTAGAGAGACTCATCTTCCTGAGTTCAAATCTAACAGTGGATACTTACTAGCTGTGTGACCCTGGGCAAGTCACTTAACCCTGTTTACCTGAGTTTTCTCATCTGTAAAATGACCTAGAGAAGGAAACAGCAAATCATTCCAGTATCTTTGGCAAGAAAATCCCAAATGGGATCATCAAGGATTGGGCATGACTGAAAAAATGACTCAATAACAACAACATTGTTCTAGTAATTAGGAGAGAGAAAAAGTCTATATTAATGTATAGTTACTACTGTCAAGAAGTTTCTAAACAAGTAGTAGAATTCACACATGAATTAATAATTTATTCTGACTTTACTATGTACAACTAGTCTAGTTGTGATACAAAGATGAATAAAATCTGGTTCATTGCCTAAATGACCCTATTTTCTAGTTGGGGAGATGTATATGAATAAACTAATACATGTAAGAATATGATAGGCCAAAGAGAAGCACAAAGGATGGCAGGAATTCAGAGGAGGGAGAAAATATTTGAACTGATCCTTGAAGAACTCTCTCTCTCTCTCTCTCTCTCTCTCTCTCTCTCTCTCTTTCTCATCCTTCCTTCCATTCTTGTTCTCCCTCCCTCCCTTCCTTCCTTCCTTCCTTCCTTCCTTCCTTCCTTCCTTCCTTCCTTCCTTCCTTCCTCCTTCCCTTTCTTTTCAGGGGGAATAATTTCTTTGAATGCTGTTTTGTTATCTTTTGTACCCAAATTGTCAATTCATATAGTTTCACATTATGATAACCAAGAGGAGTCAGAGCAGGCTTGTGAGCACCCTAGTGTGTGTTTATATGGCTCGAGGATGTTTTCCTTTCAAGGGAAGAGATTAATGGGTCTTCAGAAAAATCCTGTTTCTGGCTTGATTGTGTTACTATCTCTAATACCTTCCAATGTTCCTTAGCATTCACCTAGAATGAATTCAGTAGCCATATGAACCTTATCAGGGCCATAGTATCTCTTCAATATGCCAATGGTGAACAACCCTAAAAGCTATAAATGAATAACACAACTGTCTGAGAACAAGAGAGATCACTGGGAATTTATCATCTATAAGTTCCCCCCAAAAACACTGATCCACTGCCCCAGGGGTGAACACCAGCTCACGTAGTTTATTTCCCAGAGGCTCTGACAAAATCAGAATAAATTTGAAGGTGTTTTGTGGTATTTGTACTTACATGCATCAATATACTTACAATCCATGTAGAGATAGGCACCCTGCAGTTAAGAGATGAGAGGGACAGACTTCTGTGAAATGTTAATAAAGATCTAAAGCCTCAAATGAGCAAAGGACACCAATTACACTAATGCATGTCCACAAATTTGGTTCTTAACTGATTATATTCTTATCCTAAGGGATCTAAAGCTGGGGCAGAAGACTTATCTCCTGTGTTACTCCAAGGCAATGTTCAACCAAGGCACCCTTAACTAAAAATAAAGTGAGAGTTTTTAAATTAACTGCTGGGAAAATAACCTCAACCAATTGGGCTCACTATCTATGATCGAGAAAGAAGCCTATTAACAATAATTGGTAGGTTTTTAGTTTTCTAAGAACCCATAATTAAATTTTATTGTCTTATAAGTGATTAGGATTAATTGCTTCCACAATAGCTCTGCTGCTCATTACCCACTTTAAGTAAGGATATCTCCCCAGTCCGTAGAATTCAGCGATTTACTGCAATCCCTTAGCATCATGCTTCCTGCCAAGGCAAATCCACCCCAAAGCCCAGCTCTCCTCAGGATTTGTGAAAAAGTGACAGGCCTTGATCCAACGCATCTTTCTCAACAATTCAGAATTAACTAAACAAAATGACTTCTCTACCTATCTGGGCAGAAAAATAAATTGGGACAAGGGCAACGAGGGAATGCAGAGCGTGTGGATCACAGCAGCCCATGCTGCTTGCATCTGGAATCAAAGAGGAATCGTGCAGACAGTTGCTCATGTTTATTGCTGAACATGAAATTAGAAAGATGCTTCTTCTTCCCCACAGGTGCAAGCATATATAGTTATTAATTACAGCAAAACACATTTATTGACAACTGCAGGCCTACAAAAATCCCACATTCAGCAAATGGCTTTCAAGTTCATCCAGGAAGCTCTTTGGAATCAATACAAAAGCATCTTACAGCTGACAAATCCATGTATTGTTAAGTGCCGCACCCTCACAAGGACTAAATGGAATATATTTTAATGTCTATGAAACTGAACCCTGCTGATGGTCTCATTGCTCCTGTGGCACTTGTTACAGGACAGGGAGAGCCCTAATCTTCAACTTATTCACTGGGGTAGGAGATTTGAGCTTATTTTATTCTATTTTAGACTCCTTAAGGTTTCTCCCTGGGGGTAAATGGCATATTAATGAAGCACACATTTACTGATTTCTCACAATGCGCCTGACACAGTAGCAGGTACCATAGGAAGAGAAAGAAAAATACAAAATGTAGTCCCTGTCCTTGAGGATCTTAAAATCTCATACAAGAAAGCATTCTTCATGGATCATGAGCGGGAACATGGGCTTAGTCTGATGTCTTCCCTGGATTTGGAAGAACAAATTTCAGCAAATCAATTAATCAGCAGGTAGATATTAAGTGTTTATATGTATCAGGCACTGTGGTACAGGTCAACATGCCAAGGATACAAAGAAAGGCAAAACCAGCCTCTGCCTTCAAGAAGCTTATGTGTTGATGGGTTCAGGTGAAAGAATAGATAGGATCCCAGATACTAAGGTTCTGTGGGGTAAGTGGGCCCATATGGGACGACCTATCATCAAGAAAGAAATTCTGATTATAAAGACTCTATTTATGCCTGGGCAAGTCACTTAACCCTCATTGCCCTGCAAAAAAAAGGACTCTATTTGTGAGAGAGAAAAATGAGAAGCAGTTGCCTAAAGAGACTGATGTGGATGAACAGAGAAGTCCCCGATCAAGTTAGATTTTAAGATGAACTGTGCATGAGCAAAATCAAGTACCTGAGGACAAACACAAATGAGTGGCATGGTGCAGTGGTAACACCAGAATTGCTAAAGCTGAGTGAACTGAAGCTTGTGATATTTTTTTTTTTGTGGGGCAATGAGGGTTAAGTGACTTGCCCAGGGTCACACACCTAATAAGTGTCAATCGTCTGAGGATGAATTTGAACTCAGGTTCTCCTGAAACCAGGGCCAATGCTTTATCCACTGAGCCACCTAGCTGCTCTTGCTTGTGATGAATTTTAGGGAAAATTGGAAGCATTTTTGTTTTATTTTGTTTTTACTAATGCCAAGGAAAGAAGGAGGTGTGTCTCTATGGGACTATTGCTCAGGTGAAGGGAATTGATGATAGTGAATATGGAGAGGAGGAAGAACTACTCAATTCTCATTTTGCTAGTGTTTGCTTGGCCAAAGAGAATGATCTTTGGATTGGGAAGAGGAAAGCAAAACATGGCCAATGAGAATCAAAACCTAAGTCACTGATAATAATAACAGCTTTAAAATTTGCAAGACCATTTACCCTCATTTTCTAATTTGATCCTAATAACAAATGAGGAGATAGATGATAAAAGAGAGCTACAAAGAATCCAAGAATCACAGAATATCAGATTTGAAGTGACATCAGTTATAAAATTCATCTCACTATTATTTCAATAGGAATCTTCTCTACCATATCCTTAATGAAGTGGTCTTTAGCCTCCATTTGAAAATGTCTAGTAGTAAGAGACTCATGGCTTCCTGTGGCATCCTATTTCATTTATAAAGTGCTCTAATGATTAGGAAATTTTCCCTTACACCAACGCTAAAGCATTCTCTCCACAAGTATTGTTCTTCATCATTCCCTCTGGAGCCAAGATGTATGAGGAAAATTCCTCTTCCTCATGATAGGACTTTACATATTTGGAGATATGAAGTCAAGCTACATAAGGGGTCCCTTGACAGAACTGAAAGAGAAGACTTGAAAAAGGGCAAGGTAGATGTCTTTTTATTGGGAGAGTTATGCAGAAGTGGGATGAAACTTGTTTGTTGTTGTTAGTTTTGTTTTCTTTTTTTCACCCTACTAGGCAGACCTATGGAAAGAAATTTAAGAGTGGAAAATTTTGGCTTAATATAAGGAATAACTTTCCAACAACACCTAACATACAAAAGTACTTGGCATAGGAGTTCAACAGTATTGGTAATCATCAAAGAAAGTCTGAATGCTTTCTTTGGGAGATGGTAGTAGGGGTAGCTGTTTGGGTATAAGGTGGATTAGGTGGTCACTGATATCCTTTTCATCTACTATTCTGTGATTCTGCATATAACGAAGTGCTCAATCATATACTGGGCATTATATCTGTGTTATAGGTGTCCAGAGGAATAAAAAAGGTTGAGGACAGTGTGGTATGGACAGGTTCAGGAAAACTCATGAAGGAGAAGGGACTTAAATTGCACTACACTTCAATAGCCAGTGGACATAAGCATTTACCCTTTTCTGTAGGGTTGCAGGAGAGTAGTATGATATAGTGAAAAAGAATTTCAGCCTTGTATTGTAGAAGACCTGTGTCAATATTTCAGATCAGTCACTTATTAGTTGTGTGTCTTTCTTTATCTGTAAAGTGGGGGAAATATTACTTTCCAAATGGTTGTTTTGCACATCAGATATAATAATAGGTAGACTCTAAATGGTCATATAACTCTGAGTCATAATTGTTGTTTTTATGAGGTAGTTTGAAGAAACATCTAGTGTGAAACTGGAATAAAAATCATTGTGTTACTCGGATGACCAACAATAGCAAGAGTGGAAGAGAAAAGTTATAGGAAGTTGGAGATCACTCCTATAATGCTCAGAGGCTCTGTCTTCCTGATGGGGTGGAATGGTTTTAAGAGGGAAAATTTGGTTAAAAAACCTCATTTCCATAGCCCAACTAGAATTGTTCAGTGAACAAGAATATTGAAGTGACTTGTGACAAAGCATAATGAACTGGTTAAAAAAATGTTGCATAGCAACCCAAAACAAGGAACAAAATTGGATGGATCTGGGCATGGCTTTCTTTATTCTCCCTTTCTTTAGTTGATGGTACAGACAAAATTATTCTCTATGGTGGCAAAGGTCATGTTACACATCAAGGATTCCCCCCTCCAAGTCCTGTATCTGACTATAAGAAGATATAGCTCAGTTTTGAAACCTTTTCTAAAATCATAAATGGGAAACTTCATGAGGGTACGGATCCTGTCTTATCTAAACTTTACATGTATAGCATAGTGCTCTGATGCAGTAGGCACTTACAAATATTTGTTATATTGATCTCAATTTTTAGAGCTAGAAGTAGACTTGGAGATCTTGGAATGGTTCCCTCATTTTGCAGCTGAGGAAAGAGGTCCAGAGATGTCTTATACCTTGGTCAAGTCACAGAGCCAGTTAGTGATATATTTGTGGGTCTGTGAACACCTCTGTTTCTCTGTGTCCTTCTATTCCACAATAAATCAATCAATCAAGTATTTTTAAAGTATATACTATGTTCTAGGCATTGGGGTTATGAAGAATGGGAATACTGAAATGTGATTTGTTAAGATTAGGTAGTGACATATCAGGAAGACTGTAAACTTGTAAATGCTGAGTACTCGACCAATGAGGAAAAGAGGGAGGGACCTTTTTCGAGCTAGGAGTAGTTATAAATAGAGGAGTCAGATCATACTCAGGAACTCTCTGCCACATTCAGGAGAGTGCATACCTTTGCGAAGATATATTAAAGAAGCCTTCAACCACACTCTACTGTACACTTGGATTATTTGAGCTGCAACACTTATCTGAACTGCTAGCTAAGTTTCTAACATTTCTTTAGTCTCAGGGATGTGATTATTATAGATTCATTCAACTGGAAATATCTCTTGAATTTCTACCTATTAGAAACCTTGTTTCATCTCTGAATCTGCTATATTTTACTGAATCTGTTATGTGACTTGAGTCACATAATAAATAAATAGCTGAAAGAAATAGTTAAGTTGTTTTAGTCTAACTTTGACTGGTCCTTCTGACATAAGGCAAAAATATGTAGGAACCATAACATATCTCTCAAATGCTGTTCAACTCAGACTTGGATGGAGTGATGATTGGTAGGTCTAAATTCTTATTGAGATTTTATACATTTCTACTTTTAATACTTTAGTGGTTCAATGATATATCTCAATTATGTGCTTACTGTCTTCACTTTTGTCCTTCCTGGCTTTTTCATCCTATGTGATTCTTGTCTATGACATTCTGTAAGTTCCCCAGAGCCTCTACCCAATATGCTGAAACCTTTATTTTCTTCCTTTTTAAGAAAATCATGGGCACCATCAGAACATTCAAGCTGATCACCATCATGCCTCATTTTCACTGCCTGACTAGTTGACCTTGTTTTCTGATCATATGTTTCTGTGAATGATGCCCCTCAAGCCACAGATCATTGTTAATACATAATGCAGTCTGCTGTCACCCTCTATGTGATTTTTCACTGCCTGTTGCTAATACAAATTTTACTTTATAATTATCATTCTTCTAAGATCTTTTTGTTATAAGATTCAAGTGGAATCACTGGGAGAACATGATTTTCTATATACAAATGACAAAATTTATTGTCAAAACATGGGTGGTCCTAAAGAAGAAGTAGGGAGCAGTTACACAAACTGTACTACCATGTTACTACAGAGACCTGTGCATGGTAGCCACTTAATAAATATTTGCTGAGTTGAATTGATTTTTCTGGGTTTGTGGATGTTTGACTTTGGTTGGCATCCTTACAACATTTTCTTCTTTAAAAACAAATAAACCAACATCTTATGTCAGGTACCTGGGTTATGAAATTTGGGGGATTATACTGGTTAAGAGGTCAGCACATAAGAATCATTTGGACAGTCAATAATAATTTATTAATCGCCTATTATGTGGTCAGCACTTTGCTAATCAATCAACAAACACTTAAGTGCCCAGGATGTGTCAGACACTGTGCTAAGCACTAAGGATACAAAAAGAGGCAAAAAAAATAGTTCCTGTCCTCAGGAAGCTAGCAATCTATTGGGGGAAACAACAAGCAAACATCTATACAAACAAGTTATAGATAGGAAAAATAGGAAAAAATTAGCAGAGAGAAGGTAGTAGAATTTAGAAGGATTGGGGAAAAATTTCCTTTAGAAGATGAGAAGTTTGAAGTACCTTTTCCCCAATGGTCTTCTTTTTCTCATCTTTAGTGGAATCTTGAATTATGTAGAAGTCCTATGCTTTGTTCTTTCTCTCCTAGAGTCGGGAGCATCTAAAGAGAATTTGGTGACGGAATGATCTTAGTGATCATCTAATTGGGGGCAGCTAGGTGGTACAGTGGATATGGCACATGCCTGAAGTCAGGAAGATAAGAGTTTAAATCCAGCCTCAGACACATTCTAGTTGTGTAACCCTGGGCAAGTGACTTAACCTCATTTGCCTCAGTTTCCTCATTTGTAAAATGAACCAGAGAAGAAAATGGCAAACCACTTCAATATATTTGTCAAGAAAATCCCAAATGGGATCACAAAGAGTTGGACACTACTGAATAACAACAATCTAGCTTCTTTGTTTTAACAGATGAGGAAATTGAGTCCAAGGGATGTAAAATAACTTCTCCAATGCCTTCAGGTAAGAATCAGAACCAGTCTTCATATCCAGGTCCCCTGACTGAGGATTGTATACCCAAAGCCAGGCCTATAAATAAAATCAGTTGTTATCATACTTGGGTAACCTGCTCAGTAAAGCCAAGAAAGGAGGGAAACTACCCGGTTGATTGTGCAAGCATCACTTTCATCTAAGGCATAGGTGGGTAGTTTCCACTTCAGGCAAACGTATTTTGACAAATGAAAATGTTAAGTTTGATTCAATTGGACTTCATTAAAATCTATATACTGGACTTGGAAAAGGTGCTTATCATGCATTTCATCAGCTAATACATCTTCAAGGGGTGGATAAACAAAATGATTCCTTAAAAGAAGGGAGTAAGAGTGGAAAAACCTAAGCAAGTTTCCTTTCAAGATTCAAAGGTTTGAGTTAAATAAGACCAAAAAAAAGAGAAGTAGTTTATTGAAGAGGTCGAAGGCAATATATAGGAGTTAGGTTTTATGAATAACCATTAAAAGGAAGTGGGGAAGGGTTGGGGGGATCCCAGTCCCATCCTCTGTAACCTTTAAGGTACTCATTCAATGCATATGGCCCTGTCTTAGAGATGCTGGGAAAGGAAGCTCAGATTTGTTTTCCTATTGATATTCAACTGGAAGAGTAAGTCATACATAATTTAAAGAAAGAATAATAAAGTCATTCAGGAGGGCTACATCAAACTCATGGAGACATACATTATTCTTCCAGAACTTTGTTGATTTTGAAGGCTGGAAGAGACCCCCAGAGGTCATCCAGTTCATCACACCATACTTAAAACTCTCGAGAAAGAGAGCTGTCTTTCCTCTCATTAAAGCTTTGCAGGCAGTTATACTTACTGTACACGTTAGCCTGGAGACCTTCTCATTTTATTCCTGCAAACAATTTGCTGGTCTGAGGATTAGGAATCGGGGCTGACTGCAACCAGTGGTTTGGAGGGAAGGGGTAATGATGGAGGCAAAGGAATGTTATAGAGCTCCTCTGTGACACTGGGACATGTTAAAATGGCAGAAGGCTCTTTCCAGTTGCATAAGCCCTGTCATAATGGGTGACCAGTGATGTTTTTTAGTATGCATTGATTGATCCCCCTCTAAACTTTCACCTGAAATGTCATTTTGCCTGGATGAACCATTGTAACACCTCTATTGGCAGATATTATATTAATACCTTCTTAGCCATGTATCTATGTAAACTTCCCAATTCTAAACCTCACAAATCCCAGACACTCCATGCTTCCTTTGACTTCTACTCTATCATTCTTCCCTAATCTCCCTTTCTTCTCATCACAATTTTGACTCTTTACCTAATCAATTCATCTGTACCTTTGTCTTCTGCCCTCAAGTTCTTTATCCTCTTCTCCTGTCTCTGCTTATACCTTTCCAAAACCCAATCCTGGGTTACCCTGACCATCTACTTCCTCTGCTCCTATTCATATGCTACTGAACATGACTTGAAGAAGTCAAATTAAGGCAACAACTAGATAGATTATAATATCCCACACACATATTCCAGCCCAAGGAGATATGTATGTGATTAAAGGAACACTTGTTGAGGAAGCTCCTTCTACCTGTGGAGGTCAGCACCTGCTTTGCATCTATTATTATTGTAGCAGCTTTTTTTTTTTGTATTGGCAAAGAACTGCAAATTAAGGGGATGCCCATCAATTGTGGAATGGCTGAATAAGTTGTGGTATGTGAATGAAATGGAATACTATTGTGCAATGAGAAATGATGAGTAGGTGGTTTTCAGAAAAACCTGGAAAGACTTGTATAAACTGATGCAAAGTGAAATGAGCATAACCAGGAGCACATTGTAAACATCAACAGCAACACTGTGTAATGACTGACTATGAATGACTTAGCTCTTCTCAGCAATACCATGATCAAAGACAATTACAAAGTACTTGTGATGAAAAATGCTATCTACATCCAGAGAAAAAACTGATAGAATCTGAATGCAGATTGAAGTGTACTGTTTTCCCTGTATTTTTTTCCCTTTTGGTCTGTTTCTTCTTTCACAACTATGACTAATATACAAATATGTTTTATATGATTACACATATGTAACCTACATCAAATTGCTTACTGTTTTAGGAAGAGAGGAGGGAGGGCAAGGGGAGAGAAAAATTTGGAATTCAAAATTTTGTAAAAATGAATGAGGGGGGGGGGGCAGCTAGATGGCACAGTGGATAGAGCACCGGCCCTGGAGTCAGGAGTACCTGAGTTCAAATCTGGCCTCAGACACTTAACACTTACTAGCTGTGTGACCCTAGGCAAGTCACTTAACCCCAATTGCCTCACTAAAAAAAAAAAATGAATGAGGGGCAACTATGTGGCACAGTGGATAGAGCACCGGCCCTAGATTCAGGAGGACCTGAGTTCAAACCCGGCATCAGATATTTAACAATTACTAGCTGTGTGACCCTGGACAAGTCACTTAACCTCAATTGCCTCACCAAAAAACAAACAACAAAAAATGAATGATAAAATTGTCTTTACATGTAATTAGAAAAAAATAAGATATTATAAAAAGAATAGTGTTAGTCATGTATAACCTATATCAGATTGCTTACTGTCTCAAGGAGGGGGAAGGGGAAAAGGGAAGGATAGAATTGGGAACTCAAAATTTAAAAAAATCATTAAATACTTTTTTACATGTAATTGGGGAAATACAATATTGAGATTTTAAAAAAGAATTATGTATTAGTGACATTATTCTTATCATTGCTCTCTCTTTTCACTTCTTATGGGGTCCAATTAGAAAAGACTGAAGATGCTTTGCAGATGCTGCCACCAGGAATCCTCATCTTGGATGCTGGTCCACCTGCTGGACACTGATCCCCACCGCCTCTGCCTCCACCATTGCTGCTAGCCCAGGCATCTGTGGCCATGGCCAATCCCAGCATGTACTTCAACATTGCTGTTGATAACAAGCCCCTGGGTCGGGTTATTTTAGAGCTTTTTGCAGATAAGTTTCTAAAGACAACAGAAAACTTCCGTGCTCTGAGCACTGGAGAGAAGGGATTTGGTTACAAGGGATCCTGCTTTCACAGAATCATTCCTGGGTTCATGTGCCAGGGTGGTGACTTTACACTCCATAATGGCACTGGCGGCAAGTCCATCTCTGGGGAGAAATTTGCTGAAGAGAACTTCACCCTGAAGCACACTGGTCCTGGCATCTTGTCCATGGCTAATGCTGGACCCAACACAAATGGCTCCGCTTTTCATCTGTACCGCTAAGACTGACTGGATGGCAGGCATGTTGTCTTTGGCCAAGTGAAAGAAGGCGTGAATATTGTGGAAGCCATAGAGTGTTTCGGTTCCTGGGATGGCAAGACTAGCAAGAAGATCACCACTGCTGACTGTGGACAACTCTCATCAGTTTTTTTGTTTTGTTTTATATCTTAGCCATCAAACCATTCCCCTGTAGCTGGAGCGAGCACCCCTGAACCACATCTACTCTTATGCCTTATAATCCTTGTGCTCCCACTTGCTGCAATTCTCTTTGGATTTCATTTCCTTTTTCCTTCCACAAGTTGGCCAAAGAGAGTTAAGTTTATGATTATGAAATAAAAACTAAACTACAAATAAAAAAAGAAAAGCCTGAAGAGAAGTCACTATCCTGCTCTTCTGTAATATTTGTCATTGCACAAAAGTGAATACAAGGACTGATCTTTGTATTTGTGTAATAGTAATGGAAGGGGAGCTAATCTTCTGTAGGATGATGGGGAGGTACCCAGTATGGAGGCATGATGAAGACCTGTAACCTGAGTGGAAAAGACTCTGGGCATCCTCCTTAATTGGAGGATCTGGGAAGAGTTTCCCAATGTCCACTTTTCAATCTTCCCAATCAGAAGGAGGGAGAGGTCTCAGAAATAGGGAGTATTGAGGAGGTGTGAGTTTCAGAGAGAATCTCAGAAGGAAGACAGCCAGATTAAGTGGGAACTGGTAAAGGCTTTTACCAAAAAGTAGGATTTTAACTTAGTCTTGAAAGAAGTTAGGAGATGGAAATGAGGAAAGATATAATTCCAAAAACAGGAGACAGCCAGCCAGTGAAAATACCCAGAGTTGGGAGATGGAGTATTTTGCTTAAGAAACAGCCAGAAAGCCAGTGTCACTGGATCATGCGGTTCATAGAAGGCTGTACAGTTTAAAAAAAGACTGGAAAGTTAAGAGTCAGTTTATGAAGGACTTTAAAAGCTAAAAAGCTAAACAGAGAATTTTCCATTTGGTCATGGAGGTAATAGGAAACCACTGGAGTTTATGGAGTAGGGGGTGAGGTATGATTTGGTCTGGCCCACACTTTAGAAAGATGACTATGTGGAAGATGGATTGGAGTGGAGAGGGACTTTCAGTAGGGAGACCAATCAGAATGCTACTGCAATGGTCTGAGTGTCAGGCATGATCCTGGATCACTATTGCAAGCCTCCCTATTTATGTAAACAAATTAGAATGACAGTTACTTGTTTGACACTTCTTAGTCAATATATACTTTTTAGTTGAGTTCATGTGGTCTCATCCATGATACATCTTTTAATTTTAACTGTCTCATGGGCTCCATCTGGAGGTAAAGCACTTTTGACAAATCCATTATAAATTCATTATTAATGATTGCTTTGCTTCTTCTTTTTATCATTTTATATATCATTATTGTTATATTTCCTAGGTGTGTTAAGACTAGAGACGACACTTTTACTTGTTGACTCCAATCTCTTAATGCTTGAAGACAGAATACAATCTATTATAGAAAAGAATCACTATTTCCAACCTTTCCAAATGATATTTGTGGATTACATTAATAATGCAATGCTGAAAGTTCTTAATAGAATATTAATTAATAGGTTAGTGACTCACATGGCAGCTTTTATTTTACTAAAATAAACAAATGTACTCCATGATTGCAAATTGCATTGTGATGAATGACTGTGTCACCATTACACAGTAATAACACATTTGCTCCCTGTTTAATCAAGTTGAAAAGGAGGTTGAATAAGGTACCATAATTTGACATCTACTATAGATGAAATTGAGAAAAGAGCTCCAGGTCAATGCCTTTCTTTCATGTATGACACTTTCCTTCATATCTACAATTTGTAGAGTCAAGGATCACAGGAGACTGAAGCTCTGGTAGGATCATGAGATGAGACACTCCTCATCAATTAAACAGCTCAACATTAAAATTTTCTTTTTTTTAAAGGAGTGAGGAAAAAATAATTGGGCCATGAATTTTCAGGCAATTATTTAACTTGACAGCTTTTTACTATTTTCCAATCATAACTATTTTCCTTTTCACTGTTTATAATGTATAGTCAATTTATGGATCAGTTGGGTCAAGAGATAGGATTTAAAAATACATTTCCCGGGGCAGCTAGGTGGCGCAGTGGATAAAGCACCCGCCCTGGATTCAGGAGTACCTGAGTTCAAATCCGGCCTCAGACACTTGACACTTACTAGCTGTGTGACCCTGGGCAAGTCACTTAACCCCAATTGCCTCACTAAAAAAAAAAAAAAATACATTTCCCAAGGTTGTAAAAAATTTAATGAGGCCAGGTATGGTGACCTGAACCTGTAAGTCCTGCTACCTGGGGAGGGGAGGGCTGATGGATTGCTTACTTTGGGAGGTCTGAGCTGCTGTGGGCTACAACTGATAGTGCATTAGTCTCCCACTGATATGGTAGGCCTCCCAGAGTGCAGGGCAATCAGACTGTCTAAGGAAGGGCCACTATTCTAATTAAGGCCCTCTTTACGTCTCATTTGTACTTTTATAATATCCTCTCCTAAGTGATCGCTTGGATTTCAATTTTTCTGTGAAGTTGGCAAAATAATCTTTCTGTTAATAGCAACCCACATGTATTATTGCTTGATATTGCTTTAAGGTTTGCAAAGAACTTTTCTCACAGCATAACGCACAAGTATTATGATCTTTCAGTTTTATAGGAAGGAAATAAGCATTAATTAAGCAGTTACTATGTGCCAAACACTGGGCTAAATGCTTGACAAATATTCTCTCATTTGATTTTTACCACAACCTTGGGAGTTGGTACAACTATTATCCTCATATTAGGGTTGAGAAAACTGAGACAAACAGAGATTAATGACTTGCCCAGAGTCCACAGCTAGTAAGCCTGAGGCCTCATTTGAACTCAAGTCTTCTTGACTCTAGTCCCAGGGCTTTATCCACTGTGCTGCTCAGCTTGCTCATCTCATAGATGAGCATGTTGAAATTAAGTGACCTGCTCATGGTCACACAGCTAGTAAGTGTCTAAGGCAGGCCTTCAGTCTAGATCCAGTACTTTATCCCCTAAACCATGCTTCTTGTTATTGTCCAGTCATTTTAGTCATGTCTGACTCTTCATGATCCCATTTGAGGCTTTCTTGGCAAAGGTACTGGAATGATTTGCTATTTCCTTTTCCAGCCCAAATACAGTTAAGTGACTTGCTCAGGGTCAAGTGGCTAATAAGTGTCTGAGTCAATATTTGAACTCAGGTCTTCCTGATTCTATCCAGTGAACCACCTAGCTGCCCGCATACCACCCTACCTGACTATATTATTCCTTACTTCAAACCTAGATTTAGTGCCATAAGAGAATATTTGTTCCAATCCCCTCATTATACAATGAGGAAATTGAGGCTCAGAGAGTTTAAATCATGAGCCTGAGGACACATGAGTAACAAAGGAGAGAATGGAAATTTGAACCCAGGTTTTCTATTTCAAAATCCATCATTCTTTCTGCTATTTCACCCCATCAGCTTACTGTCTAAACACAAAATCAAAATTCCTTAGTCTGTCACTAAAGACGTTCTACATTCTATCTCCCATACACCTTTTAAGTCTTATTTTTGAGTCAATCTTTTTCACAAAATCTATGTCCTAGCCAAAATAAACTATTATCTGTTCCCCAATTCCCTCTTTCCATCATCTGCTTCTGGGCATTCTTCTAGGTCATCCTCATGTATTGAATGTCTTCCCTCCACATCTATACTTGCTGAAATTTACATCTGACTTCAAGAACTCTCCATATCCTCCAGTTTTTTATAGCCATTTGTCTGGATCTTTCCTTTGCCTTTATCCCATTCTACTTTATATCATGTCTATTTGTATAAATATATTATCTACCCCCTCCCATAATCATCCATTAGACTGTAACTTTTTGGGGTCAGGGTCTGACACTTTTCATTTATGTATTCTTCGTACCTAGTGTTAGCAACCTTGGACATAGTAAGTACTTAGCCTTAAGGACCTATCATTTGGAGAATGTTCCCTGAATTAAATTCAAATCGTTTGCTAGAAGTGGCATTAGCACCCACCATTGGGTGATTTTCATGAGAGTCAGCATTAAACTTCTCGGTGAGCATGAAAGGCTGGAGATGCCCATTTAGTATATCCATGGAGTTTGTTCAGTAACCAATTAGTTGAATGTTGATGGATGGCAGGAAGTAGTCAGAACATATCTGCTTTCTCAAAAGAGTGGAGGGGAAAAGGTAGTGTGCTATGGTGGATAGTTTGCCCTGGAATCAAAGAAACCTGGATTCATGTCCCATCACTGACACCCACTTTCCACTTAACACTTTAGGGCCCTAGGTAACTCTCTCCTAAGAGTACAAATTGAAGAGAATTTGACCTGCATTGATAAAGGGAATTCCTCACCCATGAATTTCCATACCTTTGAAATGACAGCTCTAGTCACTATCCTATGAAGAAAGGTTGTGTTCTATTTTTTAAAAATGTACTATTTGGTATAAACCTTAGGAATCCTTCTGAGAGTGTGTATTTAAAAGAAAAATAGCTTTCTAATAAAGATTAACAAAGTACTTAAACTATTAATACTTTGGGTCAGTCTTCTCTCTTGTCCTTTATGTAAAAATCTGAGTGAAGGCTGATAATACAAAGATAAAAGCAATACAGTCTTTGCCTTCAAGGAGTTTACATTTTAATAAGGGGAAATACTTATAAGGAAGTGGTAACTAGGGAGATTGTTTCAGTTTGGCCAGTACTAGAGGTGCTAAGTGGAGTAATAAGGGATTAGAATGATAGGTCTATGCTTTCTGGTAAAATGGAGGTTCTGGGAACTGTTTTCCTTTGCTAACAATAAATCATTGTATAAATGTTAGCTATTATGGAAAATAAGGCTGTTTTTGCCTTTCTTTGACAGGCACATAGTAAGAACTTGAAACTTGATCCTGTTACCCTTTCCATGAGTAATGACAATATTGGCTGAATTGATTTGATTATTGTCCCCAAATTTGAGAGGGGTGTGTTTGTGTGGGTGGAGGTAAGGTGGTTTGTTGTTGACTAGATGGCTGGGTTGTTGAGTGAAGCATGACTCTTTCTGGCTCCACATATTGGGCTGAGTTAGGCTTTCCAATTGGGATCATACCAGTCCCAACAGCCACAGAGAGGAAATGCAAGAATTGAAAGGGCTAAATCCATTAGGTCACAGTTTCTGGCCCAAGGGTAATGAATATGTAATATACATGGATAAATACATATAAGGTAATTTGAGGGGTGAGTTAAAGGCAGACAAAGATGGGAAAGGGATAGGATAGGAAAAGAGAGAAAAAAGAAGGGAAAACAAGAGATAAGGAGAGGGGAAATGGAAAAGAGAGAGAAGAGAAAGTGCACTGGGGCATAGGAATACACTTCACAGAGAGGTAGCAACTGAGATGATACATTTTAGGCATGGGGGCAACCTGTTTGAATTCAAAGTTGTGGGAAATGAAATGTTACGTATAAAGAATAGTTGGTATTCTAGTTTGACTGGAATGGGCATTGAATAAAGTGAAGTAATATGAAATAAGACTGGAGAGGTAGTTTTAAATTATGCAATGAAGGGCTTAAGAGTTTGTATTTTGTACTGGAGCTGAGGTTCTTAGTCTGGGGTCTGTGGAGCTTGATTTTTACAGATCTCTTGGTAACTATATTTTAATCAAATTAGTTTAGTTTGCCAGTCTAGGTATTTTATTTTCATGACTTTAAGAGAATTATTCTGAGACAGTGTCCATGGGCTTCACAAGACTTCCAAAGAAATCCAGGACACAAAAAAAGTTTAAGGATGCCTGTCCTGGAAATAATAGGGAGATATTGAGGGTTCTTGAGCAGGTGGACTGACATCATCGTTTCTCTCATATTAATAATTAATTATTGATTTAGGACCAGGATTTTTTCAGAAACCTGTAAATAGTTCAGGACATTGAACTGAGGGATATTATTGATGGATGAAATTGCCTTTTGAGAGACCCCACCCATCTAGAGAACCTTACAAAGAATTTAATCTAAGGTGAATTCTGGCCCATCCTGTTCTACATAGGCTTGGGTGGGGGTAGATCCTTTGTCTGGATTGCCTGAAGCTGGGGGCAGTTTGGGAGGTAGAATGATCAGTCACTCCCCCAGCCCCTTATTAGAATAGGTCCACCTCTCATTACGATATTCGTTCTTTTCATTGATTGATAACCAATCAAAGTTGATCATCGCCCTCAAGAATACTCACTCTTCCAAGGTCATATGTGTAAAATGGGTTCCACTTTGAAAGTGTCACTGACCCCTTTTATTAATTATTCACTAGTAATAATTAATAAAATTATTAATTACAGAGAAACTATATCTCTCAAACTTGTTATATCACACAGAATTGTGAATAATTGTGAAGATTATTTTGGAAACTATATGAATAGAAATTGGATTAGAGAAATAAGATACTAGAAAGAGGGACAACTGAACTCAGAATTTATGATGTGGAAGAGGTCTTAGGCACTATTTAGGAAAATCTTGAAAAAAATGTTTCTAGCACACCCAACAAATGATTATCCAGTCTTTGCTTGAAGACCTCAACCAAGGTGAATGGGGGTACTACCTTTTAAGGCACCCCACTTCTTTTTTTTTTTTTAAAGTGAGGCAATTGGGGTTAAGTGACTTGCTCAGGGTCACACAGCTAGTAAGTGTTAAGTGTCTGAGGCCGGATTTGAACTCAGGTACTCCTGACTCCAGGGCCGGTGCTCTATCCACTGTGTCACCTAGCTGCCCCAGCACCCCACTTCTAAAGCATTCTGCTTTTGGATATCCCTAATTGTTAACAAGTTTCTCTTTATATAAAACCTAAATCTGCCTCTAGGCAGTTTCCATGGAATTCTGCTTTCTGTTGCCAAGAATAGGTTTAATCCAACTTCTATATTATACCTCTTCTAATACTTGAAGGCTGCTACTTGGTCCCCTTTTGGTTTTCTCTTCTTTCTATACTAAGTACCCTTGATTTCTTCAACTTATGTTCGTCTAGTGTGAATTGCCAAGATCCCAGAGTTGCAATTGAGATCATTAGAGATCAGTTAGTTTAACCTCTTCCTCATGTTAAGGAAAACGAGTCCCAGAAAAGTTTGGTGACTTGTCTGTGTTCCCACAGCTAGTAAGTGTCTGGGTGGAATTTGCCTGTCTTTTTGACTCCAAGCACAGCATTCTACCCCCTTCACCATGTTACTTTTCATTTTGGTCCCATACCAGATTATTCATGTCATTCCTAAGAATTCATCCAGAATGGAACATAATCCCTAAGTGTTTTGTTTTCCTTTCTTTTTGATCTCAGGATTATAGTGCATTTAATTATTGGTTGAGCAATAACTCACAGTGAAGCAAAACACCACCTGCTGAATAACTTCTTCTAGTACTTTGCTGATGCTGACAGTCTTCCCTTATGGCATGGCCCTGCCCACCTTTGTTTGCTTTGATGGAGACATCACAGGATGAAATTCCAAAATACATTATCTATCTTCTATTTCCATTCTGCATTTCTGTCGTGCCTTTTCTCCAAGGAGCTCAGGGTGAATCCATCAAAACCTGTCAAATCAACTTTCAAAAATTAGGGAGCAGGGGTGGACCTAAGAGGCTTTAAAAAGACAACACGAAAGGGAATGAATACAGGGGAGAGAAAGAAGTATAAATAAAAAAGAGGGGAGACTGAGACGGGAAAGAGGAAAAAGAAATGGTGAAGTCTATTCACATTCCTGCTTATATTTTAGCAATAAACCAATGTAGCACAAATGATATTTTTACTCTCATGTTATGCTGGATTTTTACTCATTTAGAAACCCCAGATAATAGTTAATGAAAGTTGAAACAAAAAAAATTAGTAACGGGCAAGAAAGTTCCAATCTAATACATTACTCAGTATCAACACAATGGCTTCCATTCTGTGCTTTGTAGTAACTCCAACCAAAAGTTATTAGGGCTATCAGGGACTTATCAGCTTGACAGAAAAAAGCTATTTTCTCCCTGTAGCTATCCCTTCCCCCATCCCTTTTAATAATTAAAAAAACCTTGTTCTATCAGTCTTTCCACATGGCCTTAGCATTCTTTGCATTACAAGAATATGCCAGCTTAGGGGATGGGGTTGGCTTTGATTTGAGAAGCTGATTGATGATGGCCGTCCTAAAGTAAGCAGAAGTTACCAATAAAATTGACTCTAATGGGTGCTTTGGGTGTTGTTATAACACAGCTGCAAACAATAAGCCAAAAGAGGAACAGCTGATGTTCAATCTTGAAAACAAGATAAGAAGTGGTGCTAGTGGCCATAGTTAGTAGGAAGAATTAGAAATTGACAAATATTTATAATGTTTGGCAATATTTCTGATGAATTAGGTTGGGTTGTAAGAGAAGAACATTAAGGATGCTAGAATTTGGAGGTTATTTAAAGGTAATCTAGTCCAATATGAAATAATTTGGTTAAAGTAAAATGACTAGTTATTGGCAGAGAAAGTACTGAAACCAGTTCTCCAGATCCCTCAGTCTAGTGTTTACTTTTTACTATGTTGCCTCCATTTCAAGAACTCACTATCTCTAAGGGCCAGATAGCTTTCACCTGTCCATGGTGGTGGAACGTATCCTCTCCCTAACCAACTGACACCTAAATGTGTGTCATCGCTTACTGGGACAACAAGACAAGGGAGAATGGGTGAGTCAATGCAACTTATTGCTATTTCTAACAAGCTACAAAAAGGATGAATGAATGGGGGGGAGGGGAAGCATCAAGTGTCAAACACAGAATTAAGTGTTTGGGATACTAAAATAACATATAATTGTAAGGCTTTTGGTTCAATATATGAACATGCCTTTGTCATCTAATTAGTGCAGCTATTCTGTTATGTATTTGAGGTCTTATTTTGAGAAGGTGAATGATTTTCTAGAAAATCTAATTTATCCAAACAACTCATTTGTGGAAAAAGTCAGATTGGGGGGCGGGGCTAGGGGTAAAAGGGGGACTATTAGACCTTTGATTTCATTAATATAGGAAACTGCCAATGCAGAAACTTCATCTACCAAGGCAGATAAAGACCTAAAAATTGGTGAATTTTATTTTTAGAGAGTTGTTTGGTTGCCCTGACAGACAGCTGGAGTGATTTTCTGAGGGATCCAGCTAGTATGTGTCAAAGGTGGAACTTGAACCCAGGTCTTATTAACCCTGAAGCTGAAATAAAGTGCTGAAATATCTCATGTAAACTTTAATACTTCAATGATATGTGATTCCAGTACTCCCTCTACCAATGCCAAATGCATGCATGGCAACAAAGTTGATGTGTTTCAGTGTTCCTTGAAGCACAGGTTGAGAAACACTGATATAGGCCAACCCCCTCATTTTATAGATAGGAAAACTGAAGTCCAGAGAGGTTGTTACCTACTTAGGGTTGCGGCAGTAAGCTGCAAGACTGGCTTTCAAATTTGCCTCTGTAGCCACTGACCTTTCTGGGACCTAAGCTGCCTCACCTGTTCTGTATTGCAGACAAGCAAGGTGTCTATATGCAAAGAGATCTAAAGAATCAAGATATGCATGAATACACCTAATAACCTCTCCACTCCTTGTCTCTCCTCTGCCCACAAAGCTTATTTTCTGAATGATCCCAATAATTGCTTCAGTTCTTCATTTTCTGGGTATTATCAGATTAGTCTGAGCTGCCTTTTTAGTGGTTGAGCACACTATACTCCCCATGAGCTATTCCAGTGCTTGAGCTCCTATCTTATTTCTTTCTAAAAATCGCCTGTTCTACAGTCAGTCAGAAATGCAGCACCTGTCCTTACCAGAGGCATTGCTCTGCCAGATTTCACCTGGCAAATCCAAGATCATGGTCCCTTGGGGCCAATCAAAGCAGGATAATCAGTCTACCCTGGTGGACTCAATTAAGATTAATTAGTTGTTTCTCTTATCTCCAAATTTTCCTAGCCAGGTGAATGTTTTTTTAATCAAATAACCTAGAATAATGATGGTTTTTCTATAGGTCCTCTTCCCATGTGAGATCTATTATTAATAAAACAACCAGGCATCTTAAAGGCCCTATGAGTCATCCTCCCCCATCCCAAAAATATCTTTTTGTGTGTGTGTGAGGCAATTGAGGTTAAGTGACTTGCCCAGGGTCACACAGCTAGTAAGTGTCAAGTGTCTGAGGCCAGATCTGAACTCAGGTCCTCCTGAATCCAGGGCTGGTGCTTTATCCACTGTGCCACCTAGCTGCCCCCCAAAGATATCTTAAAGCCCCAGAAGCCATAACTTTTTTTTAATGAGTAGTAATCTGATGTCTATTGTACCAAACATCCAGCTAATCTACTTACACTGGTGAGGGCAGGGTACACATGGGAAACTCTGTTTTTGAATATGGCCTAGGGATCACACCAAGGAAGCTGTTGATGGCTGTGGCCCTCAAAACACCCACTCACATGTTCCTCTTTTCTTGGTCTGCATATGTGGAATGACTTAGGGGAGCTGGAACTGGAGATGGTTTGGAAGAAATAGAAAAGTGCATAATTCTTCTGGATAGAGAAGGAGAGAAAAGCTGGGAATATTCTAACATGAACCCTAAATTATAAGGAAAAGGGTTCAGAGATGCTACATAAGATTGCATGTCCTGAAAAAAATATATAGGGAAGCCAATTTGGGAGGGCTAGGAAATTCTAAAAAATCAAATTCTGGAAGAAACAATTCTCATAAGGTGAAAAAGGAGGAATTTTCTAAAGAGAGTGAAATGGATACACAGGAAACCTACTAGTCAAATTAGATTATAAAGGAAAATGTACATACAATGGAAGCAAAAGCAGATTTTGGAGGGGGAGGAATATGAAAGAGTGCCATGTTATTATAACAATAGTTCAGGGGCACTAAAGTTCAGAATGAATTCAGGAGGGTGGAAAAATCTAAATGCAATAGTAAGATTTTTATAAAGATAACCTGTAATGCAGCAGAGAAATAGTTTCATGTGGGGCATATGTTCCTGAATGGACCAAATATATCAAAGCCTACAGTCCAGGGTTATGAATTTCTCCAAGAACGGAAAATTTTTTGTCCATTGTTTCCTCCCTCAAAGGAAAACTTCCCTTTCAAGTTCTCCCCAACAGCTAATGACTGCATTGGCAGAGGAGTGTGAAGGAGGTTAATATATGGATGGTGATGAATTTTATGACTTATGCATTTGCTTTAATATATGTTTATGATCATTGTTTGCCTTACTGTTAAGTAAATAGCTATTTTAACATTGAATGGGATCACTACTGTTAGTGGCTGGTTGAATGAAATAATTCATGGGAGCTCAAGAGCCAGAATCATGAATAAAGAAAATGTAATGGGGCAGGTAGGTGATGCAGTAAATGTAGCATCAGGCCTGAAATCAGGAAGACCTGAGTTAAAATCTTACCTCGGATTCATGATAGCTTATGTGACCCTAGAGAAGTCACTTAACTCTGCCTCAGTTTCCTCATCTGTAAAATGATCTGGAGAAGGAAATGACAAATGATTTCAGTATCTTTGCCAAGAAAACCTGAGATGGGGCCACAAAAAGTCAGACATGAATGAAACAACGTAACAACAACAATAAGTTAATATGTGGCCTGTAGGAATCTCTCTCTGTCTCTCTCTGTCTCTCTCTGGTCTCTCTCATATGCAGTGGCTTTTGTTTCTGAGTTTGATACCAGTGGCCTAGAGGATAAGCAGTTTTGGTTGTTAAAAAGGAAATGCAACAGGGAGCAGTAATTGATGAAAATTGGTTTACATGTGAGCATCAGGATAAACAAGCTAGAAGATCTTTGCGGGGCGAGGGGGAGTGCTGGTATGAAAGAGCAAATCCTGGGAGACTCTCCAGGTCTCCTATGAGTACTCATAAGTACTGTACTTGCATATGCTTAACTAAAATATGGTACTGTATTTATAAATAACTGTTCTTAGGTCATCTATGATGAACATTAACATAATGGTTGGTACTCTTGATGTATAATCTTTGTTCCATAACCAACACATTATCACTAATAAAGAAAGAGAACCACATTTGTATTGATATTCTTACTATAAATCAAATCAGGGGACATAAAGAATTGCCACTAAAGTAAAAGTAGTTCATTGATTTACTTTAAGGTAAATAAAAGATTTGTTATTATTTATGTATTATGTGCCCAAAGGCAACAAGGAACATCATTTCATGGCAGCTTGCTCACCTCTCAAGGACTGCAGTGGCTCAGGATGACCACTTGGAAAGATACTACTAGGAAAATGGCAGTTTTTATTCCAGTGCCCACTTCAAGGATAAAGAAAAGAATAGAGAAATTCTATGATGAGATTAACAAGATATTGATATTCTAATGACATGGTGTTGAACCAACTAAAATTACTAATATAACTTAATGTAGGTTTTTCAACTTGTTTGCAAGTATATCAAGAAAGATGTCTTGATAAAAGTGAGATATACTTTGTCTGTCATGCCCTAGAGAGACTGACGTTATTTTGGTTTGATTTGTTTTTAATGAGACCAAGCTAATTTCTAATGATCACAATTTATACCTGTACATGCTCATAAATAACTCATTTAATAATGTATCACAAAATAGTGTCAGGTCAAAGAAAGAAAGGTCCATATACACCAGCATGCTTATTTCCTTTTTATTGTGGTAGCAAAGATTACTAAACATGTTTGTTACAGTAATATTGGGAAATTATTATGGTAAAGTAAATGATGATTATGAATTCATAAAAAATATTTGAAGAGTTACATTAGCTGATGTCAAGTGAGGTAGGCAGAACCAGGAAAATAATATAAACAATGACTACAATAATGCAAATGGAAAGAAAACACACAAACTGAAGTTTGTGTAATTAAAATGATTAAGAATTGTTCCAGGGCCAGCTAGGTGGCACAGTGGATAAAGCACCAGCCCTGGATTCAGGAGGACCTGAGTTCAAATATGGCCTTAGACACTTGACACTTACTAGCTGTGTGACCCTGGGCAAGTCATTTAACCCTCATTGCCCTGCCAAAAAAAAAAAAAAGAATTGTTCCAAAGGAAATAACAAAGTGTACTTCCCTTCTTTTTTTTCCCTCCCTACTTTCAGAGCACTATGGATATGGAATCATTGCAAATGCCATCAAACGTGATTTAAATATTGGTTAGTTTTCCTGAACTTTTTTTTTCTCTTTATTTTTCATTCTCGTTTCAAGGGATGATTCTCTGGGTATAGTCTGGGAGACACATGTTGAGAAATAAAGGTGAAAGATATTAAAAATGCTAACTTTGACATCAAGGGCTAATTTCTGGAATTTCCTCTTTTTGAAAAATCAGGACATTGTTATCTGTTTCAAATCTTCTTTCTCTACTATTTCTCAAAGACTCAAATCCTAGAATATTATTTTACCAGGGATGAAAGTTAATAGTTATTTTGCCTCAAGTGCATCTTTCTGTTGTTCATTAACATTATATCATCATGTCATAATCATTAAGCCTTTTCTTTCTGATCTTCCTGACACAATTCTCAGTGGGTCATGTAGAATTTTCATAGTTGTCTTCAGTTATGTGTTTCTCATTCCATCTTTTGTTTGTTTTGGTTGGGTTTTTTTTTTTGGGGGGGGGACAATGAGAGTTAAGTGACTTGCCCAAGGTCACACAGCTAGTAAGTGTCAAGTGTCTGAGGCCGGATTTGAATCTTTTGTAACCATTCTTTAGGCATCTGAACACATCAAGGAGCTAACTATATAACATACTCAACTTTTTTGGTGCCACTTTCATCCTCTTGACATCATTTGGGATTGTATTGACAGAATTTTCTTTTTCATAATTTCCTTCGTCTCTTGAATCATTTTCCTTACAAAAAGGCATCAATTAGCAAGCATTTATTAGGAACATAGTATAGGGTGCAGCTAGGTGGTGCAGTGGATAAATCACCTGCCCTAGATTCAGGAGAAGCTAGTTCAAATCTGGCTCAGATACTTGACACTTACTAGCTGTGTGACCATGGGAACGTCACTTAACCCTCATTGCTACACAAAACAAACAAACAAACAAACAAAAACAAACACCCACCCCCCAAAACAAAAAACCAAAATCAAAAACATAGTATGTGCTAGGAACTATGGGTACAAAGGCAAGAATGACAGTTCCTGTGTTCAAGGAACATTCTATTGGAGGAGACAACAGTTTATATATACATATATACAAAATAAATCTGAGGTAATTTTGGAGAGGAGACCACTAGCACCTGGGAAGATCAAGAAAGACTTTCATGTAGAAGCTAGCATTCACAACTAGGTCCTTGAAGGAAACAAGTGGATTTCGTATGAGGTAGAAGTTGAATCGATTCAAGGCAATGAGCATTTATTAGCACCTACTATGTGCCAGACACCGTGCTAAACACTACATATACAAAGAAAGGGAGAAGTGAGGAGGGAGTGTATTCTAGGAATGGGAACAATCATCTATGGGGAAAAAATCTCTTTTTTTATCTGAACTAAAATCATGGGTCCATGTAAAATCAATATGTCAAGAAGCATTTATTAAGTGTTTGATTTATGGGAGGGCACTATGCTAAGTGCTGGGAACACAAAGAAACAAACAACAAAAATACAGTCCCTGCTCTTTTTTGCCCAGAGCTATGAGGCAATGAGTTGTCTTACCCAGGATCACACAGCTAGTAATTGTCAAGTGTCTGAGGTCAGATTTGAACTCAGGTCCTCCTGAATCCCATGCTGGTGCTTTATCCACTGTGCCACCTAGCTGCCCCCCTCCCCCTGTCCCTGCTCTTACAGTACATGTAGTTTAATGAGGAAGGCAACATGCAAACAACAATATGTAAACAAGATATATGCAGGATAAATTGGAGATAATCTTGGAGGAAAGGCATCAGCTATAAGGGGGGATTTGGAAAGGCTTTTGCAGAATGTGGTACTTTTGCTAAGAATTAAAAAAAAAAACTAGGAGGTACAGATGAGAAGAAAGAGAATTCTGGACAACCAGTGAAAATGCTTGGAACCAGGGAGATATGACATGTAATGTACAATGAACAGCAAGATGACCAGTGTTACTGGATCCTGAAGTATATGGAGTGGAAGAGGACCAGTGTTTTCTTTCCTTGACTCTTAAGAATTCTAAGATGAGTCAGGCATGATCTTCTAATGTTTGTGTAACTTCCACTTCACCAAACAATTTTCTTAGTATCATATATTTAGAGCTTAAATGTGCCTTAGAAATAAAGACTAATCCTTTTATTTTATAGATGAAGAAATGAAGGCCCATAGAGATTACATGACTTTCCTGTGGTTACATAGTTAGTAAATGACAGCCAGGATGTACACTAATTCAATATCTTGGATTAAGGCATAGATGGCGTTCTTAGCAGATTAAAATATGACACAAAGCAGTCTATCTAAACAAGATCTTGGGGAGGTTTGCTGGCTGTGAACTTAATAGGATTTAAATACATGAGATAGTAACCAAAAAAGCTAATGTATTCTTGGATTGACAAAGTCATGGCTTCCTAGAAAATGAGGAGATAGTTCCACTATACTCTATCCTATTCAGACAATATCCATCACTGATATATAATTACCTTCAGATTTGTGCCCCACTTAGTTGGCAAATTGCTTTAATATCCAGAGGAAGACAACTATCAGGGGGAATGGTTTTGAGTATATGCCATATGGTTGAAAGAAATGGTGATGGTTAGCCCAAAGAAAACTCGGGGGGACACTACAGTTGTTAGGTATTTTAAGGGCTGTCATGTAGAAAAGAAGTTTAATTCATATGTCCCAGATGAAATAATTAAAAGCAAGTGTAGATTTTCTCAATAAGGTAATTTAATGCCAGGAAAATAAACAAACAAACTTCCCAATTATTTGAGTTATCAAAAAATGGAATGGGTTGCCTAGGAATAGCGGCTCCTGCCTTATTAGAAGTCTTCCAGCCAAGGTTGGAAGACTCCTTGTTAGGTAAGCGGTAGATGAGTTTCTTTTTTGGAAGTAGGCTGGACTAGTAGACCACCCAGGGCCTCTCCTCAATGTTGTGATTCTGTTTCTGTGACTCCAAATTCAGTACTCTTTTCACTGCACCTCACCACTTCTTTGATGGGAAATGAAATTATCAGCAAAGTAAATCAAAATCTATCAGGAGCTCTGATTTTGGTTTCTAGCAGACAAGGACAAGGCCTTCTTTTGAGACTTTAGTTATTTTTTCTTGATTGGTGGGGGCACACTATATATGAATAGGTGAAAATTCTCCATCATCACTAAACCCTACATTTATGCCATCGCTGTGAGCCATATTGGTGAAGTATATTTCCACAACAATATCATGTCTATTTTCCTTTCCTTTTATCTTTAACCTTGTTACTCTACAATGCTTCTACTCTTAAATTACTGACATTATATTAAAATATATAGTTTCTTAAAATACCATATTACTCTTCTAGCACTTTTAATATGCCTTTTTCTTCTGAACAAAGGAAAGCCTTACATTACTATTTTATAGGCATGGGTCCTATATCACTAAGTTTCAATGGCACTTATTAAATCCTCTGGTTATAAATAATCTGGGTACTCTCCTTAATCATATGAGTAGCCCAGGATAAATGTCTAGATGACTGTCTATGGGGAGAAGGTGTTATAGTGCAGTAAGTAGTGTAGAATTCTTTCTTTGGATAGTGGAAGAATGTGGCAAAATCTCAACATTGGTTTTAATTTTCTTCTCATCAGGATTTTCCTCTGGTTATACTCTCATTCTGTCTAAAACCTCTTTATTGCCTCTAAAAATCTGGAACTTTGCAGACTTTCCTCATGTCCTTTTGTCTTCTCACACCAGAGGTGAGAAAAAATTATCATTGTTGTTTAAAAATAGAATATGTAATATGTCTACTGTGAGAAGGAAGTACATAGCAGATACTAGAAAAAATTCTCTGGAAAAGTTCCAGTATCCATACTGTGGTGAGTCTCACACTGAAACAATGTTTTATGGCTCTCCTAGGGTAATTTAATTTTAACTTCTCATGACAAACTCCTTGTTTCCTGATTGTCTTCTGGTTGTGCATATGTTGACTATAAATATAGAGGGTCAATGCTGAGAGGAACTAATCACTTTGTTTTTTGGTGGCATTTTTCTCTAGAATATTAGCCCTGGTCTTTACAGGTGTTAGTTTGTTTTTCTTTCTGAGATTGATATTTCTAATGTTGAAAGCCTTATTTGAATCAAGCTATATAGAATGTAGCAGTTAGGTGATGCAGTAGATAGAATGCTAGGCGTGGAATTAGGAAAATGATTTCAAATTTGGCCTTCTGACATGTATTAGCTGTGGGGACCCTGGGCAAGTCACTTGACTCTAGTTGCCTCAGTTTCCCCATCTTTAAATGAGTTGAAGAAGGATAATGGCAAATGACTCCAGTATCTTTGCAAGAAAACCCCAGTGAGGTCATGAAAAGTCAGACATGACTGAAACAACTGAACACAAATACAGAATATATATTTGTAAGTGGACTGGTCTTCTGAACAGTGTGAATAAGATGTATATGATAATGAAAACGACTCCTTAAGGCTCCTTAGACCATCAGGATTTCATCAAGAAGAGTCACTGTCTCACTCACACCACTTCCACAACTGACTTAAAGACCAAGGTAGTCTTTGAACAATTGCCTTACAAGCTGAGAGGCAGGCCTTGCAAGGATTAAAAATCAGCAGACTGCTTTTGCTATGACGTGATTGCTGATTTATGTAGATTAGTCATGACAGGAAGCAATCACCTATAGCTAGAGTCAAGAACTTTTCTTTTTAAGAGCATGATAAATACAATTTGATACTTGGTTCCTTGGACAAAGTGATCTCTTTTTTCATCAACTCAGAGTTTCTTATTGATTGATCCTGGGGTGACCTTAGCATAGAGCATATAGAGCTGGGGAAGTGATGAGGCATCTTGTTGTGAACCAGCACGGCTTTTACTTTAAGACAGCCTGTTGGATATTCTTACATAATTCTTAAGGAAAGAATAGCTTGAGGCTTAGGGAGTTCATAGTCCTTGACATGTTCTAAGTCTAGGGAAAAAAAAAACAATTTTGCTGAGAAATTACAATTGATTATAAATAATGTATTGTGCCAGCACAGCATGTGATTTTCTGTATTGATTTCAGCATGTACTCAGGGAAGTTATGTTCGTTATATGGTGGTGATTATTAATACTAATTGTCAGCACATTTATGGAACCTTTCACCTGAGCCTAACAGAACACTTTGTTGAGTTCTTTTATGAATGAAATACCAGAAGTTGATAATTAGTATATTTCACAGGGAAAAACTCACTAAGACGTATAATATCTATTTGTTTATTTTTTATGCAATGATTTCCTATAAGCTCTTGTAAAAGAAATGGAATTTAAGAAACTTTGGGAGTTGATGTCCACAATGGCAAAACTAATGAGCAATAAATGAGCTTCTTTGCTGATCTAACACTATAAAAGAAACTCAGGAAACACAGGAATCTCTTAAAAGTGGAATCATATGGAGTTATACCTAAACTGTGAGAAGTTCCAGTGTCCAAAGTTTTCTTTTGTATTTATGATTTTTCTTTTCATGTTCTGTATTTACAATTCACAGGAAAATATAGAAGATAAGTTGTAAAATGACCCTTTAAAGAGAGCCTGACCAAAAGAGAGATGTATTAGAGATTTCCTATCAGGAAAATTGGCTTAAGTAACTCAGTTTCACAGATTTCTAAGATTTCATCAATGCAAGTGAGCATGTGCATTTATAGCTGACTCATGGGGCTTAATTAGAGGATGGATAAGCCATGTTATTTTTGAAAGATACACATTTGTTATGAAGCAAACTTCCTTTAATCAACCCAACAACCAACAGATATATATTTAGTGCCTATATTTTAATGTATCACTGGGATTCACATTTTGTAAAGCATTTTGCAATCAGCCATATTTGGCATGTTCTGACTCCAGATAAATTGTAGGCAGTCAACTAGTATGGCAGATCACTAATACAATTTTTTTAATTCCTGAAATACCTTTCTCTTTTCCTTTTTCTTCCATGGTAGACAGCAGTTGTATTCTTACCTGCGGATAAGTTTGAAAGGAACAGATTTGATTAGTAAACTCATGAATTTGTACAATAGTTATATTCATAGCTTGTTTTGTTTCCTGCTCTGGGTCAGGAACTAGTGGCCATCATCTCCTGACTTTACAACCAAGATAGGGTAGGTATGTATAGTTTCCCTCTTCTCTGTCTACATTTTTGGGAGCAGCTGCTTTGTATAAGATGAACTGAGTAGAATTTAATTTAGAAATAGTTACAAAGCCCCAAATCTAGGCTCAAAACACAGATATATAATTTTGATCTTGTGGGAATTAGCCCAGGGGAGGAAAAAATTTTTAGTCAGTACTTTTTCACTTAGGCTCTGGGAAGTATAAAAATCCTTCTCCTGGGCAGTGTGGGATTGGGCTATATGGGATGGCAGGATTGGTAAAATTGGGTGTCTATACTGTCACCACTAATTTGGGGTAGCTAACTGGTACAGTGAGTAGAAGACTGAACATGGATTCAAGAAGACTTGAGTTCCAATTTGGATTCAACCACTTACTAGCTGGTAAGTCACTTGATCCTTACTGCCTCAGTTTCTTCATATATAGAATGAGGACAATAACTGCACCTGCCTTCTAGGTTCTTGTGAGGATAAAAAAAAATGAGTTAACATTTGGAAAGCTCTTTGCAACCTTAAAGCACTGTTATTAATTGGGTAGCTGGGTATCACAGTGGTTAATGCATTGGGCCTGAGACAGGAAAACTTGAGTTTAAAATCTGGTCTCATTAGTTTATTGACCCTGGGAAAGTCACTTAATCTCCATTTGCCTCGAGTTTCCTCAAATGTAAAATTGAGGTAATAATGGCATCTGCCTTACAGGGTTATTATAAGGATCACATGAGATAAGAGTCATAAAGTAGCCTAGTATAATGTCTGCCATATAGTTGGTGCTATATAAATGCTATTCCTCCTCCACCATTTGTTAAACACCTTCCCCTTTTAAGATTTCTTACTTTGTCGGACTAGAAATCTAACTAGAGGTTGCCCCTTTTGTAGGAGGCCAAGCCCCCAATTTCTTCTCGGAACTCACCAAGTTACTTTTAATTCTCTTTTACTCCATTCCCTTTTGTGGACCTATAATCTTAGGGCTGGGGACCACCTATCATTCTAAGATTAAGATCTTTTTACTTTCTGCCTTCTGAGTGAGACTGGGAAGTCAAGCCTATGGAAACAGAGGTTGCTTCATTTGCAGATTCCTAGAGTTCTCTTCAGACACTAAATGGAAGATGCCAATACAGAATATCTTGATTCAATATCAGCCAGTGGCAAGCATGTGAATAATTTACAGTGGAAAAGTATCTATAACAGCAAGAGGGAGGGTACCACATCAAAGACATGAGGACCAATAATTCTCTGATACACTCTCATATCAGCTTTGGTGACATTTGAGAATTTGGGATTCTTTCCTCAAGAACAGAAGGAGAGGAAAAGGACCCACATGTACAAAAATGTTCATAGCAGCTCTCTTTGTGCTGGCAAAGAATTGGAAATCGAGGGAATGCTCATCAATAGGGGAATGGCTTAACAAGTTGTATATGAATGGAATGGAATACTATTGTGCTGTAAGAAATAATGAGCAGAAGGAGTTCAGAGAAACCTGGAAGGACTTAGATGAACTGATGCTGACTGACAAGAGCAGAACCAGGAGAACATTGTACACAGTAATAGCAACATTGTGTGATGAACAATGGTGATAGACTTGATTCTTCTCAGCAGTGCAACGATCCAAAACAGTTTCACAGAAATCATGATAGAAAATGTTCTCACCATCCAGAAAAAAGAACTGTGAATTATAAATGTAAATTGAACCATACTGTTTCTACTTTTGGACTGTTTTCCCCCCCTTCTTTTTTGAGGTTTTCCCTTGTGCTCTGATTCTTCTTTACAAGATGACTAATGTAGAAATATGTTTAATGTGATTGTATATATACAACCTACATAAGACTGCTTTCCATCTTGAAGAGGGGGGAGGGAAAGGAGGGTAGGAGAAAAAAAAATTGGAACTAAAAATCCTGTGAAAACAAATGTTGAAAACTATCCTTATATGTAACTGGAAAAATAATAAAATACTTTTAAAAAGCAACAGAAGCAGAAATCTGTGGAGTCCTCTTGATCTTGAGGTTTTAATTACTTTGCTTATTTGAAGCTTTGACTTTGGTCTTGTCATAAGAACAAGGTCCTTGGTTTCAACTCCAGAATGAAATAGCAAACATCAGTGGCAGCAACAAACAAGGCAGTGGTTATTTTTTTAAAATGAGTTTTACTGCTCAGACTCAATGGACTTTCCAAGGTTCAAAGGTTAGCTGACCAAAAAAAAATAAAGTTGGGGCAGCTAGGATGGTGCAGTGGTTAAAGCACCGGCCCTGACACTTGACACTTACTAGCTGTGTGACCGTGGGCTAAAAAAAAAAAAGGTTAGCTGACCAGGGTTTTCAAAGGGCTGGCTACTATGATGTTGGAATGGATTTGTGTGACAAAATAAAGGAAAAGAAGGAGCAGAAACTTAACCTGTGGTTCCCAGGTATCGTCAAGATTTGTCTTTAGATTAGGAAAAAAAATTTAAAAAAGAATAGTTGGCTTACCAGTAAGATATTTAACTATGGGCTCTATGATAATATTAGACGAAAGTAGATGTTTATTACTTCTTTAGGCCAGACTGATGTTTGATTCACAACTATTTGTGATCATAGCAAAAAAAAAAAAAAACTACTTAGAATCTTTTCTGTTGTTTTTTCCTTTCAGAACATATTAAGCCTCTCAGAGCACAGTGGACTTGCTAAATGGATCAGAAATACACACTGTTAAGTTAGAATTATTTCTATTGCACATCATGTATTTTACTTGGGTAATCATATCTGGGAAGGCAATGTTGTGTGGTAGAGCTGGGAATTAGGAAACCCAGGGTGCTCTACTTCAAATGCTATCACTCACTAGATGTGTGACCTTGGACTAGTTACTCTACCTTGGCAGTGTTTCCTCATCCGCAAAATCAAGGAAATGGACTGGCTGACCTCTAGAGTCCTTCACATTTCTAGCACTTTATTAGCCACTTTCTAGCCTGATTCTGAACAAATGAGACAATTTCCACACTGCCTGGCACTTTTTGTTATTGTTATTTTCATTGTGCCTGACTTGTGATGACCCCATTTGGGGTTTTCTTGGCAAAGATACTGGAATGGTTTGTCATTTCCTTCTCCAGCTCATTTTAAAGGTGAGGAAACTGAGGCAAACAGGGTTAAGTGACTTGCCCAAAGTCATACAGCTAGTGAGTATCTGAGGTCACATTTGAACTCAGGCCCAGCACTTTGTGCACTATGATGCCACCTAGCTGCCCAGCAGGCACTTAATATACACTTACTTGTTCCTTTCCCCTTGCCTTTCTCCTAAACCTAGAATAATACATATTCCATGAATGTATCTGTCAACTTGTAAGAGCTAGAAAACTCTGTTCTCATGACTCCAAGAAGTCGTGGAACAAATATTATTGCTATATAAATAAAGGAAAAAAGGCAAGACTCTTATTCTATAAGCCTGAAGAAGTACACTGGGGTATTTTGAGTTTAATCTGAGAAAAAGGTTTAGAGATTGGAACGAAATGATGGAAAATTAAAATAACTGAACATAGAAGAAAAAGATATAATCAAAGCACATGGAGTGATATAGGAGACTTAACCTGTTAGTTTCTGATCATAGTTTTAATAAAAATTTGGTGATTGGTTATATTTACCAATATACACTTTCAATGCATATAACCAGCTTAGTGGCACAATGGAGAAAACATTAGAGCTGAAGTCAGGAAGACATAAGTTTGAATTTTGCTTCAGACATTTACTAGTCATGTGATCCTTGACAAGACACTTAACTTTTTTTCCCTTTGGTTTTATCATCTGTAAGACAGGGATAATAATAACACCTACCTTCCAGAATTTTGTGAAGATAAAATAGGTTAGCAATTGTGAAGTGCTTTGCAAACCTTAATATAAATATTATCTATTTAAACATTTATTAGCCCAAACATAAACATCCCATTCATTTTTCAAAAATTCAAATATCCAGACTTAAATGGCTTGGTTTCTTGTCATGTTAAGTATAGCGTAAGCTATAATAAAATATTAAAATGCAGATAATCAAATGTCAACTCTTGCTCCTGAAACAAAAAGTTTAAGAATGTTTGTATAGTTAGGGAAATACTTATAAAGGAAGTTATATGTATTTATAACTATATCAGCAGACCAATGACTGTGCAAAATAAATGATACTCTAATAATCTTAAAACATATTCTCAAATATTTTAGTTTCAGTTGTACTATTGAAAATCATTGGGATCCTACAAAGAGATTTTGCTTGCGTGGGTTACTTGCCATAAAACAAAACTTAAAATCTCAGTATTATTATGAAAAAATGTTTTTTTGGGGGGCATCTAGGTGTTGCAGTGGATAAAAGCACTGGCCCTTGATTCAGCAGGACCCGAGTTCAAATCCAGCCTCAGCCAATTGACACTTACTAGCTGTGTGACCCTGGGCAAGTCACTTAATTAACCCTCATTGCCCTGAAAGGGGAAAAAAAACCCAGTTTTGACCTCATGAACCCCTTGAAAGAAACTCATGTTCAGAAGGGTTGCCAGACCATACTTTGAGAACTGCTGCTTAAAAATTCAGGTCTTACTCTTTCATAAGATGATTTTGAAATTATAGGTATCTCACATGGCAAGAAAAAGGCATATGTGGCATAAGTACCAGTGAAAGGTAGCTTTTTTTTCTAACTTTGTTGAGCAAAAGATAATGGAGAAACAAAGCTCAAAATGAGGCCAATAATCATATTCCTGTAATTGTATTGATTTTCCATTTACTAATTTATATATTAATCCATAGTGATTTTGTTTACAATTTGTATATACACTCTTTCAAAGATCCCATGTATCCATTGTTTTATCTCTATGTCTTATAGACTAGCAATTACATGTTTGCCAATATGTAATTACTTTTGTGGTGAAGTATATTATTGATTGCACAGCAATTTAATGTTCACTTGGTAGAGATAAAGATCTTAGTGGTAGCTTAACATGACTCAATTATCCTTTTATTTTTTGCTATGTAACAAGATGGACTACTTTAATTGTTTAAAAAAATCTGGTCTAGGAAAAAGCATGATTTATATTAGGGAGATAAGGAGCAATTTCATAAAAAAACCCCAGGAGATTGATTTTTATGTTGAATTACAGGAGAGGGCAAAGAATGATGATTTTGCAGTATTATAATATGTTAGGATTTAGAGGGAATTTAAAGTTCTTTCAGCACACTTTCTCATTTTTAAAGATGAAGAGATTTAGGCCAGTTTGGAAGTGGCTTGTCCAGGTCAAACATGTTAAAGCAGGGATTACATGAAATATAGGTACCTAACAAGTAGTTATGGCTTGTCAGGAATTAGCTTATGGACTGATGAGATTCCTCCATCTCTTCTTCAATATGTACAAACATAGTATTTTACATGATCTGGAGATTTTCATTTTTTTCTTCTATATGCTTGCTACCTCTATTATTTGAGACTCAAAGATGGCATCTCTGGCTCCCTCACCATAGACATTCTCCTTCCTGATATCCATCTCTCCCAATCAACTTTTATAAAAATTTCATAGATTTTCACTTTCCTATTGCTGCTTACATGATGATAATCAGAAAAATGATTAATAACTATTCCATTTATCATAGTTGTAAAGTTAAAATAGATTCAAATTTTATTCAATTCAACAATTATTTATTACGCACTGTGCTAGGTGGGGGAGATACAATGACCAATGAAAAAAATAGTCCTTGCCTTCAAAGCTCTTTTATTCTACTCTGCCTCCATGAGTCTTCACTTAATTACCCAACTCTAGACTGATTTTTTTTTCTTTGAACTAGTTATTAGCAAACATGACTAGAGGAAGAAATTAATGGAAAAAGAGATTGGGGACCTTGAAGAGGGAAAAAGAAAAGGGCATAAACGCAAGATACCTAGGCTTTGGGTGAGGGGGGATATGGAGAGAGACCACAGGGACAGACAAATCACTATCTAGAAAGAGAACAACTGCCCCTGTCATCCTCTCATGGGAGGTGGTTGGGAAAAGGGGTCCTTTAAGAGGGATAACACAGAAAAAGGAAACTAGAAAAAAGGGCTACCTTCTGTTGTTGGTGGTGGTTTTGTTAAAACTGAAATGGAGGTTGGCGAGAAGGTTGAGGGAAGGGATGCCCCACAATGTTGGAGCCAGGTTGCAAAGTCCTACTGATCATAGGCTATTTAGGGCTTTGAACTCCTTTGACTTTCTTTAACTATGTTTCATATTTGGCATTTACATTTTTACCTCCTGTTAGCTGATTTTCTGAAAGTTGGTTTTATTTTCCCAACTAGATAATATACTCTTGAAGATGAGGATTATGTTTTGTCCTTTTTATTTACCTCTCTTACTTGCACCTCTACTAGTATGGCGGGGGTGGGGGGGCAGCGAGGTGGTGCAGTAGATGGAGTGCTGTGCCTGGAGTCAGGAAGATTCATCTTCCTAAGTTCAAATCTGGCCTCAGACAATTGATTACTAGCTGTCTGACCCTGGTCAAGTCGCTTGACCCTGATTGCTTCAGTTTCCTCATCTGTAAAATGAGCTGGAGGAGGAAATGGAAAACCACTTTAGTATCTTTGCCAAGAAAACCCCAGATGAGGCCACAAAGAGTTGGACATGACTGAAAAACAATTGAACAATCTCTACTAGAAAAATCCTCAAAAGTACCAGCTCAGTGAATATTTGATTGGTTTGGGGCACTTAATTATATATTACCTTGCTTTGAAAGAGCTCACTCATGGGGCAGCTAACTAGGTGGCGCAGTGGATAGAGCACCGGCCCTGGAGTCAGGAGGACCTGAGTTCAAATCCGGCCTCAGACACTTAACACTTACTAGCTGTGTGACCCTGGGCAAGTCACTTAACCCCAATTGCCTCACTAAAAAAAAAAAAAAGAGCTCACTCATTCATTAGTGTATGCCTTATCTTTCTAAATACATCAGATGAGATAATATTTGTAAAGTTCTTAGCATAGTAGGTGCAATATGTTAGCTGCTATCATCATCACCATATTGTAAGAATCATAGCACCTTAGTTTTAGAGATGAAAGAGACTTTAGAAATCACTGATTCCAACCTCCCAATTTTAATAGATAAATAAAATGAGGCACTATGAGGTTAAGTGATTTTCCTAGAGACATCTAGCTAGTAAATGACTTGAGGTGGAATTTGAACTCAAGTCTTCCTGACTTTAGATAAAGTGTTCTATTCACTGTTAATGCTACACCCTTTGGAGAACAGGGACCATTATTTGTTTCTTTTGTAGCTTTGTCAGCACAGTGTCATGTACATAGGAAGGGTCCTATAAATATTGATTCAATGAATGAATGAATGAATGGGAGAATTAACACAGTTTTACTCTTATCATCTCCATGCCAGTTATATCCAGAGCTGTTCCTAGTGGGTTTATTTCTTACACCTTTTTACATGACTAATGAATTCCTGAAAAGTTGCATACATCAATTCATAAATCAAGTCATTAGGATCAAGAACTTGCTCTTGAAAGGAATCCCAACTGGAATAATTTTTGTTAAAGTGGATAATCCCTAGAATGTAGACAGGTAACATATTCAAAACAGAACTCATATTTCCTCTCCAAATCCATTCCTTTCCTAACTCCCCTATTTATGTTGAGGGTACAACTATCTTTCTAGCCCCTTAGGTTTATAAACTAAGTCATCCTAGTCTTCTCCCTTTCCTTCACCTTACATAACCAATCAATTGCCAAATCCTATTGATTCTATCTCCACATGTTTCCCAGGAGTCTCTTTCTGTCCACTCACATGGTCACCATTTTCTAGGTCAATTTCTCATAATCCCTTGCCTGGACTATTGTTATAAACTCCTAACTGGTCTCCCTGCTTTGTCTTTTTTTCTCCCAATCCATTTAGCATTCTTTGGCCAAAAGGATATGCCTGAGGAAAAGATGTGACCACATCACTTTCCTGCTTAATAAGCTCCAAGGTTATTCTATTTCCTCTAGCATGAAACACATACTTCTCCGGTTTTTAAAGTTCTACACAATCTGCCTCCAGTCTACCTTCCCAGACATTTCTTAATATTAATCTTTGTCATTATAGCTAACATTTAGATAGTGCCTTAAGTTTCGCAAAGTTCTTTCCAATTATCGTATCATGGGACACAATGACGCTGTGAGTTAAGTGTTATAATTATCCCCATAGACAAGGAAGTTTAGCCTGAGGTTAAGTGACTTACTTAGGGGTCACCCAGGTGGCAAGTACCTGAGGCAGAATTCAAACACAGATCTTCCTGACTCCAAGTCCAACAATCTTTACCTTATGTCATGGACCTGCCTCCATTACTCTTCATGTAATCTATGGTACATTTGGGGTCCTTAGTAAAAGCTATCACATTTGCTACTTGATTATTTTCTTCTTTTGTAAATCAGATGCCTCATTATTAAGGTTCATTCAGTGGAAAGGTGCTATGTCGCTATGCAGATTTCAGCTTAAGCTGCATCTATTCCTTTTTACCATTACTGTATAAACCCATTCCACCATATGTTTGGTCCCAGGGAACATAAGCTGCGTCAGCCATTGATGTGGGGAGATATTCCATTTATAGTTGAGGGTTTCTTCTTCCTATAATAAAGAATTAAAATGCATCCTCACGTCAGCATATCAAATTAACCTTGTTTATATGTTTTTTAATTAGTTGTAATTAAGAAACACTCTCAAACCATTTGTGCCTAAAGGGAACCTTGCATGAGACGGCAGAATGGTTCTTAAAGCACAGGATGTTTCTTTGATTTTATATTTGTAAAGGAAGCACCACTTTGAAGATGAACAATTTTCCACCCATTTACTAGTTTTCAGCAAAAGCTTTTTAAGATTGTGAGAAATTCAAGGATTATAGTTTTAGAACTGAAGGTACCTTGAGGATCTTATAGTTCAGAAGTTCTTAACCTAGGGTCTGTGACCTCATTTTCTCAGTATTTTAATAGTTCTGTTTCAATACAATTGGCTTCCTTAGAATCTAGTGTATATTTTTTGATGCATTCAAAAACATCATTTTAAGGAATTCATAGGCTTCTCTAGGCTGTAAAAGGGTCCATCACACAAAGAAGGATTAAGAACTCCTTAGCTCATCCAATCTCCTTGTTTTGTAGGCAAGGAAACAGATGTTCAGAAAGGTTAAGTGGCTTATTAGATGTCACGCAGGCAGAGCCAGGATTTGAACCCATGTTCTCTGATTCCAAATTCCAGTGGTCTTCCTACTATAACACAATGCCTCTCCAATAGCTGTTTGGTAACAAATGTGTGATCCGAGGCTTGAAGACAGGACTGTTCTATATGAAAATCATCATAAGCAAAGTTTGGAACAGACTACATTTGAGAAGTGATGGTATTTAAATTCCTTTTGATGAAGAAGTAATTTAAAATGTTTAAAAGTTAAACCCAAAACATTTGAAGTGTTTGAGTTTGACCTTGGAAAAGAAAAGTAGGCCTCAGATTAGCCTGATTCATTTCATGATCCGATTAAGAATCATAAAAAGCTAGAACTGAAAATGGATGAGCTAGAAAATAAAAGGGAATAAATAATTCAATTTATGTTTAGCACAGTTTCCCAAAGGAATTGGAAATGGAAAGACTGAAATATATTTTGACTTCTGCAAGATGAACTTCTTAAATTGAGAGAGTAGCTAAGGTACTTCACTGAAAAGTGTTTGCAATATAAAAACACTTTCAAAACCCCTTCTTTCCTCTGTAGCCCTGGCACAAGGCCCTGGATGGGACCTGGATGGGCAGAAGGAGGAACTCTCAATCAGGGTGAATGAATACATTGGTTTCCTTTCCTGGGCACACTTGCCACATTTCATCTGGATTATCCTATGGTCCAGACAGAAGAGAGACAGAGAGAGGTATGATAACCCTGGGGTGCGGTTGCCTCTTTTTTTTTAGGCCCAGAAATAGCCATGCTTGATTTGGCAAAACAAGGTGTGGAATGTTGGAAACAGATTTTGAGAAATGTTTAGAGGACTAGCAACCTCAGAAAAAGACAAATGGCCTCGTGGAATTTCTGTCAAATCTGCTGGAGGAAAGGATTGGAGGAGGTTTGAGTGATTGTGGATTATTCACTCCAGAGATTTGTGGTGATGTGTCACAGTTACAATTCATTAGTCATATAAACAGCTTATAGAAACGAGTTTATAGATTCTACAAGGATAATTTTTTAAAATTTGTTTTGCTTTATTTCCTGTGAGTATGATCAAAATTACTGACACACAGAAGCATCTGGATCAGTGGTTAAATTGATGCAATTTTAAACTAAATTCCCTGTCTATTTTATAAAATACAAACAACAGGTTATTAGTTCACTCGAGAAAATGAACTAATGCTCTGGTTTTAAGGATTTATATTTAATTGTTTAGAATAAACGCTTAAGAGTGAATTTGTGCTACTCCAAATTCTATACACTATAAGAAATAAAAATAAAGACATCATTTCTTTCAAAGTCATTTAAAAAGGGTTTTTAGAGGAAAGGGATCATCATCCTAAACTATAAATAGGGTGGGGTAACTAGGGCATTGCCCAAGGGCATCAAAATTTATAGACTTTTGACAGTACTTGAATTCCTTCAGAGGTATTTGCCCCTAATTACCAAGTATAATTAATTAAAATATGAAGCTACTAGATGGTATAATTCCTACCCCTCTCTCTTACCACATTCACAGCAGATAGACTCCATGTGAGCTACTTCCCAGGCTAGCTTTGCCCTATCTCCTTCTCCTCAAGCAGCAGTCACTTGGTGTTTCAAGGTCTCCATCCATAGGGACCAGGGCGTGTCTTCTCCCTGTAGGGCCTGGTGTCCTAGAGTCTCCCTACTCCACTGTCAATAGAATTGTTTTTTAAAAGGTTAATTTGGAAACATATTTTGGACTGTTTGCTCTGTCAGCATATTCATAGAACTCTTGTTTAGTCATAATATTCTGGAACCATAACTTTACCTGGGCAATTTGCTTTGTAGCTACTAAGCTTTTTCCTGCAGAAAGAGACTAGATTCAAAGTATCCTGAGAGAATGGTCACCAGTGAAATTCTACTTGAGCAATTACAGTTAGCATGATGAATATATATTCAGTTATATTTTTATATTAAAAATGTGTTGGCCATTCATTTGAGTAATTCATGAAACTTTAACCCTACTCCCCAGTCTTATCAAGATTATTGCCATCCTAATAAATTTTTATCATGTACCTAAACATTATGCTTACTGTGTTTCTATTGTACATTATGAGAAAGTTAATATCTATAGTTTTAGATGACCATTTATAACCACATTTTTATGATATAAATTGTTAACATAATTCATATACAAAAATGTAATCAAGAGACCCCATTGCAATTCTAAAAGCAAACACAATGAAGTTTCCCATTACTAGATTCCCAGTTTAGGGCAACAAGTGGATTATATTTAAGCTCATAAGTTAATGACCCATGATTTCATAGTAAGTCCTCAAACTTCCTGTCTTATGCTTCAAGAACATAAGGAATTGCCGTCAATGCTATGGCAGTGGGTGAGTCTCAATCATCAGAATGATTTTTCTGATTGAAAAAGATTATCAGGTAGGGTTTTGATTTTATGGTTGTTTTGATACCATGAGTCAAAGCTGTGAGTTATAAATAATGTTAAGTTTGTACCAGGGAATGACTAATAGAAATGCCAAGTAATCATAAAGTAAAGTCTCTAGCAAATCACCTACTGGAATTTCCTATGCCCAATGTCTCATGGTGACAAGAAAGGTAAGCATGGGTACTTGAATGAATGGATGACGGAACATGTATTAAATGTGTACTTAGTGCTGAGTACTGTATTAAGCACTAAGTATACAAATACAAACTCTGGCAGGTTTTAGCAAGTGAGGAAGGATGGGAATGAGGACCCAGTATCAGACTTCACCTGTCGTCCAAGACAAGCAAAATCAGGCTGACCATCCTGAGGGCCACATTGAATATACTGATAAATAGATAATGAGTTATTTTTTGCTTGTCAACTCATGAAACTTCATTTTAGGAAAAAGAGGCAGATGGCCACATGCACATATGAAATACCACATGACCAAACCAAACTGATATGGCGATTAAAACAAAACAAAACAACAAACCACATTTTTAGTCTATGCTCTAGGGTTAATTAAGTATAGGTCTAGGCCAATATCCCTTCTCTTCTCATATATAGGACAATTTATTGAGAATCAGACTTCAGAGGGATGATTCGGAGTCACTGCAATGTCCAGAAACATACATTAATTACTGCCATTGTTTTTTTGTTTGTTTGTTTTGGTTTGGTTTTTTTGCATGGGGCAATGAGGGTTAAGTGACTTGCCCAGGACTACACAGCTAGTAAGTGTCAAGTGTCTGAGGCCAGATTTGAACTCAGGTCCTCCTGAATCCAGGGCTGGTGCTTTATCTACTGAGCCATCTAGCTGCCCCCCATTGTTTTTATTACTAAACTTAGGCAAGAAGATGGGTCATGTAGCCAATAGTGTGACCTGCCATGTTGATGACTCTCTCAAAAATTCCTTAAAATATCTTCTAAAGGATTGGCCTCCAAATACTTGATTGCTTGGTTATGAATATACACACATATAAATTATACATACAAACACACACATATATGTATATATATATAACATACACATATATACATGCATATGCACACTGTAACATTAGTATATAGAAGTAGCACCGTGAATAGAGAACTGGGCCTGGAGTCAGGAATACCTGAGTTGCAAATACAGCCTCAGTTTCCTCATCTGTAAAAATGGGGATAACACCTACCTCAAAGGGTTGTTGTGAGCATAAAGTGAGATAATATTTATAAAGTGATTGACAAACCTGAAGTATAAATATATGTATATATTTATGTATGTATATATGTAATATATATTTATCACATAAATATATAAATGCTAGCTCTGTTGTTTCTAATAATTATGTATAGAATACAAATTGCACAAAAATAAAAATAAAAAAAGAATGAAGTGAAGAAGAAATATTTGATTTCAGAGACAATAGAGAGCCACTGGAATTTGTTGAGTACAAGACTGGCACAGTCAAGTCCTTCTTTTGAGGAGAGACTTCAGGCAGAGAGGCCAATTAGGAATCTACTACTATAGTTTAGGTAAGGGAGGTTTTGGGCCAGAGCAATGGCTATGTGATTAGAGGTCAGATGCAAGAGATGTTCTGGAGCTAGAAACAAGAAGATTTAGCAATTTGTATTTTTGGGTAGAAAAAAAGTGAAAAATCAAAGATAACCCTGAAGTTGTGAACTAGGGTGACTGAAAAATGGTGTTCTCTTCAGTGAAAAGGAATTTTGGAAAAGGGGTTTGGGTGGGAAAATAATATAATGAGATTTGCTTTGATGATCACAACTCATTCATGCTTTTTCATCCTGTACAACTCACTCAGTTGCACCTAAAATGAGAAACAAGGAAGGGAGGCTCTTACTGGACACTGTACCTAAATGTACATCCTAGACTCCAAATAGCAGATACAGCAGCTACTAAGAAGATCTGTAGGGAAGGAGGTAGGGTAGAATGTGTTGGGTAGGGTAGGCAGTTTCCCCAATGGCATCTGTGTATCTATATGAAACTATTTGTGCTGCTATGGGTTCTGGGTAGTATTAAAGTTAGAACTGCTTTGAGCAGCTAACACCATCTCAGAAGATTGGGAATTAGCATGGCAGAGGGAGAGTGCAGGGTGAAGGACTCTTGGGAGAGAAGAACAGTTGTGGTTCTGTCATAGACAAATGACATGATTGGCTAACATGGGGACAATGGAATGAGACCCATTTTCTCATCCTCCTTTTGGTTGATCACACATTCCTTGAAGTCAGACCACAGGTCCTTTGAGGTCATAATACTACATCTGTTTTGGAGACTGTTGTTCTAAGATATGGATAGAATCATTTCCTTCAAGAGAGGTGGAATGCAAGCATGGATAAAATTGTGGATTGAAATATTCAACAATAAGTCTCTCAGCAAAAACAGATATTTGGATTGGCCCTTGACTCATGATAAAATGACTATACATTGAGAACGTCTCATTTTTTGAGTGATCTTGTTCATTGACTTTACTCTAATTAGTTACAAAATGGGGAACAAAAACCCCTTCATGTGAAAATGGCAAATTACTCATGAAAAGCATCTAAAAAACCAAAAGGCTATATGCTTCTATGCAGAGGAAATGAGCATTAATATTCAGAGCAGGTGGGCCAGTCTCATTGAACCAAGGGGGCACCCTATGGGACAGTTGTTGCTTAATCATGTCTGATTCTTTGTGACCTCATTTGAGGTTTTCTTAGCAAAGACATGGGAATGGTTTGTCATTTCCTTCTCCAGCTCATTTTACAGATGAGGAAACTGAGGTAAATAAGGTTAAGTCACTTGTCTAGAGTCACACAGCTGGTGAGTGTCTGAGACCAGATTTTAAATCAGGTCTTCCTGATTCCAGGCCCAGCATTCTAACCACTTGCCATCTTCCTGCCTGAGGAGGAGACAGGAGGCCAAATATACCAGGTGGGTCAAACTATCGACCTGCCATCTTTCCTTAGTCTCTGAAGACAACCCAGAACCCTGAGTCCAAGAACCTTGGGAATAGCAGTATCCTCCAAATACCATTTATATTTCCATCCCAGGCCCAACAGCCATCATTGAGGGAGAAGAGGAGGGGCTGATGTGCCCCTCAAATGGCTCGATATCATTAACTGATATGGTCTTATCAGCATAAATGATATAAAAGAAAAGGGATTCTCATCCTCTGTCTCTGCATCTCAGGGACCATGGGGCCTTTCCATCTGATCGCAGCCAAAACCTTCCTCAAGTATTCTTTCCCCCTTAGGATATGAGCTGCTTGAAAGTAGGGGCAGTCTTAATTTTTTTTTTGCATCCTATATGCTTAACACAGTGTTTTGTACACAATAAATGCTTAGTGTTTCATTCATACAGCCATGAATATTATATATTTCCATCATATATACATGTTCATGTGTATATACAATGCTTATATGTATATGTACTTATTTGTGAATATATGCATATATATGCACAAATAAATATACATAAAGCAGCTAAGTGGCACAGAGCGTTGAACTTAGAGGTCAGGAAGGCCAGGTTCAAGTTCAGCCTCATATACTCACTAGTCCCTCACAGTGTCCCTGGTCATGCTACTTAACTTCTTCCTGCTTCAGTTTCCTTATTTGTAAAACGCAGATAATAGGACCTATCTCGCGGGGTTTGTCATGAGAATAAAATGACATACTTTAAAATATTTTAGAGCATTTTATAACCCTTAAAAGCACCACATAAAGAAGAATGATGATGATGATGTTAGCCACGCAATGGCTTAGGATGGGAATAAGAGTTAGATCTATTTCCTTGGTTATAAAAGACTCCCAGATAGGGGTATTCCCTCTACCAAAGAAGGTCTCTTCAACTTAGAGCCATAGAAAGATGCCCAGAGAGAGGTTAAGTGATTTGCTCAGTATGTGTCAGATCTAAACTCACTTATTTTACAAGGATTTATTATTTCTCCCTTCTAATGTGTCACCTTCAATTGAACAATGACAAAGTAAGCAATGCATAACAAATATTCGGAGTACAGTAAAACAAATACCCACATTGACCACATCCAAATATGTCACATCTCACTCTGCAATCTAAGTCCATCCCTATTTGGCAGGAGATGAGTTCTGTGCTTTATGTTCAGTGCATTCTATTAGTGGCTTACCATTTTATTAGACAAAATACTAGGAACCCCCTCCCCCCTGTACCTATCACTTGCCAGAGCTAAGGCTCAGCAAGCAAGCTGTGCCCTGAGCTTGGCAGGACAACAATCCTTTGTGATCACCCTCTGGATGATCTCATCCTCTGAGCTGGTCACATAATTCACCAGGTATTCTCTCATCAAAGACTGGCTAAATTCAGAAAGTTCTGCAGTGAATCAAACTTGTCACATGCTTGCTGCTCCCTCACTGTCAGGGCTACAGCTCACTGGACAACCACTAATGTTTAAATATTGAGATCTGCCCACAATGCCTCGGATCCTCCCACTAGGGGTGGGGCCCCTGGCGTATGTGTCTATAGCTCCTCTTTTCTTGCAAGCCTTTTTCCTAACTCTGAAAATAAAACCTCTGTTTAATTCCTGAACTCACCTGTCTCTAGCCTGCTCTATTTGACCCCGGCCATTCACAGGTTAAAGGCCAGTTCGATTTGGATGAGACATTGATTAGAGTTCTAAAACTCTTGTATAAGTTGTTTTAGTTCTGCTCATCTGACTTTACATCACTATCCTCCACTACTTTATTCTTCCTAAGACTCCACGATCTAAAAAACCAAAGCTTTACAATATCTAAATTTGTGACTCAGAAGATGAAACTGGCTATTTACAGAAAAAATCCTGTCCTTCAAAGGAAAGAGGGTGCTTATAGATTTGTGCCTTAGTTTGGGTGAGGACATAATCACATTTCCCTAAACAGAGGGTCTTCCCTCCAAACCTCAGGAGGACCAAAGAGTACTTAGCATGAGAAGAGTGGATAACAAAACCCAGATAGAATGCTAGCCGCCCTGAAAAATCTGTAGAAACTGTCATTTTTTTCTTTTCTAAATGGGCCTGGCTCTTTAACAACTTGACTTATCAGTAATGTGGATTTTAATATAATATCTGTTTATTTTTTAGCTTCGAGTATATTAAAATGTGCACTTGAAGCATATTTAAAAGCTGGGAGATCTGTCCTTGTCCTTCCCTGCAATGAGCAGTACAGGCAGCCCGTAGCTAGTAGATAGCTTCTATTTCTACTCAGCCAGAACAGAACTAAGGATAAGGATTACTTTTATAAATATGTAATTATGAATTTTTGTCATATTCCGATTAATAATTCATTCCCAACTCTTATAGCATTATATCATGAATGTTAAACAACTGAGAGAGTCAAAATCCGATATTTAAGGAGATTAAAGGAAATATTGGCATATGTTTCAGCTTTCACAGTATTCTAATATTAGAACAGGATGATCTGGAATTTTTCTGTGAAAGAAATTTGTACTATGAATATTTACAGTCTGGCACGGTAATTTGTACATCAATAGTTCAATATTATGATCTCACTGAGGTGGATACTTTTATGGAGTAGACTACAATTCACCATATCTTCTCATCTTTTGTAATTTTTATCTATGTCTTTATATCCAAAGGGAATATATCCAGCCTATTGAGGGCTATCATCTAGATCTTTTGACATTGCCTGAATGACAGCAGAACACTTGGGATATTTATTTCCCTCATTCTAACTATATGACCCAAGTACACCCTTATCCAGTCATGTATCTGCCTATTTTTAGTACACTTTTTACAAACAATCTTTTGTTGGCAATTGGTTTCAGAAAGTTTGATTTATATTCCCCATTACCTACAGAGTGATCCACAACTTGAATTCTTGGAGACTGGTAATTTGTGTCTCATATACATGTAAGATCACTGGGAAACATATTGATCTTAAAATGATGGGCCTTTATCTTAGGGAGAAGTATGTGTCATTAAAAACACTGTAGGGGCAGCTAGGTGGCGCAGTGGATAAAGCACTGACCTTGGATTCGGGAGTACCTGAGTTCAAATCCGGCCTCAGACACTTGACACTAGCTGTGTGACTCCAGGCAAGTCACTTCACCCTCATTGCCCTGAAAAAACAACACAAAACAAACAAACAAACAAACAAACAAACAAAACCAAAAAACCAAAAAAAAAAAAAAACCCACTGTAGAATTTCTCTAAGACTATCCTGCTCCATTCTTGATCTGACCAGTTCTGTGGGTTGTCTATTCAACTTCATATAGAAAATAGCCATTCCTCACAGTTTTCCCTTTGTGATTATAGATGTGAATATATAAATGATTATAGATATAATTTACAAGGATCTAAAATGTTCCAGTGTTTGATGTGGCTGACATAATGTCACAAATAGACATGAGGATCAGGAGGACTTCCCCATCTGTAAGGAATCCCTCATCAGATTGGAGGGTCTTATGAAATTAGTTGCAAAATTTGTCTACTTACTCATCTTCTGCCATAGTTGTTGGCATGTAAACTAGTAGTCTTCATGGAGCTCTTTTTTCAAATGCTTCTCATGGACAGTACAACATGAAATGAATGTTTCTTCTTCCCTTCAAATGCATGATGTTATTTTGATATATAATGAATGACAATTGTTTCAATACAATTTCTTTGTCCATGTAAGGAGAAATTGTGAGTTATCCTTCTATTTACCTGCAGTTTCCTTCTGTCTTTTAGTTTCATTTATATATTGTAAGAAGGGTGGTGCAGTGGATAAAGCACCAGCCCTGGATTCAGGAGTACCTGAGTTCAAATCCAGAATACCAAGACCTTATAGTAACATGTCCATGCCTTGCTCATTGAATAAGGATCTCATGTTTAGAATGCCAACAGCTAGGTTAATGTTGATAGTCAAAAAACCTTGTGATCCTTAGTAACTCCCTTTCTGCTACATTGCCTTAGTCATTGCAAAAAGAAAAAAAAGCCCACATAGGATTAAGGGACATTTCACATTTTTCTTTGTTTCGTGGGTTGATGATGCTAAATAATTCCTAACTAAATGACTATCTACTGATAAGAATCTCTATACTTGGGTGATAGACATAATCTGTTGCCTGGACCAAATTCTCAGATTTTCTAACAGGCCACCATAGTTGGCATAACTATCAAATCCCAGGATCATCTTTATGCCTTAATGAAGAATTGAAATAAGGCTTTATAGTGGTATAAACTATATACACTATTAAAAGCTCTTATTGAAGCCACATATCCAAATATTTCAGGAATGAATAGTTATTGACATTTGTATACTACTCAGCAGCTAAATGCTGTTGTTAGGACCCAACGCCTTTACTGATTTAAAACATTACCAGGTTTCTGCCACCTTTACCAGTCCTCCCCTCCTTTAATTCTCCCTTCATGAAACTTAACAGTATGGATCCACTTTTTTTTAATACATATTTTTTCTTTGAAGGTTGGAGGCAAGAAAAATGTGCATGGGTAGTGCAGTAGGAGGGGTTAAGGAGATAGTGCTCTGGTTATTTTAGTTATCATCAATTAGAGGTAGCTAGATGGTACAGTGAATAGAACACTGGGAGTCAGGAAGACTTTAGTTCAAATCTACCCTCAGACACTTACTAGCTGTGTGACATATAGCCTCTGTTTGCTTCAGTTTCTCATTTGTAAAATGGGATAATAATAGCATCTACCTCCCGGGGTTATTAGAAGGATCACTTAGCACATAGTAGGTGTTACATAAATGTTATTATCTCTTCTCTTTCCTTAGCAATGGTAATATTCAATAGTTTAAGCTTTCACATGAGTAATTCAGATCTCAGAGACCTTAGAGACAATTTGGTAGACACTCTTTATTTTACTGATGGAGAAAATAAGTATCATCAAAATAAAACAACTTACCCAAGGTAAGATGGTAAGTTTGTTAGAAGTTCTCTATAACTAAACCAACTAAAACCAGAAACATGAGAAATGTTTTTTTTTTTAAGTTGTGTGTTTCTGGAATGATTATAGTGTTAGTTCAAAGCCAAGAGGCATGTGAAGGAATGGAATTCGGGGATGATTATACAATTGTACACCAATTATACAATGTAGGCAACTGACTGACAGTGGAGAGAGTGCTCAACTTAAAGTCAGGAAGACTTGAATTCAAATTTTACCTTAGCTGTATGACACTGGGTATATCATTTAACCTTTGCATGCCTCAGTTTTTTATCTGTAATATGGTAAATGTAAAACCTCCTAGTGTAGTTCTGAGGATAAAATGAAATACTATTTGTAAAGTACTTTGTAAGCTTTAAAGTGCTACATAAGTCCTGGCTATTATTATTATTTGCAGAGATCATCTTTACTGAAAACAGACTTATTTAGCTGGAAGCTTCTTAGATCTCACTCCTCCCGGATTAACCAAATAACCAAACAAAAACCTCTAACCCAACCATAAATGGAACTAGTCTACCCTAACCTTGATATCATGAAATACTATATCCAACAGTCATTTAATAATAACAGCTAACATTTGTAGCACTTTAAGGTCTACAAAGCACTTTACATATACAGTATTCTAAAGGTCTTAGTGCAGTTCTACAATTTCATCTTAGTATTGTACCATATTTCATTTGGTCTTCACAACCCTGTAAGGAATATGCTAGGTCATGGTTAGGATTACACAGCTAGGAAGTGTGTGAACAAAACTGTTGAATTTAGATTTTCCTGACTCTAAATCCAAGATTGCTAAAATCACTATGCTGAATTGCCCTGAATTAGGAAGATCTCAGATCTCATCAAGTCATAAATTTTGAGATTTTATTATTTTCTGTGGATGTATGGAAATGGGGAGGGGAATATTGCTCTAAATTAATATCTTTTCCCTTGAAATTATACTTTTTGAGAAACTATAATCATCCCTATCCTTGTAATTCAGAATGCCTGATAATTGTTATTGGAGCCATACTTAAATTGACCTTTGTATTATCTATGGAAAGGAAAGTTTGCTAAGCAAAGGAACAGTATAAATAACATTGCAGAGGAAAGGATAAGCTACTTAACTAACTTCACTCTGAAGAACTTTAAAAAACATTCTATTACCATATATTTGCATATAATATACCTGCTAAAATGTTGCATAGTAGATTTGTCTAGCTTTAAGAAAATCCATTTTCCTAAAAAAGGCAAACTTGGGAGAAAAATAGAGAAATTACAAAATGATCATTTGGCATTGCAAAAAATATTTTCCAAATTATATTTTTAAAATTCAGCACTCATTTTTCAATCAATACTTTTCCAAAAGGGTATCTTTTTGAAGACTGTGTTTTAGGCAAATGAGGCATTTCAGTATTACTGGCTTTTTCCCCCTTCCTAAGCCCCCTACCATCTACCCCTCTTCTTTGCTTGTATTCATTTCCAAAGACTCCCCATTACATTCCCAGCATGCCCTTTGAAAGTAGTTTTTTTTTTTAATTACTGAGGAAAAGCCCTTGCCCTCCATTAGGAAGGATTCTTGGATTCTCTACTTTGGATTCTCTACTAGATTTGTTAATGAGATTGCTTCCCTCATTCTCCAGTGGGACTAGAACCATAATTTGTAACCCACAGATTTTCTGACAATTGGCGATTGTGCCCCTTGGCATATTGTACTCAATATACAGAAATTTTTCTTTGAAAACAAGGTTATATCTATCATCTATCTATCAATCTAAGGAGAGATGATAGCACCTTAGTGTGCTGTATTTTATATATCAATAAGTACATGTGTGTATACATATATATATATATATATATATATTCACTGTGTAATAATTTAATGGATCTGTGGTCTTATTGAAAGGAAAATTCTTATTGGGGGGACTTTTACACTAAGGAGGCAAAACTCAGAACAAAGAGAATTAAAAGGATTTTATTATAAGTACATCAAGGTAGCAACACATTGACAGGCTGATCACTGGAGATCAACAATGGCTTCAAGGGACAGCTTTTAAATTCAAAACAGTTCAGATAGGTCCACCTCAACAAAAGAGGTTGGACCCTTGCATCTCAGTTTTTCCCTAGAGTAGGAAGAAGATGAAAATTTGCAGGTAGGGCGTATGACAAAAAGCAGGGGATACAGTAAACTGCAGACTTGATGATGTCTCCTTTCCCACCCAAACCTCCCCAGAACTGGTTGAAAAGCAGGGCTGGGAACTGTGGGATGCTGAGTCAACATACCTTTCAACACACTCATAATTATGGTTTCTCCTTCCATGTTTTTTCATCCTATGTTATTTTTGCCTTTGTCCTCCCAACATTTCTCCATAAAGGATGTACCCTAAGCACTGGACAATGGTACACAGGTCTTTTGTGCAAGTATTAAGAAACAACATTATATGGATCCAAGTGAAGCATACTGATGGCCCATCTTTGATCTTCCACACTCCATTCCAAGCCCACTAATGATTCTCCAATTAATCTTTTCCTTGATGATGTCTTTTATGTTATATCTTGCACACAAGTCAGGATTGCTAATATTCTCTAACCGCTTACCATGCATCTCATTCTTGCTCTCCTAGTTGCTCACAATTTAGTTTCTTCATATGTTAGGCATTCCATGATTTTCCCACGTGTAGTCTCACTGGGGGAGTGCTGGTGTTAAAGATGTGTTTTGTGAAAAATAGTATCTTAGGATCATTGAAAGCATTGTATAATTCCCCAAATACATTTTAGTTCATTCCTTTCTTTAAAGAGAGTGAAGGATAAGAAAAATCTCATAGTTCGGTAGGAATGGAGAAACAAGATAGTTAATTAGATCTAATTACATAGACCTTGCTGATAATTGAATTTCTTTTTGTGGTATATCCTCTATTTCTCTTAAGGTGTGGTTGAAATGTGCTAATTTTCAAATTAAAGGCAGCTGATCTGATAACATCATTTTTTTTTTTTAATGGGAAAAGCGGGGAAGCCTACCATAAACAAATCAATGGCAAGCTTCTAGTGACTGAATTCTTATTATGAACAGGTGTGGCTAATAGACAGCATGCAAGGAAACTTAGTCACTAGTTTTAGGCAAGGATATGGCTTTCCATAAGAAGATTTCAGTTAAACCCAAATTGGAGGCCAAGGAAGATCCTGCAGTGAACTGAAGAGTGTTGTTTTCTATGTTTGTGCTTCTGCTAACTTCAATTTACATCTAATTCGTGCATGCACAAAGTGAAATTTAGTCTTTGTCTTAGAGAAAATGATGAAAGAATGGTAGTATTGAATTTCTACTCTCCATGTTGTGAAGGAAGATTTTTTTGGTCATTTTTTAAAGAGAGAAAACAAAGAACAAAAAGAATGTGAAGAGGTATATGGATTGGAGGGTTGAAGAATGCAATGGACCATTGGGAACTAAATAACTTCTGCACTTTTCTCATGGATGAAGTAACTTTCTCATAGATAGGCGAAACTGACCATTGCATGAAGATATAGTTTCTTGTGATTCATGGAATGACAAAGTAGATTCACAGATGTTATTAGTGATAGTTCATCCAGAAATGGTGAGAAGAAAAAGATAAAAATGCTGCTGATGACACTGCTGATGGTAAGTAGATTGCTTTTGTCCCCCCTAACATACCCATTAAAGGGGTTAGCTATATTCCCATGGCTGGGATATAATAGCCTGCTAAGACTTGTTCCATTTAATGCCCATTGTCCAATCCTCATGATTGATAGAAAAGACTAATGCCAGAAAGAATCTAGAAAGTATAATAAGGATTAATAAGCCTTGGGCAAAATCCTAAAGTTCTCAAGGATCATAGGAAAACATAGCAAGCAGTAACGGATGTTAAATGCCATCCAATCCATATGCCTTTCGTTTTTCAGGTGATTAAATTGAAATGCAGAGACATGGAGTGTTTTGTCCAAGTCACCCAGGTAGTGATTTGCATAAGGAGAATGTTAACAAAGGTATTCTGATTCTAAAGCTAGTACTGTTTGTATTTTGCCATGCTGGTACAGAACATGTTTTGTTTATTATTGAAGCCAGTTAAATGTAAGGAACTGACAAGAGTGGGTTTGGGAAGTGAAAGGCTGACTAAAACGATAATTTCATTATGGAATTTGGATTTTTAGACTCGGGCATAAAATAGGCCTGGTGGACTCTTGATCAGGGACAGAGTAAATCTCATTAGGGCTAGAAAAAAAAATACATTTTCATCAGTTAATCCATTGGGTTTTTACTTTTTTTTTTTTTTTTTTGCGGGGCAATGGGGGTTAAGTGACTTGCCCAGGGTCACACAGCTAGTAAGTGTCAAGTGTCTGAGGCCGGATTTGAACTCAGGTCCTCCTGAATCCAGGGCCGGTGCTTTATCCACTGCGCCATCTAGCCGCCCCTAATCCATTGGGTTTTAAATTGAAAATGAAGGGAGAACTAGAAATTTGCTATGTTATCTATGTCTTCTGATACCCTAGAGAGTAATAGGCACAAAACAAGGAAAGAAGAAGTAATTAATGAGATCGAGTCAAAGAAGAGGGCTATATGGTTTCAGACATTTATACTAAAATGCGCATAGTATTGGCAAGATGCAAGTAAACCATAAGTCTTAATCCAAGAAGAAATATGTTACTTTATATGTACCCTTGGTAGGATGAGATTTAAGACTATAATTTGGGTCTCAAAAGTCCACATTATTTTAAAGAAATGGAATAATAAAAGCGGTGGTGGAATAATGTAGAATTTTTATTTTTAAATGTTTTCTTTGATGACTTTACTTATATCACATTCATTTCTGAATGTCTCCCTCCCTTTTCCCCTACTTAGCCTCTCTGGAAATAGATTTAATAAGAAATATGGGAAAAACATTTCATCAAAACAAACAAACATGTCTACTGTTTCTGATATAATATGCAGTGAGAGCACTCCTTACTTCATGTCTTTAATGAAAGGAAGTAATTTTTTTGAAAAAAACCTTTTCTTTGGATCTAAGCTCAGTCATTATAATTACTTAGAATTCAGTTTCTTAATTTGTTGTACTTTCATGGCCTCAACCTATCTTTCTAGTTTCATTGGACCTTACTTGCCCTCATGTACTATCATTTTCTCTGTTTGACATAACACTTCACTTCCCATCTCTGTGCCTTGTCCTGGTTGTCCTTATCCCCATACCTTGAATGAACTCCCTCCTTACTTCTGCCTCATTGAATTTCTCTCTTCCATTAAGATGCAGCTCAGGTATCATCTTTTGCCTGATGCCCTTCTTGATTACCAGAACTGTGAATGACTTACCCCTGTTGTAATGTTCCAATGGATTGATGATCTCACAGATATTGATACTTTCTCCAACAATGGGGCTAACAATCAATTTACGTTCTTTCATTCTGTGGGAATCCTGTTCTTCCATGGCATCTTATCCCATGTGCAGAAGGCCCTTTCTCTAGTTCTCTTATTGTTATACAGGTGAAGAACTTGAGCCATCCATCTATTTTTCTTTGTTCTCACAATATAACCAACACATATACCTCATTTGATTATTCCTCTTTAGGATAACATCTTCTATTCTATTTCTTGCAAAAAAAAAATCATTATCGTATTGCCTTGATATAACTTGAGGTGTAGAGGATGACTGTGAAGTGGTAGCCCCAAGTGAGCAGTGATGACCTTAAAGGAAATAGGGGAATCTAGAATAGGGGTGGATTTGAGGGAAAAGATAATGAGCTCTGTTTTGGACACGCTGAATTTGAGTTGCCTATGGGAAAATTCAATTGGACATACCCAGGACTGGAGCTCAGGAGAGAGATAAAGGGCAGATATATAGATCTTGGAGTCACCTTTATAAATAACTCATGGATGCTGATGAGATCACGGAGAGAGAAGGTATAAAGATAAGAGACTCTCGCTTTGTCATGCACCTATAGCTTGGAGTAGGATATTGATAATGATTCAGCATGATCCTGAGGAGCAGTCAGATAGGTAGGATTAAAATCAAGAGAGGTTAATGTCATGAAAACTTAGGAGAAAATTAGTCTTAAGAAATATCTTTTTGGGGGGCAGCTAGATGGCGCAGTGGTTAAAGCACCGGCCCTGGATTCAGGAGTACCTGAGTTCAAATCTGGCCTCAGACACTTAACACTTACTAGCTGTGTGACCCTGGGCAAGTCACTTAACCCACATTGCCTCACTAAAAAAAAAAAAATAAAATCTTTTTTTTCCCTTAACACTTTTCATCAATTTCATTTCACTCTGGGCTTTAGTTTGCCTGACAGTCTTAAAGGACCATTCTATACTTTTGTAGTAATCTTTTTCCATTCTTTCCTCCCTTTTCTAAATATAGAATGGGAAGGCCCCTGAGAGCAGGAGATTTTTAATTTTTATCTGCATCCCCATCATCTAGCTGAGGGCCAGGTACAAAGTAGTCACTTAATAAATGTTTGTTAATTGACTGAAATAATTTAAGAACCTGAATTCATCTATGAGTTCTCTGTAAATGAAAGAAGAATAGTGGGATCTAAGGAAAACAAAGTAGATTCATAGTGAATTTATATAATAAAGAAAGCAGAGCCAATCAATAAATGAATATTCATTAAGCACCTACTACATGCTAAACGCTATGGATACTAAGCATTGGGGATACAAGCACAAAGAATGAAATAATCATTTGAATGTTTTCCATTAATGACAGCAGTTTCTTGGCTTATCTTTCATACTGTCTTGACATTATTCAAATCCATGAACCAGAAATGTAAACTTGGGCAGCATTCTTTTCAAAAAGATTCGTAGCTTTTCCCTTGGAAGTCGTAGTGTTGAGAAAGACGATTGCCTTCTTCACTTGGGCATTGGAAGGAATGAATTGATTACCAAATACTTGGGCTTCTTGACATGCTGATCTCCTTAGTAGCTTAGTACAGTGTTTTCCATACAGTCAATGAGATTACCATTCTCAAAGAGTTTACATCCTAATAGGAAAGATAACAAGCACATATAAAATATAGGCAGCTTAAAGTAAAGATTAATAAAAGTATACAAAGCAATTAAGTCCAAGGGAGTTTGGGAGAGAAGTTACTTGTAGTTCTGGGAATCAAGAAAGGCATCATGCAAAAGATGGTACCGGAGCCACATCTTAAAGGAAGGGAGAAATTCAATGAGGCAGAAGTAAGGAGGGAGTTCATTCCAGGCATGGGAATGGGGATGGGGAGGGCCAAGGCAAGGCACAAAGGTAGGAGATGGAGTATTGTGTGTGAGGAGCAGAGAAAAAGCCAGTTTAGTTATATCCCATAATGCAGGAGGAAAAGTAAGGTCTACCAAAACTAGAAACATGGGGTTGGGGCCAGAAAAGAACAACAAAATAAGAAACTAAATGTTAAGTAATTATGATTGAGCTTGGATACAGGTATTATTTCATTTGATACTCACAATAGCCCTGTTTGGTAGGTGCAGTTATTATCCCCATTTTGCTGATGGGGAAAATGAGGTACAGTTTAAAGCCAGGTCTTCGTGACTCCAGGCTCAGTGCTCTATCCACTACTCCACCTTGCAGTCTAGCAGCAACAATATTAATTTACATTTACAGAACACTTTAAATTTTCCAAAGTGCTTTACCCCAAATATTTTGTCAGGTTCAGTAAACATTCATGGCTCCATGTGAAAGAGAAACATCCATATGGGATGGTTACAGTCTACAATGATGGATTTTAAATTGTGAGCAAATCCATTTCATTTTTGCCTTTTTATTATCCTCCTTCCAGTTCCATTTATAAATTCTTTGGGGATAATCTGGCTTAGGTAGGCCTCATGCCAGGCTCTCTGCAAGTTCACTTGCCCTCCGCTGCTTTTCATAGTTGTGGGAGGTGATGCTGTTCATAATCTTCCAAATGTGTTCCTCTATAATGTTTGGCAAAGAGATTGTAACCCATATTGCCCTTGGTGGTATATCATTCCAATTGGCTAGAAGTTCAAACATTTGCTGATGGAAGTGGTTTAAATGTCTCTTTATTTTCCACATTGTGGTGAATCTCTTACCTCTATTAATCTTGTCTAAGAAATGGTGGCAATCAGTCAAGGTCTTTACTCATTTATAGAGGAGTCAGAAGCTTCTCACCTATATATTTTGATTATTTCAAGGAGACAATTATAAAGTACTAGACATTGTGAATGAATGAATAAATTAGAGGCCATCTTTTCTACTTGAATCTCCAGTATTTAACACAGTGCTTTGCATATAGGAAGACCTGAGTAAATCACTTTTTTATTGATTCATTCATTTTCTAGAGTCAAAAATTTGTTTAAATGAGTTGGACCTACTATAATTGCATATAATATCTCCTCACATATATACACATGTGTACAAATACACACACATATATGTGTGTATGTGTGTGTGTGTGTGTATGTTGTATGTGTCTGTGTCTATTCTATTTAAAGAAAACTTCCCTATTCACCCAGCTTGGAAGTGTTACAGTCCTGATTCCATTACTGCTCATCCTGGGAGATTTGACTTATTCCGTTGTCTGACTTGGGGTGGTTCACTTTTTCTTAGGCATCCTGGTGGAACTCACTTCTTGGGGCTAGCTATATTAATGCCAAACTTAGAAAGGATACCTAATCAGCCTAGAACATTGCTGCTCAGAACTCTCAAGTCCAAGAAATGCACCACCCTCAGCCTTCATGGTGTGTACTACCATGACCTGATTTATAATTTGGTTTTAATTTTGACATTTTATGTAACTCATTTGTGTTCTGACTGTATACAGCTAACTGATTCAGAAAGAAGTCCAAAACCAGTAAATAATTGGTACCAGTATATTATGATAGTCAATTTTTTTTTTTTTTGCGGGGCAATGGGGGTTAAGTGACTTGCCCAGGGTCACACAGCTAGTAAGTGTCAAGTGTCTGAGGTCGGATTTGAACTCAGGTCCTCCTGAATCCAGGGCCGGTGCTCTATCCACTGCGCCACCTAGCTGCCCCATGATAGTCAATTTCATGGTGTGTGATATTTAGTGCTAACCATATCCAGTTACTTCTGACTTCTTGAAAGAAAGTGTTTATGATATAGGCATATAGCACTTTTGGATGGTCTTCAAGATGTTGCCCTCTTTTATTTGTTTATTTGGAACCATATTTGCCAATGTATTTTTCTTTTATGTCTTATTGTTGTTGTTGTTTGTCCTCAAGGAGGACCATGGCATTAGGTTGATGTCATAACTTGCACTGAATTAGATTTTAAGTGAGGGAGGGCTGTGCAAGGTCACCAACCTCATTCTCTCCGCCAGAGTCATCTGGGTCCAGTGGCAAGATTTATATCGGAACAACTGGAGATGGCCATGGATGGTTTTTAAAGGTAATTGGGGTTAAGTGACTTTCCCAGGGTCACACAGCTAGTAAGTGTCTGAGGTGAGATTTGAACTCAGGTCCTCCTGACTTCAGGGCCAGTGCTCTATGCAATGTGCCACCTCTCTGCCCTTTTTATATCTATCCTCATTTTGAAGTCACTAAATTTGGTATAAATTGACCGGTTTTTGAACATCTTGTCAAATTTTTTTTTAATGGAATATCTCCATTTGATCCTCCAATGACATAAGTTTCCATTGTCTTCATGGTTATATCAACATGAACATTATAGGAAGAAATAACCACAGGCCTCATGGATGATATTTCTTTTTTGCTATTGAATAGACAAGGAAATCCATTCATTGTCTGAAGAGATTGAGGTAGATACAAAGGGAACCAACTGATCTTTGATATACAAAAGAAAGAAGTAGAAGATGGAAGTGAAACCCACTAATGGTGAATGAATACGAGAGAATGACAAGCTCCATAGAAATAGCGTCAAAAGTGATAAATCCCAGCATGAGCTGAAGTCGACAACAAGGACTTCTAAAGCTTTATTGGGAGAAAAAAGGAGGATCTCAGAAGAACCTCTGAGTGTGGATGGAAGTTGGGGAGTGGATGATAACAGAATCCAGAAGCCAGAAATGCTTAATCCTCATTTTTCTTAAATTTTAATTTTTAAGGCAATTGGGGTTAAGTGACTTGCCCAGGGTCACACAGCTAGTAAGTGTTAAGTGTCTAAGGTCGGATTTGAACTCAGGTCCTCCTGACTCCAGGGCCGGTGCTCTATCTACTGTGCCACCTAGCTGCCCCTTAATCCTCATTTTACTTTTGTTTTCTCAGCCAAAGAGAATTTTTGCACTGAAAATGACAGGACAAAAATAAACAACAGGGAGTTGATACCCAGGATTGATGAGCATATAGTATGAGGGCACCTGGTTGCTCTAGATGAATATAAACCACTTGGTCCAGAAACAAATGTACCCCTAGGTACTAAAAGTGGTCACAGATATGATTTCCAAGTCACTGTCAGTGACTTCTCAAAGATCATGGAAAACTGGGAGGTCACCAGGACTCTTTTGTTTTTTTTTGTTTTTTTTTTTGTTTTTTTTTGTGACGCAATTGGGTTTAAGTGACTTGCCCAGGTCACACAGGTAGTAAGTGTCAAGTTTCTGAGGCAGGATTTGAACTCAGGTCTTCCTGAATCCAGGGCCAGTGCTCTATCCACTGTACCGCATAGCTGCCCCGCAAGGACTCTTAAAGAATGGGAAATGTTTCCATTTTTTTTTTTTTTTTTTAGGCAATGGGGGTTAAGTGACTTGCCCAGAGTCACACAGCTAGTAAGTGTCAAGTGTCTGAGGCCGGATTTGAACTCAGGTACTCCTGAATCCAGGGCCGGTGCTTTAACCACTGCGCCATCTAGCTGCCCCATGTTTCCATTTTTTAAAAAATGGAGGAGAACTGAATTTTCAAACTATAGACCCATGAACTTGACTTCAATTCCTGTGATAATTCTAGAATGAATCATTAGAGGATGACTGGTGATCATCTAGAAATTCATGTAGAGATTACCTAGATCCAGCTTACCTTCATCAAGAAGAGGTCATATCGGACTTTCCTTATTTCCTTTCTTGATAGGATTATTAAACTAATTGGTGAGGAAAATGATGCAGCTATAGATTTTAGCAAATTTCTGATGAAATATCTCATAAAATTCTTGTGGAAAAGACACAGATGCATACTAGATAATCATGCAATGTAATGTATTCAAAACTTGTTGGATAGTTGGATTCAAAGAGTAGTTATTAATGCTTCAATGTCAACTTGGAAGGACATCCTCAGTGGAGAATCCCAGGGATTTGTGCTGTTTAACATTTTCAAACATTATCAATGATTTTGATAAAGACATAGATAATATGAAATGACAAATAAGCTGAGAGGGATAGCTAACACATTGGAACACAGAATAAGGATCAAAAAAGGTCTTTATTGGACACTGGCCTGAATCTAATAAAGTGAAATCTAAGAAGGATAAATATAAAGTACTTGCATACAGAAATGCAATTCCACAAATATACAGCAGGAGAGGCAAAATTAGATGGATGTTATGAAATTTTTAGTAGACTTCAAGCTCCAAATGAGTTAGTAATGTGACAGTCTCTCAAATAAATTGAAAAATTGGACTTCATTAAAGGAGTCAAAGCTTCCAGAAAGAAGAAAGTGATAGACACGGTCATACCTCTCTTACATTCAGTGCTGGGTTCCACAGTTTAAGGACATTAATGAATGGGAAGTTAATTACAGGAGGGCCACCAAAAAGGTGAAGGGTTTCAGGAATCTAGGTAGGTGGAAGATCATTTTGATATACCTGGACCTATTTATACTCGAAGAAAAATATAAGGGGCTTTTGTGTTGAAGAACTAAAACTTTTCTTCCAGAGGGCAGAGCCAAGAATAAAGGTTGAAAGGTTGTCAAGTGGCAAATTTAGGACTAATATCAGGGGAAAAATACCTTCCTGGGGCAACTAGGTGGCACAGTGTATTCAGGAGGACCTGAGTTCAAATTTGGCCTCAGATACTTGACACTTACTAGCTGTGTGACCCAGGGCAAGTCACTTAACCCTCATTGCCCCGCCCCCCAAATACCTTCCTTAGAATGAGATGTAGCTTATAATGCCTCAAGACATGACAGATTTCTCCTTCAAGGTCTTCAAACTGAGGTTGGATGACTTCTCCTCAGGTATATAGTAGTGGGGATTCTTTTCATGTATGAGTTTAACCAGATGACCACTAAAGTCCCTTTCAGCTATAGAAGATTCTAATTCTGTGAAGTATTTTATTGCCCTGTTCTGTGAGAAACTCAATTATCTTTTCATTTAGCCAGAATTTATTTATACATTTTGGTCTAATTTAGAGTGAGAATATAATTTGAATGAGGTTTAGCTCCTTTGTGGTAAATCTGTTTATTCAATGCTAGAAGAAGATCTCACATTCAAAATAGAAATACTAAAATTAATGTTTATAGACAGTTTGTAAACTCTGTGATTCTTATATCCTTAGGTTCCCTTTTGCCTTCACAATCACTGCACAGGAAAGAAGATGGATAGTAAGTATCAAAAAATTAATCACCAAGTAACCACCCACTTAATAATGGACCTTCTGTTATTTGGACTCTTTTCTTGGAGTACAGCAGGCACTGTTTTCATTGGGATGGTGCCCACAGCCTTTCCAGCTTGTGCTATATTGGTCTAGCCCTTAAGAATTCACATGGCACAACTGTATGGTGGAATAAGAGTAGAACTTTGGTGAACACTATAAAAAATACTCTGATTTAAGAAATGTTAGCTTAAACCATATACACAAATCTAACAAATAACTGGTCTACATGGAATGTCTGAGCTCTGATTTAGATTCTTTATGTCTGCTTACACATATATGGGCACATTAAAGAGAATCATAGTTTTAAAGGGGTTCTCATGGACTATTCAGCATCTGGTTTGGGAGCCTAGATGACCCAAAGTCCTCAATAATGACAAAGATCTGGAAACCTAGGAAAGAAACTCTTAAGGAAGACACAACCAGAAGTCTGTAGACCCTCAAAGAAGCAAGTCCCTTCCCTGTTATCTGTAGTGATGATGATGACTAAGGCAGTAACATTTATATAAAGTTTTAAATTTTGCAAAGAACTTAAAAAATATCTCATTTCATCCTCAGAATAACCCTGGGAAATAGATTATTATTATTCCCATTTTGCAAATAAAGAAACTGAAGCAGTTAAGTTAAATGATTTGCTAAGAGATACATAGCAATTAAGTATCTGAGGCTGGATTAGAAATCAAATCCTTGGGGGCAGCTGGGTGGTACAGTGGATAAAGCACTCACCCTGGATTCAGGAGAACCTGAGTTCAAATCTGGTCTGACACTTGACACTTACTAGCTGTGTGACCTTGGGCAAGTCACTTAACCCTCATTGCCCTGAAAAGAAAAAAGAAAGAGAAATCAAATCTTCAACTTGAAAATAGTAGTAAGGACAGTAGAAGGAACATTACAGCTGAACTCTCCCAATATTCTCTTCTGAACAACTTCAAAATATGTCAAATTGAATTCTGAAGCAGCATAACTAACAAAAGGTCATAGTGAAACAATTTTCCACCCAAGACAACCTAGGAAGTCAGAAGGAGAGGTCTATGACACTGGAGAGGTGACTAGCTGGGAGTGTACCCCCATGGCAACACCAACTATGGGCCTTGGAGGGTATAGAGGTAGTTACATATGCAGCAATAGTTCCAGAATCTTTCATCACCCAAAGATGCTAAGGAAATTGGACAACCAGCCGGAAAGAGATTATAGGGGACCCCTGTGTAGGCACTGGGCACAGGACCAGACATCTGACAACTCCATTACCTACTATCTAGTTCTGGGCGACAGTTGCAGAGGGAGAGGAGTGTTTATGGTCACAAAGGAGCAGGAGAGCTGCTGAACACAGTGCTGAAATAGTAAAGAAAATAATTGTCCAAATGGAAAAAAAAGAGATAAAAAGCTTCACTGAAAATAATTCCTCAATAATTAGAATTGGTCAAATGGAAGCTAATAACTGAGACATCAAGAAAAAATACAAAAGAATGAAAAAATGTAAAATACTTCATTGGAAAACAATTGACCTGGAAAATAGATTGAGAGTTAATTTTAAAATTATTGGACTGTCTAAAAGCCATGATAAAAAAGGAGCCTAGACATCATATTTCTTTCTTTCTTTCTTTTTTTTTTCCAGTGAGGCAATTGGGGTTAAGTGACTTGCCCAGGGTCACACAGCTGGTAAGTGTTAAGTGTCTGAGGCTGGATTTGAACTCAGGTCCTCCTGACTGTAGGGCTGGTGCTCTATTCAGTGCGCTACCTAGCTGCCCCTAGACATCATATTTCAAGAAATTATAAAGGAAAATCTCCCAGATACTTTAGAACTGGAGGACAAAGTAGAAATGGAAAGAATCAACTAATCAACTCCTGAAGGACATTGTAAAATGCAAATTCTCAGGAATATTATAACCTTAATTCCAGAGCTCCCTGGTCAAGAAGAAAATATGCAAGCAGCCAGAAAAAAAAATACCGTGGAGCCATAGTTAGGATTATACAAAATTTAGCAGCTACCATGATCAAAGAGTAGAAGACTTGGAATATGATATTCCAGAAGGCAAAGGAGCTAGGATTACAACCAAAAATAATCTACCTAGCAAAACTGAATATAATCCTTTGGGGGAGGATAGATATTTAATGAAATAGAGGACTTCCTAATGAAAAGAACAGAACTGAGTAGAAAATTTGACTTTCAAACACAAGATTCAAAAGAAGCATAAAAAAGTAAATATGAAAGAGAAATAAAGGGATTTAATATGGTAAAATAGGTTATATTCCTATGTGGAAAGATGATACAAGTAATTCCTAAGAATTTTATTATTAATAGGTCAGTTAGAAGGAGCCTACTTAGGCAGAGGGCACTGGTGTGAGTTGGTTATGTTGGGACAATGTAAAAAAAAAAGAAGGGGGAAGAAAGAGTGATACACTGGGAGAAGGGAAAGGAAGAATGGAAAAAAATTATCTTACATAAAATAGGCACATAAGGAAGAATATTTACAGTGGAGAGGGAAATGGGGGGCAATGCTTGAACTTCATTCTCATCTGAACTGGTTCAAAGAAGGAAGAATACACACACACGCACATGCACACACACACACACACGTCCTACTTGTATATAGATGGCTATCTTACCTCTTGGGTAAGTAGGAGGGGAAGAGGTTAAAAGAATGAAAGGGGTTGATAAGAGAGAGGGCAGATTAAGGGAGGCAGTGGTGAGAAGCAAAACAAATTTTTGAAGAAGCACAGGGTTACACAAAAGAGAAAGAGAAGGAAAAACAGAAGAAAATAGGATGGAAGGCAATACACAGTAATCATAACTATGAATGTGAATGGAATGAACTCATCCATAATATGGAGGTGGATAGTAGAAACCAGAATCCAACACTATGTCATTTATAAGAAATACACTTGAGATGGAAACATACATACAGTGTGTTTAAGGGGCAGGAGCAGACTCTATTATGTTATAAAGTAAAAAAGGCAGGGATAGCAATCATGATCTTAGACAAAACAAAAGCAAAAATAGACCTAATGATTATTCCTGAGTTAATTAAGGAAATGAAATTTTGCTAAAAGGTACCATAGAAAATGGAATATACCATATTAAACATATGTGCACCAACTAGAAAGGCATCCAAATTCTGAAAGGAAAATTTAAATGACTTAGAGGAGGAAATATGTAGTAAAATTATACTAGTTGTTGGTCCTTCATTCCCAAAGAAGACTATGACATCAGGGTGATGTCATGAGCTGGACTGAATTGGATTTAAGTGAGGGAGTGCTGTGCAAGGTCACCAACTTCACTTTCTCTTCCAGAACCATTTGGGTCCAGTGGCGAGATGTATATAAGGAAGACTGGAAATGGCCCTAGATTTCTTTTTAAGGCAATTGGGTCACACAGCTACTAAGTGTCTGAGGTGAGATTTGAACTTAGGTCCTTCTGACTCTAGGGCTGTTGCTCTATCCACTGTGCCACCTAGCTTTGCTAAAACTATACTAGTGGTTGGGGCAGCTAGGTGGCACAGTGGATAGAGCACAAGCCCTGGATTCAGGAGCACCTGAGTTCAAATCCTACCTCAGACACTTATCACTTACTAGCTGTGTGACCCTGGGCAAGTCACTTAACCCCAATTGCCCCGCAAAAACAAAACAAAACAAACAAACAAACAAAAACCAAAAACCAACAACAAAAAAACTATGCTAGCGGTGGACCTTGAATTACCTCTCTCAGAATTAGATATATCTAATTGCACAATAATTAAGAAAGAAATTGAGATAAATAAAATTTTAGAAAAATCCTCTAGAGAAAATTGAATGGGAATAGAAAGGAGTATACCTGTTACTAAACTATACTTGACAGCTTCAGAAAAAGTAGCCATCTGTTAGGATATAAAAAAAAAAACACAAATGCAAAAAACCCCAGAAAGTTTAAATGTACCCCTTTTAGATCATAATGCAATAAAATTATATTCAATAAAGGGTCCTAAAAGCATAGATTAAAAACTAATTAGAAGCTTCAACCTGATTGATGGCTTCAGCATTGATTAATGATATTATGTTGAGAATAATATGGTTATTCAGGCTATCATTCTAAGATCATGTCCTTTTCACTGATCAATGTGGTTCAATCGGCATTGAGTAGTTGAGCTGTGCTATAGGTCTTTGGCCCATAAATAGCCTTCAGGACATCATAAAAACAATTTGGAGAGTTACAAATTGGAAGCAAAGCAATGCTATCATAAAGAATGAGTGGGTTAAAGAGCAAATTGTACAAATAATAATTTCATTAAATATAATAACAGTGAGACAACATTTCAAAATTTGTGGAATGCAGCCAAAGCAGAATGTAGGGGAAAATGTATACATCTAAATACTTTTATAAATAAAAGAGAGAAATAGTAGATCTATGAATTGAGCATGCAACTAAGAAAAAAACCCTAGAAAAATAACAAATTAAAACCCTTAAATTAAACACCAAAATAGAAATCCTGAAACTCAAAGGATAGATTAATAAAATTGAAAGAAAAAGAAAAACGATTGAACTAATAAATGAAACTAGAAACTCTTTTTAGGGGAAAAAAACCTAATTAAATAAAGGGTTGGTTAATTTGTATTAAAAAATAAAGAAGAAAACCTAATTGACAGTATCAAAAAGGAAAAGGATGAATACTCCACAAATAAAGATGAAATGAAAGCAATTATTAGAAGCTACTTTGCCTAATTATATGCCAATAAAACTGACAATCTAAGTGAAATAGATGAATATTTACGAAAATTCAAATTTTCCAGATTAACAGAAGAGGAAACAGAGTACTTAAATAAACCTATCCTTAAAAAATAAATTGAACAAGGCATAAATGAGCTCCCTATGAAAAAAAAAAGTCCCCAGGACCAGAGAGATTTGCAAGTGATTTCTATCAAGCATTTAAATAACAATTAATTGTAATAATACTGTATGAACTATTTGAAAAATATAGAAAATAAGGATTCCTACTAAAATTCCTTTTATGACACAAATATAGTTCTGATACCTAAATCAGAGAGAGAGAGAGAGAGAACGAAAGCAAATACAGAAAAAGAAAACCTCAGGCCAGTTTCCCTATTGAATATTGGTATAATTAAAAAAAAATACTCACAAGGAGATTACAGCAAAATATCACAAAGTTCAATCACTATGACCAGGTAGGATTTATACCAGGAATGCAGGACTGGTTCAAAATTAAGAAACCTATAAACATAATTGACTATATCAATAAGAACAGCAAAAATCACATGATTATATCAGTAGATACAGAAAACTTTTTAATTGGTGGTGGGGTAAGGCTGGAGGAAAGAAGATAATTTTTAATGTAAAATTTAAAATAAAATTAAACTAGACATTAAATTTTAAAAATTAAATTAAACTTTTAAAAATGAATGTTGAAGAAGAAATAGGGTCTTCCTGCTTCTAGACCCTCCTGATTCTAGGTCCAGAATTCAAAAATGACATAAGCCCTCATGTCATCTAACTTTCTCTTCATTCTTCTTATTAACTTTTCCTCTGAGAAAGGATGGGCTTTTTGGACACATCATCAATTGTTTTTCTCTTCCCAGTTTCATAGTCAAGTCTTTTGATTCAAAAGAGGTTGTAATCTCTCATTTTCAAGAAAGGTCATGATGATTTCTACTATTGTGTTGTAACTCTAAGGTAAAGGGAAGAAGGTAGGTAAAATGGACCAATCCTCCCTTATACGCTGATTGAATGCATTTAAATATGTTTCCGTATCACCAATTATGAAATACAGAGATGGAGAAACTTTAGCCTTAATTTTTTCAACTCTCATACCAATTGGAAAATTCTAAACTCAATTTTTATGGAACTTTTGCGCAGTAAAACCTAGGTACAAAGCAAAGCATACCTGTATTTATTCAAGCAGGCTCAGCAGAACTTGTTCCATATATACTTTAGTGAAATTTTGCTGCATTTATGCCAAAATATTCTACAACTTTTTTACTTGCAGACAAGTTTTTTTCTTTTTTCCTCCCACTTCTTTTTTCTTAACATGAGTCTTTATGGCATCTAGTTATTGCTACTTTTTTTGTAATGACAGTATTTTGATTTTGTCTTTCCTTTTACCATCTTTAATGCATTCGTTATCACATTAATAGGCAGTGATCATTGATTATCTGAAAATGTCATTTTTTTTTGCCAAAAAGTGTGAGCTTCAAGGCAACTGAGTCTGAACTTTTATTAAATATATCAAAGATGGCAAAGGAAGAAATATTAATTTTCAATAAAAAGGGGGAGGAATTCTAGGACCTTTCAGCAAGGGGTATTTTTTTTTCTGCATTTGCTAAGGATCCATCAATTATCCTCAGAAGTGACGAGTGTATCATGACTGGAAAAAAAATTGTTATGTGCATTTGATGGAGCTGCCTAACATTTCTGAGCATGCTCACAAAGTTGAGTTGGACATGCATTGTCTCTCTTGATGGACTGTATAATAATGGATACAAATAAAGGTGTATTAGATGCTTACTTCATAACTCATTCCTTTTGTTCTACATTGTGGGGTAATAATTAGAGGACAGGACAGTGAAAGTTAGCATCTCATCTCTGTCTTTCTTCTCCCTACCAGTTTGCAAACTCCTTGGGCACCACGACTATGTTTTACTTATTTTTGTATATTCCTCAGTGCTTAAGAATGTACATTTTAGGGGCAGCTAGGTGGTGCAGTGGATAAAACACCAGATTCAGGAAGACTTGAGTTCAAATCTGGCCTCAGACACTTGACACTTACTAGCTGTGTTACCCTGGGCAAGTCACTTAACCCTCATTGCCCCCCCCCCAAAAAAGAGAATGTACATTTTATATTGTGAGAGCTTAATAAATGTTTATTAAATTAATCTAAAATATCCTGTTAGAATGTAAGTTCTTTGAGGGTGGAAACTTTCACTTTATTTTTTCCTTTTTATTCTCAGTACTCAGTACAGTTCTTGGCATATAATAGTCACTTAAAAATTCTTATTGATTGATTGGTGGAACCAAGACAATGAAATCTTCAGAAGTTCTCTGGGTGATTATGATGAAGAGAACAAGATAATTTTGCTTTTGGGGAGTGAAGCTCCAGCATCCTAGATCTACTGAACTCAAATTTAAATTTAAATCTAAAATTAATTTTTGATAATTGCATTTCAAGATAATTGCTTCCCTTTATATATTTTTAATCTATTCAAGCACTGGAAAATATTACTTTGATAAAAGGGAATAGGCTTCACCAGATTGCCAAAGGGGTTGATGAGAGAAGAAAAGGTTAAAACCTCTGATCTAGTTGAAACCCCTCCTTTTAGAAATGAAGAAACCGAGGATAAGGCGTTTGCTCTCTGGTACCCCAGAAATAAGAAAATCTTCCCACATTTGGGTTTGCCATCAAATCTGCATGACTGTCACATTTCCTGGACCCTTGTAGCATTTCAGCTGTTTGCCCTGGGGTTTTCTTTAATGATATGTAAATAACAGTCAGGCTCTCACTTGCTCTGGGGTTCTTGTGAGTTCTCTACTCTACTGACTCACTCTTATTGCTGAAATAAGAGGAGGCAGCAGCCTTTTCCTATCTATTGGAAGTCCCAGAAGACTTGGTTTAAGAATTACTAAGAAAACTCCTGAATGAGGGAGGTTGGGTGCCCACCACCTCAGTTGAGGGAGAGGAGGGATGGCCAGGGTCTCTAGGAAGCACTGTGCTTTTGTGCTGTCTGCTCAGTGACAGAAGCTTTGAGTCACTCAGATGATGGTTACCTGATGACAATTTCACAGGCTGTCAGTGACCGTTGTGCCTGAGTGGGCCTGCTGAAGGGTAATGGGATTTAATTGCTCTTTGGAGGCGAGGAGATGAGAGGCTTTCTTGGCACCGAGGATGCTTGGAGCAGGGTGAAAAGTATTTTATGAGGGTGAGTCAGGAAGACAGAGGGGGAGTCAAAATGTATATTCATCTATAGAGTGGGATGGAACTCCTTTTAAAAAGCAGTCAGGAATTTAAAAACTAAACTTTTTAGCTTTATGTGTGTGTGTGTGTGTGTATATATATATATGTATATATATACACACACACACATATACTATATAGAAAATATAAATAATATTGAAATATATGATATATAAATATTCATAAAATATACACATATATCTCATATATACCCAGATACATATATAAATATGTATTTTTTAAGTTTTGTATATATTGTATATTTTAAAATTTTATATATAATTTTATTTATAGACATTCTATTATACACACATATAGGTATATTTGATTTGAATTGCATGAGTCTTGCTGGGTGGTCTTCCACCTCTGGTCATCATACTGCCTAGTCTTCTGACAGATGCCGCAATGGGATCCCTGTGGCCCCCTACCCGCTTTGGCATTTCAATCTGTCTTATAACACATGTGGAATTAGTGTGACTGTCTCCCTTTAGTTACCAAGGGATTTCTACCTCTCTTTCTAGAAGAGAAATCATGCCCACCACAGTACAAAATGAATTTAGCATCTGATATTGTCAGCAGTCTCTCCGGGGTGCTGAATTGGAAAGGAATATGTGAGGCAGCCATAAATTGTGGTGGGGACTCCTTTCTCCCTAGACTCCTTGTCCAGACCTGTGTTTCCTCTCGCTAGTGGAACACTGAAAGCTCTCTGCTCCTCCCAAGAGCTTAGAGGGATTTCCCCTAAATCTTTGGTCTTCAGTGTCACCCTGCCGAGGGAGCAAGGTCATTCCAACTTGTTATGTCTTTGTTCTCCGCCCCTGTTTCTCTGACTAGGGAGATGAGCTCTGGCAAATCCACTTTCTTTATTCATTTTTCATTCTAAACAGTGTATTTGAAACATTAACCAGTGTTCTGGGAAATGAGCTTCGGTATGAGAAGGGGGAACCCTTAGTACAGAAAGCCTCACCTGAGGTATGCATTGAGAACAAAGATGGCAGACTGGCCTTCATCTGGCCAGAATTTAGAAGTGGTATGAGGGCCACAATACTTAGTATCTGCTATAATGACTCTTTGGTTCAAAATATAGAAAGTTATTATAGGGGGTGGCTAGGTGGCACAGTGGATAAAGCACTGGTCCTGGATTCAGGAGTACCTGAGTTCAAATCCGGCCTCAGACACTTGCTACTTATTAGCTGTGTGACCCTGGGTAAGTCACTTGACCCCCATTGCCCCGCAAAAAAAAAAAAATTATGATAAAAACAAAAAGGATTTCTTTCCTGGTGCTGCTATAATATTTCTTATTTAGTGGAGGCCAAGTTGGCAAAATACATACTGAACTCTAAAATCCCTGGTTTATACTTAAACGTTTTCCTTGAGTCTGTTTTTCCCCCCTACTTCAACAAAGCAATCTTTTAATTGTTTTACTTACTAGCTTGGAGATAATGAAATTATATCTGTCAAAAGCTTTTATAACTTAAAAAAAAAAACACCTTTGAGGCAAGCAAAGATAATGTTATGGGTAATTAAACCCCAGGCTTCGGGACATGTAAGAGTCAGAGGAGGAGAACTCTGAGGAATTTTCCCCACCCCTCCCTGACTAAAAGCCCATATAAGCTGCCTACTTTCTAGATGAAGTTATTAAAACCAGAATCAGCTGTTCGGAGACATTAACATGACAAGAAGCAGTTCTTCATTCCTTGGAATTCCACTTGCTAAACAGTAGCACTGTGGGTGTGGGGATGAGGAATAAAAACTCATAGGATTATATTGTTTGTCCTTTTTGAAGATGATCAGTGGTGTAATAGGGTAATGTCTTGACTTGTGCACGAATTGAATTTGTGAGGCAGAATTGTACAAAGCTGTCAGCCTTACTCTCTCAGTCAGGATGACTGGTGGTGGCTTGGAATGCAGTCGATGACCTTGGAGTCTCTGATGTCTGACCGAGTTCTAAGTGCTCCACAATGTCTGTTTCAGTCCCCTCTGTGGCTGTTGGGACAGATTGTTATTATCTGCCTATTGTGCTGGGGGAAAATCACATGTTTACTCTGTAGACTTCCCCCAAACTCACTGACAGGTTTGAGGCCTATTGGTTGCCCTCAACCTGGTTTAAGCCATCCACCTGGATGGTTTTATTGGGGTGTGGCTGCTGTGCAGTTTGCTACAGCTTCTTGGAGACACAGGTGAGAACTGGGTGAAAAGTGGACACCAAAGGTGGATGAGCGGCCCTGCTAAGGGCTCGGAAAGCCCAACCCAGAGGGAACACTCCACATGCCCTCATAGCATTATTTCTTTTGAAAAGTAATGATAAATATTTTTATTTAAAATTTGGAGTTCCAAATTTTATTCCTCTTTACCTCCTACCCCTCCCTGCTCCCTGAGGAGGTAAGCATACATGTGCCGTTATGTAAAGCATTAAAATATTAGTGATTTTGTATAAGAAAACGTGAATGAAAGAAAGTGAAAAATAGCATGTTTCAGTTTGTGTTCAATCAATATCAGTTCTTTCTTTGGAGGTGGATAGTATGCTTTATCATTAGTCCTTTGGGATTGTCTTAGATCATTGTATTGTTGAGAATAGTTAAGTCATTCACAGTTCTTCATCAAATAATATTGTTGTCTCTCTGCACAATAATCTCCTGGTTCTGCTCACTTCACTATACATCACTTCAAACAAGTCTTTCCAGGCCTTTCTGAAATCAGCCTGCTTGTCATTTCTTATGGCACAATAATATTCCATCATTATCATTATACTGCAGCTTGTTTAGCCATTCCCTAATGGATGGGCATTCTTTTTTTTTTTTTTTTTTTTTTTTTTTTTTGCAGGGCAATGGGGGTTAAGTGACTTGCCCAGGGTCACACAGCTAGTAAGCGTCAAGTGTCTGAGGCCGGATTTGAACTCAGGTCCTCCTGAAGCCAGGGCCGCTGCTTTATCCACTGCGCCACCTAGCCGCCCCCAATGGGCATTCTTTTGATTTCCAGTTCTTAACCACTACAAAAAGAGCTGCTATCAATATTTTTTTGTAGAAATAGGTCCTTTTCTCTTTTTTGAGATGTCTTTGGGACAGAAACCTAGCAGTGGTATTGCTGGATCAAAAGGTATGCACAGTTCTATAGCCCTTTGGGCACAGATCTAAATTGTTCTCCAGAATGGTTAGATCACTTCACAACTCTACCAACAGTGGATTAGTGTCCCAGTTTCCCCACATTTCCTCCAACATTCAATATTTTTGTTTCTTGTTATATTTGCCACTCTGATAGATGTGAGGTGATACTTTAGAAGTGTTTTAATTTGCATTTCCCTGATCAATAGGAATCTAGAACATTGTTTCATATGAATGATTATGTAGCTTTGATTTCTTTGTCTGAAAACTGCCTTTTCATATCCTTTGACATTTATCAATTGGGGAATGACTTGTATTTTTTATAAATTTGACTCAGTTCTCTATATATTTGAGAAATAAGGCCTTTATCAGAGATACTTGTTTCAAAAATTCTTTCCTAGTTTTCCACTTCCCTTATAACCTTAGCTACATTAGTTTTGTTTGTACAAAACCTATTTAATTTACATAATCAAAATCATCTCTTTTACATTTTTTATTGCCATCTATATCTTCTTTGGTCCTAAATGCGTTATTGTTCAAAGCTGAAAGGTACCTGAGAGATCATCTAATTTAATACTATAGTTTTGTAACTGAGAACAATGAAACCCAGAGAGATCAAGTGACTTGCCCCCTGTCACCCACTTAATAATTTTCATGGGGTAGGATTTGAACTCGGGTCTTCTGGAATCCAAATTCAGTGATCTATACTTCAACGATGCTGGTAGTTAGTAGATTTGGGCTTTTAATTTCATTTCAAAAATCAATTCTATAGCAGACCTTGAGAATTTGGAATCTATTCTTTCCTTCCTCTTCCCAACCACCAGTCACCACGGTGTCCCTTTAGGTGTGACATAAAAAAACATATCTAGGGTGGAATATACCTCACCTGGTGTTTACTTGGTTATGAAGGACCCTGTAATGCAAAGGTATTCCAGAGTCAATCATTTATTTAATATCAACTTATGTGCCAGGCATAAGAGTATAAGTAGAAAATTAAATGGTTCCTGCCATCATCTGATTTGCAATAGCTTAGTTTAGGTAGTCCAGTCCAGAGGAAGAGATGACTAGAGATCTTTGATAGATATATGGAATTCAACCAAGAAGTGCTATAATTACGCTGGGCATTCCCCCATAGCGGGGGGGGGGGGGGCAGGGAGGCAGGGAAGTATGGACTCCAGTGAAATTTTTATGTGCTCCTAACTGTATATAAGGCTCAATGAATATAAAATCTCCACATATCTTTGTATTCAAGACACTAATCAGGCTTCCGGTTTTTTCCCCTTAGAGGTATCTATGTTTGCATATCATGATATTGAATAACGGTTATTCTACACTCAGGCTAGGAAATATTCAGATAAAACTTTGTCCATTCGTAATAATCTAAAATCTACTTTTTAAAAACTGGACATTAAAAAATAAACACTTAGATGGATTTGCATAATTTGATCCCTCTGTTTTTCATATAGCTTGATTCCTGTATTTTCCATGTAGTTTTATTCTTTTCCTAATATATCCCTAAGTCATAGAGCAGGGTTTCTTAGACTTTGTATACTTGTGACCCCTTTTCGCCCAAGTAATTTTTATATGACCCTGGGTATATAGGTATATAAAATTAGGTATCCATAACCTTTTATGGTTGCCAAATTTTTCACGACCTCCACATTCAATTACATGACCCCATATGGGGTTGAGACCCACAGTTTGAAAAGCTTTGTCATAGAGGACTTTCCCTCCTTTCAGAAAGTTTTCCCTGGGTTTTTACAAAAGATTTCATGTGTACTACTGTAGCCTTTATGTTGTCCATCTGTTCCTAAATCTGAAAATGTAATAATAATAAATGACATTGGCCAGCCAGTTATATACATTCCTGATAATGATTTTTTAAAAAAAAGATTTTTTGCATGCTAGCCATTGCTGAAGGCCCACACCCACCCACCATTCATCCTCCCAATGCCTTTTGACTCACCAGTAACCTTGACTTCTTCTAAGGTTGTGTAGTGTCATGACTCCCAGTATTATGCAAATAGGACTGATGTCAAAAAGATGGGCTTTTGTAGCTTAGCATAAATTTGGAGCATGGTGTGATTCTCCAGATGGGATCCAACTTGCTCTGCTTCTCCTCAATTCTAAGTTCAGATCATTATCTAGCTGCTGTATCTGTTCAAAATAATCTGGAAAATGTGCATCTTCTTTTCCAGCTTGGATTATTTTCTTTTCCCAGGCTTCTTAGAATGGCACAGTTGAGTCAACAGGAAGAACAAGATAATGACTTGAGACCTGGACCACTGAAGGGAATATTTACATTGACGAAATCATAGATACGAAGTTATTGAGGAGACTTTGAAATGTCCTGGTTCTTGATCCAGTTAATATATGTCCTTGACAATTATGAGCATCCATTTTCAACCATTGAGAATCTTTCTTTTATTTGGTGTTTGCTCAGGATATCCTAGCTGATAGTGGTGAATAATGTTAGTTGAAGACATATCTCTGTCTTATACCTCACTCGATATTGACACTTAGCTAATCACTGAGCAAAGTTATCTTATGGCCACTTTGGTCAAATAATTTTGCATATTTTTAATGAATGTATCAGAGAAACCTTTTTTTGGGCAAGTTTTGAAGATTCCACTTTCTTTTAGTAGTATAACTATTCTCTAATGTTATCTCATACAAAATCTTGGTATTTTTATTAAGCCGAATGTTTTTCTCAACCCCCTATTCCTGTTTTCTGTGCTTTTCAGCAAACATTTATCTCTTTTTCTTGTTTTCCTACTTAGTGCCTATTTTAATAACAGAAGAGGAAGGGTCACTATATCAATTATGTTGAAATATAATAAAAAGGACTAATGTCAGTTTCAGTGAGAATAGCTGGATGGTAAAGCACAAAAGATCATGAGAACAACTCATATCTATTTTGTGTGAGTACATGTACGCAAAATAGATCCTATTCACACATACACCTAATTCTATCCTATCCTATTTACATCTATATTCACATTTTTCCTCTGATAGAATTTAAACTTCTTGAAGATGGGGACTATTTCACTTTTATCTTTTCCCCGCAGTTGACCAATGTTTGTTCATCGACGATATCATCTAGAGCGAGAAGGGCTCCTATAGATCATCTTGTTCTTCCCTCATTTTATGGATAAAGAAACTGAATCCCAAATAAATAAATAAATAGTTTAATGTCACATAAGTCACAATTAGCAACTACAATTTTTCTAACTCCAAATCCAGTATTCTCTCTATTGTACCAAATTGACTCCCCAGCAAAACAGAAATGTGGTTGAGGAGGTAAGTGTACTGGACTTGGAGTCAGGTAAACCCCAATTCAAATCCTGCCTTTGACACTTATTTAGGCAAATCACTCAATCTTTTTCAGCTTCAATTTTTTCATATGTAATATGGGGTTAGTAATAGTACTTATTTCCCGGGGTTGTTGTAAGGATTAATTTAGAAACATGAGTAAAACACTTTGCAAACCTTAATGTTCTTTATAAATGCTAGTTATCATCATCATCAATAATCATCACATGTTACTATAAAATTAGTATAGTTCATGTATTATGATAATCAACTGAAGGAGATGATAGGATTTAAGAAGCAGAGCCGTCTCATTTTTGTTCTGTTATAGGTGTCTAAAAAGAGCTTACCACTTACCTGGAGAGATGAAGCATAAACATATGACAAAATAACTAGAGAGAGAACTCACTTAAGAATTTAGCAAATAATGACATTCCAATAATGTGCATTAGTACATTAGTACTATTAGTACAATTCTTATAACTCCATTGTAAAGTTGTAAAAAAATCTAATGTAACATCATTCGTCACCCATTTTAACATTTAGAATCATGATCTAGTGGAAGTAATTAATCTTAATAATATTATTTCTTCTAATATGATACAGTGGAAAGACTGTTGGATTTGGAGTTCAAATATTGACTGCCATTTATTTATCCTTTGTGAGTGAGATTTTCTCCATCCCTTAGATATGTGACATAACAATGATAATAATCAGTATATAGACTAACTTTTTTTCTCTTTTGTTTATTTAACATCTTTAGGTATTCTCTAGTAGCTTAAAACAATAATAGAGTAGGTAAGATAGATGTTAGGAGGGCTATGTTCAAACCACATTGAAGTGGTTCTGAAACCACATTGAAATGGTTTTGAAACCACATAACTATCAGCTAAATGCACAGTGGATAGGAATTCACCAATCATCTTAAAGTTTATGTACTAAGAATAGTAACTCCTGAGCTAGGATAGACCAATCAGGTGATTGAGAAAAAGTCACCTACTAGAAGTCAGTAGAACCATATACACCAGTTGTTTCAGCGCCTGTTTTGGCTCTTCTTACAAATATGCCCTACCTTTTGTTTTGTGGCTCTTCTTGCAAACGTGCACTACTTTGTGCAACAGGAGGAATTTATCTAAAAGTAGTAGTAGTGTGTGTGTGTGTGTGTGTATGTATACACACACACACACACATATATGTATGTATATATACTCATAAGCCTTGTTTGTGTATAAAAATTCTTGGGCCTTGGGACCTGTGACTCTGAGCCTTTTGGTCATAGACCTGAGGTTGGCTTTATTGTGAGACAGGTACCATCTTTCAATAAACCTATTTTCTATGGCTTGGCGACTTTGGTTTTTCTTTATCTGACCCTGTGCCTCATTTTTGCAACACCATGGTACCTAAGACAAGTCATTTAATCTGTCTGAGACTCATTTTACTCCTTTGTAAAAGCAGGAGGTTGGACTAGATGGCTTCTTAGTTTTTGCTTAATTATTGTATGAGCCTTCAAACTACAAATTTATGATTCCATGATATTTTTGCTGAGCCAATTAAAATTTGGTTATTGTGATGTATATATATATATGTATATATATATATCACAATAACTATATAACTATACATATATATAAATTGAATTCAGATGAGGAATCTGATGAAGTAGAGCTCACTGAAGACTAACATAGACAAATGGTGGTATTTGAGTTGATTCTTGAGGGATGGATGATATTTCAATAGTCAGAAAGTAAATAAAATAACTTTAAAAAAGAAATAAAAGGAGTAAAGGGGAGGTCAAAACTGATGGGATAAATGTCATAAACAAAGACTTGGGAAATAAAAAAATGTCATTGGGAAACCATTTGTCCTTTGCAGTTTGATAGAAGTAGAAGGGGTATGTAAGAAACTAGTGTGAGATTAACTTTGACCCAGATTGTACTGTTGAGTTAGGAAGTTATTTTTTAGGGAATTGAATCTTGAATGGGATTTATTTTCTTTTGGCAAAAAGGAGTGAAATGGTTTTAGGAAAATGAATCTGACAACTGTATAGAACAGCAATTGGAAAGGGGAAAACTGGAAGGAATAGTAGGGGTTAATAAACTACCATGGTAATATAGCTCTAGGGTAGCAGGGACAAGAAATCGGATGCTGGCAGTGGGAGTAGAAAAGTGATATGGATACAAAAGACATTCTGAAAGAATAATTGATAGGATGTATTAAATGATGGGATGTTAAAGGTAGTATAAGAAATAAAAGATGACCCAGATTTTGAACCTGAATTCTTGGGAGAGTGGTTATGCCATTCCCTGAAATAGTGAAGCTAGTAAATTGATGTTTGGCTTTAAATGTATTGAGTCCACAGTGACAGTACGACAATTCATGCAATATAATTTTGGGGGGTGGGGCAATGAGGGTTAAGTGACTTGCCCAGGGTCACACTGTTAGTAAGTGTCAAGTGTCTGAGGCCAAATTTGAACTCAGGTCCTCCTGAATCCAGGGCCGGTGCTTTATCCACTGTGCCACCTAGCTGCCCCCTGCTGCTATACTTTTAAATGCCTGTTAGGTATTTCCAATGAGATTGTAAGCTCCTTGAAGAGAGGGGCCTTGTTTATCTTTATATCTCCTTCAATGCCTAACATCTTGAAAATGATTACTCACTTAGTCATTAATAACATTAATAAATGTGTTAAATTATATTGCATGGGCGGCAGCTAGGTGGCACAGTGGATAAAGCACCGGCCCTGGATTCAGGAGGACCTGAGTTCCAATTCGGCCTCAGACACTTGACACTTGCTAACAGTGTGACCCTGGGCAAGTCACTTAACCCTCATTGCCCCACCAAAAACAACAAGCAAAAAAAAAAGTATAGCACCAAAGCTTAGAAGAGAGGTTTGGGTTTGAGATAGGATTTTGCAGTCATTTGTATCCAGCTGATCATTGAAAGCATGGGAGTATACATCATCTCTGTGGGAGAAAACATGGAGAGACAAAGAAGAAAAGCTGGGAATGAACCTTGTGGAATACCCATTTTTAAGTGTAGAAAGAGAAAGAGGCTCTTCTTTGAAGAACAAAGAAGCACTTGTGGGAGAATTATGAATAAACCCAGAACAATATCCTAGAAGTCCAGGGGCATTTCAGGTTAGAGAAATTGGTCAATGAGGTCAACTGTGATGGAGAAAGAAAGGAAAATAAGAGGCTGTGGATTGAAATTGAATTTATCAATTTGGATGTCATTTGCAATCTTTGAAAGGAAATTCACAAGAGGATCATGAAAAAGCATATGGAGAAGAAGCAAAAAACCCAGGGTAGACTAAAAGTGAAAGTAAAAGGCAGCAAAAGAAAGGATAGATAATAGGACAACTGCTAGAAATGTAAAAAGGTAAAGTGAATAATCTTTTCAAATTGGGAAGACTTGTGCATGCTTAAGGACAACAGTTTGAAGACTGTAGAGGAGAAAACATTGAAAATACTGAGAGGTCAGGGGCAGCTAGGTGGCAACAGTGGATAAAGCACCGGCCCTGGATTCAGGAAGACCTGAGTTAAAAAATCTGGCCTCAGATACTTGACACTTACTAGCTGTTTCACCCTGGGCAAGTCACTTAACCTTCATTGCCCTGCCAAAAATTTTTTTAAAAAAGAGAAAATACTGAGAGGTAAAAATTAAAAGCTTGAGGTCACTGAGAAGGTAGGAGATGGTAGCATGAAAGACATTGCTATCACTTTCCAATTCTGGCTAACGTATTAGATGCAGAACTTTTCAGAATCAAAGCATCATTTTTTCTTTGAAAAACTAGCATAACTTCTTTTAGTAAAACCCAAGTTTTAAACTATGTAAGTATATCCCTAGATCTTTGACAATATGTTGAAATTTCAGTAATTTCTCTCTTTTTTTTTTTGCTTAAGAAAATGATGTGCTAAATAAAAGTAATAATCTTTTATAGAATCTTGTGACATACTGATACACAGAAGATGAAAACTAAGAAAAAAGCATCCCCTGAAGATAGTAGTAATTTTATTATACTGTCATGGAATAAAAAATTCATTCTCTTGAAAAACGATTGGCCTTGGGGGCAGCTAGATGGCGCAGTGGTTAAAGCACCGGCCCTGGATTCAGGAGTACCTGAGTTCAAATCCGGGCCTCAGACACTTGACACTTACTAGCTGTGTGACCGTGGGCAAGTCACTTAACCCCCATTGCCTAAAAACAAAAAAACCCCAAAAAACCAAAAAAACAATTGGCCTCTCAATGTCAGAATATGCTCCTCACCTCCTCCTCCCCACCCCAGTCCTTTTGAGACCATCAATTTGAAATGTAACTAAGTCAGGATGATAGGGCTTTGTCCTAGGGTGTGAAGTTTGGTTTTTTGTTGTTGTTGTTTGTTTGTTTTTTGCGGGCAATGGGGGTTAATTGACTTGCCCAGGGTCACACAGCTAGTAAGTGTCAAGTGTCTGAAACCGGATTTGAACTCAGGTCTTCCTGAATCCAGAGCCAGTGCTTTATCCACTGCACCACTTAGCTGCCCCAGGGTGTGAAGTTTTGAGGGCACTAACGATACTTGGAGTCCTTCGGAAATTTAGAAACTATTAAGATTAACACCTTGTTAAAAATATTTAATTAAAATAGGAAGCCACGAGATGGTATGGGCTTCTTCCTCAATCCAGTGACCCCACCTCAGATGACCTTTTCCCTGATTGGTTGTCTTCCCCTCCCATTCATCCTCTCTCTATTCTCCATGCCTCCACATGCCTCATTAGTCTATCTGATATCTCCTGCCTTTTGCCTCAGGTACTTTGTACTTCTTAACTTAGTCACAAAAATCACTAGTTTTGACTCTGTAATAAGTATACATTTTTTTTTTTTTAGTGAGGCAGTTGGGGTTAAGTGACTTGCCCAGGGTCACACAGCTAGTAAGTGTTAAGTGTCTGAGGCCGGATTTGAACTCAGGTCCTCCTGACTTCAGGGCCGGTGCTCTATCCACTGCGCCATCTAGCTGCCCCATAAGTATACATTTTTAAGGTGGTTGACTGCAGTTATGGATGTGATCTTAGTCCATAGAACACAATCAATCTGCCCGGAATACAAGAAGATTCAAATGGCAACTCCCCTCTCACTTGCACTATCTAAAACCGCTAGTCTGAATAGTCTTAGGATTTCAGTTGGGTATAACTCAATTGCTTCTTGTTCAAAAGAAAATTAATTATTCTTGGGGTTCATCCTTCACTGGTTATCTAGTGTTTTCAATAGACCTGAGTAATAGCCTTCAAAACCACCTACCATCTCTCCTTCAGGACCGACTCTATTCAGAACATCATTTAAGCATTTGAAATAAAATAAAAAGGAAATGTCATGAAGGGAAATACATTTGTAAGCAGGACAATCAGTAATTCTCTTTTCGACAGTCCCAGAGCCATTTAAACAAAGAGGTTTATAGGCATCCTCAGGTTGCTTTTGAAAACATATATGTGAGGCTGATTTCATTGTAGCTGTCTTTTATGCTTACTTACAAAACCCATGCCTATTGGTGTCCCAGTTACTGCAGGCACTTAAAATAATAATAGTAATAATAATGTAGCCTTTGGTTTTTATTACAAAAGATTTTCACAGTGTGGCAATGAAATATAAAGCTATGAGTAAATGACTGGATATCATCAAATTGGTAGATTGCTTTGAATGGAATGTTTTGTTCCATTGCCTCTTGGTTGCCAAAGTAATCTCAAAATACAACAGATTGCAATACTTTACAGATGTTTTAAAAGCAAGAACAGTTTATTGTGACCTTTCTTTATTCTTGGATTTGGACAAATTCTTAAATTGAACTCCACAAAAGCCCCAGCTTAATTCTTCATGATTTTTAATAAGCCTTGCAAGTGAGGGAGAAACATTTGTAGATTCTATCATGCTGGACAGACTTTGAGTAGGGTCCTAGCACCAAACTGTTAGCTTTCAAGAACAGTCAAGTGGCTGAGAAGCACATTACTGGACTGGTCACTAGGTAATGAATTCTTTGACCATGAAAAACATGAAGGAACGAACAAATGAAAAATGGCCCTCAGTTTGCAGCATGATGGCAAAGTGGCCAAAAGAAGATGGAGAGTGCTAAGAATCACACATTTTAAAATATTTTATTTCCCCCCAATTACATGAAAAAACAATTTTTAACATTTGTTTTTAAAATTTTTGATTTCCAAATTCTCTCCCTCCCTCCCTCTTCTCCTGCCTCACTGAGAAGTGAAGCAATTTAATATAGGTTATACATGTGCAATTATGCCAAACCCTTCCTCCTCAATTTTTATACTATAAATATTTACTTTTCATATGTTAAAATGTGAGATCCTTTTATATTGACAAGAGTGGATATCCTATTGGAGTAACTGAAGTTCCTTCTCATCCTCCCAACAATAAAACAAATAAAAATAAAACCAATAATATGGGTTTATATTAACTCCTGGTAGTAATCAGGAGGAGTTCATTGAGTATGTGAGTGGCATGGTCATAACTGAGTGTAATAATAATAATAATAATAATAATAATAATAATAATAATAATAATAATAATAATAAATAATAATAATAACAATAGTTAATATATCAAAATTTATAGTTTGCAAAACACCTTATAGATGTGATCTCTTTTCCCCCCTCAAAACAAGAAAAGGAGGTAGTTGCTTGTATTATTCTCATTTTATAAGTGAAGAAACTGAAGCAGACAGAGGTTAAGTACCTTGTTCAAGGCCACACATCTAGTAAGTGTCTGAGATCAGATTTGAACTTAGGTCTTCCTGGTGCCACATCCAGCACTCTATCCACTCTACAACCTAGTTGCTCCTGGAATAGTTACTTTGGCTATTGCATGAGAGGATAGATTGGAGAGGGGAATGACTCAAGACAAGGACTTTTCTCCATCAGTGACAGTAGAGATGCCACATATAGTTTCTAATGCCACTGTCACTGATGTATTTCTTGAAAGAATCAGAAATTGTACTAAATCAGAGGGAAAGAGAATAAATATACATTAATCACACAATTTTGAGAATATGGAAAGATTCATTCTTAAGATATATGGAAAGCCATATCTTATGCTTGGAAATGATCATAGATGTTATTACTACTGGAAGAAAAATGATACTTGAAAAATTATCAATTACTAACCTATATACCCACTTTCCAATATGTAAAAAAATAAGAAGGTTCTATATACATGTCTAGGGCATCCTTAAATAAGAAAAAAACAGACTACCTTTCATAAATAATATTCTATGGTAGGCTACTTCTCTATAGTCACATAATTGACTGGTAGGTAGGTAGTGGTTGCTGTTGTTACTTAATACTTAAGGAACTTAGTGGCATTCTGAAATAAAAGCTGAATAGGACTAACAAATGTAAAACAATTAGAATTTATGCAATAGCACTCAGTGTACACTTTCTGAATTACATAAAAAAACCAACCTACAACAAATTTGTAAAGTACCCTAACAAAATAACCTGTACAATATTAATAAAATATGGGGGACAAACTGTATGACCTTGTTAAGTACACTTTTATAACAAAAAGGAAGAAAAGATTAATAGACATATTTAGAACACATCATAGTTACATCAGAAACCTACAGAAATGAGTTGGAATAAGCAGACATCATTTCACTGAGCAATACTAAAGGCTTATACTACTTGTCTAATGTAACTACAACGTGTTTGCCTCTAGGTGGTGCCTATGAAACAACAAGATCCAAAATTGGAACCAAAAGTCCCCCAATGGGTGACACTGTATTGAATTCTGCCAATAATATATAGACAAAGAAGCCTCAAATGTGAGTGTGTGTTCATGTGCGTGTGCATGTGCGTGTGCGTGTGTGTGTGTGTGTGTGTGTGTGTGTAAATGGAGGGGTTTCTGATGGTAATTTAGAGCCAGATCAGTATCACTAGAAGCTACTATAGGATTATCCTTATAGATTCCTAACTTGACTGATGTAGCTTAAGCAAGGAAATGGTAGAAACAGTGCAACACATCACTGAAGACTGTAAAAAAAAAAAAAATCAGTACCTACTGAATACCTACCAAGACATGGTTGTGTGGTTAGAACTATGTATCAGAAACTTTCTACCTATCTCACAGGACTGTTGTGAGGATCAAATAAAGTGCTTAGCACAGTGCCTGGCACATAGTGGGCACTTAATAAATGCTTGTTCCTCTCCTACACCCACCCCTTCCCTTTCCATCTTTCATGGATTGTGACATGACAAATCCCCACACTACTATGCTACAAATACAGAACTCAAAATGTCCCGGAGACTTCAAACACTAATGATACTGAAACTAAGCCATTATCACAGACTTCATTGCTAATGATTGCCCATTAATTCATAAAATTTTAAGAACAACATTTTCATAGATATGTTGATAGCTATCATAGGTAGCTAGGCAGCACAATAGATAGATCGCTGTACCTGGAGTCAGGAAGACTTGAATTCAAATCCAGCCTCAGACACTTACCAGCTATGTGACCTTGGGAAAGTCAGTTGACCTCTGCTTACCTCATTTTCCTCAGTCATAAAATGGAGATAATAACAGCCTCTACCTAACAGTGCTATGAAGTAGATGCTTTATCATTCAAATGGCCAGATTTGAACTTTGGTGCAAATAGATACGGGGGTAATGACATCTCTCATTGACACTTCACACTGTTCACCCATATGTATTGATCACATAATTCTCTAAAATTTCCCCATTCTGGACTTAGCAATTTTTAAAAATAATTTTATTATTCTAGTTTTAAATCAAATTTTATTTTTTTCTTATCAGCTATCTATTTTTTCTTTGAGTTACTATCCCATTAAACCCTTATCACAAACACAGGTATCCATCTTACAGATAATGCTTTTTCTTGGTTTCAGGTAGATACTACTTATTTTAAGAAAGACTCCATTTATTTCTATGCTTTCTAGTACATTTAATAGGAATGGCTGTTGTATTTTGTCAAAAACTTTTTCTTCATCTATTGAGTTAATCACATGACTTTTGTTGTTTTTGTTATTGATGTGGTCATTTATGCGAAAAGTTTTCCCAATATTGAATCGGCCTTGCATTCCTAGTATAAATCCCACCCAGTTATAGTGTATGTATGATCTTTGTAATATATCACTGTGATCTCCTTGTTAGTATTTTATTTTTAAAATTTTGCATCAATATTCATTAGGGAAATTGTCCTTTGTCAAGATCCCTTCGTGCTTATTTATATTGCATATGACTTGATTATACTTAGATTCTACATATTGTCTCCTTCATTAGACTATGAGGTCCCTGAGATAAGGGATTGTGTTTTGCCTGTCTTTTTATCTCTAGTTCTTAGCATAATGCCTGACTCATAGTAGATGCTTAATAAATGCTTATTGACATGACATTTATTGACTATAAAAAGCATTTAATTCAATGACAAAAAGTGCCACCCTAAATTCTCTTTCCTCAAAGGGCTTTCTTAGTTTTATGTTAAAATTATTCAAAATTTCTTGAAATATTCAACAATACACAGCTTTGTTTAATGATCTTATTATTCTCAGGTGAAGTACAAAGCAGGGAGAAAATCTTGCCAAATGTATTTGCCCTTATCATGGAGGGGGTCTAGCATAGGTTGTTTGGCTTTTCAGTTGTTCCTGTAAACTGGTGACATTGTGGAGATTACATTGAGTCCTGGAACTTATCAGAAGCTCCTAAGTGATATCCATAATCAATGTAGAAAATCCTAACCTAATGAAGAATGCCTGTTTTCCACATAGCAAATTGCATGTGGAATTGCAACCCATAGAGCTACTCCATATGAACATCTATACGGGGATGACACTACGAATGGATGAAAAGCTAATCCTACTATAAAGGAGGGAGAAGAACAAGTTGTATTGCTTATAGGGAATTGGGCATGACTTTTAATGACCCTAAGCTTCTTCCAGTAACAAAGGGCCTGCTTTGAAACACCATTATTCTTTTTATGAGGCCAGTACACCACCCACCACATAGTTGTTGTTGTTCAATCATCTCAGCTGTGTCTGACTCTTTGTGACCCCACTGGAAGTTTTCTTAGGAAAGATAATGGAGTGGTTTACCATTTGCTTCTCCAGCTCATTTTACAAATGAGAATACCGAGGCAAACATGGTTAAGCGACTTGTCCAAGGTCACAAAGCTAATAAGTGTCTAAAGTCAGATTTGAACTCAGGTCTTCCTGACTCCAGGACAGGCACTTTATCCACATACCGTATCTAACTTCCCCTAGCACATAGTAGATACTTAATAAATGCTTTTTGACCCGATGTTGCATCAGTACAAATCATGGAATACTATTTGAAGGATTAAAACAAAGGATTCCCCAAAGGGACTTGGAGAGAAAAGGTTGATGGAAATAAAATGTATCTTATTACAAATGAAGAATTGCATATCAAAACCATCCCCAGGGCAGCTAGGTGGCACAGTGGATAAAGCACCGGCCGTGGATTCAAGAGGACCTGAGTTCAAATCCAGCAACAGATACTTGACACTTTAGCTGTATGACCCTGGACAAGTCACTTAACTCCAATTGCTTCACCAAAAAAACAAAACAAAAAAACCAAAAAATAAAAAAACGCCAAACAAACAAAACCCCCCAAACAAACAAAAATACCCCAAAAACAAAACCATCACCACTCATCTATCCTTAGACCATCATCTTCACCCCCTCCCCCCTAGAAAAAATTGGGCTTCTTCCCTTTATCCACTCTTGTTTTGATAGGCAATATTTGGCCTTATTTTGCCCAGATCCTCTATTTCACTGGTGAACTCTCTCCCCCTTTCTCCCCTCCCTAAATGTTTTTTCTCTCTCCATTAGAATATACATTTTTTGAGGGTAGCCACTGTCATTCTTACTTGTATTGTTCCAGCATTTAACACTATGCCTACTGCATAGTCACTTACTAATGACTCTGTCTCTGACTTGGTCTCTGTCTCTATCTGACTAGAAGAGGAGATGGATAGATTATATATTAAGACTGAGGGTTAACAGATGGAAAGTTTATCTTCCTCTCTTGTTCCCATACGATATAAAGACATGGAGAGAAGACCTGCAGCACATTGAGTGGCTCCCCTGCAGAGGATTAAGGGGAGGAAATATGTATGAGTCATATAGTGTAAGAAAACATGAATGGTTTCAATCTGGATCACTGGAGGGAGTGCATACTTTCATGATGGGAACACAGATTAGTTAAAACATTATCGTCCTTAAGATGAAATTACTGCTGATTGAATGATGATATGTGGTTGTGAGAGTGAAAGGGGGAAGAGAACTCATCGTAGGATGGATAGTTCTTTTCTACATACAGTATTTGTCGATTTTGAAAATCTTCAGTTTCTTTTTTTTGTTTTTTGGGTTTTTTGCAGGGCAATGGGGGTTAAGTGACTTGCCCAGGGTCACACAGATAGTTAGTGTCAAGTGTCTGAGGCCGGATTTGAACTCAGGTCCTCCTGAATCCAGGGCTGGTGCTTTATCCGCTGTGCCACCTAGCTGCCCCCCATCTTCAGTTCCTTTAAAAAAAAAAAAGCAAAACTCATCATAACTGTGTCTGCTTCTTAGTCTCCTGGTGAGAATTAAGTCTTTTCTAAAAAGAAACAACTTCATATCTTGATTATTTAACCCTTTTAGACCTAATTTCCTCATTAGTAAAATGAGAGGATTGGACTAGATGATCTCTTGGGTCCCTTTAAGCTCTAAATCTATTATTTAAGCACCATAATTTGTACACAGATTCTGGTAGACAGAATGAATCATGATTGAATGTTAGTACACTGGGTATTTTCTGTTGATTTAATTCATTGCCTGGTCATTCACAATGATGACTAATTGTTTAAAGCTGTGCTTTATTTAACTTAGAGGTTAAAGTCATTTAACCTCTATGGCCTTAGTTTCCCCATCTGTACAAAATGAAGTTGAACTTGAGGACCTCAGATCTTTTCCAGCTCTAAGTATATGATTTTATAAAAATCTTCAAAGAATCTCCCGTTTTTGTGGTTCCCACACCACTTCCTAACATATAAACAGCTTTTGGGTTTTCTATCTGTCATCCATTTTATCCACATGCCCCACTCAAAAGAGTTGTGTTAGGATGAGCATTACTTCAATACTGACAGTTTTTCAGTACTCCAGATGTGATTGTCTTCTCCAACTGCTCCATCAGTAAGGCATACAGGTAGGGTAGAGAAAACTACTCAAAAAGCCAGATGTGATTCCTGTAAGCTAACTATGGCACAGGAATTTAGAGAACACTATAATTTTACCAGCCTCTAGATTAATCTACAATTTGACATCTTAATGTCTAATTCTGTCCTTAATGTCTAATTAGGTCTTAAAGTGGTCTTCTTGATTTTATTCTCTGTGTTTTCTCCATCAATGATTATTTTTATAGGAGTGTGTTAAAGCAATAAAATACTTAGGACATAAACTAATTAATACATATACACACACATTGAAAGCTCACTCTATTTTGGTAAAAGCCCTACATAAGTAGTGCTTACTTGCTATAGACTGGATTAGAGATGGACCACATTAGGGGCAGAATAAGACCGCTTGGAGAAAAGTGCTACTAAAATCTCATTATCTATTCCCAATAAGCCTGACTATGTTTAAGTATATAAACACCATACCAGTTTAGAGATACACTTTCCACACTACTATGATCAAAGTCTCAATTCAATGCTAGCATGGGGTTATGGGAGGGGGAAGGTTAATTTCTGTCCTCATATGAATAAAGGTACAAATAAGTAGATGACAAAGATTTTATAACCAACTTTAAATATACTTCCCAAAATTTTGTTATAACAAATATTCTTTGAAAAAGATCAACCGATCATGCATCTGCTCAGACTGAGATCATTTGGATTATATAGAAATTATATGCATCTATACTATCTATAATGTAAAATCTTTGCATAACAAGAAATATCTAAGACTGAGCAAAGGGGACAGGGCGGGGAGGGAGAGGGAGAGGAAGATCTGAACTTGGATGGTAGCCATGTGAGAGGAGAAGGACAGAAAAAAAAAGATGAATGTGAGAGAGATAGAGATATAATTGTCAGGACTTAGAAAATGTTTAAACAGAGGGTCGAGGGGGAATAGAGTTGAGAATGACTTAACAAGGTGGTGCAGTGGATGGAGCCCTACACCTGGATTCAGGGAGACCTGAATGATTGAACAGGATTCCTTCTGAGGGAATCCCCATTTTATTAAAAAGGAAACAGGCTCAGAGAGCTTAAATGAGCTAGCTATTCACAGTCAGTCTCTTAGCTGGTGAGGAGTGAACACACCCCAAACCTAGATGTGCTCATTCCAAAGAAATTCTAGCATTAATTCTAGTTTAATTTGTTATGACTCACTCATAGAGTATAAACTCCATGAAGTCAGGGCCAATGTCTTGATTGTTGTTTTCTCTCTAAGTATCTACTACATAGTCTTGTAGGTGATAGGTATAAAATGTTTGTGGAATTCAGTTATGCAGTTGAGCCGTGTGTATTTTCTTGATCTTTAGCAAGCTGCTAAGTAAAAGAAACTCATTCTTTATGAGAGTGTACTTTTCTTTACCTGAAACCTGACTGTATTTTTGTTTGGCCAGATGTTACTTAATTGAAACTAATTACATTTGCAGAGCAGAGTCAACATCTGGAATCAGTCAGGCTGAAATGTAAAGCAAAACTGAGGCTAGTGTTGTTCCTATTTCCCTGCAGCTGCTGCTTTTGAGACAGAGAGAGAGAGAGAGAGAGAGAGAGAGAGAGAGAGAGAGAGAGAGAGAGAGAGAGAGAGAGAGAGAGAGAGAAAGGAGGAGGGAGGGAGGCAGGAGGTTGGGAAGGAGAGAGAGATTAGTGGTATAAGCACTTTCAAGTCACAGACTCCAATTTATTTCACTTAAAAATGTTTTGCAAATAGCCAATAATCCTGTCTGGTCTTGGTTGATTAGAGTAACCACTTTCAAATGGAAGAAAATATAGAAAATATACTAATAGACAACAGCTAGGAAAATGTTGGTTATGCATTAATACTCATGATACATTTCACTTAGTAAAATAATGCTTGGGTGTCTTTCTGTCACAACCTTTGATGCCTGAAACAAAGTCTCATGCTGATCAAAGCCACATCCAACAAAGCTGGCAACATACTTTATGTTACAAAACTGAGAATTCAGGAAAGTCAAATTCTTTACAATTCTAGTAATGGGAGGGTTTGGGAAAAATATTTAAATTGCCCTGTTTTCAAATTGTGGAGAATTTTCATTAATTTCCAAAAGGTTTCATATTGTTTTTACTGCTTTAATTACTTCTCTAACCTATTAAGTACTGAGCTGGTATATCATTCATTTCCATGTAGGTTCATTCTTCAGCCAAAGATACTTATCAAAAATGCAGGTCTGATTTCTACCAGCTCAGCCAAAATGTCCTGATAAATGATGTAATAGTAGATGAAGAACTAGTCTATTGACTTGGTACTAGACCAAAATGTTTAAGTACCACTAAATAGCATAGGGACTCTTTTGGGAGATTAAAATGCTGTAGAAGAGTGTAAATTTCTACAGCTTTTTGAGATCCTAAGGTACTTTATATACACTATCTCTTTGACCTTTACCAGGATCCCATGAAATTCTTTGAAGATGTCAATAGAAAGCTTAGAGGGAATCCCATTCAGTGGGGGCAAACTCTGTGGCTGGTTTTTGTTGTTGTTGTTGTTGTTGTTATTTTTTGTGAGTGTGTATGCTTTTTGTTTGGGTGGGGCAATGAAGGTTAAGTGACTTGCCCAGGTTCACACAGCTAGTAATTGTCAAGTGTCTGAGGCTGGATTTGAACTCGGGTCTTCCTGAATCCAGGGCTGGTGTTTTATCCACTGCACCACCTAGCTGCCCCCTAAGTATTATATTTTACAGACCCCCTGCAATTAAGAACCCCTGGCGCACACACACACACACACACACACACACACACACACACACACACATACTTCAATAATTGCTAGGCTTAGCCTCTATCTAACTTCCCTACTTGAAAAGCAAAGAAACTTCTCCATTTCCCCTCCTTCCCTATGGAGGCGGTATTCTGATGTATTAGTGAAGGGAAATGCTCTTTCTACTGGGGCTGCTCTAGGTTTCTATTTCTTCCTGGGTAGGTTAGTAGAAGTTCAGAGGTCATACCATTGGGTGTGTGGTGGGTTCTCTAAAAATAGTTATTCATTTTTCATTTGTTTTGACTGAATGCAGACCATGATCTGAGTGCATTTGCTAGAATAGGCAGAAGTCAGTGGTGGTTTCCAGGGACAAGAGAGGGAATACTGGAAATGAGACATTTAGGTACTATAAGGGATATAAGTAAAGGTTGGAGTGCATCTAAGTTATTAATATATTGAAAGATTATACCATACATGAAGGTATTTAAATAGAATTTTTACTCTAAAACATAATATATAGTAGTATAGGTTGATTTCAAGATACACCTCAAGATTTAGCACAGAGTTCTTTTGTTTATACATAAGGAAGACTTTATGATGAGCTCTGGCTTCCTAGAATTTGTTGGGGACATGTTTTCCCCCTCCCCATACTTTGATCATAAGGTGAGAATCCCTGAGACCAGGAAGTGAAGTATAATTGAATCCAAAAATTTTGACAGTTGTTCCTTCATTTTTTAACACAATGCTGAAACAAGATTGTAATCACTACTGCTATTCTTTGCAGGGTAGAATTGACAGTGGTGAATTAAAACAAAATAAATCATTCTAGTGCACAGTGCAAACCAATGTCAGGGACAGCAGGGCATCTGATCATGTTGCTGGGATACCTATCACTAGTTGGCCTTGAACATTCTGTGTAATTTTATTTTTTCAATTATAAATTCATAGACATTAGACCATAGATTTTAGAGATGGAATGGACATTATATGCCATCTAGTCCAACCCCCTCATTGTACACTATTAAGTGACTTGCCCAAGATCACTAGAATATCAAGTCTTTTGATTCTACAATATTAGGGCAGTTCTCTTTGATAATTTCCTGGAATATGGTATCTAGACTCTTTTTCTGATCATGGCTTTCAGGTAGTCCAATAATTCTCAAATTGTCTCTCCTGGATCTATTTTCTAGGTCAATTGTCTTTCCAATGAGGTATTTCACATTTTCTTCTATTTTTAAAATTCTTTTGATTCTGTTTGATTCCTGATGTCTCATGGAGTCATTAGCTTCCATCTGTCTAATGTGAATTTTTAAGGCATTGTTTTCTTTAGTAAGCTTTTGCACCTCCTTTTTCATTTGGCCAAATGAATATTTTAAGGAATTGCTTTCTTCAGTCAATCTTTGTGCTTCCTTTTCCAAGCTGTTAATTCTTTTTTCATAATTTTCTTGTGTTGTTTTCATTTCTCTTTACAATTTTCTTCTACCTCTCTCAACTCATTTTTTTTAATCCTTTTTAAGCTCTTCCAAGAAGGCTTTTTGGTCTTAAGAAAAATTCATCTTGCCTCTTGAGGCTTCACATGTAGGCAATTTGAGAGTATTGTCCTCATCTGAGTTTGTGTTTAGCTCTTCCCTGTTGACACAGAAGCTCTCAATGGTAAGAGCCCTTTTTTGTTTCTTACTCATATTATGGCTTATTTTTTAAAGTTGAGGGCTGCTCCTGGGGCACAAGGGTCACTGTTTCAAGCTTCTTGTGCTGGGGGATTGGGGCTGTGTCACAGACTTTCTACTCTGAGGCTTCTGTGGCTTGTGGATTCCTCACCACCCTGGGCTGGTTCCATGTGCTTGCTCCAGGCACTGGGATGGCCCAGCCCAGTGACACCTGTCCTGTAGGTGGTCCTCCAGCTGGCAGCCTGCTCTCTCAGCTGGTGCTGGCGGATCTCACAACTGGCCCACTGTACCACCAGCTTTCTGAGCCAGCATCAAGTAGCCTCAGTTGCTTTGCTGTGGGCAAGAGCCTCCTGCTGATTTGCCCAGACCCCCTCTGTGCTGCACTGAGCTCGGCTCAGCTGCACCGTGCTCCCCTTTTGCCGGAGTGAGACCGACCTTTCCTGAAGTCTTCTAAATTATCTCAAATTGGAAGATTGTGTCTCTGTCTTTTTGTAGGTTCTGTAGTTTCAGAATCTGTTTAGAGGCTTGATTTGATGTTCTTTTTTGATGGAACTGCAGGAGAGCTCAGGCAACTTGCTGGCTTCTCTCCACCATCTTGGCTCCACCCTCCTAGAATATTAAGTCTTAAAGGTAAGATTTGAACTCAGTTTCTCTGATTACAGAGCCAATCTTTATTCAACTCTACCATGTTGGGGATGAGAGTTGGTAAAATTTGGGCAGTGATGAGGCTCCTTGAAGATGAATGAAATTGAATTTATATTGTGCTTTAAAGCTTGCAAAAGGCTTTTTATACCATATCTCATTTCATCCTTACAACAACTTCTTGAGGAGATAAGACAGGGATTATTACCATCAGTGAAGACTGAGGCACACAAAAGTAAGGTCCCTTTGTTAGGATTAGATATTAATGCTGACATGCCACAAATATGAACTTATTCTGGATGAAATAACTACATTCAGATAAAAGTTTTTATTCTGCAGATAGTATGACTAAGAACAACTGTTATTCTTAGTTCTTTCCCCTGTTCATGAAAGGGAAGAGGAAATTTGCAAGGAGATCAATCTTTATTTTCATGTGGCTACTTTCCTTTCCCAGATACTGAGTGTGAGTATTGCTTGCATTCCCTTTTGTATCTGTTAATAGTAAGAACTGGGAAGCATTTAACCATACAAATCTGTAGATGGGATGCTTTAAAAATAGAAGTAATACCTGCCTGAATTACCCTCTATTGAATTATTGGGAGAAAGAGCTATTTTCTCCTTTTGCATACTGTATTCAGTACAGTACCCAAATTATGGTAGTACAGAACATTGGATAATCATTCTTTTTTAGTCATAATGAACAAGAGATTGGAGAACTGGCTGTATATTATGTTCAGTGCTTAGAAACCAGATTTTCCACTTGTACTGTATTCTTTAAATTTGAGATATGCATAGAGCTTTCTTTCTCTAATCCCTATACAAAGACTTAGATGGTCAGCTCAGTCTCTTTTGTTGACTCAAGTCTCCATCCTATTTTTCAGGAGCTCTCACTTTAGAATTCTACCTTATGTAGGGATAGAGTTTATCTTATTACTGTTATTTACAAAATACATATTTTTGAGAGTATTGTAAATCTGATCAAGGGGCCTTTAATCTAAAAATGGAATAGAGAAAAAGACTGTCCATGTAATTTCTATTAAGCTAGAAGGTAAATGGTGTTCCATGCAGAATATCAGTAAAGAGGATCACTAATCTGCAAGACACTGCCTGTGAGTAACTGCCAACAATAAAACTCATGACCTCAAATGTCTATGTACAAATGCATAAAGAGCAGGAGTGGATAATGTCAACTAGACAACTAGACATCCTAATGCAGAAAGGTAAGTTTGATCTCATAGATATCTCTGAGACTTGGTGAGAAGAGACTCATAACTGGAACATGGTTCTAGAAGGTATATATATATATATATATATATATATATATATATATATATATATATATGCCTTATTCAAAAGGAATAGAATAGATAAAGGAAGAGTGACCTTGTATATTATGAATATATATATTTCACCAAAATATTTATAGCAGCACTTTTTGTAATATCAAAAAAAAACTGGAAAGAGATGTTCATTGATTTGGGGATGGATAAATAAGTTGTAGTATCCATGTATTGGCATCTTTGATTGCTGAGCCACTATTAAAAAGGTTTATCTTTAAAAAAAAGGTTTATCTTAGAAAAATCATGGAGAATGAAAAAGATGACACAAGAGCAGATAAGAAAAATGTTATTTCTATTTTTTAAAGAGAAGAAGACAACATTCAAACTACAGACAAGTAGTTTGAATTCAATTCCTGGTGATTTTAAAAAATATTTTATTAAAAATATAATATTTGAGCATAGAGAAAAAGAATTAGCAGGGATAACCAGCACTATGTCATAGAGAACTGGCCACATTTAAATCTTTATTGGCTAGATTTATAACCAAATACACCTAGATCTTATAGTCTTTCATCCAATTATGTCAGAATAGATAGAAAGATATGTTAAATAAGTAGAGTTAGATGATTTTAGAATTGGTTTGAAAATAAGAACCAAAGAGTTGTCAGAGTTCAGCATAAAATTGAGGGGTATTTCTAATAAAGTACTCCAGGGATTTTGCTCTTTGCTTTTGTTTAATGATTTTTTCAATGACTTAAATGAAAGCATCTTCATAGATGGGATGCTTATTAAATTTGCAGATGATGTGAAATTGAGAGGCATAGTTAACACATAGAATGACAGCATCCAAAATGATTGTTGCAGTTTAGACTTGATGGGTCTAATCTAATATGATGACATTTAACAGAGATAAATATAATTTCCCAACTTCAGTTCAAAGGATCAGTTTTACAAGTGTGATATAGCCAGACAACAATTTGTGTGAAAAAGATGTGAGGAATACCATAACAACATGATGATGGTGATAGCATTTACATAGCACCTACTATATGCCAGACACTATGCTAAGTTCTTTGCAAATATTGTCTCATTTGATCCTCACAACAGCCTAAGAGGTAGATAATATTATTATCCCCATTTTATAGATGAAGAAACTGAGACAGAAGTTAAATGATTTCCCTGGAATAATGTCTGAGGCCAGATTTGATCTCAGGTCTTCCTGACTTCAGGTCCAGCACTCCATCCACTCTACCACCTAGCTTCAAGCTTGAAGCTTAGTGTAAGTCAAGATGTAATCTACCCTAATCACATCAGACCATGTCTGCCATATTGTATTCAGATTTGGGTTCCACAGTTGAAAAAAGACACAGATGAGAGAGAGTGACTTCTGGAAGAAGGAAATTCCAAGGACGGTGAAGGGACTGAAGATAATGCCATACAAAGATGAATGGAAGAACCTGAAGATCCCATTAATTATTTGAAGTGTTGTCCCAGACTAAAAGAAATGCAGTAAGGTAGTGAAGAGTCAAATTTAGGTTAAATGTGAAGATAGACTTCTAACCTTTAGCATTGGCCCAAAGTGGGAAGGATTACCTTGAGAAATAGGAAGCTCCTCCTCACTACAGGTTTTAAATCTGAGGCAGCATGACCACTAGTTGAGTATGTTGAGGAAGAAAACAACTTTTTAGATTGTATTGGACTAGATATACTTTGAGGTCATTTCCATTGTTCGTATTCCTTATTTTTATGATTCATCAAACTGTCCACCCTAGTGGAAGTTTTATAGAAAGCAACTTTTCTCCTCCTTTTTCTCTCTACTTCCTTAAATCAAAGAATTCTGAGATTTCTTTTTATTTACCAGTGCATTCAATTAAGAAACTATATTCAGTACTTATACATAAGCCACTGCATAAGCCTAGGCATTATGGAAGGCACTCATATCCTCTAGACTCTATCCTGTGCCCTTGGCATCCTTGAATAGTTCTAGTGGCCATTATTCTCTGTGGACTTTTGATATTCTGGTCTGTCACCTGTTTCAGATGCCAATTCAGGTGCAGCTCCCAAAGTTCTAGTTGTATCAGTTGCCTCAATCAGCAAGTGGAGATCTGTCACCCTTATGTATAGCTCCACTGTCTCAAATATTTCAATTGTTTTCAATCAGTATTCTGAATTATTTTTCCTACACGCACATATACCTACCAAGCAATGAGCTGCAGAAACCCTACTGAACTTCCTAGTTCAACTATGAGAAAATACACCACTATCAGGAAGTCTTTCCCAACCCCTCTTAATTCTAGGTCAGCCTGGCACTGAGTTGTTAAGTGGCAGTGAGGGGGAGAGAGAATAAAGAAATCACTGTTGGGGAAAAGGAACATAAGAATCAATAAAACTCATAGGAGGGGAAGGCAGAGAATTGTGTGCAATGGAAAACAATTTTTTTTTGGTAGGGCAATGGGGGTTAAGTGACTTGCCCAGGGTCACACAGCTAGTAAGTGTCAAGTGACTGAGGTCAGATTTGAACTCAGGTAATCCTGAATTTAGGGCAGGTGCTTTATCCACTTTACCACCTAGCTGCCCCAGGAAAACAAACAAAGCCCTGAAGTTAAGAAGGGTGGGAAAGAATCAGCATGCCTGTACCATTGTAGAGATTTTGTCACCTGGGAGTGTATCTATTAGTTTACCATAATAATGCTTAATATAGTGCCTTTCCTCTTAATTATTTCATATTTATCCCATATGTGGCTTGTTTATAAATATTTGTTGGCTTGTCTCCCTTGTTAGATTGTGAGTTCCTTGAGGGCAAGGATTATCTTTTGCCTCTTTTTGTATCCCTAGCTCTTAGCACAATGCCATACAATAGTACATACTAGTATATATTAAATCTTTTTGACTGACAACTCTTTCAACAATTAGCTGTACCCTTTTACCTTCACTCAGTGCAATCTAAATTTCTTGAGGAGAAGTACTATTTTGTTTTGTCTTTGTATTCTTAAAACCTAACATAACTTACATCTAGTAAGTTCCTGCTAAATGCTTCTCAGAAATCATTCTGTGTGATATTGAATAGAGTAATACTTTAACTTCTACTGTGGTAGGAAACAGGACACAGCTACTCTAACACCATCTTGTCTTGGAATTGTTGCAGAAATTTCTAAGTCGCCGTGTTAGATGAAGTGTCTACAATGAGTTGTCTAGGAAACTTATCAGTAGTCACAAAATCATCATAGGTACATAGGCCACACATATACACATACACACACATATCTATGATATAGATATATATAGATATAGATATATAGATGGGTAGATACACATACACACATATACACACCCCAAGAAAAATTCCTGGGTATCCCAAGTTTCCCCTAAAGAAACATGTAAACTAATTCTAATCACAATCTTGGTTTACATGTGGACACTGGCTCCGTATTCCTTTCTCAGTGCCAAGCTGACCTAGAATGCCACAAATAGCTACTCTCCAACAAGTTTTCCAACTTAGTGTCAAGGATGATTAGTGGGGAAGAACAGAAGCTCTACTTCTCCTGCTGATGTTAGTAGGTATGCAGAGGAGAATGTGACAAAGATTTGAGAAAGCACCTGCTATAAAGTCTGGAGGGGTCCCCCCCTGCTGAAGTACAATCATCTCCTCCAGTGGGGGGAAAAACCTCTTCTTATATATTTTCTTACTTATCTATTTTCTATATTCCTGCCTAGCTCCTTGTTTAGCCTGGCTTTATGACATTGAAGGGGACATAACACATTTGATAAATGCTTTTGTTTCTGAGAGAGGAGTGCCTATTGCCTTTTTTCTTTTTCATTCTTTAATTTTAGATGGAAAGCTAGCCACTGTTTCTCTCCTCCATGTTTTTGTGACTAATCCTCATACCTTGGCATGTTGGGATAACTTAATACCATTACCAGTGTACCTTATGGAACAGATGGTTTCTTCAATGTCTTAATATGAAGCAAATTTATGGACAACTCATATTTTTTCACTGGTTTATATCGTATAATTGGAAATGCACAGCAATAAAAATATGAATAGAAGATGTAGTGAAATCTACCCCCAAGATGAACAAAAATCTTTAAAAATCATTTATGAAGGGGCAGCTACGTGGCACAATGGGTAGAGCATCGGCCCTGGAGTCAGGAAGACCTGAGTTCAAATCCAGCCTCAGACACTTGACACTTACTAGCTGTGTGACCCTGGGGAAGTCACTTAACCCCAATTGCCTCACCCCCCCCCAAAACCCAAAAAGAATCATTTATTATAAGAAAGTTTACTTTGTACAACAATAATATTCCAAATATACCCATAAAGTAAATACAAAATTGAATTGAAAGTATTATAGCAGAAAGTATTATAGCAGAAAATTCCATTTGATTGTGACTAGATCCCAGACAATTTACCACTTGTCAGTTGTGGCACAGAGCATCAAATAGGAGGACTTCAAGCCAGCACCCAAGTGGAAAGAGTTAAGCAAGGGAAAATGGTCTCTGTACTGCTTTTCCTCATAACTACAACTTGACAAGAATGAGCAAGCATGCCCCCCCTCCCCAACACCCTGGAAGAGACATTCTTTTTCTCATTCTGAATCCATCCTAATAACATGAGAATTGTATACTCATGGTGCATTCTACCCTAGTACTCCTTCTGAAGATTATATCAGGTGGTGGCGTTCTCCCTACAGAAAAGCTTAGCAATGACTTAATGGCATATCTAAACTTCATTTCTTTTAGACAGTCTATTTGGATTCAGTCTAGATTCTGCTACATGGGTGAGATGAGAATTAGTAAACCCCAAACAGCCAATACAAAGTAGGTAACAGTCCACTTGTGACAGGCAACGACTCCATTTCTATATCCAGCTTTTGGAGGAAGTGAGCCTAGTTTCTTTGAGAAGAGGAGGTTAGGATAGATCATCTCTAATATCCCTTCCAGGTTTAAATCCATGATCTTATGATTCTTGTCATCCAGGACCATTACATGAAAGTTCAGCTAAGAGAGCATTGCCTATCTTGGGGTTTGCCCCTCCTCATTTCACTCACATAGCAGACTCTAGAGAATGGGAAAGTCATGAAAATAGCAATGACTAAATACACTACAAATTTGTTTTACATTCTTAACTAGGCTGTCTCTGTTGAATGACCCCCATAACCTTCTCTGGAGTTGTTTTTCCAAAGATTTTTCTTTCCTTTCCTACCTTTTATTCCACTTTCTCCCCTAGACTTTGATTTGGCTGAAGACCTTGACTCCCACTTCATGGAAAAAAATAGAGCCTATCCATTATGAGCACTCTGTTTTCCCTTTCTCCACTCCTTAAAATCTCTCATCATCATTTCCCATTCTCTTCTCTATTGTTATAGGGGTATATGGGAAAGTATGTCCATGACAAAGATAGCCCTTTTATTTAAGCTCTTGATCCTACCCCCTTCCTTCTCCTTCAAGTGGTTTCCTTTCCTTCTTCCCCCACAAAATGATTTTTCCTTTCATCTTCAATTCAACAAATATCCGTTGGTCCTTCTCTACTATGTACAAACATGCCCAGGTTTCTGTTATCCTTAAAAACCCTTCACCTGATTGTCATCCCTTCAAGCTATTGCCCCTTTCACAGAAAAACTTTTATAAATGGTCATTCCCACTCCTGTCTCCCTTGCCTCATCATCCATTCTCTCAGTTGCTTACAAATTGATTTCTACCACTTAACCTGAACCTCCTCTAAAGTTTTGTTCTAGGGCCAACTTTATTCTTTGTCGACTGCCTCTCCTATTAGAATGTAAGCTACTGGAGGGACAGAAGACCTTCATTTTGGCAGTTGTATACCCAGCACTTCACACATTCCTGGTACATAAATGTTTAATAAAAACTTAATTATCTCATTAGCTCCTCCCATCTGTTTTACAAAATTAATTCTTTTTTCTTTCTCGCACTATGATCCTTCCAGTCATCCAGGTTGACAACCCTAGAGTAATAGATAAATCTTTTCTTTTTCTTGATCATCATTCTACCCCAATCAATTATCAGGTTTTATCAATTCTACTTCTGCAATATACTTTTACACTCTTCACACTGAAATCATTACCATAATATGGTCTTTCATCACCTTTTACCAGGATCTTTGTAACAACCTTCTAATCTTTCTGTATTCAAAATTTCTTTTCTAATTCATTCTGCTCCTAGCCTAAAATTATTAGGTTTTATTTGATCTGAGGGGGGTGGGGATGTACTCTTTGTGATTCATAAGGTACCTATGTGATAGAGTTCCCCTGGTTTATACATACTCTTTACTCCAGCCTGGCATGTCACTCCTGCTTCTTTTCTGGAACCCTTGGACTTTAGGGACATCTTCTAAACTGATATTTTTCATTTGGGAAAAATTCAGCTCATGGAATGCTCAGCTAGACTTTGCTAGACAATCCATTGGCCCTCCCCACCTGTGACATCAGAAGGGCAAAACCAATCAGATGTTCACAAGTGAGACCCTATCACCCCCTACAAAACCCTTGGTTATGCTATGGGTGACTTAACTGAGCAGCCCTGATGTGTGGAAGAGAGAAGCAAAATGTCACCATGCATGTTCCCATGATCTTATCTGCATGTTCCACATTTAGAGGAAAGGCTCTCAAAGGAAGATCAACCATGTTCAAGGCTTGAAAACCATGTCATCTGTGTACCACCAATCTTTGCCTGGCAAGTGAGATCTGGTGTGTACTTTTTTCTCAAGAGATTGAGACATAGGTATATCCTTTGTCTGGAATTCCTGTTCCTTGCTCCACTTCATACATACCCCTGAGTTTTTCAAGCCTTTCTTTTTGTGAATTAAAATGCATTTGTAATAAATGACCATTGATTTTAGGCTCTCTAGATAGCCTGCTTTCTATGCAAAAGACTCTAAATCCCAAGACAACCACAATGGAATGGGACTCAAAAATATTCAATATATAATGTAAAAAATTAATTGTTATTTGAGGTTTTTATGCCTCGGAGAGCACTGGTCTGGGGCTCCACAAACTGCACGGTGCTCCACCCACTGCTTGTAGCCATTGCCAGGGCTCTGGCACCTCACATCATCACCACTCACTGAAGCCTACATGGACCTGGCAAAATTGTAGTGATTGGAAGCCTAGTGAGGGCAGTCATGTGACTGTCAGAGTGGCCATCCCATTGGCTGGGACTGTGTGGGGGTGTTTCTAGGTTTGGGGAGGAGAATTGGGCATTCTAGGTGGAAGCTGGAAAGTGACAGGCTTTCCGCTCGTATTTTCAGCTGATTCCTGGGCGGTGGTATTTTTTCAGGTATTATAACTTCCCTTTCCCCATTTTATTTCCTTTCCCTTGATCCTACTGATCTTGTTTGTGTTTTTTTTTTTAAGTTCATTCTTGTTGAAATAAATCTTGTTCTGTTTTGAGGGAGGCTGCCGGTCTCCTTCCTTGCCCCAATATTGCGGCAAGTGGCTTAGCTAGCACTCCCCAATTAAAAATTGGTCCCCACAATACCCATCGATTCTAAGTGTCAGAGACATACTTCTTAGCCAAGCATTTAGAGCCATCCATCTATGGCTTTCATCTATCTCCCTAAGCACTTTCACTTACTGTACTTCCTCTCTCTCCCTCTACACTCCAGCCAAACTGGCTCACTAGTTTTTCTGCCAATACTACATTACATCTCCTTTCTCCATATCTTTGTCCCTCATCCCCAAGCTGTACCCCCATCTCTTGAATGATCACCCCCATTATGAATATGTCTTAGAACTCATCATTTTCTTCAATAGTGAGCTCAGATAAGCACCCATATAGAGCCTTTCCTGGTCTCTCAAGTTCAAAGTTTGTTAATGTGGGGTCTGTAAACTCTAAAAAAAAAAAAAGGAATATATAATAATTGCATTTCAACATAATGAGTTTCCTTTGTAACCTTATATATTCTATTTCATGCATTTAAAACATTATTATAGAACAGGGGTCTACGATACAAAAGCAAAAACAAAAACAAAAACAAAAACAAAAAAACATTAGGAACCCCTTCCATCATTTGGATTTTCTTCATCTAATTTTTCTATTTATGTGATTATGGCTTGTATCCCATAAGTAGAATGTAGGCTTCTTTAGGGTCAAGTCTAGCAGTTTCCTGCACACATTTGGTGCTTAATAAATATTCGTTGAATTTAATTGAATTATAGATACTTTTGCTTATCCTAAAGTTCCAAATGTCCAGTGGTACTTTTCTTCTTCCCTTCAGTATGTCACATCCTTCCACACTCCCCATTCCATAATCTGGTTTTGATTCCCCTCTCTCTGCTCAGCTCCTTTTTCTTCTTTATTTTCCCTTTTTAGCACTTTTCTCCCCTCCTTTCAAAGAACACTTCATTCTCTCTAACAAAACTGGAAAGTAGAATGTCAGTCCTTTTACCTTCTCTTCTAGTAGGGAGTCCAACTTACATTTTATTGTTACTCAGCATTGGCAGAAACACAAACATAGCAAAATCTCTTTAGGTCACTAAAATATCCTCCTATCCTCTATAGTAGCTAACAGGGAAATCCTCAGTTCTCTTTTATTCTTGCTGCTAACTGCTGTGGCAAACTGCCTGCCTTGGGGCTGTCCCAGAGGCAATTTCTCTTTAGGGGATCTTAAGTGAGGGTTTTTTTTTTAATAGCTTGCCTTCCCAGCTTTAACCCCACATTAGTTGACATTATTTACTCAGATGTATTCAGTCTTCAATTAGCAGATTCCTTGGAACTGGAGGCAAAATAATGATGAATTTCTTTAGCTAGAATTTGAGGTGCACCATACTGTGATGATTACAGTAGTGAATGGAAAGAATGTAGGTTTGGACAAGAGATGGTCATTGTGGTTCAGAGTGACTGCAGCTGTCTATACTATTTGGTTGTACAGGACTAACCAGATCCTTCACAGAAAGTCTGTGGAATGCCCCTTGGAGTAAAATAGATCAAGCTTGGACAACCACAGATTCTTATGATTTCTGTGCAAAGTGAGGTTTTGGAGCTGTTTTAGGACCTGGGCTACTTTTTAATGATTGCTGGCATCACTAACTCCTCCATGGATAGATGTATTGTTCAGATTTGATGGAGATTTAAGTGTCTTAAAAGTGAGTTTAGACACTGGCCTCTGTCATAATGTGAAGTCCAAAGCATTAAGGAAAAATATTTCACCTTACTGAAAGATGAGAAAATGAGAGACGATTATCGACAAAATTAGAAGGAAGTTTTTCTTCATCTAAATGACTCATTTTTTTCCAGTGAAATGTTTGGATTGCATTTTCTGTATTGCTCAGGGAATTGAGTCAGACTTGGGGGATATATTCCTATTTTGAAATGTAGCCTATTTCACTTTTCATAAGATAAATGTGGAAAAAAATTCAATATCAGCATATCAGCCATCTATGACTAACATCTCCATAGATAGAAGAGGGTAGAGAAAACGAAAAATATAAATAAGCAAGACTAATGATTTACTGACTATTACTGGGATGAACTGAAAGTCTCTGCAAAACTTCTATATTGCACTGGAAGATCAATGAACCTGGTGTTTAGGTTTAGTTGCCATTATAAAGAGAAAGAGAGGGGATAAAATGCTGATACTCTAATTAGAGAGCCATGTTACTGTGTAACTTACGGTGAAAAGATGGAACTTTATAAAGCTAGAGAGGAGGCTTTAGTACACCTAAAGATAAGCCTCGTTGCTCTTGGACCGGGTCTTCAGCCTGCAAATGGTGGCACCAGGAAATTTATATTTTTCTTTATCTTTTTTTCATTCCCTGCCAAAGGCATTATGTCTAACATTCCAGCTTTATTTTCCAGATGGTTCAAAATAGGAAATACTCTAGTAATAAAGCTATGTTAACATATAACATATAATAAGTAATATAGCTATAGGCATGTTAAGATATAATAATCTGAGGCAGCTAGTTGGTATAGTGGATAGACTTCTGAATTTAAAATCAGGAATACCTAAATTCAAATCCAGCCACAGATAATTACTAGCTGTGTGACCTTGGGGAAAGTCATGTAACTTTTCTTTGCTTCAATTTCCTCATCTGTAAAATGCAGTTAATAATAGCACCTACCTTCCAAATCAAATGATATAATATTTGTTAAGTGCTTAGCACAGCATGAACTATAGTAGTCTTTGTAAATGCTATTAGTTTTATTATTATTATTAGTTAGCACTTTGATTTATGACTATCCTTTAAATTATTAAGATAATTAGTTGAGACCATTCACTTCTTGGAATAACAACAATTCACAAACATTTTGAGGTTAAGGACATTTTCTTTGCAGAGTCATTACTGGTAATTTTGGTTCCCAAGGCTAGTCACCCTAGTCATGGTCTCAAATTAGCTTTATAATTTGTAATGTGGAAAGAATATAAGATGTAAATGAGATAAATTCAGCTGTGGGATGGAGAATTTGGAAAATCCTGTGGTTGAGAGAAACCATTGTGTACTCTAAGGCTGCTGATAGTGAAGCTGTTCATCTTGGGAGAGGACAGATTGGAGCCAGGTCAGGAAAGTCATGGAAGAGAGGAATAAAATGGATATTTGGTAGCTTCTTAATTTAGCTAATTATTTTTGCTAAAATCAGTTGCTTCTAAACTGATGAAGAAGTGACAATGATACCACAACTAAGCAAAGACCCCAAACAGATCAAAGAAAAAGGAAAGGGACTTATATAAGTATAGCAGCTCTTTTTGCAGGAGTAAAAATACCTATAAACTAAGAGAGTAAGCACCTGTATGTGAATGGCTAAACAAATGGTGGTGTATGAAAGTATGGGCTATTATTGTACTATAAGAAATGATGAAATAGACAGTTAAAGGAAACTAGAAGGAAAGGAAACTATATGGACTGAAGAGCAAAGTGGGCAGAGCTCATAGGGAAGTGACACAATGGCATTATAAAGAATAACAATTTCAAAAGACTTTAGAGGGGCGGCTAGGTGGCTCAGTGGATAAAGCACTGGCCCTGGACTCAGGAGTTCCTGAGTTCAAATCCAGCCTCAGACACTTGACACTTACTAGCTGTGTGACCTTGGGCAAGTCACTTAACCCCAATTGCCCTGCAAAAACCAACCAAACAAAAAAAAACTTAAAAAAAAAAAAAGACTTTAGAGTTCTGTTCAATGCAATGAGAAACCACAATTCTAGGAGGCTGAAGATGAAACATGCTGATTCCTACTTGTCAGAGAGATAATGGACATAAAATTCAGACTAAGTCAGACATTTTTGGACTTTATCATTGTGGGAATTTGTTTTACTTGACTATGATTATTTTATCAGTTTTTAAAATTATTTAATTGTAGGGAGAAATAGAATGATGAGAAAAAATTCTTGTTACTTAGAAAAATAATATAGTGACATGGACATAAGATGGAGTAGTAGGAAGTATAGCCAAACTCCCAACACAACTACTCCACAAAGATATAGAAATTATAATTGACTGAGTCCTAATAAGGAAATCCAAGAAGAAAAACATAGTGCCCTAACCTAGGGCATCATATGGAGACAAACAGAGAAGTCTGTAGGCCCTGGGTGCAGAGTTTAGCTAGCAGGATGCTACACAGAGTATTGCAGCATACAGAAAGAGAATCCAGGCTCTGCACAAGGGTAAGAGAGGATCCTATATCCAGATAAGGGGATCCCACTTTTGTGCTGAATGCAGGAACAGATGCCCATTCGTAGCCCATTCAAAATCCAGTGTTGGGTCACAGATGCAGAGCATATTGAAAGGAGACCTACACAAGGTGAAATTTCAAGGTAAGGAGCAGTAGTGGTCCTTAAGCTATAAAATAAAGAAAGGAGCAAGCTCAGAAGTGAAGAGTACTTGTATGGCTCTGACCCAAGGAATAGACTGGGGTCTTGGTTCCAGTTGCTAGTCCAGTCTCAAGCTTTCAACAGAATAATCAGGATGAGACTCCCAAATAAAGGTAGAGCCTGCTGTTTTTTTTTTATTCTGAATCTGTAGAGTTGTTCAGTTCTTTTAGAGTAGCTGAACCTAGAAGCTGTGTACTAGAGCTTTAACCAGAGGACAAACCCACAGGGGTGCTTCTCAGACACAAACCTAAACCAGGAGCTTGCAGAGCTCAGGTCAAGAGGATGATTATAAGAATTTGTTCTGGATGAGAGCAATTTGGGAGCTCTAAAACTTTCAGGGCCTCAGCCTGAGCTATTCTATGACCCTGGAAAAATAATACTCAATACTGCAAAAAAGAAGACTGAACCAAAGAAAGGGACACAAACTCAGTCCATGCTTTCCCTGTGCAACTGTGGTATATGACGGTGATGGAATATTATTGTGCTAAAAGAAATGACTAGCAGGATGATTTCAGAAAAGCCTAGAAAAACATGCATGAAATTATATATTGTGAAGTGAACAGAACCAAGCAAACACTGTACACAGAAACAAAAATATTATTTGATGAAGAACTGTAAATGACTTGACTATTCTTAACAACACAATGATCCAAGACAATCCTAAAAGACTATTGATGAAACATACTATCCACCTTCAAAGAAAGAACTGATACTGATGGAACAGATTGAAGCATGCTATTTTCACTTTCTTTCATTTTTTTCTTTTAATTAAGTTTTCTTGTACAAAGTGACAAATATGGTAATGTTTTGCAGAATCATACATGTATAACCATATCTGACTGTTTGCCACCTTAGGGAGGGGGGAGGGGAAGGAGGGAAAGAAGGATAAAAATTGGGACCCAAAACTATAAATAAAAATGTTTATTATAAAAAAGAAGTGTGTAGATAATGATCCTAACATAAAGTCCAATGTCAGGACTTGGAAGGAATAAACAAAAGAAAAAGAAGAATCCTATAAAGAGTAATTATTGTTGCAAATCCACTCAAAACATAAACCCAAGAAAAGAAAATGACTCAAAAACTGCTATAAGCAAAACCTCAATTAAAAACATAGCTTGTGTTAACTAGAATACCTAGAAGTTATGAAGCAAGAGTTTAAAAAGAAGTAATACGATTTGTAAAAGTCAAATGACAACTAGAGGAAAAACTGGGAAAGGAAATTAGATACATGAAAGAAAGATTTTGAAAGATAATCAATAGCTTGGAATAAATGAAATAAAATATTACCCACGAAATAAACTTCCTAAAATTAGAATAGAACAATTGAAACTAGTGATTTCATGAGACAACACAAAAGTCAAATGTCTGAAAAAGGAAAAGAGCAGTATATCTCATAGCAAATCAAAAAACAAGGAGAGAAAATTTAAGTCATTGGACTACCTGGAATCCATGACCAAAAAAAGAACAGACATCATAATCCCAAGAAATCATAAAAGACAATTGCCTAGACTTTTAGGAACCAGAGGATAAAATAAAAATAGAAAGTGTCTGTTACCTCCTGAAAAAAATCCAAACTATAAACTCCATGAAACATTAGAGCCCAGATACAGGATTTCTACATCATTGAATAAATAATATGAGTAGCCAGAAAGAAAGAATTCAGGTACTGGGGAACCACAGTCTGATCACAAAAGATTTAGGAGTCATCACTATGAAGAAGTAGAGACTTTGCAAAAAAAATATTCCCCAAGGGAAAGGATACAGATTTAAAATCAAGAATAACATCCACAAAAATGAATATAATTCTACAGGGGAAGTAGGGACCTTTAATGAAATAAAAGAAAAGGAAAAGGCATTTCTCATGATAAAACCAGAATTGTGTAGAAACATTGAAATAAAACATAGGAGTCAAGAGAAATAAAAAACGTAAACATGAACAAACAATAATAAGATACTAAATAAGGGAAAACTGATAACCTTCTAATATGGTGAAAGGATACATTTATCCCTCAGAACTTTCATCATCTGGGGTCATAGGAGTTGAATGAGAAAAAGAGTCTGGGAGTGGATCTGTTATTTTTAGATGAGCTTAAAAGAAGAATGGAAATGAAGAGAAAGAAGAAAGTACTGAAGGAAGGGAAAGGAGAGGAAAGATTATCTTAAAATAAGAGTACAAAAGTAGAAGTCTATAAATTAACAAGGAAGGATTGGGGGTGGGAGGCATCTAGATGGCACCTGAGACTCATTCGCATCTGAACTGTTCAGAGGAATACACACATCTAGTTGGGTATAGGAAAAATATTTCAATCAACAGGGACTCTGAAAGGGAAGGGAAAGGGAGGAAGAGAAAGGGGAAGATAAAAGTGAGGGCTAATTAAAAGGAGGATTTTTCGTAAGCAAAACAAACTCTAAGGAAGATGAATTTTTAAGAGAGATCTAAAAAGAAAGGATAAAAATCTATTTTGAGGTTTTGCAAGAAAGAAAGAAAGAGGAGAAGAGAAAGATCATACCACACACAGAGCACTGGTACTATTTGCTTCCCTCTCACCACCCATTTTTTCTTTATAAAGAAAGGGTAGGAAACAAAGAGAAGGGAAAGTATAATAGAATAGGATAGAGAGGAAATAATACAAATTAACAACCCTAATTTTGTGAATGGGACATGCTTACTCATAAAATGGACAAGGATAGTAGAATGTACTGAAAAGCAGAATCCAACAATATGTTGTTTGTAAAAACAGAATTGAAAAAGAAAGATTCACAGAGTTCAAACAAGGGCATTGAACAAAATCTATTGTTTTCCAGAGGAAGTAAAAAGGCAAGGGTAGCAATCATGATTCCAGGCAAAGCAACAGTAAAAATAGGTTTAGTTAAAAGACATACACAGGGAAACTACATTTTGCTGAAAGCTACCAGACAATGAATTAATATCAGTACCACATATATATGCACTAAATGCCATGGTATTTTCTCAAAGAGAAAATTGAAAGATGGAGAAATAAATGGTCAAATTGTAAGAGTGGGGCACCTCAATTTAGTCCTCCTAGTTTTATATAAATCTAACAGAAAGATAAAGAAAAATGAAGTGAAAGATCTGAAGAGAATTTAGAAAAGTGAGATATACTATATATCTGGATGTTGTTGAATAGGGACAGAAAGGAATACATATCTATTTCTCGCCTCAGTATGGCATATTTACAAAGAGAGGTTGTGTATTAGGGCATGACACCCTCACAAATGTATAAAAGCAGAAATGTTCAATAAAGAGTCCCTGAAGAAATAACTAAAATTGGGAACTAACAGCCTCAGTGTGGCTCAACAACAAATCGCAGAAACAGTCAATATTTTTATTAAAGATACTGTTAACAAAACAAAATGCAAGAATTTTGGAGATACAGTCAAAATAGTAAATAGGGAAAATTTATTTTTAAACCTTTTCATCAACAAAAGAAAGAATTTGGAATGTGACAAGAAAAACATGCAAAACCAATAAATTGTAAATCTTTAATTAAACACCAAAATAGAAATGCTAACAATGAAAGAATAGCTTAAAAACTGAATGCAAAACCCCACTGAATTAATAAAACTGAATTAACAAAATAATAAAGTAGAACAGCCACTAGCTAACATGATTTTTTTTTTTTTTTGGTGAGGCAATTGGGGTTAAGTGACTTGCCCAGGGTTGCACAGCTAGTAAGTGTCAAGTGTCTAAAGGTGGCTTTGAACTCAGATAATCCTGAATCCAGTATCCACTGTGTCACCTAGCTGCCCCTAACATGATTTTTTATAAAAGAAAACTAAAAAGGTGAATTCACAACCAATGAAATAGAAAACAATTATGAACTCTCTTGCCCAGTTAAATAAAATGGATAAATATTTACAAAAAATTAAATGCTTATATTAAAAGAACAAGGAATAGAGGACTTAACTAATATGATCTCAGAAAAAAATTAAAGAAGTCATAAATGAAATCTCAAAGGAAAAAACAAACCAGTACCAGATTCAATTAAATTTTATCAAACATCTAAAGAAAAATTAATTTCAAGACTACATAAGCCATTTGGAAATAGGAAAATAAAGGATCATTCTAAAATCTTTCTATGATACAAACATGGACTTGATGTCTCAACCAGGGTGTGACAAAACATAGGAAAAAAAAGGCTATAGAGCAATATTCTTAGTGAATATTTTTGTAAAAGTTTTAAATAAAACATTAGCAAAAAGATTATAGCAGCATATTATGAAGATAACATATTATTACTAGGTTTTATATCTGGATTTATGCCAGGAATGTGACTGGTTCAAAATTAGGAAAACTATAAATAGTATTGACCATATAATAACAAAAAAAAATCATATGATCATATCAATAGATGTAGAAAAAACTTTTGACAAGATACACCACCTGTTACTTTAATTTTTTTCTTTGTAATAGTATTTTATTTTATTTTTTCCAAGATTTTGAGCTCCAAATTTTCTCCCACTCTCTTTTAATACCACTGCCCCTCCGCACCCCAAGCCAAAGCAATCTGATATAGGTTACACATTACAATCATGTTAAATGTATTTCCACATTAGTCACATTGGGAGAAAAGAGTCAGAACAAAAGAAAAAAAAACACAAGAAAGAAGAAACAACAACAACAAAAAATGGCAACAAAAGTGAAAATGGTGTGCTTCTATCTGTATTCAGACCCCATGGTTCTTTTTTTGGATGTGGAGAGCATTTTCCATTATAAGTCTTTTGACTTTGTCTTGGATCATTGTATTGTTGAAAAGAGCAAAGTCTAACACGGCTGATCATCACACAATGTTGTTGATACTGTGTACAATGTTCTCTTGGTTCTATTCATTTTACTCAGCATCAATTAATGTAAATCTTTCTATGTTTTTCTGAAATCTGCCTGCTCATTATTTCTTATAGCACAATAGTATTCTATTACATTCATATACCACAACTTGTTTAGCTATTCCCTTTTTGATAGGTATCCCCTCAATTTCCAATTCTTTGTCACCACAAAAAGAGCAGCTATAAATATTTTTGTACATGTGGGTTCTTTTCACTTTTTTATGATCTCTTTGGGATACAGACCTAGTAGTGGTATTGATGGGTCAAAGGGTTATGCACTGTTTTATAGCCTTATCGATATTGTTCCAAATTGCTCTCCAGAATGATTGGATCAATTCACAGCTCCACCAACAGGGCATTAGTGTTCCAATTTGCCACATCTTCTCCAACGTTTTTCATTTTCCTATTGTTGATCATATTAGCTAATTGGATAGGTGTAAGGTGGTACCTCAGAGTAGTTTTCATTTGCATTTATCTAATCAGTAGTAATTGTGAACATTTTTTTTATATGGCTGTAGATAGCTTTAATTTCTTTATCTAAAAACTCCCTATTCATATCCTTTGACTATTTCACAATTTGGGAATGACTTGGATTCTTATGTATTTGATTCAATTCTCTATCTATTTTAGAAATGAGGCCTTTATCAGAAACACTAGCTGTAAAAATATTTCCTAGCTTTCTGCTTTCCTTCTAATCTTGCTTGCATTGCTTTTGTTTGTGTGAAATCTTTTTAATTTAAGTAGTCAAAATGATCCACTCTGCATTTCATAATGTTCTCTAACTCTTAGTTGGTCATAAATCATTCCCCTCCCCTAGCTATGATAAGGAAACTATTCCTTCCTTTTCTAATTTGCCTATGGTATCAACTTTTATGTGTAGGTCATGTACCCATTTTGACCTTACTTTGGTTTATGAAGTAAAATGTTGGTCTATGCCTAGGTTCTGCCATACTATCTTCTAGTTTTTCCATCAGTTTTTGTCAAATATTGAGTTCTTATCCCAGAGACTAGATAGAGTCTTTGGGTTTATCAAACAGAAACTTGCTATATTCATTTACTGCTGTGTTTTGTGTGTCTAGACTATTTCACTGGTCCACCACTCTATTTCTTAGCCAGTACCAAATAGTTTTGATGGTTGCCACTTTGTAATGTTGTTTTAGATATGGTACAGGTAGGCCACCTTTCTCTGCAATTTTTTTCATTAATTCCCTCAATATCCTTGAAATTTTGTTCTTCCAGATGAATTTTGTTATTTTTTTTCAAGTTCTATGAAATAATTTTGGTACTTTGTTATGACATTGAATAAGTAAATTAATTTAGGTAGAAATGTCATTTTTATTATATTAGCTTGGCCTACTATGAGCAATTGATATTTATTCATTTGTTTAGATCTGATTTTATTTGTGTGAAAAGTATTTTGCAATTGTGTTCAGATAGTTACTGGGTTTGCCTTGGCAGGTAGACTCCCAAATACTTGATATTGTCTACAGTTATTTTAAATGGAATTTCTCTATGTCTTCCTGCTGGGATTTGTTGGTCATATATAGAAATGCTGATGGTTTTTGTGGGTTTATTTTATATCCTTAAATTTTGCTGAAGTTGTTCATTGTATTGCGTAATTTTTAGTTGATTCTTTAGGATTTTCTAAGTTTGCCATCATATCACCTGCAAAGAGTGACAATTTTTTTCTTCCTTGTCTATTCTTATTTCTTGCATTTCTTTTTCTTCTAATTGCTATGGCTAACATTTCTAGCACAATATTGAATAATAATGGTGATAATGGACATCCTTGTTTCACCCCTGATTTTATTGGGAATGCCTCTAACTTATCTGCATTACCTATAATGCTTGCTGATGGTTTTAGATAGATAATGTTTATCATCTTAAGGAGAGCTACATTTATTCCTATGCTCTCCAGAATTTTTCATAGGAACAGGTGCTTAATTTTGTTATTGATGTGGTCAGTTATATTGCTAGTTTTCTTAATATTGAACCAGCCTACATTCTTACATAAATCTCACCTGGTCATAGTATATTGTCGTGGTGAAAAATTGTTGTCATCTCTTTGCTAATTTAGAATTTTTGCATCAATATTAATTAAGGAAATTGGTCTATAATTTTCTTTCTCTGCTTTTGCTCTTCCTGGTTTAGGTATCAGTACCATATTTGTCTCATAAAAGGAATTAGGTTGGATTCTTTCTTCACCTAGTTTCCCAAATAGTTTGTATAGTATTGGAATTAATTGTTCTTTAGATGTTTGGTAGATTTCATTTGTAAATCCATCTGGCCCTGGAGATTTTTTTGAGGGAATTCATTGATAGCTTGTTCAGTTTCTTTTTCTAAAATGGGCTTATTTAAGGATTTTATTTCCTCTTATGTTAATCTGGGCAGTTTATATTTTTGTAAGTATTCATTCTTTCATTTAGATTGTCAAATTTATTGGCATATAGTTGGGGAAAAGAGCTTCTAATTATTGCTTTAATTTCCTCTTCATTGGTGGTGAATTCACCCTTTTAATTTTTGATACTGGTAATTTGGTTTTCTTCTTTCTTTTTTTAAATAAAATTAACCAAAAGTTTATGTATTTTGTTGCATTGTTACATAGAACTGACTCTTAGTTTTATTTATTAATTCTATAGTTTTCTTACTTTCCATTTTATTAATCTCTCCCTTTATTGTCAGAATTTCTAATTTGGTATGTAATTGGGAATTTTTAATTTGTTCTTTTTTCTAGCTATTTTAGTTGTATGCCCAATTCACTTATCTCTTCTTTCTCTATTTTATTCATGTAAACATTTAAAGATATAAAATTTCCCCTAAGAACTGATCTAGTTGCATCCCATAAGTTTTAGTATGTTGTCTCACTGATGTCACTCTGATGAAATTGTTGATTGTTTCTATGGTTTGTTATTTGACCCCCTCATTGTTTAGGATGAGATTATTTAGTGTCCAATGAATTTTGATCTATCATTCCATAGTCCTTTATTACTCATAATTTTTATTGCACCATGATCTGAAAAGGATACATTTACTATTTCTGCCTTTCTGCATTTGACTGTGAGGTTTTTATGCTCCAATACATGGTCAATTTTTGGGTAGGTGCAATGTACCACTAAGAAAAAGGTACATTTATTTATATCCCCATTCAATTTTCTCCAGAGGTCTATCAAATCTAATTTTTCTAAAATTCTAACCTCCTTAACTTCTTTTTTATTTATTTTGTGGTTAGATTTATCTAGTTCTGAGAAGGGGAGGTTCAGATCTCCCATTAATATAGTTTTGCTGTCTATTTCTTCCTATAACATACTTAACTTCTTCTATAAGAATTCGGATGCTATACCATTTGGTGCATATATCTTTAGTATTGATATTACTTCATTGTCTATGGTACCTTTTATCAAGATATTGTTTCCTTCCTTATGTCTTTTAATTAGGTCTATTTTTGCTTTTGCTTTGTCTGAGATAAGGATTGCTACTCCTGCTTTTTTTTTCTTCAGCCAAACCCTGATATATTCTGCTATAGCCTTTTACCTTTACTCTGTGTGTATCTCTTTGCTTCAAATGTGTTTCTTGTAAACAACATATTTTAGGATTTTGTTTTTTAATCCACTCTACTATCTGCTTCCATTTTATGGGAGAGTTCATCCCATTCACATTCACAGTTATAACTGTGTTTTTCCCTGAATTCTATTTCCCCCCTTGTTTATACTTTTCTCTCTCCTTTAACTCTGTCCCTTCTCAACAGTTTCACTTCTGACCACCACCTCCCTCAATCTACCCTCCCTCCTATCATCCCTACTTCCCTTTTCTTTTCCCTTTCCCCTTACTACCTGAGAAAGACAGACTGAACCATACATGCATCATATTGGTGAAGGCTGCCTCTTTTACTGAGCCTGCTAACAGAGATATTAACTTCTATTTATAACACTTGAGGAGAGCATGCCCTGAAGAATGAACTTATTTCTTCATCTGCCAGGGATGCTTTTATGAATGACAGTGATGTGTCCCTCTTACTGTCTCTCTATTTCATAAAAATGCATTTGACAACCTAAATTCATATAACTAATGGCATTAAAGAGCAAAGTGATTTTTGTATGTCCATTTATTTTTAAATAAAAAGTTCCTCCTCACCTCTTTGTAGGCTTATGTCCTTTGAGCTATTGGACTTGATTATAATTCTTAAGCTTATTTCCTTTTTTTGGCTGGGCAATGAGGGTTAAGTGACTTGCCCAAGGTCACACAGCTAGTAAGCATCAAGTGTCTGAGGCTGGATTTGAACTCAAGTCCTCCTCAATCCAGGGCCGGTGCTCTATCCACTGTGCCACCTAGCTGCCCCCTCTTAAGCTTATTTTCAATGATCTTCCCAGAAGTCAATCTAAAGCACTCTTTCTCATGTATACATACACAAATCCTTGCCTATTTGATAGTATAATTTGCATGAGTATTCCACAGTCTTTTTTGTTTTGGTTTGGTTTTGGGGTTTTTTTTTGGTGAGGCAATTGGGGTTAAGTGACTTGCCTAACTAAGGTCACACAGCTAGTAAGTTTCAAGTGTCTGAGGCTGGATTTGAACTCAGGTCCTCCTTACTCCAGGGCCAGTGCTCTATCCACTGCGCCACCTAGCTGCCCCGGATTTCATAGTCTTTTAATTCAATGAGATGTACTATCATCAGTGCTACAGAGGATATAGAGATACAGTCAATCCTCAACTTTCATGGGGCTGATTTTCCTAGAAAGCAGAGCAAAAGTCAAAAATGAAAACCATTAACTTATGGTGAATAGGGGGTTAGGTTCCTGCTACCACCAAAAACTATAAGCTTTTTCTGGAGATTGCTGACAGTAGACTTTTCTGCATACAATCTTTATAACAAAACATTAATCCTGATAATATGCAGTTTCCCTAACACAGTAACCATGAAATAACCCATAAAATGCAGGGAAAAGGAGAGGCAAAGCCAAACAGGATGGGAAAGAGCAGAGGCAAAGATGTCAGAAGAACTCTGATGTAAAAAAGAGAAAGGGGTAACCTGCAATCTCTAATTTTCCTTTTGACCGTGTGGTTGAACTATTCCCTGATGAAAAGTACATGCCTCGGGGTGAGTCCCCACCCTCTATGGGTCCCCCAGGCCACTACATTTCGTGGGGATGCCCACCATCTTATACCCACAGAAACTTAGCCACTTTTCCATTTTTATTTCAATTCCCTTATGGAGCACTGGAGAGATTACTTTAGTACTTTCTGGAGGGGATTCATGAACATTTTTATGAATGATTTCCTCTTTTTTGTGGATATAACAAATTGTTGATTCCTTAACACCAAATTTGAGCCAACAGCATCTAAAGACTTTCTGGAAAAAAAAGTTTACCTAATTCCTTTATTTTCTCACTAAATATCATCACTGACTTTGCTAGCTTGGGCATAGAGCCCAAAGGATTTGCATTATGCCTTGGGGGTATAACTGCAACACAAAAGTTGAGTTTTAAAGGTAAACAATGAAAATATGTAATGAATACCAGGGGAGCTCTTAAAATGGTAGGGTGAACAAGAACAGTGAAGCCCTAAGTAGGACACCAGCCACTCTACAAACTTACTTACATCCTGCCTCTCATTCCCCCCCGGCACCCCCCGCTCCGGCCTTTTATAGCACATAGCTATGAATGTGCTGGGTTGCCAACACAAAAATGAAAATGAGGTTACTAATAAAATCATGCTAATGCTTAAAGTCAAGAAAGTTAAATGCTTGAATTCAAGGACTGACTACAAATATTCCACAATCCCTCCCCTTAGGGAGCTTATAGTCAGGAGTAAAGATATGATAAACTCACAAATAACTGATATCCAAAGGATAACATGATATGGGTCACAGGAAAGCTGTTATAGGATTTCAGATGATTGAGATAATATATCCAATGGGGATCTTCCTTTTTCCCTTTCATAGTATTTTGTTATTTCCCCAATTACATGCAAATATTGTTTTCAACATTCATTTTTATAATATTTTGAGCTCCAAATTTTCTCCTTCCCTTGGCCCCCTACCAAAACCAGAAAGTAATCTGATAAAGGTTATACATTACAATGATATTAAACATATTTCCATAGTAGTCATGTTGGGAAAGAAGAATCAGAGCAAAAGGAAAAAAAAGCACAAGAAGAAACAACCACAACAACCAAAAACAAACAACAACAACAAAAAAAAACAACTCCCCCCCCCACACACACACAGACACACAAAAGTAAAAATAGGATGCTTCAGTCTGCATTCAAACACTGCAGTTCTTTTTCTGGATGTGGAAAGCATTTTCCATTAGTCTTTTGGCATTATCTTGGATCATTGTATTGCTGAGAAGAGCTAATTCTATCACAGTTGATTATCACACAATGTTATTGATACTGTGTACATTGATCTCTTGGTTCTGCTCATTTCAGCCAGCATCAATTCATGTAAATCTTTACAGGTTTTTCTGAAATATGCCTGCTCATCATTTCTTATAGCACAATGGTATTCCATTACATTCATATGCCACAACTTGTTTAACCATTCTCCACTTGATGGGTACCCCTCAATTTCCAATTCCTTGCCACCACAAAAAGAGCAGCTATAAATATTTTTGTACATTTGGATCCTTTCCCCCTTTTTTATGATCTATTTTGGATACAGACCTAGTAGTGCTATTACTGGGTAAAAGGTTTTTTGTCAAATAGTGAGTTCTTATCCTAGAGGTTAGAGTCTTTGGGTTTATCAAATAGGAGATAGCTATATTCACTTACTACTGTGTTTTGTGTGCATAACCTATTCCACTGATTCATCACTCTATTTCTTAGTCAATACCAAATAGTTCCGATGTTTGCAACTTTAGCTGATCCTTTAATATAGAACCAGCTAAACCTGCTAAATCTTGTGTTATATTGACTGTGGCTCTACAGTATTTGAATTTTTTTCTCATTACTTGCAATATTCTTCTCATGGCCCTGGGCATTCTGGAATTTGGTTGTAATACTCCTGAGTGTTTTCATTTTGGGATTCCTTTCAGGAGGTGATAGTGAATGTTTTTCAATATTCAATTTTCAATTTCACATTTCTGTTTTACCCTCTTGTTCTAGAACATCAGGAAATTAATTCTTGACAATTACTTGGAAGATATCTAGGCTTTTTTTTTCATGGCTTTTGGGTAGTCCAATAATTCTTAAATTATCTCTCCTTGAGCTATTTTCCCAGGTCATTTGTTTTTCCAATGAGATATTTCACATTTTCTTAAATTTTTTCATTCTTTTGATTTTGTTTTATTGCTTCTTGATGTCTCATGGAATTATTAGCTTCCACTTCCTCAATTCTAGTTAATATTTTTTCTTCATTGAGTTTTTGTATCTCCTTTTCTATTTGGCCAATTCTACTTTTTAATGAATTATTTTCTTCAGTGAATTTTTATACATCTTTTTCCATTTGGCCAATTCTTTTTAAGTCATTCTTTCTTCGTTGAATTTTTGTGCCTCTTTTTTTTTTTAACCATTTGGCCTATTCTGTTTTTTAAGTTATTATTTTCTTAAGTATTTTTCATGCTTCCTTTACCAAACTGTTGACTGTTTTTTCTTGCATCATTGTCATTTCTTTTCCCAATTTTTCCTCTCTCTCTTTTTTTTATTTTTATAATTCTTTTTGAGCTCTTCCAGGACCTGAGACCAATTTATTTTTTTTTCTTTGAGCTTTTGAATGTAGCAATTTTGATTTTTTTTTTGTTTTCTTCTGAGTTTGTGTTTTGTTCTTCCGTGCCACCCTAGTAACTTTCTATGGTTAGGAATTTTTTGTTTTTGTTTACTCATTCTCCCAGCCTCTCCTCCCCCTCTTTTTTTTAGATTTCTTTTAAAGTTGGGTTCTATTCCCAAGATTAAGGGGGTACTGTTTCAAGCTTCAAATTTTTTGTGCAGCTGTTTTCAGAGCTAGTTCTGGGAGTCTTATTCTTCCAAGGTGGCATGATATAAAGAGAGTTATTTTTATTTCTCTCCTGGCTTGTGCTCTTCTGTGTGAACAACCACAAACAAGCACCCTCTTCCATCCTAGAACTGTGACCTGGGTCCTCAATCCCCTGTGGCCACAAGCTCTAGTTTGCTAGTGCTCCTCCTTGTCCTGGGAGTATGACCCAGTACTATGACCCAGATCTAGATATGAGTAATGCAACATAGCCCTGCACCTAGTGCCAGAAAAGGAACCACTGTAATCTTAACTCCTTACTGTCTGTGGATTGAGTTCCAGAAGCAGCTGCTACCCATCTCTGATTCAGTTTTCCTAAGGATTGCTGCTGGTTTCCTGTGGTGGGCCCTATGCTAGTGTAGCCTGTGCCACAACGTACTCCACTCTTACCCTGGTGCAACAGCCCTTTCCTGCCAAACTTCTAAGTTGTCTTAGGGTGGAAAATTGTTCCATACTATCCTTTTTTGGTTTCTGACATTTCATAATTTTTTTGTGTGAGGCAATTGGGGTTAAGTGACTTGCCCAGGGTCACACAGCTAGTTGATGTAAGTTCCTACCTTTTTTCTGCCATATTGTCTCTACTGCTACAGAATAAGCATTTATTAAGCACCCACTATGTACTAGTGTGCTACAAATGTTATATAATTTGATCCTCACAACAAGTGTAGAATGTAGATGCTTTATTTTCCTCATTTAATAGTTGGGGAAAACTGAAACAAACAGAGGTTAAGTGAATTACTCAGGATCACACAGCTAGTAGGTGTTTAAGCCCAGTTTTGAACGCATCCTAGTCCCCTAACTCCAAGTTCAGTGCTCTATCCAGTTGGAAGCAAATTATTTAAGGTTTTTTGGTTTTGGTTTTGATTTTTTAGCATGGAAATACAGTAGAGGTGTATTTTTGTAAGAGTAATATAATGAAATTATGGGAGGAAATATACTATAAATGCTAAAATGTTCTATAAATGCCCAAATTAGTGTACCAAAGCTAAGTGTATGGTGCAGTTCTTACTGGCTTACTGGCTTTATGTGTAGATGAAAAATTTAATTAGTTCACTCTTTCATTTAACCAATAGCTAGAAATAAGATAAAATGCAAATAATGCTGAGAATCAATTCACATTGATATTTCAATGGTTGATATCCTATCCTTCCCAGGATGTATGAGTATATATGTGTGGTGCTCACACATGGGGAGTAAATACATAGAGATGTAAACATTCATGTTTGTGTGCCCACTTTTTCCTACCATAATTTTCTTCTGTTGCCTGGGCAGCTTGGCCTTGTCCATAAAGAGAATGTGCTTGAGCTTCAATGGCTGAATGATTTATGTGAATCCCAAGGTATTAAGATGCTGAGAGGAGGAGATGGTCTCTCAACTGTAGTCAGGGGAACCTACCAGACCTGTCTTCTCTGAAGACCAAATGTAATCAGGCTCACAGTATTTAGAATTGGAAGAGACCTTAGTGATTATCTTGTTTAGGGCCCTCCTTTTACAAATGAGGAAACTGAGGGCAAGAGGGATAAAGTGAATTGCCCAAAATGACACAGGCAGTATGATGATAATTCCAATTCTCTTCCCACACTACTATAAATTAGAATCCTTCTCCTCTCTAAAACCAGATGGCTGATGGATTTCAGTGCACACTGTACCCCTTAGAAGTAGCATTGCCATGTCAGCATGCCTGCCTGTGGTACATTATGAATATCCACAGGACTAAATCGAGTTATCCTTATCATTCAGCTACAGAGCTCAAGGATGTTTTCATTTGTATTTTGCACAATCCCTGTAGCATAAATAGGGAAATTACTTTTGTTCTTTTGTGAGTTTTAGGCATAGTCCTTGAAGAAATCCAGCCAGATTCTCATTCCTTTTGACAGCCTACATCTATCTTTTCCCCATGAAACTATCCTTGACGTCCTGGGGAACAGGATAGAGAAAGAAATGAGAGTTTGGACCATTATCTTTTGCACTTAGCCTATGTTGTACTTTTCACTAGAAGAGCTCCAAACACTTTTCAAGCAGGGTGCTATCCTGGTGTCTCCTAGTATACAGCAAACTCATAGCAAAACATGGAATAGGATGCCTACCTCCCATGCTGTTCTGCTAAACACATCCTGTCAGCACCCATTTCCTTCCATCAGGATTAGGCATTATAAGGCAGGCACAGACCTGCTATTTTCACCCTTTATATAGTACTTACATCTGCAGATTTTAATCTCTGGGTCTAGTCTCATAGAAAGAATGGTGGAATCCTAAATGCTTAACTATGGAAACACAGATTACAAGACTATTAATGCACTTAAATAATTATTTGAACATTTGTTTTTAGCATAATTTTAGCATGATGAATTATTCATGAATGTACCCACTATTTAGAAATTTAAATTTGATAAAGTAATTTCAATTTTTAAAAAGTTATTTCTTAGTTTTTCTCCATCCTTCCCATTTCCTGTCCTGGTAATCTTAGCTCCTTCACCTCCTCAAGGAAGAAAAAAATATAAATGTCTGAGTGGAAGTAGAAAAGATCAAAGATAAGGGAGAAGGAGTAGATAAAAGATAAGCCTGTCTAATGTGAAGATATTTGGCAGACACTCATTGTTTTATTTCCTATGGGAGGGATATCTGCTTTGGTCTGGCAGTTACCTGGGTGCTGTCTTGCATGTGTATATTACATTGCTTAATCATCTTTTGAATTCTTTTGCTTGTCATTCCAATGAAAATGAGAAAGCTGGAAAGGTTCTGAATGACTATAGGGAAATAGAGAGAAGGGGAAGGGCCTGGAGGATGATGACTTTATTACCAGAAAAAGAGCTAAATACTAATAATCCAAGTGGGTTAACCATCCACCAATAACTTAAACCTCCCCATAGGCTTCCCTGATCTTTATATCCTACTGCATCAAAATGCAGTATTGTATTAGACAGCATCTTTTCATAGAGGTATTGCCAGTTGACACCACATGATCAACAATGCCAAGAACTGATGATTCTGACTAATAAAAGAAAAGCTGAACTCCTTCTGAAAGGAGAAGCCATTACTCCTCTGGTATTATAAACATGAGAACAATGTCTTTCTCACTACCATTCAATAGGAAGGGAGCAGACTCAAAATTATAAAGGAATTGGCAGCATGGAGGAAGACTTTCCCCCACAAATTCATGACTATTTCCATGGGAAATATTTTAAGGTCACTTAAACTGCTGTGTGATAGAGACATACCTAGAGAACTTTTTTCCAAGAGAAAGTGTGTGTGTGTGTGTGTGTGTGTGTGTGTGTGTGTGTGTGTGTGTGTGTGTGTGTGTGTGTATGGGTAACATGAACTGGTAACAGCCGGGGCAGAGCTATGGCTTCTGACAAAAGGGCCCCAGACCTTATGGATACAATCTAGTTAGAGCTTTGTAGTCTCTGCGCGCGCGCGCACACACACACACACACACACACACACACAAATACAAATACACTCATCTATCTAGCTATCATCTATCTTCTTTCTTTCTCTTTCTTATCTATCTATCTATCATCTCTCTCTCTTTCTCTCCCTCCCTCCCCCCTGCCTATCCATCCATCCATCCATCCATCCATCCATCCATCCATCCATCCATCCATCCATCCATCCATCCATCCATCCATCCATCCATCCATGTAGGTGTATAATGACCTGGTAGCCAGATGAAAACTTGATACTGAAGAAAGTCATTGGCAGCTCCAGGGTAAAAGAGATAGAATTTATTTAAGGAAGACTGACTTACAGCAGGGGGGGTGGGGGGATGTGTGTCTGTGGCAGCATACAGAAATTGTGAATTTCTTTGAACTCCCACAAATTCCCTGCTCTTCCCCTCAATATTTATACATGTAGGTTACATAGGGCAAGGAGCCTTCTTTGTTGTAACTAGTGTTATTCATTCACTGAAGTGCTCATGAAGAAAATGCTGATTGGTTTGGATGGCTAAGTATTAGAAATCAAAGGGATGTCCATAAATTAGGGAATGGCTAAACAAGCTGTAGCATATGATTGTAATAGAATATTATTGTGCTGTAAGAAATGACAAACAGGGTGATTTCAGAAAAAACCTGGAAAGATTTACAGGAACTGATGTATCATGCAATGAACAGAACCCAGAGAACAATGTACACAGTAACAACAATATTGTTCATCGAAGAATTATGAATGACTTAGCTATTTTTAGCAATACAATGATCCATGATAATCCCAAAAGAGAAATGATGAAGCACACTCTCTGCCTCCAGAGAAAGAACTGATATTAATTAAACGTAGACTGAAGCATGCTATTTTTTACTTTCTTTCTTTGGGTCATATAGCCAGCAAGCATCAAATGTCCGAGGCCGGACCCAAACCCAGGTCCTCCTGAATCAAGGGCCAGTGCTCTATCCACTGAACCACCCAGCTGCCCCAGAAACTCAAAACTTTAAATAAAAATATTAATTATCATAAAAAATAAATGTTTACAAAAATACAGCTTTATATATAGGTTAAGAAAAAAACAAAAACCTTTAGCTCTGTCCCCTCCAACATTTTATAGCCTACCAGTTTTCCCTATAAGAATCTTAAAGACACAATGTTTTGTACTGTGTGTCAAATGACACAAAATCTCTATTCCAATGATTTATTTCAGTTCAACAAGCATTTTTAAAATATCTAACATATTCTAGACACTGTGTTGCACCCTGGAGATACAACGACAGTGAAAGAGCCTCTGCTCTTTCAGTAGGGACAAAGAAAAGAAGGCTGTGAGACACAATTGAGATAAGATGACATAGATGTGTAGAGGAAACTGTTGCATAGTTTTGTGACTTCCTCCAGGACTATTAAGCAGCATATGAACAAGAACAGAGAAGGCAGATCATTGCAATAGACCAATGTAGAGATTTGAGTCTGGGAATACATCATTTAGACATGAATAAATGCAATATAATTTGAGGAGAAAGAAAAAACTAACTAGAAGGATCAGAACTGTCTGTCTCAATTTTCTCATCTGTTAAATGGGGGTGTAATAGTATCTTACCAGGGTTTTGTGAGGATAAAATAAGTTAATATTTTAAAGTACTTTGAAAACTTTAAAACATCAGAAAAATAATACCACCACCACCACCACCACCACCATCATCATCTAACAACTTTCAGATCATTCTCCTTCTTTTCTCAAAGACTTCAATACCTAGTTCATTGTCTTCCTTTCCAGTTCACTAAAGGGTTCAATATACATGTTTATCAATTACAACTGCTGTGAAGCCTTCATTTTAGCTCAGCTACATGGAGATGATGCCTTTCAATTCACCATCAACCATAATGGATCTATCTCCAAATTCTGAAACTTTTCTATCTGATTATAACATCCAGTTTTTCCATAACTTCCTATGCTTTACCCCTCTCCTAGGGGTTCACTAGGCCATCACCCTGGTCTTTGCCATCTCTTCCTTTCCCAGTCTTGCCCTTAGTATTAAACTTTTTTTTTTTTTTTTTAGGCAATAGGGGTTAAGTGACTTGCCCATGGTCACACAGCTAGTAAGTGTCAAGTGTCTGAGGCCGGATTTTGAACTCGGGTACTCCTGAATCCAGGGCCGGTGCTTTAACCACTTCGCCATCTAGCTGCCCCCAGTATTAAACATTTTAACCACACAATATTTTCAATTCTTGTATCGTTTACCCCCTTATCCTTTAGTTTCTCCTACCTTACCAAACCTCTGTATTGGATTACCACAATGATCTACCTTCTCTGCTCCTGTTCACATCCTGCTTAACAGTTTCAGAGGAAGTCACAAAACCATGCCAACGGTGTTTAGCACACATCTTTGCCATCTACTCTCACTTGTGCCCTCACAGCCATGGTTTCTTTGTTCCTGCAGAATCTCCATATTAGCTGGTCCAAACAATCTATTCTCTCCTCAAGTCTTTTATACTACATTTCTCTCTCCCTTCCTTTTAGTAAATGACATCCCTTCCCCTTTATTCTGTACCTTCAACTCTTTTGTTGAATTCATTCTCCATTTTTTCTTTGCTATATTTTCTGAAAAAATAATTCTTCTCTATACTAAAATATGGTGAAGCACACAACCCTCTTACTTGTGGGCTTGGTCAAATAAAATCCTATCTCTTTTATCATATTGTCCTATCAGTCATGTCCCATATCCCTCTCTAATTTTTAGCCTCTACCTATTGCCTGTCTTTTTCTCCACTGCCTATAAATATAGCTATGTCTTTCCTGTCTTTAAAAAGCTTTCACTTCTGGGGGCAGCTAGGTGGTGCAGTGGATAAAGCACTGGCCCTGGATTCAGGAGGACCTGAGTTAAAATTCGGCCTCAGACACTTGACACTAACTAGCTATGTGACCCTGGGCAAGACACTTAACCCTCAGTGCCCTGCAACCCCCCCCCCAAACAAATAAACAAACAAACAAACAAAAAACCTTCACTTAAAAGTAAATATAGGCAGCTAGGTGGCTCAGTGGATAAAGCACCTGCCCTGGATTCAGGAGGACCTGAGTTCAAATCCAGCCTCAGACACTTGACACTTACTAGCTGTGTGACCCTGGGTAAGTCACTTAACCCTCATTGCCCTGAAAAAAACCACAAAATAAAACAAAACAAAATCATATAGTCCAAAAGCAAATATAACCACAAAATATAATTTCCAATGACTGCCACAATGTAAAAATAAAAATAAAATGTCACTGATTACTCTGTAATTATGACTGTGGAGATTTATTTTGATTTGGGGACCCTACCTTTGGGCTGAGATTAGAAAGCCTTAGGCCCTCAGATTTTTCTTCTCTGTGTGGGAGGGGCTGGTGCCCCTCACCTTCTACTTTAGCTGGCCCTGTGAATTTTACAGATGCCAGGTCAGAGGGCTGGGGGGGAAAAGCCCCAGCTCCCTCCACCCTGAGAGGATCTATCCCAGAGATCCTGGGCTCATCCAGGTCGACCTCTGGCATAGCCTGTGCAGAGGTCCCTGGGCACACAGCAGGGGGCACGGGCCCCTGGAGCCCTGGGTGTGGTTCACAGGGACACTAGAGTGTCCTGCCCCCAGCCACAGCCCTAGTGTGGCTGGTGGATTACCTTACTGTGTGGGGGGGAGGGCAGCGCAGGGAGCCCCAAGGTTTGAGTGGAGAGAAGGAAGATATATATACGGGAGAGTTAGATGCTGAGGGGGGCAGTGCCAGAGGACTAGGGGGCAGGGGACAGATGGAGCAGACAGATAGAACAGGAGATGATAGAGGGGGTGCCAGAGAGCACAGAAGTGGTCAGCACAGGGTACAGGTTGGAGAAAACGAAGATTAAGAGAACAGAAAGGCTGGAGCACTAAGAGACGGGGAGGAGAAAAAGCTAAGAGCAAGAAGGAACAGAGGCCAATATGGAGCAGGGGGCTTTTCAGTGAGGGGAACGCTAGAAGAAGGTCCATTGGCATGCAGGAGGAGACTAAAAAAGTTCTGGGCACAGCAGGTGGAAAGAGACACACCAGAACGCAGTCAGGTTGTACATTTTATTTCCCTATATTCTTAATTTTAAATTGTATCTCATAAATAAACCCTCTGCTGTTAAAATGGAGGAGGCTTCTTAATCTTTTTTTTATCAATTTTGGGAGTGGAAGAGTGTGGTGGAACTTTATAAATGGCCCATATTAAGTTAATAGCAGTCAGATAACCAAACAGTCAACAGTCCCAGATTAAGTACCCCAGTCAGATTAGGCCCCCCAAATTAGGCAAGCTATTTAAAATATTTCTACATGACCAAGGTTGTCCTCAGAGAACAATGTGAAAATTTTCCTTTTGATTTAATGAACAAGGTTGGGAAATAGGGATGCATGCATATTCTGTCAAATGATGTTTTATTGGACTGTTGCTGTTCTGTTTATTTTTTTTAAATCTCTGGTACAAGGGAAGTCCCTTTGAATCTAAGTAACAGAAGGCATCAATTAAAAATAATTTTTAAAACCTCTTTGCTCATACTGTTTCTTCTCAATCTTGTTAGTTGGGTCATTATGGATGTTCTACTTCCTAAGTAAGACCCATACTGTAGAGCTCTATCCTGATCCTTCTTTTCTCTCTCTGTCCTTTTAATGACTTCAGTAAATCCCATGAGTTCAGTGATTCTCTCTATATATTCAGGCCTATAATCTTTCTGAACTTTAGTCCTGAATCACCAATTTCCAGTTGGAAATGTCTAACTGAATTTCCTGTAAGGAACTCAAATTCTTCATGTTAGAAATGGAATTCATCATCTTCCTTGCCCTCCCATAACTACTCTTACTTTAAACATCTCTGTTTTTGTTGAGGTACTACCACCCTTCTAGTCATCCTTATTTATAACCTCAAAGCCATACTTGATTTTTCTCTCCGACATGAAATTAGTTGATGTTTCTTGATTCTTTTTATACTAATTTTTTTTTTGATTTATCCCCCTTCCCTCCACTCATATGGCTACCATTGTCCATATCACATCTTTCCTCCACAATTGCAACAGATTTCTAATTAGATTCCTGGTTTCCAGTGTTTTACTGTTCAATTTATCATTCTTAGATCTCACTTTTAACTATACTAATGAACCTTCAGTGGCTTCCTACTGCCTCTAAGGAAAAAGAACACAAACTTCAGTTTGGCATTTAAATCCCTTCACAACTTAGTTTTAGACTATTTTATTGCACTTCCCTTCACATACTCCATTTTCTAGCCAAAATGGCCTGTACAGGTTATCCCTCATCCCTTGAGGGCAATGCTTTCTTCTGCCTTTCAGAATCCCTGCATTCCTAAAGATCTGAATTAATATGCCATCTATTAAAGGAGACATTTTCTGATTCCCTTATTTGTTAGCAATTCTTCTTTCCCTCACAAATCATCATGAAAATACATGCATATTTACATGACATCCCCTGTAAAATGTAAGCTCCTTGAAGTTAGAGTAAGTTTTAAATGTTTTCTTTGAATCCCTAGGACCTAGAATAGTACTTCGCACATGGTAGATTTATTAAATAATAAATGCTTGTTGTATTGGATTGGAATCCAATGAAACATTATAAATATGCTAAACATGAGATTAGAATCTCTATTATTTACTTACCATGAAATAGAGACACACTACATTAGATATGCACATAACTATTCATAGTACAGTTTATTTTTATACATTATGCTATTACTTTTCTAAAATTAAGGAACCAATGCTGGATCTAATAGGTACTGGGACACTCTATCTACTGTCCCTTCCCTGAACAGAGGCTTGTGATTCAGACTGGGTTCAATTCTAAGTGATCCTGGCTTCTTAGAAGAGAAATTAGGGTCCCTTTTTCTCACATGGTTTGCCTTGCTAGATACCACCTCCTCGCTCATTAGGAATAAAAACTTGGGGGCAGCTAGGTGGTGCAGTGGATAAAGAACTGGCTCTGGATTCAGGAGGACCTGAGTTCAAATCCGGCCTCAGACACTTGACACTTACTAGCTGTGTGACTCTGTGCAAGTCACTTAACCCCAATTGCCCCACCAAAAAAAAAACGGAATAAAAACTTGTGTTTTAACATGTCTTTGTCTTCCTCAATAATGAAAAGGAGTAAAAGATACTTAAAATATCTTTCAAGTATCTTTCAACACTCAATCAGGTATAGGATAAGTATTTGTTTCTTATACATAAAATAAATCTATCAAATCACATATAGCTGGAAACAGGTCCCAAAATTACCATATGGACCTGGATGCAGGAAAGCAACTATGAGTATATTCTATAAATTCACTGTCATTTTATTACTATCATCAATATTGCTATTAAAAGAATACTAATTTTACAGGATCTATAATTTCATTGGTATAAGGAACTCTTGTTGAGGAACCCCCTCTGCCAGTGTAGACGGAGTTTTTCTACAGCTTAAAGTCATAGAGTTTCTGGGCAACATTTCTTGATTCCTTGAGTTTCCTAAATCTCATTTCTGTTGCCTACTTTCTCAAAAGCGGAACTTAAATCCAGGTGTATTTGACTTCAAAGCCCATTCTTTAACCACTCTGCCATGCTGCCTCTCATTCTATTATATAATACAGTGCATTAAAGGTTTTTCCTATCTTAGTTATCTGGACAGAACGTTAGAATGCTCAATTTTAATCAGTGTTCTTGCACCACAGTACAGTTCTCTTAGGCCTGACCTAATTTTATTTAGTCCTTGACCTTGTGGGTCTGTGTTAGTGATTAATAGAACTAAGGTAGAGAGTTCCACCTCTTCCCCAGCTTACTCCATAACTTAAAAAATATCTATTTATTTCTATTCATATTTCATTTAAGTCTTAAACTTGTCAGGTGGCCTATAAACCAGACATCTGTGACACTTTCTGAGAGCCCCTTCAGAATGGTATCAAGTGCTACTTTTTGACCTACTGAGGTTTTTTGGGTCATTTGCTCTGCTGTCCTACTTTAAAAGGAGTCACTCAGGACTATCAACTTACTGGGGAAAAGATGTTTTTGGCAGGAAGCTCTGTCCTTAGGGTTACCGACTCCTAAATGAAGATATTTTCCACTTGTTAACATTTTCCCATCTTCTCCTCCTACCACAAAATGCCTTTTCCCTCAGATTCTTTCATTAATATGCATTTAAAAGATTTAATTAAGGGACTGAAATCTGTCCTGATCACCTTCTTGTTTACATTTCAGCTATGTGCCAAGAGCAAAGGGACCACTCATGTAAACTGCCTCTCCTCTTTCCCCTCCAAATCAGACTTGCCTCTCTCCTCTGGGATCCCTATTCAAAAGATCAAGAGAAGAGGTTTTAGATTCCATAAATATTGTAGCACCTCCATGTTCTTCAGAGGCTGGTTTCATTAGATTAAACCGTCTTCCTAAAGGGGCCCGGGAAGTCCTTCAAAGCAAAATAACTAGTCACAAGGAGTCAAATGCTCTCTTAATAAATAAACACACACAAATTAGTGCCCAGTGTCAGATAGATAAGTATTATTTAAGTGTTATTTTCTTTTATAAAAGCACATTTGGCAGATTCGCATGACTGGATGTGCTGCTTTCCCAGCATGCAACACTTCTGATCTCTGAGATAATTTTGTTAAAAAGCTAAAGGGAGTTCTTTTAACCTTTTAAAAATTTATTATAACCATCAAAATAATTTCTGGCTTAGAAAAATTCCACTGAACTAAAACCAGTATGCTGAAAAAATAAGAGCTGCAGAATGTGTTTTGCTACCAATTAATCTTTAGCTGTTTTCTGGAAGGTGAATACAAGTGTACCTGTGGTTAGGCAGGGAGAGTTACTGGGGGGAATAATGTGTTGAAGGAGGTAAAATAGAATATGCTGCATTATTTAAGTGGAACTTTTGACTAATATTAGTGATAGGTGTTGATAAATCCATCATATTTGCAGAGTATTCCTATTATTTGAGCTACAGAATACTTCATGCTCTGCAGATTTGAAAATGGGAGTGACTCAGCAGGCAGTTGGGGGAGTTGTGAGCAGGCTGCAATACATATCAAATGAGGACCTATGAAGAACCAGACTAAAGAATGTCCTCTAAGAAACATATGATGGAAAAAGATGTGCAGAAAATAAGACCTAACCAATAGCTAGTCCATGTGTTTCACTGGTATCCTTAAAATATCAAGAGAAAGGAAAGTCTAGCACATTGACTGGACTTCTTTAGTAAAACTTATTGGAAACATGAATGAGAATCATAGGTTGGACAGGCATGGATGAGATGTGATCATCTATTCTGTATATATCATATATGTTCCTGTTTATTCAAATGTAGTCTTCCCCATTAGAATGAAAATTTCTTTAGGGCAGGCATGGTTTTTGCCTTTCTTGTATATATAGAACTTAGCTTAGTACCTAGCCTAGGGCATAGTAGTACTAAATAAGTGCCAGTTAAGCAGGAAGATTTCAGAAAAACCTGGAAAGACTTACATGAAATGATGCATAGTGAAGTGAACAGAACCAGGAGAACATTGTACCCAGTAACAACAATATTTTTCGATGAATTGTCAATGAGTTAGCTTTTCTCAGCAATACAATGATCCAAGACAATTCCAAAGGACTAATGTTAACGGCTAAAATTCTAGTTAAACTGTCTAAAATATCTAATGAGTGGTCGCCAATAAATTATAAGCTTTAGCAAGAGTTAGACTTTTAAGCATTTATTAAGGAGAATAAGAATTTGGTAAAGAGAGAGAAAAAGGCCTAGATTCCTATCTATTAAAGGGAGAGCACATTTCTAGCTCCGCTCTCCACCAGCGTCCTCAGGAAAAAGCCCCAGACTGAGCGCCGGTCTCTTCCTTCCTCCTCCCACTAGTCCGCGTCACGTCCTGATACCAAAGAAAAGACTCCTGGTCTTGCCCTCAAAGACCTTCGCTTCATAGGCAGAACTCTTCTACAGTTAGTATCCAGCAGGTGGCGTTATTCCAATCGTTACAGTCCCCCCTGTTGTTCCTCAAGAAACAAAATGTTTCCTTGACGGAACAGTAAAAAGAATATAATAACTATTGCTAACTAATAATATGTGAACAACAATATAGAAAAGGAAGAGAGGAAAGTTTTGTCCAGAGGGGCGATTTTTTTTGTCCTCATGAACCGACGCTTTGACATTAGTCTTGCAAAGGGAGGGCCTCTGCAGAGAATACATGTTACAGATGGTGTATATTATAACAGAAAGAGAAAAAAAACAACAAAAACAACAAATCAAAACTGTTCATTTAAAGTCTCTGAAAGTCTTTTCTCAGATGTCCTCTAGGTGTAGTCGTGGAATGGAAGTCTTTTCAGGGGTTGATGTGTGGATACTGGTAATCAGCCAGGAAATTTCCTACAAAATTGAGCTTAACACAACTTTAAAATAGCTTTGTCAATAATCAAATCAAACAATGAAAGTTCTCAAAAATATGTCTAAGGGAATTCAGAATCTTAGTTGTTAACACGTGAAACATACAATAAAACAAAAATTGAACCATTCTTTAAAATTATATTATTATTATAGTCCCCCCTTATGGAGGGTAATTGAGAAGACAATTGCTGCAATATTAAATAATAAAAATAATTTTTATCTTTGTTTTATCACTTTTTGCATCATCTGCCTAATTGTCCTCATGCCATTATGAGAAATTTTAAAATCTAATATAATTGGTAACAGGTGTCAAGGCCAAATTCAACACTGTATTTATCATGACACCTGAGATAATTATGGGGGTTACCATAAAAGAACAGAGAAATGATGGGATATGAGCATTCCCACACTTGAGCAATATGTACTGTCCATGCAGTATGCCAGGCTTAAAATAGGTGGATGGAATATATGTCCATGCCACCGAACATATTGGAGGAAACTGAGTCAGACTTAATCAGATGCATGGGATTAAGATGTCCATGGCATCAGGCATATAGGAGGAAGCATAGAAGCCAGGTGTAGAAGTGAGATGGGTGGGATGAATACTTCCAGCCATCTGTACAATATTGTGGGGAAAAATAAAATAAAATATTAAACCAAGAGAATCCAACCTCAACATTAGTCAAAAGCCGTTCCCTCGGCCATACCTTGACTTCATGCATGTCTCTCCCCTCATGTGACAGTTCAGTGTCTGCTCTTGCATGTATTCCTCTTGTGATTGGATGGCATCTTGGCCAACTGGCATCTGATAACTCAGAATAAAGGCAATTAATATCTTAAATGATAAGTTCCCATAATCCAAGTCTCATATGGATTTAAAAATTGAGGATAATAAATGATTGCAAAAAATGTGAATACATCTTGACTCAGAACACAATATATAATTATGCAACAATTTCAAATAATACCCCTTTTTTTTAAACTTAGTATACAATTACTTTTTGAAAAATCTGAACATATTTAAATACAAGTTAAAGCACAACACAATCCCAAAGAAAACTTTTACAAATGTTCCCCTCTTTTTTTTTTTTTTTGGAATATGCTTATCAAAAATAATACTTCTAGAATCAATTTACACTTGCCATGGCAACCAATTTGCCAGGGAAATGCTTTAAAGAGTTTGATCAAATAATCAGTTGAGAAAAATAACAAAAACAAACAACTCAGAATATGGGAGCACAATACTCCTAGAATTAACATTGTATTATGAAATCAAAACCATCTTGCAATTTTTTCAAAATTAGATAGATAAACGAATAGAAGAAAATACACATGGAACAATAAAAGACAATGAAATTCAAACTAAGGAAGTCTAAATGAATGTGAACTTAATATTAATAAGAGTATTATAAAATATAAACTTGATCACATGACTATAAAAAGCTTTTACAAATATTCTCCTTGTTTTAAAAACTAAATATAAAACACAATCTCAAAAGCATGAAAATCTCTATGAAAATAAACCCATACCATTAATTTCAAAATGTATATGTAATAGCATAGAAATCCTATGTAACCTCTGAACTGATATTAATAATCTGAGTGAATTTAGAACACTTTTGATTCCGATATCTAAAATCCCCAATACTCATATCAATACCTTGCTGCTTACTTCTACATTTCTGTAAAATATATACCCTTCCATGGCAAAAGAAGCGGAGTCTTGAACTATGGTGATTGTCATTCTTATTCAGCTTAAGTTTTTCTTCTTTAACCCCTCTATATTGTCTGTCAGTCTTTTCACCATACAAATGCTTTATAAGATTACTAATTAAAGACAAAAGCAGGTTAGCAAAATTATGAACAAAACGGGCATATGTGGAATTTAAAGGGCTTTCTAAGCTTCTCTCAGAAGCACATCCAGGCTGGGGAAGGGCTGAGCCTGAAGCTGCAAATGTAGTTAGAGAAAGTTGAGCATGCGCATCAGATCTCTGGACTTCCCAGGCAGGGGAAGCTATGGACTTGGCCATGGGAGGAGTAGAGGGTGGGGTCTGGAGAGGAGGGGAGGGACCAGAGCAATTTGAATCAGACTGGATTTTGAACTCAGGCCTGGATTCCTCTTCCCCCACTTTGCCTCCAGGTGCTAGGGGATTAAAAGCTTCTAGAGGGTGGGTCATTGCCTCCAGGCATGCAAAATTAGAACAACAATTAGTGTTAGAAGTGGGAAAAGCTGCAGGAATCTCTTCAGGTTTCTCTGAAAAAGCATGTTTGGGAGAGGGGGAGATATTTCTTTGTGGGAGTACATTGCTGGCTCTTCTAACAAAAATAAAAAGAAAAATAGAAAATCCACAAAAACAAAGCATTAACATGATCTTATCTCCCATTCATCTGGTTAAACAGACTAAAATCAAAAATAGGGTAATTAGGGAGTTTAAAAGGTCCATTGGAAAAAATTTAAAGGAAAACACAGCCAGCAGTTAAAGGGAGAGGGAGGGGAAATTTCTTACCCAACCAGAAGATCAGAAGAAGACTGAGGGTTAGCTTTCCTCTTCGTGGTCAGCCATCTGTTAACGGCTAAAATTCTAGTTAAACTGTCTAAAATATCTAATGAGTGGTCGCCAATAAATTATAAGCTTTAGCAAGAGTTAGACTTTTAAGCATTTATTAAGGAGAATAAGAATTTGGTAAAGAGAGAGAAAAAGGCCTAGATTCCTATCTATTAAAGGGAGAGCACATTTCTAGCTCCGCTCTCCACCAGCGTCCTCAGGAAAAAGCCCCAGACTGAGCGCCGGTCTCTTCCTTCCTCCTCCCACTAGTCCGCGTCACGTCCTGATACCAAAGAAAAGACTCCTGGTCTTGCCCTCAAAGACCTTCGCTTCATAGGCAGAACTCTTCTACAGTTAGTATCCAGCAGGTGGCGTTATTCCAATCGTTACACTAATGATAAATCATGCTATCTGACTCCAGAGAAAGGACTGATATTTGTTGAATATGGATTGAAACGTGCTATTTTTCACTTTCATTTTTTCTTTCATTCAAGTCGTCTTAAATGAAATGACTAATATAGAAATGTATTACATAATTGCATATGTACAACCTATATCTGATTGTTTACTGGCCCAGAGAGAGGTGAAGTAAGGAAGGCAGGGATAGAATTTGAAACTCAAAATTTTTAATAAAAATGTTAAAAATTTAAAAAAATGCTTGTTGATGTCTTGGCTGCATCATTGGAGTAACTTTGAGATCTTAGATCTATTCAGTTTTAGGAGGGAGAAAGGGAGAGAAAGGGACAAGGAGGAAAAGTTGGAAGAAGAATAAATAATAATGACACCTGGATTTTAAGGTTGTATAATATTACCCTACCCAATCTCTCTAAATTTATTTATTATTATGAGTAATTCACATGTTCTCTTCACTGCCTCATGAACACATCCTCTTTATTCCTGCCTCTGAGGCTTGATTCCTGTTGTTCTGCCTATCCAAATCCTACCCATTGTTCTGTCTCTTTTGAGCATCGACAGCAATTATAGCCTACATCACACAATTTAGCACTTAATTACATGTTTCCTAGAATTGTTTGCTGTTCTCTAAGCATGTTATTCTGTTCTCCCCAGCTATACTATATTGTAGATTCCTTAGACAAGCAACATGTTTTATAACCCTGTTGTTTCTCCCTCATCAAATTCCTAGCACTTTGCCTTCTTTCTCCTTCTTGTCTTCTTCTACCATGTCTTCCTCCTTGTCCTTTCCATATTACATTGTTAAAACCTTGAGAGTAAGTGTCAAGTAAGTGTCTGAGGCCGGATTTGAACTCAGAAACTCCTGAATCCAGGGCTGGTGCATTATCCACTGCGCCACCTAGCCGCCCCCTATAGATGTTTAATAAATAATAGTTATCTGGAACTGAAGTGGGTATCCTTGGGATACCTACTTCATACTGAACTGGGTCAATAGTAGTTAGTGTTCAATGTGTTATGATCAAAGATCCACTGTCTTTCATATTCTAAAATTACCTTGTTACAGCTAGATAGAAAGAGAGCTCTTTTGAAGGAGCTGTCATCGTGAATAAGCTTCCATATTTTAAGCTATATGACCCTGGAAAATTTTAACTTGTCTCACACAATCTTCAAGTTGGTAGGGAATTCTGAAGCCATTTAAGTCAACCTGAACCACAACTTCCTCATCTGTAAGATGGAGATAATAATATTGGTGCTGCCTCAAAACGCATAAAAAAAGACTTTGTAAACATAAACATGCTACATGTTATTATTTTTATCACAACAACACCCTCTGGGTTCATTATCAACCTTCTGCTCACATTGGCATATTGGATTATTCAAAGGGTAGCCGATTACTTCTCTAGGTTCTATCAATCCTGAAGGGTTGGTAGTTTCCTAGCATTGCTGCTAATAAGTCCCCATCTACTATACTCCGCATTGATTATTAGCTATCTAGGTAGTCTTAATTAACTTTTAAAAAGGAGGGGTTTACTAAGCAGGTGTTATAAGAATGGTTGTTACAGAAACATCCCCTCAAATCAGAGATATACTTGCCTCTTTCACACATGGGTGAGAGTAGGCTTAAACTTAAAAATCTCATGTAGCCAAAGGGGAAACTCACAATTCTTGATTACTGGAAGTATTTTTTTCCCTTTGTAGAGACCTCATAGGATTTCTCTTAGATGTAGCTCTTTCACTGCTTTTTTATAATGCTGATATTAGTTTTATCAGAAAGTCCAGGTTTTTGTTCCTTTTAAAGTTTACTGGTCATTGGAAAGGGATAGAGTATAGTATTCCCTCTGGGATCACTACTTCCTCCTTCCTGAATTTCCCTTGTAAGTGTTTATCTCCTCAAGTCATTTCCAAACCTCATTGCTCCAAGTGTGAGCTTCCAGACTGGTTTCTTGTATAATTCAAGAGGTATGTCTGATTTTCTCAATCAATTCTAATATATTTTCAGTGTAAGATCATTCAGATATGATTTATTAATAAAAATCCTTAATTCTGTCTAAATTTTAAAGGATTTTTTCACACCTATTTTTTATTTTAAGTTTTGGGACATCTCTGCTTAAATGGTTTGGGTGAACTAAATTATTGTTATTGTCATTATTTCATTCTTTTGATTTTCCCCCCAATAGAATTCAGAGAGAAACAATCTTGAGAGATGTTACTATCTTCCTATTATTATTTTACATTTGATGTTCTATTGATTGCTTCATAGGTTGATAAAATAACTGCTTTTTGTAATGGAATAAAAATATTAGGACTTAAGTTCATCCTCTGTAAGTTCTTTGAAAATATACTTGACACAACTCCAGTGGCAGCCATCAATTTTACTCTACCTTTGAAAATTCTACAAGAGGACCAATTGATTTTTTTTCCACTAAAGTACAAATTTATTAGATTAAACATGGCTTCCCCATTTATACATCCTATTAACTGACAGCATATTCTCTTCCATTTTACCATCATGCAGATATATTACAAATGCAGTTGAATGTTCCAGGTTATAAACATCAATGTCTTAGCTAATGGCAAAGCATAAATGTAACTTTTTTGAACTTTATGAGCAATAACAAATTTAACATCATCAGAAAAATCATGTATCTGACAAGAAATCTACTGTAGAAACAGGTATCATCTCTAACTTCTTAAAAGAATCATCTTCATAATTACACTTGACAATTGCTTTGGTACATGATTCTGCAATAGTATGAGCTATCCATTTTTTAAAAATTTGAAAATGTATTAAACAGGAAGCTTCAATCACCTTTTTTTTGCCTTCTTGTTCACAGAAATAAATGAATTAATATTGTAAGATTCCAAATTTTACCCTCTCCACTTAAAAAAAAATCAACATCCCTATCAACCTATCTTTCATGTTTTGATTATAAATGTTGAGACAAGAAAAGATTTTAAGCTGCAAGAACATTTCCATAAATTACTCATAGAAGTCATGGATATTAATTTAATTCAAGAAATTAAAAACTAAGTATAATGTATTATTTATTATATTTCTTTTTTACACATGCTATAATATAAGCATCTTGAAATTTTTTGTGTTCTTCAGAATTGTATTCAATCAAATATCTTTTATTAATTTCCTGAACACAGTGTATTGAATCTGAATTAATATTTTGAAATCCCTCATTAACATATTTTGGACATTTTTATACAATAATTCAAGGGGACCAAAATGATTTTTGAAGTCTATAAGAAATCATCTTATACTCAATACTCATTAAATATATAACAATATTTTGCCAGTACAATTGACATAAATGTGTATTCCCCCAAGCAAAAGTTTATGAAAAGACAGTCTCTTTGGACATCTTTCTTCTCCTCTAGCAATGGCATACAGGTTACACAGTCAAAGAAACTCTACTGAAGAACTGCTCAGTTTTGCCAACCAGTTCATTTGATAATACACACAACAAAAGAAAAAGTAGAGCTTAATCAGATGATCAATTTATATCAGAAAATAGCATTACCCTACAAAGAAAATCTATATATGGAATATTTCTACAGAATATTTTGGGCGGCTTGTGTTTTCAAGATAGTTTATAATATACATAGCCAATAATCTTGGTATTAATGAAATTTGTGATACAAAATTATAAATGTTCATAACATCTTGTTTGTTTAATTGAAATGATGATACAATCATTGGTGAAATTTTAATAGCCACTTGAAACTGACATAAAAATAAACAATGTTTGTTAATTTTTTTCCCAGTTCTGATAAAACCTAGAGTATTTGTTTAAGATCTTAACTCTGGTTAAGTGTATGTATTTGCTTGCAAATGGTTATTACATTTATAATAAAAATAAGAAATTATATTCATTTTAATACAGTGCAAGACACTGCATTAAATGGAGTGGAACATACAATGGCTTGATTTTTTAAATACTTGATTTTTAAAAAATTGCAAATGTCTGGGTGATTAAAAAGTGATTTTGGTTTTGTTTTCTAAATGGATGTTTTGAAACTATAGAAAGACCCACATATGGTAGTACAGAATACAATGGGGAGAGCCAGAGCTCTCCCATTATATATCAACTACATTTTTAAAAGGAAGGAAACAAATAAGAAGGAAAACAGCCCCAAAAGAAAACAGTGGTAGAATTTTGAACATGTCCAAAAGGGGATAAAGAACAAAAATATCATTTTCATGTGTTTTTGTTATTGTTGTTTCCATTGGTCCTGCTTTGTTCAAAGTTACATACAGTGTTCTCCTAGAGGATGCTTTTGTTTCCCATGGGTTCAATTACTTCTATACACATGACTCCCAGATCTATATACCTAGCTCTCATATCCCTTCTAAACTCCAATTCCATATTACCAACTGTCTTCTGGGCATCTTCATCTAGATGCCACATAAGTACCTCAAATTCAACATGTCTAAAAACAACTCATTATATTTTCCTCAAAACCAATGCCTCCTGTGAGTTTTCTCTTGTTTATGTTGGTGGCACTGCCATCGTTTTGCTCAGTTCCTCAGATTCAATGACTTAGAGTTTCATGGACTCACCGAATTTGAGTTTTCGTTCATTCTTCTCCCTCAACTCCCCTATCCAATTAGTTGTCTAATTTTAGCAGTGCTACCTTCACAACATTTGTCCTCATCTCTTTACTTCCAATACTTTTGTCCTTCAGCAGTACTATTCCAAGAATCTCCTTATTGGTCTACCTGCAGCTAATTTCTCCCCTTTTTTATCCCTTCTTCACATAACAGTCAAAATTATATTACTAAAATACAAATGTAAATGTGTGCCACCCCTCCTCCCAGCCAATTAAAAAATATCATGGTTCTGTATTGTCCCTAGAATATAATACAAAATCCTCAGCCTGACATTTAAAACTCTGTACAAAGGCCTCCACCTGCCTTTTCAGTCCAATTTCATATTACTTTACCAAATTACGATTTTAGTTTCTCTATCCTTGTCTCCATATCTTGTACATGGCATACCATCTCCCAACTTTGCCTTTGCACAAGTGGTCCTTCATATCTGTAATGCACTCCTGTCTTGATGGTGGAGTGGATAGAGCACTCGACATGGAATGAGGGAGACCTGAATTTGAAACTGTCCTCAGACACTTACTAGCTGTATGATCCTAAAAAGGTGACTTAACCTCTTTTTTACCACAGTTTCCTCATCTGCAAAATGGGAATGCTAAGAATAGCACCTACCTCAAAGGATAGAATGGTGAGGATCAAATGAAATAATAATAAGCACTTAGCAGAATGCCTGACACATAATAAGTGCTGCATAAATGTTAGCAATCATAACTATTGTTATCATTATTATTGAAGTGCTTAGCACAGTGCTTGGCATGAAGCTTATTATTATTAATATTAAGATCAATGACAACAACAAAAACAATACATCTCTGCTCCATAGAATCCTTGTTTTCCTTCAAAGCCTAGCTCAGGGGGCCCCCTCATACAAAAAACCTTTTCTGATTTCTCAGATACCATAGCTCTCTCTCTAATAAACTTACTTTGGCATATGCATTAAAAGTACTTGCCTATGTGGTTCAGTGTCTTATAGAACACTGGCCCTGAAATTGAGAGGACCTGAATTCAAATATGACCTCAGAAACTTACTAGCTATCTGACCCTAGGTGAGTCAATTAACACCAATTGCCTTAAAACTTCCGGTCCCATTTCCAGTGGTCCTGATGTATATCTTGCCACTGGACTCAAATGGCTTTGGAGGAGAGAGTGAGAGTGAGGTTGGTGACCTTGCACAGCCCTCCCTCACTTAAATCCAATTCACTGCAAGGCATGACATGAGGAGGTCGAGTATCAAAGCTGATGAGATCCTACAGTATGAAGAGGTTATCCCCAAAAATAAGTTTCCTGGTGCAGTCAGTCCCAGAAGTACTAAGGTATGGCACCCAAGTGAGAAATGAGGAGATCTAGATCTTCGAATGCAAAAGAGTTTATATAAATTGACTTTATTTTGCCAAAGAAATCCTTTAATAATGTAAATTTAAAACTACTCCTAGGAATAAACACAGTTAGAAAATGGGAATGTAGGGCAGCTAGGTGGCGCAGTGGATAGAGCACCAGCCCTGGAGTCAGGAGTACCTGAGTTCAAATCCGGCCTCAGACACTTAACACTTACTAGCTGTGTGACCCTGGGCAAGTCACTTAACCCCAATTGCCTCACTAAAAAAAAAAAAAATGGGAATGTAAGACAGTGAAAGTACTAGAATTATTAGTTAATTAGGTGCCCTTATCAAGAATGTGATTTTTTTCAGAAACCTCTCTAAATTCTTGACAGTGTTCAGATTTAATAGAACCACTGAAATCTGTGATTCCTTGGCTGTGAGACTGATCAGTCCTCAGTCTTATTCTTCCCTGGCTCTGTGACTCATTGATGTGTGTCTCTTCTATGAGTATTAATTGGAAACTTCCTTTCCCCCCTACCCAGTCATGCTGCCTCGCTTGGGCTTTGTTTCAATTCTTACCCATGCCTCTTCCATAAACCCTCCAAGGAAGTTCTGCTAAATGGTGTCAACAGCAGCCTTTGTTCTGTCTGGCCTTAAGAATTTGTGGATGCTAGGGGACAGCTAGGTGGCACAGTGGGTAAAGCGCTGGCCCTTGATTCAGGAAGACCCAAGTTCAAATCTGGCTTCAGACACTTGAAATGTACTAGCTGTGTGATCCTGGGCAAGTCACTTAACCACAATTGCCTCACCAAAAAAAAAAAGAATTTGTGGATGCCAATACAGCAGTAGGGCTGTCCCTTTGTTACATCTCACTCTTACTATGTGACCCTCCCACCTCCTTTTCTGGTCCTACATGTTCTGGATGTTATTTTATCAGCACTTTGCACATGTCATCATTAGCAGTATGCTACAGCCTACTTATATCTACTATGTCTATCCTGTGATTCTCAACCATGTGTCATCATTGGGAGAATGTTGTCCATTCCTAATGAAAAACTTATACCAGAACAGGTATAAAAACATCTGGTTGTTTCAACAATGGACATAAAATCAGTTTAACACAAAACACATATTTGGTACTCCAGGCTGATTGGAATGTTTGGGAAGAAGGGAGAGGCTGTAAAGGTTACATTTTCTCTTCCTGCCTCCTCTGCCACCCCACCACATATACATACTTGGATGCTGCCAACAGGACAGGTTACTAGGACCATTGGTAAACTGTTTCTATCTCCCATCCCTTCAGTGTCCAAATAGAGGACAATAATAATGGAAGTGTTTTGTCTCAGAGAGAACAAGAAGTGAGGATGAGGCCAATAAGTGAAACAGTGGCCAGAGCTCTGGGCTCGGAGTCAGATAGACTTGGGTTCATGTTTGCCCTTGTAATGATTGGAATGATGCCACCTGCTGGAGACTTACTGTAGAAGAGTTCCACCCATGAAGCGAAGGTCTTTGAGGGCAAGACTAGGAGTCTTTTCTTTGGCGTCAGGAAGTGACGCGGGCTAGTGGGAGGAGGAAGGAAGAGACTGGCGCTCGCTCTGACTCTCTTTCCTCTGGACTCTGGTGGAGAGCGGAGCTAGAAATGTGCTCTCCCTTTAATAGATAGGAATCTAGGCCTTTCCTTCTCTCTTTACCAAATTCTTATTCTCCTTAATAAATGCTTAAAAGTCTAACTTTTGCTAAAGCTTATAATTTATTGGCAACCACTCATTGGATGTTTTGGACAGTTTAGCAAGAATTTTAGCCCTTAACACCCTAAGGTACTTACTAACTGTGTAACCCTGGGCAAGTCACTTAGCCTCCATCAGCCTTGGTTTATATATAAATACACACACATTTATACATACATACATATATACATATCTATCTATGCATATATATGTATGTATATCTGTCTCTATCAATCTATCAATCTATCTAATCTGTGTGTATCTTATTCTATTCTGGACAGATGATCTTGTTCATTTTATCAGTAAGCCAAAAAACTACAAATATGATTGATTTAAAGTCTATGAATTAGGTCCTAACTATAATTTTAGGAATGTTACAATTCATTCCCAAATATGATTTTGTCATTTAAATATTGAGGCTAAATGAAGGATCTTCTTTCTAGTTCAGCCTGAAGTAATGGTGGAAAAGAAAGAATCCAATAAAAGACCCATGGGACAAACTTTAATTGTGGAGATAGATCAACCTGCGGTAATATAATCAACAAGAATGTAACTTAGTTTGAACAAAGACACCACAAAGATTAAAATGGGGAAGTATTTATGTAAGGGCTAGTATAAAACCACAGAACCTTAGGGCAGGAAGGTACCTGTGAGGTTGTCTAATTCAACATTCTACCTGATAGATGAATCCACTCTACAACAATCAGCAACAAGTGGCTAATATCTCTTGAAAACTACAGTGCTGGGAGCTAGCTCCTTTGTGAGGTAACCCATTGTAATTTTGAACAACTCTACTTGTTAGGAAGTTCTTTCCATCATTTGAGCCAATATCTGTCTCCCTGCAACTTTTATCATTTGGTGTTCATGTCTTTTTGGAAAGAGTTTACGAGCACTTTCAGTGTGAAAACTATTTTGAGTTATGAATTTAATGTTGATATAATTAATACACATGGTGAATAACATAATCAGCTGAACTTTTTAAAACATGAAGATCAATTCTATAATTTATATATAGTAAAGTAATTTTTATACACACATAGGAACTGGGACTAGAGCTGTGATTTCATCTATATTGGGAACTCCCAGATGAGGAAACTCCTTCTATCAATACAAGTAATCCTCTTCTCTGTGATTTTTAATTTTGAGAGTTCTGTAGGGTACTGATATGACTTGTCCAGGGTCATAAAGTCAGTATATATCAGATAGACTTAAGCCACGTCTTTGCTCTAATGTCAACTCTCTACTATGCCATGACAGCCTGTAAATCTAACAGAAATGTATAACATCTGTATATTTAAAAATTGCAGAGTAAAGACACAAATTTTCTCTATCCTATCTATCAAATATCTTTTGAGGAGATATTTCAAATATCTCTTGAGTCAGTCCTATGAACTTTTTAATGTTAATCGTCATTGTTGACATTTGAAAAATAGTGGCTCTATCTATCCTGTTATGGCTTTCATAGATTTTTGCTTACTCTGGCCTCAGAGCAGATGAAGAACATCTGGTCAGCATCCTGTATATGTTATAATCCATCAAACACTTAGTGACTAGTAGTAATTTTTTTCTAGATAAATAATGTTAATTCCTTTAAACTGTGTTCATCAGGGCCTTTCCCCAACCCTTCAATCAGTTTATTGTTTTGAAATCCTTGGACTATAACTACTGTCTCCAAATTTATTTCCTAGCTGATGTGTAATTTAAGATTCTAAATGTGGATTCTAATCTGTTCCCCCAGTTTTGGGGGAAACTGACTAAAATCACTGATAAAACGAGTTTAGGTTTTTAAGGGTTTATTGGAAAATAGAAAGAAAAAGATTGAGAACAGCCTGGCATTCCTATCTTTCCTCAGATTTCCTGTGAAGTCCTCCACCAAGTCAGGAACCCAAAAAAACGCAAGAGCTCTCCGCACAGGCTCCCTCTCCTCCTTCCTGTCTCCTCCCAGAAAATAGGAGGCTCCTCAAGTTGGTACCCTTGATAGACAGCACCCATGAGCAAACGTCATTTCCTGATGCCAAGGAAAAGCCACAATGCCTCTGAGGCATTTTCCTCATGGTGGAGCTTTCCCACAGCAAGTCTCCAGTAGGTGGCATCATTCCAATCATTACACTGAGCTGAGTCTTTTTTTCTTATAATTGAGTAGTGAATCAAATTTTTCATAGGAAGGATTATATTATAGACTGTAGGTAGATTGCTGGAACAAACCTCAGAAGCCACCAAGTCAAACTCTCTCAATTCACACACAAGAAAACTTAGGCCCATGGGACTAAATGTCTTTTCTAAGGTTACAAAAGATAGTATGTATAAAAGGGAGGGTTCAAACCCAGGGCTTCTGACTCCAGAAAGTGGTTTTTTTTCATTTCTTTTTTTTCCTTTGTATCATACATTGCCATTGATATTAATAATGAATGGAACTAAATGGAATGAATTGGATAAAATCAGCAGAGTAAAAGCAAAACTTATTTATAATTCATACTTTTATCTACATAGACAAAGTGTCATGCAAAGTAGATAAATGAATATCCACATATCTGAACAACTCTGGCTCCAAGAAAATTAAATGGCCATCAAGGAGAGTGAATTTTGGGACCCGATTTACCCAATTTACCTATCATTGATCAGTTTCATAATACAGCTTCTGGTCTCTTTACCTTACTTTTTCTGACTACAATCTATGCAATATGAAACATTGATTATTCTTCGTTGTTATGTCTATTATTGTTTCCCATGGAAATGTACATGTTTCAAGCTAGTTGAATAGAAGGCCCTGTTATTCATCAAATCCAGTAGGAATAATTCTCATCTTTGGATTTAGGAGGGAATTAGGCAATTGTTTCATCATGGAGGGATGAATATAATTCCTATACCCCTCCCTCAGGATTCCAGTCACCTTGTGGGAAGAATCATCAAGTAATCACAGAAGCTCATACTGTGCTGGCAACTATGAAAGGGAAAGTGTGAAATTCACTTATTTCTTACCTCACACATTGTAAGTTATAGCCAAACTGGACTATTAGCTATTTCCTGAATTTGAAATTCCATCTCCTGGCTCAATACAGTGGTACAAGCCAATCATGCTTAGAATGCAATTTCATCCTTGTTTCTCAGAACCGTTATTTTCTTTCAAGACTCAATTTGAGAGAGACTTTTTTGGGAAGGTATTGAGTGTTGTGTTATTCTAGGATCTCAGTGACTTTCACTATACCTAAAGTAATTTGATTTCAGGTGAAGTCTGAGTACTTTCCTCCTAGTCTGAACTCTGCAGTTACCAGATGTGGTTCTGAGTCAGCAACACAACTTTGGATTTGTCCCTTGTTGGAGCTCTAGTGGACTGCTGCTAGACTCAGACTCCATTAGCCATCTGGAAAGTTCTGCAACGTCAGAATGATAGAATTTCGGTTCTTTACTTTGTCTAGACTTCTTACCTAGCTATTCTCCTGTGGATTTCAGAGAAGACTGGGGGCTGAAACTGTGGCCTCAACTATGCTATTTTTTGAGGTCTGAGCCACACAGTTACTGTCCTTGTTCCTTGCTCAGCATACTGCCTGAGACCCAAGGATGCTCCTTGCTCTGGACTGCCACTCTTGGGCACATATCACCTCCTTAGCCTATACTATATCTAAGACCAAGCACTGGAGGGAATGACAGATTTTCCATTTGTCCCCTGTTTCTGCTCCCCGGACAAAGTCTAGCCCCCTGTGGGCCAGATTTTTGATTCTTTTTTTTTTTTTTCTGCAGAGTCACTGCTAAGCCCTTGTTCAAGTCTTGTGTTAGAAAGCCCCTTATATTGTGCCCCATTTCCAGTGACCACACAGCTATCTGTCCATATGTGCTGATGTGGGCTAGAAAACATCAATATTTGTATTTTTATTCACTCATTTATTCATTCATCCATTCATTCATTTATTCACCTATCTATCCATCTATCCATTCATCTTTTTGTATATTTATTCATTTATTTGGTCTTGGGCTTCTTAATCACAACTCAGTCTAGCACATTTTTTTTTTTTAGATCTTTCTAAAGTAGTTTTGAGGGAGAGCTCAGCTATACCATACCCTTCAGTTATACAATCCTGGCTATTCTTGGAATTAGCAGTATCACAGACAAAATAAGGGATGAGGTATGCTTGGATAGGAAAAGAGAAACCAAAAACACCCCACAGAAAACAAAAACAATCCAACATGCTGAACTCGATAGTTGAATTTTATGTTCAAGCTTGTAGACAAAACTAGCAGGAGAGTAGAATACCTATTTTACCCTGGCTTAGAGTTGCTGTGGCAAAGACCTCTGACATAGGCACATCCTTTCATTATTGAAAGGAAAGGTGAGCTATATGAAAATGAGAAAAAAATTGAGAGCAGGTAGGACAGAGTAGCCATTGAAATGGACCATTACATTATGGTTGTATTACCCTCTGGAGGGTACCTTAGTGTGGGTTTATGAACTCTGGGAGAAGGGCCAAGTTAGCCTTAATTATATTTAGTTTAAGTTGTCAATTTAAATGCTCAGCAATTCCCTAACTCTCTTTTTGCCCCTCCCCCCTTTGGAGCCATCACATCTTTATTCCGTTGACCTTTTTATTTCATTCATGTTAAATGTTTTTAATCAGCCATCACATCTCTTAGTTTGCTTTTAAAATTTAATTAATGGATGACAATCTATTCATCCACATCATGCTGCCTGAAAATGCTGATATTAATAATAGAATTACAAAATGAAAACAACCCTCTCACCGAATGTAATTCTACAGTAATTTCTGCTTCTTTGCTATTTCTGCTTTTATGAACTCAGTTACCTTTTAAGTACAAGTTAGAGGTGGGATGATTCTTCTAACATAGCTTGGAAGATGAAGGGCCCTTCGTCCATGACCTAACTTTCTTTAAAGACAAGAAGGATATTCCCTTTATCATCATCTCCTTAACTCAACCCTCCCTGCTTTTCTATCCCAGTTTCTAGTGATACTCAGAATGGCAAATGAGAAAGAGGCTTGTTATGTTTTAACTGTTGCTGTCTGCAGTGGTCAATATATTTTACTAGTTTTGGGTTTGTGTATTCATGTGTTCAATTAATGGTGACATTTTGTTGTGTAAACTGAAGAAAATCTAAGGAAATGATTAACACTGACCATATTTTCTTATTTAATTCCAGCCTATTCTGTCATTGTCATTAAATGCTAACCGGGACTTGGACTTTTAAATGGCAAGCAGACAACATGTGACTCCTTGTTATGATCACTAATAATAACCAGAGACATAGCATAATTTTCACGGGCATCAGTGAAGATTTTAATGAATGAATTTGCTGTGCAGCAGCTATTGCTTTAGTTCAATATATTTTGTGCTAGGAAGATAAAATGTCGGCTTTAATCAGGTTGTGTTTGGCTTTTTTTTGGTGGATAACTGGGCTCATTGCTTATTGATTACATCTATCAAAGTTGTAGATGACACTCTGATCATTGAAACTGGCAGAATGTTCTAGGGTTTTGTGAAGCGATTTTTAAAAAATATATTTATGTACCTACTACCCACATGTTGTCCAGAAAAATCTCTGGTGTTTATGATATCTTCCTCCTCTCTATTCAACTAATAAAGGTTCTCTGTTTTCTAATCATTCCTCCTTATAGGTACCCTTGCTTTCTGTTCTGTTAAGCCCTGGCATTGGTGTCAGAGAATCTTGGTTCAAATTCCAGCTCTGGTGATTACTACCTTTGTGGCCTAAAACAAATCAATTAAGTTCTCTGTCTCTCAGTTATCTCCTCTGTAAAATGGGGTGAGGAGTTACACTATATGGTCTTTGAGGACCCTTCCAGCCTGTGATGCTATGATCTAGAATCTTATATTCCATGCTGGAGACTTCCATTTTCTTAACTGATTTTGATCGTTCTCCCTTTGACTTCTGGTGGGAAACCAAAAAGACTTCCTTAAGCACAACTCTTTCACTCCCTATAAAATACGTAAATGACTTTGGACCCAGAGCTACTATGACTTCTGAGCTGGGTGAACTGCTGTACCTAAAGTGTGGACTTTGAAATCCCAGGTTATTGTGGAACTAGTGTTCCTGTTAGGGCCTGGAGGCAACTACACCAGAGGGACCCTGGAAACATTATTGTTTGTTTATATTCAGAGAGGAAGTGTGGTGTAGTAAAAGACAGTGTGATGTAGTAAGTAGTGTGCTATAATTGGAGTTAGGAAGTCTTGAGTTCAAATCCCACTTTGGATATTACTAGCTCTGTGACTCTGGACAAATCACTTCATTTTCTTGGATTGTAGTTTCTTCTTTTGTAAAGTAATGGGAGTGGAGGAGATGACCTCTAAGGTGCCTTTCAGCTCCAGCTGTGTGATCCTATGACCCAGTCTTTCTTTGGAGGTGTTATTCTAGGTCACAGTATAAGGAGATTAAAGGGCTTCACTAACATCTTTCTCTTGTTCTTTCTGCATCCTACTTTCTTGAATATCACCAATTAATCCTTGTGGGCCCTACCACAAATGCATCAAATAAAAAGACCTATTACTTTCAGCATTGACTAGTTTGTCTAAGTCTTTTGCAAAGTCATTCTGGTATTACCTATGGTATATGTTTATACACATTTGTCTGTCTATCATCTATCATCTATCTATGTATGTATCTACATATATATGTATGTATGTATGTATGTATGTATCCATCCATCCATCCATCCATCCATCCATCCATCCATCCATCCATCCATCCATCCATCCATCCATCCATCTATCCATCCATCTATCCATATCTCACTCTGCCTATTTATCCATGTCTTTGAAAATCTATTGAATTCTATACAATGAAACTACATCATAACCTTGATATTTGCTGATGTGGATCTTTTTTTGTAGACTTCATTTCAAACTTTCTCTTTTTTGTAATTTTATTAAAAGAGATGGGTTTGTAACTGGAAGCATATCCTTAATAAATTTCATGTTTTAAAAGAGGACTCTACAGTATTCACATGATCATCTCATATGAATTGTAATCCATAGAAGCATGAATTGTATCTTATGAATTTTACAAATAAAGAAGCTATTTTTATAGTTGGGGAACCTATAAACTAACCCTCTGGCTATTCTCAAGTACAATCCAATTAGGAGTGGGTTCTTTTTAAAAATTCTGGTAACCTTTCAAACTATTATAACTATCAAGAAAAACTCAAAACATTACTGTCTACCTTTCCACCATGAGTAGAAAAGCAATAGATGAATCTTTGATAATTAGCATTAAATATTTTATAATGTTTCCTGGAACTTTAACCTGAAGTCCCAATTAAAATAAAGTCTCCTCCAGAGCTTCATGTTAATGAAACTGTAAACCTAATAAAACTTTTTTTGGACCCTTTTTTTCATCTTTGGAGTAAGAGTCATCATAATCTCAAGTTTGTAGGGTACTTGCTTTGTTACCTACCTGACTTGGATACTTCAAGTCAATTAGAAAGAATTAAAACTAAATGTGGGGCCATTTTATTGTGAAGGATACTTGTGAATATGCTTTCGGATTATATCTGTAAGGTTTACATATATGTATAATATATGTATATGTATATATATGTATATGTGTGTGTGTATGTGTGTGTGTGTGTATATATAATGTTTCTTCTCTTCAATATTTGTTTGAATGAAACCAGAACATCAAATCCCCCAAGAATAGAAACCCCATCTCCTCCATATAGCACTCCCCACATTGGAAAAGAAGTTCATCCTCATGGCTGTATCATTTGAAATTATATTGGGGTGCCTATCTCTGTCCCAAGTTTTAGGGAACTTAGCTGGGGTTTCTAATATATTGCTATTTATAAATTAGAAGGTATTGTACCAGTTTGGGGCATTAAGCATTTATTAAATCATATTAAATGTTAGTAAAGAGAGAGTCCATGGCTCTGAAAGTTTAGAAGCCCTACGTTACCTACGATAGAGAGCATGAAGGGGCCAAGTGGCTGCCTCTTCCAGTGTCCCAGGCCAAGAGAGTGTGAGAGAGGATAAGCTTCCTGAGGTCTGGAGGAGAGGTGGCCCTTATACACTGCTCAAAGGTAATTTGCTGCCATCATTCAAATCTATTGGTTTACTGGACTTAAGGGTAGTCCATATTAAAATGAGCAGTATGTGCTGAGGTCAGAGTCCAGAGGACAGACCCTCTGAGGGGAAAGACTTTCAGGTAGGTGGGGTTTTAATCTCTATTATCTCTATTCAGAGTCCAAAACTCAACTTTAATGACTCTGGGCTGGCTCTGAAACAGGTCAAGCAAGGCTCCCTCAAGTGGGATGAGTCTCTGGGACCCCCAAAACCCATTTTTTTCTCACATGGCCAAAGTTCCAATTAGGAGTAGGAGGCTGCTACTCATTCTACTCTTAGGCCTCATTCACATGGGCACTTAATCTCTGAGTGTTTCTTTATCAGCAGATAAGGAATCATTCTAGTATAGCTAGGTAGATAGAGTACTGAACCTCTCCCTGAGTTCAAATCTGTTCTCAGCCACTTAATAAACGTGTGACCCTGGGCAAGTCACTTAATCCTCTTTGCTTCAGTCTGCTCATCTGTAAAAAGAGCTGGAGAAGGAAATGGCAAACCATTCCGGTGTCTCTGCTAAGAAAATCCCAAGTGGGGTTATAGAGAGTCAGACATGACAGAAAGGATTCAAGAACAACAACTTTAAGAGATCATCTGATTGTCTCCCCATCACACTCTACCTTCCAGGAAAGTAAATCTTCAAACTGCTCAGGGCAATTTATTTACTTCTTAGGATCACAGGTTTATCATAGGATCATGGGTCCTTAAAGGTCCTCTACTCCCAATCCCCTCATTTTACAGATGAGGGAACCGAGAGCCATAGAATCTGTAACTTGCTCAAAATCCTTTAGTTAGTAAGTGGCAAAGCCAGAATTTGAACCCAAATTCTCTACCTATGAATTCAATACCTTTTCTGCTCTACTATGATGATAGATATTCTAGATGGAGACTCTAAGTCTTCTCTTTGGTATTATTAGCATATGTTATTTCATAAGTGTATAGGCCTAGAGTTAGAAGGGACCAAAGGGGCCATCTTGTCCAATCCCCTCATTTTTACAAAAAGGAAATTGAGGCTTTGGGAGCTTAAGTGCCTTAGGTAATAAGCATCAGAAGTCACATATGACCCCAGGTCATCTGAATACAGAAACAGTACTTTTTCCACCTTAACATACTCATATCCAGTTGAAACTTATTTTGCCTTTATTTAATTTTGTCTTCTTTATTTAATTTCCCCCACATAGACAATAATTGCTCACATCCCTTCTCATAAAGACCTTTTTGATATCCTAAGACCAAAATTTAGTCTCTTTGCTTCTTCCCTACCTTCCTCTTTTCTTCTTTTCCCCCTTTTATCTTCCCATCCTTTGAATCACTGAATTGATTTTTTCCCCTAAAACTACTTACATCCTTTAAGACAATCTTTTGTTCATTTGATCATTTAACAGGTACCTTACTATGTGCTGTTTTGTGCTACATACTTGTGATTCAGGGACAAACAGAAAATTAGCTCTACCCTCAAGGAGCTTAAACTTATTCTCATTTTTATTGTTAACCTGAAAATTAATGAAACAGCCTATATAGGAGAAAATAAGGTCTTTAATCAGGAGGGAGGATTTATACCTTAGAGTATTGCAAAGCAAGAATGCTAGGAATACTCAAAGATGGGAACTAAGGACAGGGTTTATAAGGGAGAACAGAACAAAGGGAATTGTTGGATTGTTCTTGAGTCAAGTATAGAAACTACTTAACTTCTTAATGTAAATGAACCTTTAACAAAGGGAACTATAAGATTGCCCTTGAGTTAAGTATACAACTACTTAACTCTAAATAGAAACTACTTAATGTAAGTGGATCCTTTTACATAATAACCTAACTTCCAGGGTGTAAGGTGGGGAATCTTTGGGAGGGGATTGTTTGTTTGGGGGCAAGCCATAAAACAATAAGAGAGTTTGGAACAGACAAAGATTGGTTAGCCCCAAGCAATTCATTGACCTGGGAATGAGATGTAGATGAGGATCATTAAGTTCTCAGTAAATTGCAGTTATTGCTATGAAAAAATGAATGTTAATTTCAGGGGCATAGAGTAGCTGTGTCTCATAGATGTTACTCCAGGATGCACCAGTTCTTTAGAAACTCCTCTTTCATACCTGTGAGGCTGGGACTAGCTCTGGTCCCCATGGAGTTCATGTCACAATCAGGTTGAGACCTAATCATGAAATCTGGTCCATCTCTAGTAGTTTTCATCTTACTTTGCATGACCCTTATGAAACCAGGTCAGTTTCAGTCTTCTCCAAAGATATGAATTCACTTAGAATGAATTGACTTGGTTCCTACCCAGCTATTTTTAGAATGAATTTGAATTTTTAGAAGTGATACTGGCTGGTGGCAGAAGCACACGATCTATCCTTTACACAGTTTTAGTCAATCATTTTGTGGTTTTAGGTCCCAAATGCAAGAGCAACCCTAGAGTCTATGGATTTGATTTATGTCCTAGAGTGAAAGATTTTGATGGAGGGTACATGATGCAGATCGTGCCTTACATTGGGTAGAGTCTGAACTGTGAGACATGGAAAATGACTTAATTACCCAATTTATGGCAGGAACACTAAAGAGTGTTGAATCATGTTAAAATCTTAATCCTCTCTGTTCCCATCTGTTGTGTTAGGTAGTTTCCAGAAAAATGGGTACCTTAAAGAAAGGGCTGTTACTTTGTGTATTGTCACAATTAGGGAGACAGGTGATAATAGTATTACTATGGGACTAGGAAGCAGCCAGTGTTGTCTAAAGCCTAACAAGGTCACTGGCCTTTCTCCTGCCCTAAGGACATAAAACTAATGAGAACTTAAGCTGCTTTAAGTTTATTGTGAATGCATTACTGATTTTCATGAGAGGAAGGAAGGAAAAGAGCTAGGCTAGACTTTTTCCTGATAGAGCTCTGGGTGGTCTACTGTTTCCTAGACAGCCACTAGTAGATATCTTTCCCCATGGCTCCACGTCAGTGTCCTCTTGTGTTATCTGTGACCCTAAGAAGCCTTCTGCATCTGGTACCATAAACTGCCTGGGATTATGATGATCGTGACAATAATAGTTCATATTTATATAACACTTGAAGGATTGCCCACATACGTTGTCTCATTTGATCCTTCTCATGATAGTATTATCCCCGTTTTACAGAAGAGGAAACCGAGGCTGAGGCAAGTTAAGTAACAGCCAGAGTCACACAGCAAGGCAGAATTGGAAGCCAGCTCTTCCAGAATTTTAGTCCAAGACTATCTCTACTGTGCCATGCTACCTTTCTGAGATCTTGGAACAGAAAACATCAAAGGGCTAGGCAATGAGACTCTGCTTCACAAGGTCAGCAATGGTATCGATAATACCTTCTGAGTCCTTACCTCGTCTCACTTTCATTCCTGTGTTTGAAGCTTCGGGGTCCTGTCAATCAGCTATCCCAGGGTTTTGACCCTTTATCTCTTCTACTTTAATGATTTTTTTAAAAAAGCATAATTCTTGTCAATCTCTTAGTGTAGTCTGATGATTTCACTTTCTCTGAAAGTTTTCCATTTACTCTTGGACTTCACTTTTTTCCTACATAGCCTGTTGTACTTCATCAGGAGTCATAATCTTAAGCTTAGGAAGGAAATCCTCAGCTGTTGGGAATTTTGAGTTTTTCTTCATATCTGAGCTCTATTCATTATTTTCCTTTTCTGCTTCATACTCTAAGTGCAGTTAAGTCATGGAAAATGGGGACTTTTTTTTTTTTGCCCTGAAAATCAAAAGCTTTTACTCTGACTCCTCTTGTTATTTGCTTTTTGTGTGAAGTAATGGAATTTTCCAATGAAGCCCACAGCTTTCACACCATTTTCTGGGGCTTGAGGAGAGTGTACTCTGCACCCTAAAAATAACAATTTCTTCACCATTTTCCAGACCTAGCATGTTTTAATGAAACTGCTTGCCCAGAAGATATCACATTACCTTTCTTTATGCCTTTTATTCCACTGATGCATTTCTGTCCTGTTTTCTAGGTCATCACATTTGATTAAAATGTTTCTGCTTTCTTTCTGTTTTTTACCCTTGTGTATTCCTTTTTTCTGAAAATGAATCTGAATTTTTATTCTTACTTTCTACCTTTCATAGCTACTAAACTTGAATTATACATGTTTGAGATGGAAATGACCCATTGGAGTCTTCAGTATCATTAAAGACTCTTAGTGAGTACCCATAACTGCATGGTGCCATCCAGTACCTGATTAGTTCAGATCATGTAAGCCCTACAAATCTGGGCCATTTCCCATAATGCCTTGGTCTGAACTACTTTTCACAAAAGAAACAAGTAGTTGTCTAATAACAAAGGTTCAGTGAGGGGGAAAAATCAACATAACACAATAGAAACAAACAAAAAAAAAACTTGAGAGCTAGGAAACTTTATTTAAGATCATAGATGAAGAGCAGTGTGCATATCAGAGTTTACTTTAGGATCCTGGGTTCAAATTTTGCCTATGATCCATGCTTTCTATGTTACCAGGAGCAAATCACTTAACCTCTCTGTGTGCCCAGGCAAATCTCTGAGATTATCTGGTAGAGGTAACTTGGCAATTTGCATCCCTGAAGGAAGTTTTAATTTTGTCCACTTTACTGATAGTTCCTCACCTAGATGAAATCTCAGATTCAGGTAAAGCAAAAGGCTTCTGATAAGTCATTGGTCCGGATGACTCTGTTCCCTTATATAATTAAAGAGACTTAAAAATCCATAGTTAACTCCAACTGTGTATAGACCACTGTATTGGGGAAATGTAAAGTTTAGATGTCATAGTCATTTCTTTACTTTCCTGGACATACATAGGTAACTATAAAGCACAATTGGAACACAAATATGTTAGTTACAAAATTAAGTGCCAATGTGAATTATGAAGGCAACAAAGAAGGATTCAGAGTTTCCATCTGAGCAGTGATGGAATTCAAAAGGTAAGCAGGAAGTGATAACATTTTGGTCATTGGAAAAAGTGAGTAAATGTCAGAAGCTAAAGAGCACAGGACAAGTTTGGAGGGACAAGGGAGAGAAGAGATGATAATCCATTTTAACTAGAAAATAGAATGTTCATGGAGGAATAATATTAGATAACATTCTGAAAGTTGAATGAAAAGAAGTTGTAGAAACCCTTGAATGCCAAAACAAATGACTTTGAAATTACTCAGGGTCACAAGGTAGCACAAAGACCTAAAATTGATTATAAAGTGTTTTTGGAATGAACGAAATGCATTCGTTATATTTACTATAAACCAGGCCCGGTCCTAAACCCTGAGGATACAGAAACAGGAGGGAAGTCCTTGCCATTAAAGAGATTGTATATTAATAGAGGAGAGACCATATATTTATATGGTGGCTAGGGCCTTGACAGACACAGAGATGATGAATGATACCTAAGGCAGACAATAAACATCATGTTTCTTTCTAAAGCAACTGTGGTATTGATTTGATTCCTGTGCCCAAAGCAGTAAGTAGAATGGGGGTAGGTTTGGGTGGAGGTTGGGAGGTGGGGCGGGGACACCACAGAAAGTTGGCAGTGAAGCATGGTTAGCTATGGGTAGATATGGTCAGCTCTTACCAAGTAGGTCAGCATGTGTCCATGGTAGGAGCTAAGCTGAGGGGGTGGGGAGGGGCAACAGTTATGATGGTGGAATGGCTTCTAAAGTATAATTGTAGCTTTGTGACTTACCACGAAGCATATTTCCAGCAATGAGCCACACTTAATGGATAGGAAAAAGCATCATTAAGGAAATATGTTATGTGGGGTGGGAAAAGGCATTCTGATCATGTGACAAGAGTGAGGGCTAGCGGATGGACAGTCAGTACTGTACTGGGAGCTAACAGAAAGTAGAAAGGCTTGAAGGAAATCCTATATCATCTTTGTAGGCATTCACTATGGAAGATGTGCACAAGAACATGGTCAATAATGTCATCAGATAAGAAGGATTGGGTTGCTTATAATCTGTACTGAAGGAAGGAGTATTCAAATTGAAAAGAATCTAGATCTATTTAAGTATCATAGAGTATAATAAATATTGTGTGGTTTCATGTATTCCACCTTCTTTTCCATTTCCACTTGCGTTTAGGTAGATTCATTAAAACATTTAGTAAGGTATAGCAGAAAAGGATTTTATTGAGTCATATTACTTTCCTATGACTCCCAAAATACCCTCAAATAAAATAAATGGTAATCGTTGCAAACAGGTCACTTACCAGCTCTCTCAATATTTATCCTGCTCTCCCTGTCACTCTCTTCCTAGAGCCAAGCCTTCCCTTGAAGCTTTATGGTCTTTATTTCTAGGCCCCATTTCTTCTTGACCTAGAATCCTAGGATGAACTAAAGAAGCATTTGCCCTTTGTACTTTCAAAGGATGGCTTTCCTATTACCTAACAGGACCTCCTCAGATCATTGGTTATAGTAACTCTGGAATTTTGGACTCAGTGAAGCTTTCCTTGACTTAAAGTGACCCATGACCCAGAGTGATCTCACTAGCTGGAATGGCCCAGCTACTCTCTCCAGAGATATTTATCATTGTTAGAGCCCCGAGGCTTTTGAATGTCTTTTTTCCTGGTGAGCAGATGGCCCTCACACTAGGAGACATTCCACAATATCTTTATCTCTCATGAGTTTATCCTATGCCTTTTGATGTTATTAATGTTTCCCTTTTTAGATTCTGGCATCCATATAATATAGGAATAGGCACACAAATACAAATAATAAATATAAAGTAATAATGTTAACAGTGCTGGTCAGGTGTATTATGGCAATTCAGGGTAAGTAATTTGAAATTTTAAAAAAGTATCATACATATGATTTGAAAAAATTCAGTGGACATCAGTTTGTGCTACTTTTTATGTACAAAGAAAATATTATTCTGCACACTGGAGATACAGACAAAAAATGAACCTGAGCCTGCCTACTGTCAGAGAGCTTACATTCTGCAAGGGGAATACTACATGTAAAAAGATCTGTAAAGTAATGAGAGAGAAAAAGAGAGACAGACAGACAGAGACAGGCAGAGAGAGAGACACACACACACACACAGACATTTCTTTCTTTTTTTTTTTTTACATCATTCTAATTTTCCAATATGCCGCAACCATACCCCATCCATAGAGTCATCCCTTTTAGTACAGAACAAAAAAAAAAGAGGAGGGAGGAAGCATTTTAACAAAAATAACCAACACATAAACTGAAAGGTCTGTAATTATATACAATGTTTCATACCCATATCTCCCTACCTCTCAAAAAAAATTAGAAGGGAGAATTCTCATTTTTCTTCCTCAGGACCAAGTTTGGTTATGAGAATTATACAATGTTCATATTTTATTTCTTTATTGTTGTTTTTGTTCTTTGTATATATTCCCCTCTTATAGACATAATTTCTTACATTAATGTTCCATTACATGCATGTACCACAATTTAATTAACTCTCTCTATTGATTGGCATCTGCTTTGTTTTTGTTTTTGGTTTTCTTTTACTATAAAAAGTGCCGCTATAAATATTTTGGTATCTTTAGAGCCTTTCTTTCTATCTTTGACCTCTTTAGAGTACATTTTTGACAGCAGGATTTCTGGGGAGAGGGTATGACCATTTTCATCATTGTCTTAGCATAGTTCCAAGTTGCTTTTTGGAATGGTTGAACAACTCACTGTGATACTGGCATTCTTTTAACATAGTTGGCTTCCCTCAACTTCTCCAAACTATTCTCATCTTTTGTTTTATCTATCAATTTGCTACGTATGAAGTGAAACTTTAGAGTTATTTTGATTAAACTTGCTTATTAGGATTTGATTCATAGTATTATTGATACAGCAGTTTGTAATTTTTATTTTGAAAACTATTTCTTCAGATAGTGGGATAACTTATCTCTTGGTGATTATAATAAAAATTCAAAGACAATGTTATATGTATGTTGAAAAGAGTTACTGTTGAATCTATTGGGAGAGAACTGTGATAACCGATCAACACATTTTGGCCATCATACTAGATATTCTCCTGTTTTATTAATTTAATTGAACAATACAGTTTATTGATTCAGCTATGCCCCTAGCCTAGTATATATAAAGGGAAGATAAATAGTTATGTGTAGCTCTTAGAAAAGCTAAACAAATGTGGAGATTGAAGAGCTTCACAGCAAAACCAATTTATCATCTTAAGGACTGGGGTGGTTCTGTGTATGCTGTTAAGGGACTGGTGATTCATTATATGCTAGAAGGAGGTGCTATTTCTAGATTTCTGTAACGGAGCCAAGAGATCCTTATCTCAACAAAAATGATGAGAATTGACTTGGTTAATATGTATGTTCTTTATAATCTATTAAGACAATTAATTTGAGAGACAAAACCATATAATTGTAACAAAGACACCAGAAATGGCACAAATCTTTCTATGTGGAAATTTCTCATCTATTGAATTTAGTTTCCCAGTCCATTTATAATCATCTTTTTCTTTATGCCTCCCTTTAAGTGTTCAGTTTCTCATTCATTGTCAAATTGCTTTCCTGGATATCTGAGAATCTCCTAGGTTGGAGTTAGAAGATTAGCTCTCTATGAGCTGTTTCTATTACATTAGTATACACAGCCTTTACTTACAAATGAGCATTCAAAACATTGAACCTAGTGTAGGAAGATACAAAGAGAAAATGAAGAGATATATTTCAGGTTTTACAGTTTTGAAGGCAAATATACTCCTCTAGCACTTCCAATATCAGAAGTTCCCAAAATATATTGTCCCTAGTCATGTGTATCCATATTGACTACTATATTAAAAAGTAGGAAGGCAGCAGACCAAAAAATAGCTGGGCATATGGAACTAAGGAAAGAAGTGAATTCTAAAAATGAATAAAAAATTTACAGATAAAAGAGGCTTTGCAAAAGATGACATCCGGGGCAGCTAGGTGGCGCAGTGGATAGAGCATCGGCCCTGGAGTCAGGAGTACCTGAGTTCAAATCTGGCCTCAGACACTTAACACTTACTAGCTGTGTGACCTTGGGCAAGTCACTTAACCCCAATTGCCTCACTAAAAAAAAAAAAAAAAAAGATGACATCCAAAAAATTTTTTAAAAGATAATATCCCCCATATTTATAGGCAATATTGGTACCACTGGTACTGTTATATGCTCCAATGCTTTGTTTCTAATTTACTCTCTATACAGCATGTTCATACATAATTGTTAACATGTTGTCTCCCTCATTAGATTGTGAACCACATGAAGGCAAGAACTGTCTTTTGCCTTTCTCTTTAGTGCTTAGCACAGTTTCTTACACATAGTAAAGGGCTTAATAAATGCTTATTGACTCACTGACTGACGAATTAATGGAAGTTCTTACCAGAACATTTTTGTTTTGGATCAATGTTGTAAAATTGAAAAGTTCTTAATGGACTGCTATCTATCTGGTACTACAATATAAATTCTTATTTTTTTATTTCATCCTGTACCAAGACACACGAGTAGCAGTTATTTGATATGATAAGAACATATTCAGTAATAGACTTGACAATTTGCAAATTTTGTAGTGCTTAATTGAATGATAATTTTTTATTCAGATCATGACCTTGAATGCATGCCTATATCTACATTTGTGATGACTTTTTTTTAAAGGTCATTTAACTTGGTTTTTTTTTTTGCAAAGGTTGGGAGGAAGTCTCTGTTTCCTCATCTTTATTTACCTATCTCTCTCTCTGTCTATCTATCTATCCATCTATTCATTCATTCATTCATTCATTCATTTGTTTATTTTTGTGGGGCAATGAGGGTTAGATGACTTGCCTAGGGTCACACAACTGGTAAGTGTCAAGTGTCTGAGGCCAGATTTGAACTCAGGTCCTCCTGAATCCAGGGACATTGCTTCATCCACTGTGCCCCCTAGCTGCCCCACCTGCGATGACTTTCAAGGAAAGAAATACTTTGTTTTCACAGTTCCATAAATGAATACTATATTCAGCATTATCTCTAGTAGCTAAAGCTATAAGTAGCATGGAGTGAATAGGGCTTTGTATTGGATATCACATTTGGATAGTACTGATGACATTTGTACTCCTTCCATAGGTAGAAATGACTAAGCTTAGTTAGGAAGAATAATTAATTATTCAAAATAGGAAACTCAAGGATACTATATTTCCCTTCATTCCTCATGTAGCTGCCCTCTCAGAAAACTTCTCTATTTTGGTCTCACCTTATTCTCTATACAGCAATGATGTATCGAAGGTTCTCTCCCCACTACACACATATTGATTTCCTTGGGCCTCTTCCACCATGGGGCCTTTAGTTCCAAGGTTCAAGTCTTTTAAAAAAGTTTCCCTTATGAACTGAATTCATCTTAAAAATCATTCTGAAGCATATTTCCTTCTACTTTCACTATTATTCATGTTTGTGTTTTTTCTGAGTATCAGAATGTTGGGTAGTCATGTTTTGGGTATTTTTACGTTTGGGATATTCATAGAAGAAAATGGATTCTGAGAAAATTTAGATTCTAAAACACAAGTTGTAGTTATAGATGTCATATGATGGATAGAATTAAATGTTGTTGGGTTTTTATTGATCTTCTGGATTTGGCATTTGGCATTATTTCTTTTGAAGTTCAGTATTAATCCTGAGGTAAAAGTTCATATAGCTTATTAACATCAAATCCAAATTTGAAGCAAGGTATCCTAATTTGAGGTTCAGTGCTCTTCCATTATACAATGGGCTATGTCCTCCTTAGTGCTGAGAAAATTACAAATGTGAGGGTGCCAAGAGATCAATATGCAAGTTATCTAAAGGAAAGGGAGACACCAGAGGAATGGGAAAAAAAAAAGTCTTGTACCCTATGAATATAAAAGAAGGCAAACAAGAAAATACTAACAAGTACTAATTGATCTGCCTATTTCCCCATATATATATAAAATTTTTTATGCAAGTCATCTACCTACAAATTAATGCATCCTTGATTCAGGGTATTAGTAGGAAACAAGCAGAATTTTACATGTGGTAGTCAACAATGAGTATCATTTCCATTTTGCAGTTGACTAAAAGGTGTAGTGAATATAAGATTCTATTATGTTTATTTTTTGTTGATTATGAAAAAAACACATTTGAACAAGAGCAGTAAAATGTTGCCTTAAAGGGCATTTTTCCAACCGTGTGCTTGTAATCCCTAAATTAAAAAAAACAACAAAAACATTCAGGATTCCTTGAAGAACATAACAAAAATAATCATGTTTAATCGTCTTGTATGTACATCAGTTAAGGCATAAAACAGGAAAAATTATGCTGCCCAAAAGTATTCATGATGAGGAAGAATGATGGAATAGATCTAGTAAAGAGTCCAAGTTGAGGAAGAATAGTATATGGATACAAAGACTTCATGATATTCCTTTTAACGGAAGATTTTTGCTGATTGTGTCAAGCTGAGGAATACTGTAGAGCATTCTGGAAGCAATCTGTAACCAATTAAAAGAATTTACCCAGACCATCTCCACAAGAAAGACCAAATGGATAAGAAAAAGCATTTAGATGGGTGAGCTATAGTGTTGATCCATCAGTGCAGATAGTATAGAAGGAAACATTTCATGTAGAAATTTTATAAATTCCTTCATTCACAAATTCCTTTTACCTGTACAAATTCCTTGTACATGAAGAACAAACCTGGGATAAGAGTCTTTAGGACATAAAGCTCTCATTATTTTAATAACAGCTATCTTCTAGTGTTGCTATATGCTAATAAAAATAAGTAACACAATAGGTCAATATAAACTACAAAGAGAATATAGGATGGTCTTGTAGGGAGGGTGAGAGAAAACAGACAGAGAGCTATATTGGCATCTTTACAAAATGAAGAAAAATCAAAGAAGGCCTCCATCACATTAGGTGGACCCTCTGCATGGACTTAATGAAAGTACATGGATAAGAGTGGCATAGAATAGGCAGACATACATAGGATATGATTTAAAAACCAATGGAGTCATAGATCCCTTGGAGTATTCAAGTAAAATGGTGGGATTGGACCAGAAGATCTCCAAATTCCTTTCTAGCTCTAAATCTATGTTTAAATAATTACATTATTTCATAGTGTGGAACAAATAGATATTCTACTATTCCTCTCAATCTCCATATTTGATTTTTAAAATGTTATTTGTGATATATAATTAAATTTTATACATATATCAAACATAGACATAATATACACATACACACATATGACATATATAATACATATTTTCTATGTTATTACACGTAGATATACCTAGATATATTCTAGTATATATTACTTGGTATTTTAAAACCTTTCTCTTCCTTTTTTTTTATAAACAGGCAATTTTCTTTCCTTTTTTTTCTTTTCTTTCTTTCTTTCTTTTTTTGTTTTTGTTTTTTTGCAGGGCAGTGGGGGTTAAGTGACTTGCCCAGGGTCACACAGCTAGTAAGTGTCAAGTGTTTGAGGCCGGATTTGAACTCAGGTACTGCTGAATCCAGGGCCGGTGCTTTATCCACTGCGCCACCTAGCTGCCCCTTTTTTCTTTTATTTTTTAAAAAAATCCTTTGATGTGGACTTTGATTCCCAGACATGTTTTGAGATAATTATAATTAGTGATGTTTGTAGTAGAATTGGAAACTTGTCCTCATTCTTATCACAGGGACTATACAATTATTTTACATTATCTAATGAATTTTTCCCCTTAAATGGACAGTGATAATTGATGCTGCCTGAGTTTATTCTTTAAAGAACAATATCACTTGCCTTCTCTGTGACACATTTAAGTGTAAGAATTATTGATACTAATAATAAAAATACAGATTAAAAGACCAGATAAATTTCCAAAGTGAATATTTTGGACTTGCCTTACATTCTACCGGGGGTCAGGGGGCTGGTGGATTGTTTTCTTTGATTAATATCTATTATATCCTTTTCCCATAAGAACTGTGGCTTCTCCCCAAATCTACTTGAAATTGAATTTAATGTTGTCAGTATGGGCACTGGGGATATTATACTAGGATCACTAATACTTTCAGGGAGGAAAGAGGTTAGAAGCTTTGCATGCTGCTTTTGGAAACATGCTGATCCTTGCCCTGGAATGTTCATAGGCCATCCCTTAACATGCCAAATCAATTCACCCAACATTTGTGACACTATGTGTGGTAGGCACTAAAAATACAAAGACAAAGATGAAATCATTTTTGTCTTCAAGGAGCATATATTTTGCTGAGAGAATACACATATATGTGTGTTTGTGTGTGAATGTATGTATATATGTACGTATATGCGTATGTGCATCTGATTCCTAGAGTTATTAGTTCTCTCCTCCTCCTGCTGATATCATGTAGCATAATTTTGTATATACTTTTTATTTGGGATGCAGGGCCTGAGATATGTTTTGAAGAAAGCTTAGGATTGTTTCCAGTAGAAGCAAGGGACTGCATTCCAGATATGAGGAACCGCAAAGATGCAGGAGACAGAATGTCCTGTAAGAGACAACAACTAGCAGACTAGCTGGAGTGAGATAGAGTGTGAAAAATAGGATTAATATTAAATAATACTAGAAAAGCAGTTGGGAATCATAGTAGAAAGGGATAAACATGTCAGGCTGAAGCTTTTATATTTTATCCTAAAGTCAGTAGGAAAGGCTTGGAGATTTTTGAAGTAGAGACTGCCTACTTAGGCAAATTGGTTTGGGAACTGTATGGAGAATGGGTGGTAGAGGGGAAACTTTTGAAGGAGGAAAATGAGAAGGCTATTGTCATTCAGGTGAGAACCAATGAGGGCCTGAGCTAGAATAAGGATTGTGTGAGTAGTGATCAGAGAATGGGTGCTTGCCTTCCATTGAAACATCAGGTACACACGTGACAGGGGCATCATGTATTACATCTTCACTATGACCCTATTAAAGAGCAAAGTTTTAAATTCTTAGAAATGTAAAGATTTTAATATCAGTGTGTCTGTGACATTCAAATGTCAATCAAACTCAGTAGATACATAGTCAATAACTCTGCTTAATAAATATAAGCACTAGGCCACTTGGTGACGCAGTCAGCCAATAGGTATTTATGGAATGACTGTAGGAGCTTTGGCACTGGGATAAATATTTGGAGAAACAAAGTCAAAATGACACCTTACCAGTGAGGAGTTTGTAATATAGTAGTCACGTATAGTTCATGATTTGAACCAGGAGAAAAACCTGAATTTCTAAGTGTTATGGTAATCTAGACAAATCATCTTTTACTGAATGTTGTGCTAATGGACATGGATATTTTTGTTCATAATTCAAACTAAAGGGTCAAAAGGGGAAAACTTTATTTTAGGGTATTAATTTGTGATAAACCATCATTAACTCATAAAATGATGTTAACTGGCAAATACTGCATTGACTGGTTGTCTACTTCCCCTTTTTGTTTCTGTTTTTATTTTTAATATTTTTTAATAATACCGTTCAATTTAACAAGGAACTAGACTATTATGTGCTAGGTACTATGCTGTCTTGAGTAAAATCTAAATCAAAACCCAAAATATTACAGAATCTGACTAACAATAGACTTGATAGGAGCAAGATTACCAGAGCATCTAGGAAAAGTTATTCAGATATTTGTTTCAAGAGAATCATAGAATTTTAGAAATAGAAGGAACCCTCCAAATGATTTATTTGAATTTCCTTCTTTTAAAGATGGAGAGGGAGAATGGGAAGGGGAAGAGGGAGGGAGAGGAAGTTACTTGCTTGGGTTCACATAGCCAACAGAATTTTAGTCTCCTAACTCTTGATTCACAGTTCTTTTCTCTACACTTTTAGGAGCTAAAATATTATGATAAAAATACTCATTAAAAGAAAAACAACAGCAGGGGGCAGCTAGGTGGCACAGTGGATAAAGCACAAGTCCTGGATTCAGGAAGACCTGAGTTCAAATCTGACCTCAGATACTTGACACTTACTAGTGTGTGACCCCGGGCAAGTCACTTGACCCTCATTGCCCCACTAAAGGAAAACACACCAAAACCCAAAACCCAAAAAACAATTCAAGGGCAGCTGGGTGGTGCCTGTAGAATTCCAGGCCTGGAGTCAGTAAGATACATCTCCCTGAGTTCAAATATGGCCTCAGACTCTTACTAGCAGTGTTACCCTGTTTGTCTCAGTTTTCTCATCTGTAAAATGACCTGGAGAAGGAAATGGCAAATCATTCCAGTCTCTTGACCAAGAAAACCCCAAATGGGGTCACAAAGAATTGTACATGACTGAAAATGACTAAACAACATATGTTTACATCTTGTTGAACCACATTTACTTTATTGAATGTAAATGCAACAAAGTAATTTTTCATGCTAAAAACTTTGGTAAAATACGTATCACACATGTGATCACTGTAATGAAGGTATTTAGGAGTTTCACTATACAACCAGCAAACAAAAAGTGAAGAAATTCTTCAGTCTACTTGATGGAATTGTAGGGAATTAGCCATTGGATAAGAACACTGATGAACACAGGGCATCTTTTAGCAATTATGGGGCTAGAGGATTAACCATGACCCTAGTGACCTTCAAAAAGTGATAGTAAAGCTATTGAGGAAGAACTCAGCTCTTGAACTTCCTCTTGACATTTTCTCCATATACCTCAGAGAGTGCATCAAGCAGTTGACCAAGGGATTTCTTTCCCCATTCTCTCTCCAAAGACAATGACATCTCATAACTGAAGCTCATGGCAGCTTGCATTAGAGAGAATCAAGTTTTATTTGTTAAAAGAAAGAAACAGGGGGCGGCTAGGTGGCACAGTGGATAAAGCACCGGCCCTGAATTCAGGAGTTCCTGAGTTCAAATCCGGCCTCAGACACTTGACACTTAATAGCTGTGTGACCTTGGGCAAGTCACTTAACCCCCACTGCCCTGCAAAAACAAAAACAAAACAAAACAAAACAAAAACAAACAAGAAAAGAAACACATCCAGGTCCTGGAGTTGATATCGTACCCAAACAATTGCAGGTCTCAGAGCTGAGACTTCTACTGATTCTAGGGTAGCAATGCTACCTCCCCAACCCCAAACATTACATAACAGTACTTAGGCCAGGATTTTACCAGAGCCCAGTGATGGTGATGATAAAAAATCACAGCCAAGAATCAATTGGTCCAGTTTGTTCTAAAAACAACAACAACAAAAAAGCATAGCAGTACCTTAGGCCATCATTTCCATTATACGTGAAGCTGGACATGGTAAAAGATCACAGCCAAACATTAAACAATAGGACCACGGGTACCCCGTCAATTCATTAAACTAGTAAAATCACTATGCTGCAAAAGATCATCATAAAGACATCATGAGGGGCATCTAGATGGCATAGTGGATAGAGTACTGGCCCTGGATTCAGGAGGACCTGAGTTCAAATCCGGCCTTAGACACTTGACACTTACTAGCTGTGTGACGCTGGGCAAGTCACTTAACCCCAATTGCCTCACAAAAAAAAAAAAAAGACATCATGAAAAGATATTTGTGGACTCCACAACTCTGTGTATTTGGTTTAAAAATTTTTTTATTTTATTTAACATTTTTTTCCAATAATATGTAAAGATTTTTTTAAGTTCCAAATTTTTCTACCATACCTTCCCTCCCCCTCATGAGACCAGCAAGCAATCTAATATAGGTTATACATTACAATCACATTAAACATATTTCCACAGTAGTCATGTTGTAAAAGAAGAATCAGAGCAAAAAGAAAAAAAAAAGCAAGAAAGAATAAACAAGAACAATAACAAAAAAGCAACAACAGAAGTGAAAATAGTATGCTTTTTTTCTCTCTTTTTTTTCCTGCAGGGTAATAGGGGCCAAGTGACTTGCCCAGGGTCACACAGCCAGCAAAGTGTCAAGTGTCTGAGGCTATACCTAAACCCAGGTTACAATACAATATTCTCTTGTGTTCATTTAACTCTGTATCAATTCATGTAAATATTTTCAGGTTTTTCTGAAATCCATCTGCTTATCATTTCTTACAGCACAATAGTATTCCATTACATTCATATACCACAACTTGTTTAACCATTCTCCAATTAATGGGTATCCCCTCAATTTATAATTCTTTGCTACCACAAAAAGAGAAGCTATAAATATTTATGTACATGTGGCTCCTTTTCCCTTTTTTTATGATCTCTTTGGGATATTAATGAGTTAAAAGGTCTGCACAGTTTTAAATCTTTTGGGGCAATGTTCCAAATTGCTCTCCTGAATGGTTGGACCAGTTCAGAACTCCACCAATAGGGCATTAGTGTTCCAATTTTCCCCACATCTTCTCCAGAATTTATCATTTTCCCTTTTGGTCATATTAGTCAATTGGGTAGGTATGAGGTAGTACCTCAGAGAAGTTTTAATTTGCATTTCTCTAATCAGAGAACTTTTTTTCATGTGGCTGTAGATAGGTTTAATTTATTCATCCCCAAACTGCCTGTTCATATCCTTTGACCATTTCTCAATTGGGAAATTACTTGTGTTCTTATATATTTGATTCGGTTCTCTATATATTTTAGATATGAAGCCTTTATCAGAAACACTGTCTAGAAAAATTATTTCCCAGCTTTCTGCTTTCCTTCTAATCTTGCTTGCATTGATTTTCTTTGTACAAAAACTTTTAAATTTAATGTGGTCAAAATGATCCACTCTGCATTTTATAATGTTCTTTATCTCATCTTTGGTCATAAATTCTTCCCCACTCCATAGATATGACAAGTAAACTATTATTTCCTTTTCTAACTTGGCTGTTGTAATACCTTTATTTCTAGATTTTGTACCCTCTTTGACTTTGGTATATGGTATAAGATGTTGGTCTATGCCTAGTTTTTGCCATACTATTTTCAGTTTTCATAGCAGTTTTTTGTCAAATAATGAGTTCTTATCATGGAGGATAGAGTCTTTGGTTTATCAAACAGAAGATTGTTATATAATCTTCTGCTTGTTTTTGTGTGCCTATTGCATAGATAACTCTATGTATTTGTACAAAGAGTATGCTCTAGGGCAGAGCCAAGATGGCAGAGGAGAGGCTATGATCCATAAGCTCCAGATAAAACCCATCCACTCACTCTCAAATAATGTGGTAAAAAAATAACCAAAACAAAACAAAAACCAAAAAACAAAAACAAAACAGAGCAGCCTAATGTACATAAGAACAGAGTGAGACTATTTTTCATCAAAAGAGGGCAATTGCAATCATCTACTGATCAGGCTAAACAGCTGAGTGCACAATCTGGACCCAGCCAAGAACAGACAGTGCTTCCAGCACCCATCAGAGTCTTCAGTGCAAGCAGCTTCTGAGGCTCCGATCATGGACTGGTGAGGGGGTTCGGCAATAGGCTGGGGTGAAGTGGAGGCAGTCTCTGCTAGAGTTGGGGCAAAGCGCCCTGTTCTGAACCAGTGGGCTGAATGGAGTGGTGGTGACCCAGTGAGGAAGGGGCACGGGCACGCCAAGTTTCTGACCATAAAGAATCAGAGTTCAATCAGACTTCTGTTTCTGGGTCAAAGAAAAAGAGGCCATGGTTACTCACAGGCCGGGCACACTGAGAAGAAGCCCAATCACCCTCTGGGTCATGCTGTAGCTTGAACAGTGTGTCCTGGAAGCAGCACTACACTTTAAGAAGGAGTTAAAAGCCAAGAAATAGCCGGCCAAGATGAGTAAGCAGAGAAAACAGCAGACCGTCAAAAACTTCTTTAGGGGAAAGGTAGACCACAATACATCCTCAGAAGAAGAAGATAATAACAGGGTTAAAGCTCCAACATTCAAAGTTTCCGAGAAAAATATGAATTGGTCTCAAGCCATGGAAGCACTCAAAATGGAATTATAAGAGAAAGTAGGAGAGATAGAAGGAATATTTAGAGAGATGGAGGAAAGAATGGTAGGAGAAATGAGAGCAATGAAGGAAAGTCATGAGAAAACAGTCAACAGTTTGAAGAGTATGCTCTAGATTTATTGGGAAGATGTTTAGTTGCTACTGTTCTTAGTAGAACATTTCAATAAATGCCTTTATAGTGAGCTAATTTTGTGCTTTGACTGACAAGTGAGAAAGTAAACACACTAGTGTGGGCTCATAAGGTACAGAGTTTTGATCCACTGGTGTCATTCTTGAGAGGACCCAACCTATGAGTGCAAATTTAAGGGATTGCTCCAGCTATACTCCTTAAGAAATATAGTCTATACAATGGAATATCTAATTGGAAGGCATCATAGAAATTATCTAGTGCAACATTATTTTGTAAGTGGAGATGCTGTTTCCCAGATTGTTTGAAGTGTCTTCTCCAAGCCACAATAATAAGTAGCTATACTGACATATGAACTCATGTCTTTTGCCATCAAATCCCTTGCTCTTTTCACTATATCACTGAATGACAAATGTAATCTTAATAAATTACTATATCAATAATCTCTTTTACCCCATAGATTAGTACCCTAATATGAAGTTTTCCTTTTTGACCCTTTTCTTTCAGTTATACAGGAAAAAAAAAAACTTCCCCTCTGCTGTCACAAATTTCAGTGAAATATTAGCATAGCTTAGAATGAATATAATAGGAGGTAAGAATAACTATGCAAGTTAACAGTTGTTTGCTTCTTCAGGAATAGATGTATTTTGCCTATTCACCAATAAAGTTATTTTTCCTCCCAGAACTACACTGAATTTTTCTAGGAGAGCCAACACAAATCTTGGTTGCTGAATAGGAAAATTTGCATTTATTTTATATAGTATCTTAACATCTGTTTTGCTGCTGAGGCTAACACTCTTACTACAGTTATGGTGAGAGGTGTTAGTTTCTTTTGTGAATGGCATCCATTTTTTTTTTTAATGTATGAGGTATTTTATTTTTTCCTTTACATGTAAAGATAGTTCTCAACTTTTGTTTATACATGCTTTACAATGAATGGCATCCATTTTAATCTCAGATAATGAAATAATGTAGTATAGTAGTATATTTAGGCTTCTTATTTTCATTTCCTTTCATTTCAGCAAATGCTTATTATGCCATACATATTATTGCTAATGTCATAAGCAGAAAAAATAATTAACAAATTCATGAATTAAAATGCTGTTTGTACTTTCTCCTCTTTGTTTCTCTCTTTCCTCTCTCTCTCTCTTTCTTTCTTTCTTTCCTTATCTGGCAGGGCAATGAGGGTTAAGTGACTTGCCCAGGGTCACACAGCTAGTAAGTGTCATGTGTCTGAGGCCAGATTTGAATTCAGATCCTCCTGAATCCAGGGTCAGTGCTCTACCCACTTCACCATCTAGCTGCCCCCTGTACTTCCATTATTAAGGATAGTAATTTCTGGGGGGCAGCTAGATGGTGCAGTGGTTAAAGCGCTGGCCCTGGATTCAGGAGTACTTGAGTTCAAATCCGGCCTCAGACACTTGACACTTACTAGCTGTGTGACCCTGGGCAAGTCACTTAACCCCCATTGCCCGGCCAAAAAAGAAAAGAAAACAAACAAACAAACAAAAAAAAGGATAGTAATTTCTGGCTAAGAACTTCTGTCTTGATAACGATATGATAATGTTGAATGATGTTGAACCCTGATAAGATATTTGAGATGAGTTAAGTTAAAAACAAAACATTTACCTGCATGCACTAATGGCTTTAAATAGAATGGAATATCTTATCTTTTGTGCAATTGGGGTTAAGTGTCAAGTGTCTGAGACCAGATTTGAACTCAGGTCCTCCTGACTACAGGGTTGGTGCTTTATCCACTGTGCCACCTAGCTTCCCCCAGAAAATAGAATATCTTAATAAAACAAGTGATTAGTCTTAAAGTACTATAAATAAAATGGTGTTTAATAGGTCTGTAAATTATTCTTCCTTGCTTTAGCCATTGGTTGGTATTGTAACTTTAGCCCTATGTACCCTTTATACTATGTATCTTGCATGAACATTATATAAACTTATGATAAAATTCCTTCATATATCAACCACTTATTACATGTAGAATATGTGCAATACACTGTGCTGGGAAATACAGAGATAAATAAGATGTATGTTTGTTTTTCCCAAGTACTGCATACTTTCTATTTTCTTTTTCTTTTTCTTTCTTTCTTTTTTTTTCTTTTTTTCTTTTTTTGTGGGGCAATGAGGGTTAAGTGACTTGCCCAGCGTCACACAGCTAGTAAGTGTCAAGTGTCTGAAACTGGATTTGAAATCAGGTCCTCCTGAATCCAGGGCTGATGCTTTATCCACTGCATCACCTAGCTTCCCCCTATACTTTCTATTTTCAAGGCAGATAAATGATGCTGTGGATAGAGGTCTGGGCCTAGAGTCAGGAAGACCTGACTTCAAATCCAGCCTCAGACACTCCCTTGGGCAAGTCACTTAACCTTTGTCTACCTCTGTTTCCTCAACTGTTAGATGGAAATAATAATGATACCTTCCTTTTAGGGCTGTTGTGATGATTAAGTGAGATAAATTTTGCACAGTGCCTGATGCATAAAAGGTATTGTATAATATTAGATATTATTGTTGTTGTTACTGTTGTTTTAACTATTGCTTCCTGACTCTTCCTAACAACTTTCTTTGCTTTAAACCCAAAAAAGGAATATCATTTGTTCTTGCCGTTAAAACCAACAATTATGGTTATCTTGTTGTTTTGTCTTGACACAAATAAAGGCAGACAACTTTCTGCTTTATTGCACACAGAATGCTTGTTTGAGTTTGACTTATAAACCACTTTTACCAGATTATGCCCTTGCATATTAATGTCCTTCAAAGATACAGCTCTCCCTCTGAACCAGCATGATTCATCTCCTGATTTTCAGTCTTTCATCAGCTTGCCCCTGACTACTTCCTTGTCTCCTCATCTTTCAGCTTTCTCTCACATTTGTAGTGCCTTTCTTACCCCCAGCTCACAGAGATTAGTTGTTTCTATCGTTCCTAGAATTCTCAATAGGACCACTCTGCTGTAAAGCCTTTCTTGACTAAGAATTAAACCAGTGATTTATTCCTAACTCTACTCAGAATCTCAGAATTGGAAAGGACAATCAGAATACTATAGACAACTCATACTTGACTAAGAATTCCCTCTGTGATCTTCTCAAAAATTGTAACTTTAGAAATGACTTGAAAAGTTGTAGTCGGAGTCTGTTACTTCTTCAAGGAGTGTCATATTACTTTTAGAAAGTGGAATGTAAGTTCCTTGAAGGCAAGATAATTCCAATGTTGTCTTTGAATCCACAGTGCCTAGCATATTGTAGCCACATAGTTGAATTTCTTTGTTGAACTGGATCCAGTTAATAGTTTGAATTATTAGAATAAATTTTCCTTATATTCAAGTGAAATCTGCATGTGTTCCGCTAATTCCTCATCTATTTAACAACTTTTTCAACCTACTAACAAACACCATTATGTCCTGTAGAAAACCTCTTGTTTTCCAGGCCTGAAAACTCCCAGTTTCTTCAAGTAATTCTGCCATGGCATAGACTCCAAGCCTCTTAACATTTTAGTCACCTTTCTCTTGACGCTTTTTAGCTTGTAAGTGTCCTTTCTAAAATGTGGTTCTACCTAGCAACTTAATACAACACTGAATGGATCACTATAGAGCTATCATCTTATTTTCTGGACCCTGTGTCTTAATTCACAGAATATGATGGGCTTAGCTGCTTTGTCTGTCTATGTTTGCTTTTAATTCAACTTCAGCGTGCAGTCCACTCAAGCCCCCAGACCTTTTTTTTTTTTTAACCAGCAATTGCCATTGGACCATACCTTTACTTTGATTTTTTTTAGTCTAACTGTGAACTTTACACTTATTTATATTCATTTTATTTTATTAGATTTATCGCATCATTCAAAACTGGTGAGTTAGTTTGAAAAATTCTGAGTTACTTTTTATTATCTCCTTTCTCTCATAGTACTTTCCAAAGTCAATGTTACTTAAGTTAGAGTCCTGATTTACAAAGGTGTCGATTATGTTTTCAGCTTAATTTAAGCTAATTATAGACAAATATAAACACTGAATTTCATATCTTAGGCAAATTATTGCTTATCCTAGGTTAGTTCTGAAAACTCTTGCCCCTGTGGGTTATTGTTCAGTGGAGGCAATGTTCTCATTGTTACTACTTGTGATATGACATCTCAAAATTAATACCCCAATTACCATGGAGAGTAGAGTATTTCTGGATTAAAATGTAGGAATTGATTTTAGTTGTGCTGACAGCAGCTGCCTATTTTAGACAACATGTCTGTGCCTTTCATATCTGTCTAAAAACAAAGTCAAAGACTTTGTGGTTGTTAGTTTGAGCATAGTCATGTGCTTCCATGGGTTTTGCTTCCTACCCATTTCTTTCTTCAGCCTCCCCTGAAATCTGATTTTTGCTTGTAAACATTGGCTTAAAATAGGACTCTGCTGGAGCCAACCCCTGTCAGTAACTGAGAGACCATTGTTAAATTGGGAGTATTTATTAAATTGTTCAAATTGAGTACTTACTACTTTTGGACATTGGCCATGTTATAAACCAGCATTAGATTTTGTCGTCTTACTAATTGTCTAGACTTAAGAAAGTGTTAGAGAAAATTTTAATAATGTCGATTGAACTTAAAAGTGTGTTGTGTGTATTTTCCCCCTGGAGACTAGTTGTTAACATTACCAGTATATCCCTGGTTAAATTAATTTCATTGCAGTTCTACCAAGCAAAATTGCTATACCACCCTAATGTCTAATAAATAGCTAAATCACTTTTGTTATTCCTCATTCCTATTCACTTCTTTAGAGTATAAAAGGGAACATAGCATAAATGTAGAAACACATTGTGAAGTAATGAATTAAGAGTCGAACTCAGTGTTAGGAAAACCTGAGTTCAAGTCCTGTCTTTGACATAGACTGGCTGTGTGGTCTTGGGAAAATCATTTAACCTCTCAGTGCCCCCCAGGGAATTTTCTGACTATAAGTTGTAGAGAAGGCAATTACATACCTTTGTAGAAGATATTTCTTACCATCAGCTGCCACTGATGAGATCATAGATATTCTCTACCACCCCTGACCCTTCTAAAAACATAAAGAAAACAGTGGTGGGTTTAAAGTCAAGAAGAAATCTTCAAGTATGACATCTAGCACTTACTTATATGGCCATAGTGAAGTCTCTTCACCTTTCTAGTTTCCAAGATATCCAAGATTTAAAAGCACTTGAAGTAGAAAAGGACATAGAAAAATACATGCACACAAACTGGACCCAGTACCTTTTTATCAATGTCATAACTAATAGACCAGAATCTGGCCGAGATAATCTTATCTCTAGCATTATTTCTCTCTATTGATTAAAATGAAAATTCTGTTCTAATGAAGTCAAGTTTCTCACTTTCTTTTTGCTCCTGTTATTCCCTTCTTTCTGCCTAGCCAAATTGGACCCATTCTTAAAGATCCAGTTCTTCAACAAAGCTTTTTAAATTTTCTCTAGTCTCTACTGATCTCTTAGTTTTCTGAATTCCTGTTGCATGAAGTCAGGGCCACATGGGTTATCTTAAAACTTCATTATTCACTAATTGCTTCATAAGTGCTAGTTTGGCTTCCCAAACTAGACTACAAATTCCTTGACAGCAGGGATAGTGTCTTGTAATGCTCTTGCATTCCTCATAATCTTGAGCATGGTGTTCCTTACACAGTAAGTACTAAATGAATACTTATTAATGGATCTTAGAAAATTACAATGAATAGTTAAAAGGATCTATATTCTGTCGTGTACATTTTTCCCTATTTGTCACAATTTCCTACTACTCATCGCCAATCTAACTTGAAGGCTTAGTGTGCAGGGGGAAAAGGGGAACAATAGGATAGGACTGGTGGTTTCTTCTTATCTATATTGATGCTATAAAAATCTTTCAATCAATCAATGAACAAGCATTTATTAAATATCTATTGTATTGCCAACCACCATGTTAGAGACTGAGAATACATAATAAAATGAAAGAATCCTTGCCCACATTTTATTGAGGGAAACAATATGTACATACATAACTGCATAAAATACTATAAAATAAATATTTTAAAACTATAAAAAAATTTATATAAATAAAAAGATAAATGGGAAGGAGGAAGTATGAGAAGCTGGGATAATCAACAAAGCCTCATGGGCTATATATAAAAGGAGATAATTGGGCTGAGCTTTGAGGATAACTATAGTGGCCAGAAGAGATTGCATTTGTATCATGAGGGACAGCCTATAGGAAAGACTGGAGGCAGGAAATGTACCATCATGTATGTCTGACTGATAGAGTGAATGAAGGCAAACAATAAAACTCAGAATGTACCTTTGAGCCAAGTTATGAAGGGCTATAAGTACTAAACAAAGGAATTTGTGTTTTGTCCCGGAGAAAATGGGGAAGCACTAGACTTAGAGGAGAGTGATATTGTCAGGAAATCACTTTTATTCTTACACTCTATTGAAATTCATTCGTATTACATACCTAGGGTTCCTATGAGTATAAGTTTAAGATAATAGCTTTTGTTGGGGGTGTCTCTAATGTCAGCACTCGTATTAGGATTGATGTTGGGATGAAATGAGATACTCATAAGTTATCAAACAGTTAACAAAAGGAGGTTTACATTGTCCTAATACAGCAAGGATAACAAAGTAACAAAGACACAGTTTTAACTTCTCTGGATGCTTCCTACCCTATCTCCATTTGGAGTTAAGGTGTCAGGTCTTCATGTGGTCTTACCCACTAAGTCTGAGGGAGCCTAATGCCCTATGGCTGGGACTTCTTTAGCTCCTAGGTTACCAGGAAGGTGTGTCAGGGAATCTGGGGCCAGTTAGGTCCTAGGAACAGCTTTGTCTCCTTTTAGGGAAAGCTAATCCCTATCTAGGGGTGTGATGTAAGAGAAAGGAGGAAGCTGGATCTACGCCATGTTTTGATTAAAAGAAAAGAAGCTGAGTCAGGGAAACAGGAGCCAATCAGACCCTGAGAATGCTTTGTGCAGGAGAGAATACAGAAAGGTGGTCCTAACTGATGTTGTGGGGAGATGCTGGTAGATATTTTTCTTATCACACTTTGCTTATGAGCTCTTTATACCCTTAATATGAAGTAAAGTCACTGAGCTCAAACCCCTATTTAGAGTTAAAAATATCCAGCATCATAAAATTGTAGAGCCATGAGGGACTTTGGACATCATCTTGACCAATGTCACTTTAACAAAGAATGAAGTTGAGACCTGGAGAGATGAAGATACTTGTTCAAAGTCTCAAGTTAGCTTATTGTCAGAGCCAGGTTCAGAACTCAGATCTTGCTCCCATTGATTTTGTGTTCTTTTTCTCTACACAAAATGCTACCCTAGCAACCTAGGCTGAAGGTTGCAAATGGGTATGGATTAGAATAGGCTTGGAAAAATTTGGCCAATCAGAACCTTCAATAGAGAAAACTAAACTAATATACTGTACCTTACAGCAAGAACCCATTCTACTTTACTGTATTTCTATCATTTTTGTTCCAAATTTTGTTTTAATTTGATTAGTTGGAATATAAAACTTCACACAGGTTGTTTTATTCTTGTATTTGATCTTGCTGCCAAAGAAGAAAAAACTATGCCCTACCACCACAAATCTTTAATTGACACTGTCTGAGCAAAATTCTAGGCTGGATAGGTCATGATTAGAAGCAATGTACCATTTATTGTTTTTTTCTTTGGTGGGCAATGAGGGTTAAATGACTTGCCCACAGCTAGTGTCAAGTGTCTGAGGTCATATTTTAACTCAGGTCCTCCTGAATCCCAGGGCTGGTGCTTTATCCACTGTGCCACCTAGCTGCCCTGGAAGTTGTATTTACTTTTTTTTCTTCTTTTTGCAATGTACCATTAAAAATATTATTTTAACCAGAGGTTCTTAACATGGGATCCATAAAGTTATATTTTTTAAAAATTAAAACTTAATTTCTTTGTTGTCATTTTAATTTTATTTTTTATTCTGAAATTAAATACAAAACAGAGAATTTCCAATATACATAAGCAGAACATAAATCGAATTGTATATGAAACTATGACACTCCATTTCACACTGTTTACTTTTACAAGCAGAAGTAATACATGTGCACATGTACAAACATATACATATACACACATATACATATATACATACTGTGTTTGAATGCTACTTCTTACTTTCAAAACTGTCCTATATATACATATTTCCTTCTCTTCTGTGTATTAAAAAAAAAAACGTAACAATACAATCCCCTTGCCCTTAACTGACAGTAAGAAGGGGAGAAGGAACTTGTTTACAAACAGGCGTAGTCCAGAAAAATAAATTGGTTTCTTTAGTATTTTATGTATGTAATGTCATGCACTTAAAAGCATTCTGAGGGGTCCATAGGCTTGGTGAGACTGGAACAGAGGGTTACATGACAGAAACAAGGTTAAGAACCCCTGCTATGAATGCTGGAATCCATTGTTCTTTTTAGATTTCTACCCTCTTCCCATTACATTTACCTCCTGTGGGGGCAGCTAGGTGGTGCAGTGGATAAGGGATTCAGGAGGACCTGAGTTCAAAGTCCGGCCTCAGACTCTTGACACTTACTAGCTGTGTGACTCTGAGCAAGTACACTTAAACCTTCATTGCCCTGCAAAAATAAAAAAATTTTAAAAAATCTGTAAAAAAGAAATTACCTCCTGCATCACAAGCATTCTACCATTCTGTGATTAAAAACACATGAAGTAGAAAGAAACACACACACACACACACACACAAACACACACAAACTGGACCCTGTACCTTTTCATCAATGTCATAACTAATCAGCAAAAAGTAACTTTCTAAAGCTCATCTGTCAATGAAACCAAGCCCACAAAAATGATCTTCTTGGTCCCTGGTTGACTATTTAAAAGAAAGTATCACTTTAGTTCATGTAATAAGCTAGAGGTATGAAATAGGAAGTTCAATTTCAGGTTTTCAAGTTGTCTCTCTTCTGGATTTTACATTAACATCATACAGCCTGAACATGAGTCAAGTTTGCACCTTGCCTCTAGAGTTTTCTTATTCCCTCACCAAGTTATGAAAAATATGAACCAATCAGCCCCCTCAATATTCACTTCAACATAATTTAATGCATTTGATTAAAAATAGATTAAGTCTCTGGGTGGGTCCAGAAAAGCGGTCCTTGTTTCTCCTTGGGAACATGACAAAGTTTAGCTAAAGTCAGCCCCATCCAGTCCAACATGGCATTTATTAAATCCCTACTCTGTGCAAGCAATTGGGCTTTTCTTGCCCTCTACTCCAATAATATGAATGTAAAGCTCTCCAAGGAAGAAATAGAATATTCCCCTCATTCTAAGATTTTTCTTCCACTCTACTCTTCTTCCACCCTCACCCATTAATTAGGCAATCTAATTGTTCAAGAGACAATTAAGTCTTAAAAAGCAGAGCTGCAGGGCAGTTAGGTGGTGCAGTGGATAGAGCATCAGCGCTGGGGGTCAGGAGAACCTGAGTTCAGGTCCGGCCTCAGTCACTTAACACTTACTAGCTGTATGACCCTGGGCAAGTCACTTAACCCAATTGCCTCACTTTAAAAAAAAAAAAAAGAGCAGAGCTGCAAGTAAGGAAAAGGTGATCAATCCTTTGTCACAAGGTACCAAAATTTAGAAACACTGATTTTTAAAACTCTTTTAGTGTTGTAGAAAACAATTAAGCAACAACTAGTTAAAAGAATAATTAGCTAAATAGGAAGATTACAATTGCATTTCTGTCCCTACTCTTCTTGACATAGTCCCAGGTTAAACTCCTCCCTAGCGTACCCCATTTCCCTACCCCTTACAACTGAAGGCCTAAATAGCTACTTTTAACTTTACTTAACAAGAGAGTGACCTTTGATATAAAAATCCCAAGTGACCTGATTCTTATGACATTGGCATTCACTACACAAAACCCCCAGCACTTCCTCACTCTGAGCTTTTCTTTACAATTTATTCTTGTCACACTGGAACCCTGACTTTGCAATAATCCTCCTTGTGGGGCTTAATGGTATGCCCACCAATCTCATTCTCCAAAAAGAGATAGGAAAAAGAAGTGACATCACACTTTACATCTACAAGGGGTTACTTGTAAGAGTTCACACCTTTCTGTGTTTTCTGCTATTGGCAGGTGATTAATGGAGACGGCAGTTTGCAGAAGTACTGCTTCAGTTCATAAATAGGCATAGAAACACAACTTTATGACAAGTGAGGAAAATATATGATTATTCTTCTCTGGTAATACTCTTTCTTATATATATAAAACAGAAGGCATTCTTCAATTCTATTTGCACATAATAATGCATGAAATTACAGCTTTGTGATGCTTATGTATTGGAAGGACTTAGATTAATATGGTAAGCCAAAGAACACAGTCCATATTTTCTTCAAAACTACTGGAATTATGTTTATTGATACCTTGCAACCTGTCAAAGGCTGTTGAAAGGAAATGCAATACAATGTGGGTTTAGGGTTGGAGACATTCAATTTAGTTCAATTCAGCAAATATTACTGAGTTTATACTGCATACACGACACTGTGGTAGGTGTTAGAAGGGGCCCAGGATGGATAAAGACACAGTCTATAGGATTGTAATAGAATTTACTATTAGTAGGGGAGAGATCAAAGTATTTCAATAACCAGGATTCAAGGTAAGATTAAAAAAAAGAAAAAGACAGATCTAAAAGTTTACCTAGTTCAAAGAAGGGAGAAATTCCCTACAGGTTCAACAGTGCTATTCAGGAAAAGCTTAATGAAGGAAGTAGAATTTAGGATTGGTCTAAAGAAAGTGGGCAGGATTCACAGGTAGAGGATTGGTGGTCAGGAAGGCATTTTAGATGCACTTGGGAAGTGGGGAGTATTCCAAGTGGGCTAGAAGATATATGGGAGAAAGCAGGTAGACCTTGTTCTATCTATTCTTGGGTCCCTTTCAAAACCTCTTACAGTAACTATATTTGAGGAGCAGGGAGCAGTCCTAGTGGGCTAGAGAATATATCTGAGGAAGCAGTAGGAGATCAAGTTTGGAAGTGAGGTAATATGGAATGCAAAGAGCACTTAGTAAATACTTCCTATATGCCAGGCATTGAGCTAAGTGCTAAGGATGCAAATACAATGGGGGGGGGCAGAAAGTCCCCTCCTTCAAGGAGGAAGATAACACATATCTTTCATAGGTTGGCTAAAGCTGAAAAAGAGGAGGAGAGGAAGGAAATTAGCTAACACTATGATAGAGAAGGGTCAGCGAGGTGGTGCAGTGGATAAAGTGCTAGGCCTGGAGTCAGGAAGACTCCTCTCCATGAGTTCAAATGTGGCCTCAGACACTCACTAGCTGTGTGACTCTAGGCAAGTCACTTAACTCTGTGTGCCTCAGTTTCCTCATCTGTAAAATGAGCTGGAGAAGGAAATGGTAAACCACTCCGGTATCTTTACCAAGAAAACTCCTCCTAGAATAGTGGGCTATTCATGAAAAGCTTAATGAAGGAAATAGAATTTAAGACTGGGGTCACAAGAAGTTGGACATAACTGAAAAAATAATTAAACAACAACAAATGATAGAGAAGTCTGGAGAACTGTGCCCCAGTAGGAAATGAAGACAAATCCGGCTAGATGCTCCTCTAAAATGGAGGTTCTGGGAGGGGCCATTCAATTAGAGAGAGGTCCGGGGGTAAAGTGTATTTTGGAGGTAAAAATTTCAGGGCTTGAAGTAGTTTTGCAGGATGACAAATTTACTCTGCCATGAGGAAGACTAGAAGTAGGCAACCTTGTCTCAGAGGAAGACAACAGCCCTGCTCAATAATTTTCCAGAACTCAGCAGTAAAGTGTCAAAGGCTCTTTTATTTCTTTCTCATGAGAAAAGGCACCATGAGCAGTGATTCAGTGTACAGCAGGTGAGTGAAAGGAATGGGAGCATGCAGTCTCTTTTTATCCTGTTCCCCTAAGGCATGTTAAGTCCCTCCCTTGTTCACCACTGGCAGGTTACTAGAGAGTTACAATCTTGTCCTAAAATCTAGCTAATCAAAAGGTGCATTTAGAAGGCCTACTTACATAATTATTCAATGTCTTTTTTTTGCATGTGTGGGGAATGGGCAATGAGGGTTAAGTGACTTGCCCAAGGTGACACAGCTAGTAACTGTCAAGTGTCTGAGGCTGGATTTGAACTCAGGGCTGGTGCTTTGTCCACTGTACTACCTAGCTGCCCCCTATTCGAAGTCTTTATATCCAATCAATTTAGAGTATTTCTCAATCGATTGGTTTTGCATATCCTCCTTCTATCTAAGTCCTCCTCCATTAGAATTGTCACGTGTTACTATGTCCTGACGTTATCTGGGGGAAGTTATACTTTATTAAAGTTTGAGTCTCTAAACTTAAACCTCTTCCTTTTTGAGAGGAGTCCAGAGATTATTCTCACATGGTTGAACTTGAAGCACTGGCTGATGAGTTTGCCATTAAATTGTTATACCACGGACATACCCTAAAGTCTTTTGAACAAGGCAACGACATAGTCAGATCTGTATTTTAGGAAGATTATTCTGGCATTGGTGCATAGGATTGATGGGAAGGATAAGAGATTGGAGGTATGGAGGTAGGGAGACCAGTTGGAAGGTTAAATTTGGTGTTCAGGTAGGAGATAATGATATACTGAAATAGGATGGAGTACAAAAGAGGTTAGAAAAAGACTATACATATAAAGAATGGGGAAAGGGGAATTGATGAATTCTCATGGATTCATTCATCATCTATCTCTGCCTAGAATTCCCATCTCTCTATAGTCAGCCTTAGTATTCCTTCTGATCTCCAATTAAGTTCTTCCAATTGACATTTTTTTTTCTTTTTCTTTCTTTCTTCTTTTTTTTTTTTTTTTTTTTTTTTTTAGTGAGGCAAATGGGGTTAAGTGACTTGCCCAGGGTCTCACAGCTAGTTAAGTGTTAAGTGTCTGAGGCCGGATTTGAACTCAGGTCCTCCTGACTCCAGGGCCGGTGCTCTATCCACTGCGCCACCTAGCTGCCCAGGACATTTAGTTTTAAATGTCAATGGGGGGGGGGCGCAGCTAGGTGGCGCAGTGGATAGAGCACCGGCCCTGGAGTCAGGAGGACCTGAGTTCAAATCCGGCCTCAGACACTTAACACTTAACTAGCTGTGTGACCCTGGGCAAGTCACTTAACCCCATTTGCCTCACTAAAAAAAACAAACAAACAAACAAACAAAAAACACCCTAAATGTCCTTATGCATCTTATACTTAGCATACCCAAAATAGAACTTAATGTATTTCCTATCAAATACTTTCCACTTCTGAACCTTCCTGTTACTATGGCGGGCACTGGTATCCTTCCAGTCTCCTAAGTTCACAACACAAAGTTCTCTTTGACTTTCCACTCTTACTCCACATATCAATCAATCAACAAGTATTTCGTCAGTGCTTACCATGTACCAGACAATGCACTAGGCACAAAAGAATCAAAGGATTTCTACTGGTAATAAGTTTCCAGTCTAATGGGGGAAACAAGATATATATATATATGGGTGTGTTGGTGTGTGTATGTATATTATATGTATATGTAATATACATACAGATAATTATGAAGTCAATAAATACAATCATATACAAAGTAGTGAAATATGAGGTAGTTTGTAAGGGTGGGCATCAGTTGAGAAGTAGAGAGGAATTGTTTTGGGACATGGGTGAGAGAATGATGTCATGTTAACAGAAACAGGGAAGCCAGAAATAGTGGCTATTTTGTTTCTGTCATTGATTTTAGAGAAATGATGAACTTGTTTTTGATCACATTTAGTGTGAGCTCCTGGGAAGACATCTAGGTGGAATTATTTAGCAAACAGCGGGGAAATAAGAGTCTCTAGAGGTAGGACTAAGTTTAAAATGGTGATATTTTTGGAAACCATTTCCTTAGTGGTGATGATTCAAATTCAATTAGTATTCATTGGTTCTGTGGGAAAGAATAAAGTTGCTATGGAATAAAGTGTAAAAAGAAGTCCAAGGATAGAATCTTGGGAAAATCTGGTGAAAGAAGAAGAAAACACAAAACATAAAAACAGACAAGGGGAGATCAAAGAGATAGAATAATGCTATGTCATTGTGAGTGAAGAAGTTGGGTGTTCAAAGAGAGAGTATTTAATAGCATCAATGTTACAGAGAGATTTAGGAGAATGAAAACTGGGAAAAAGCCTTTAAATGTTCAGTTTTCCAATAAATATTTTTATAACACTTACTAGGTGTCAGGCAGTCTGCTAGGTTCTGGAGATGCAAAGATGAAAAGAAAATATTCCCTGCTGTCAAGGAGCTTACATTCAATAGGGTTGGGCAGGGAGAGACTATTAGTGACCTTTGAATGAACAATTTCAGTACAGTGATACAGATATAAGCCAGTTTAAAAATGGCTCAGTATGTGGTTAAAGAGGAAAGAAAGTCAGTGAAACTATTTTGTTTAAAGGAATTTGAACATTTTTTTCAAGAAATATGAATGGAGAGAGAAAAGCTGGTAGCTCAAGGAAATAGTAGGGCTGAAGGAAGGATAGATAGAGCCTGTGGGAGATCTGAGTCAGCTGATAGGCAAATAAGAAAGGAAACATTCTAGAGGAAGAGATCATAGATATAAAAGAAATGGGGGGGAGGCAGCTAGGTAGTGCATTGGATAGAACAGCAGTCCTGGAATCAGGAGTACCTGAGTTCAAATCCGGCCTCAGACACTTGACACTTACTAGCTGTGTGACCCTGGGCAAGTCACTTAACCCCAATTGCCTCGCCAAAAAAAAAAAAAAAAGAAAGAAAAAGAAAAAGAGAAATAGGGACCAGCAGCTGAACTCTTTTCCTTCCATGCTTCAGTCATAGATTCCCTAGTTTCTTTTCCAGCCTAGCTCAGCAGCTGTCTCCTCCAGGAAGCCCTTCCTTCCAGTTCTTCACGTTCTCCACCCCCCCGATATGACTTTGTATTTACATGATGTATTTTTTGTATAAAATTATTTGTGTACATGTTGCTTACCACTAACAGAATGTAAGCTTTTGGAAGCTATGAACTGCTTTGGTTTTGTCTTTGTATACTCCATTCCACAACACAGTGCCCGACTAACGGTAGGTGCTCAAGAAATGCTTGTTGAACGGTCAAGCAAAGTCCTGGAAGAGACAAGAGGGATACAAAAGAGAGGTAGACTATCCTTGGCAAACAGGAAGGGCACTTCCTCTTCCCAGACAGGAACACAGGTGGGGTAAATAAACAGACGCTTTAAGGTAGAAGTGAGGAAATCTGAGAGCAATCATGTCACCTAGTCTCCATCTTTTCAATAAAGCAAGGAATAAGTTCTTATGCTGAGAATAGAGGTGATGTGGAGGGACCAGAGGAGTGGAAGGTTTTTTATGCTTCTTACACAGGGGCTGGTTTATGTATATATGGGGTTGATTATGAAGGCTTTTGCAATAACATAACCAACCCTATGGGGCTTGAGGGTGGGGCATCAATGAAGAATTGGTTTACTTGGAAGGAAACATTTCTCTGGCCTCTTTGAGTTGTGCTTTACATATTTCCGTAGGGAAATGGTTCCCTGTGTCCTATTTCATAAACAATTAAATATTCCATGCCTCCACTGAGGTAGTAGAGGAAAAGAAGCTTCTTGTATTCGTTATGCCTCTGATTGTCCCTCTAATAAACTAAATGTAATTAAAAATAGAGCAGGGTCATTGCATTTTAACAGCTTGGAGCCTTCCCCGTGGAAGCGTCAGCAAACAGTGAGAGAATATGAAGATTCAGCTCCCTAGCACCTGCCAGGCAGTCTTTGTCAAGATTAACAGCATCACACCAGGTTATTAGAGGGAACATAAATACTTTTGAGGCTCTGTGGGTAGTTATGGTATCACATTTTATTATCTTCTCCTGAAATGAAATTACTTATTGTAATTGCTTGTCAGTCACAAGCCAACAAACCCGACAGAAGAAAATCCAAGGTATTGGGGGAAGGAACAATGTTGGGGAGACAAAGAGATATGAGATGAATAAAGTTTTAAGAGTCAAATTCTGACTCACTCTGCATGGTCTGACAAAGCTAATTAGGTCCAAAACTAATAAAATAAAATATCTTCATCCTTTCATCATTCCTTGAACACACCCTTCTCTATAACCTCATAAGAGAGTGAGTGAGGGAGGGAAGTAGAGAGACCGAATTATGTATAACAGCAACAGTAGTAGTAGCACTAGTAGTAGTAGTAGTAGTAGCAGCAGCAGCAGTAGTAGTAGCAGCAGCAACAGCAGCAGCAACAGTAGTAGTAGTAGTAGCAGCAGCAGCAGTAGTAGTAGTAGTAGTAGTAGTAGTAGTAGTAGTGGTAGTAGTAGTAGTAATAGTAGTAGTGGTAGTAATGGTAGTAGTGGTAGTAGTGGTAGTAGTGGTAGTAGTAGTAGTAGTAGTAGTAGTAGTAGTGGTGGTGGTAGTGGTAGTAGTGGTAGTAGTGGTAGTAGTAGTAGTAGTAATGGTAGTAGTGGTAGTAGTGGTAGTAGTGGTAGTAGTAATGGTAGTAAAGGTAGTAGTGGTAGTAGTGGTAGTAGTAGTAGTAGTAGTGGTAGTAGTGGTAGTAGTAGTAGTAGTTGTTGTTGTTGTTAATGTTGTTAACATTTACATAGCATTTTAGGGCTTACAAAGCATTATAGACATAACAGATGTGTCCTATCAGCCAAAGGGACTCAGCAAAGTTCTTTGATATAGTCTAAATTATGTGTCACAGATCCTATTATAATCCAGTGTCTAACAAAATAAAGCAAAATGGGCTATAAGTCACTGAGCTGTAAACAATTTGAGAGACATAATGAACTTATTAGCTTTCTTTTCTTATTTTTCTTTTTGGCTTTACAATCCCACTTTTTAAACAAAACCTGAGTATTAGAGAAATAATTTGGTATGTACACAGTCTCATTTTGGGAAAAAGGGATAATGGCTATACTAGAAGAAGAAAGGAATAAAACCCCCCAAATACTCACAAATAATACAACAATTCCTAATGTTCTCTAACCCTGATGTATCCAGAGTGACTCAGTAATGTCATATTTTAAAATCTATTTTCAGTCTGAAAGAATGGCTAATGTTTTAAAATTAAAGTTTTCAGGCTCTCAACCTCCACTAGACCAGAAGGAATATGATGCCTGCAGTGCTGACTCTAGGTCTTAACAGTGCCCAGAGGCTCATTCCAGTCATTACTACCCAAATCGGTGCTGCCAGGTACACCTGTATCCTAGACCTTCCAGAGGGAAATGGTTTATTACAGTCCAGTTAGTTAACAGAACTGCTTCTGGGAATGTGCTCAAAACACAGAATTTCTGGCAGAAAAACCTGCCACAGATATAATTCAGAGGAAACGGCTCATCCGGGAGTGTTTGTTGGGACACTTGGGGCCATTCCTAGGCACTTTGTGAGCCAGTCATGAAAAAATATTTCTTAGCTTTAGCTCCTCTGCTTTTACTAAGCCCTTTACTTGGGGATCTAACAACAACAACAATGACAACAACATAACAACAACAACCACCACCACTCTTTCTCTTGTTTATAATTATCTGCATCAGTTTGGGGTCTTTAAATTTCCATCCTTTTTGTTATAACAGTATTTGAATCAGTTTCTCCTCTGAGGGATAAGGAACTTTACATGCAAGCAATCAGTCCCATTATACCCTGGGGACTCTGCCTCTGACATTTCTAACAGCTCTAGACAGGAACAGAAGGCTTAATGTACAGAGCATCTACAGAGCAAGCTACAAAGAAGCCAGATTTTCCAAAGTGAATTACATAGTATTTTAGATAAATCTCCAAAGCTGTCTTCTTTAGGTATTTGTGTTTCAAATACAGTGTTTTCTACTGAGGAGATATCTTAAATTCAATGGCTTTTATTACCCATGTTCTCTATGAAAATCTTTTCCATCCCTTCTTCCACCCCCCTCCCCGCCAAGTATGGCAGGACTCAACATTTTATAATGTTACTGCTGCTTTCCCCTTATGCTATCATAGTTACATGATATTAACTTTCAGAAGCTGCCAGACAGGGTTGAGTGTGTTAGTGATTCTGAATTCCCAGATTCTCTCACTTCTTTTTCATGAACAATGCCATAGCTGGCTATACCTCATTGAAACTTGGCCCTCCTATTTGTCCTTAGCGATCATCTGTATCAGCAATTCTTCATTGGAAGGGGACTTTGCAAACATTGTATTTTCCCCCTCCCTGAAAAAAAAATTGTCCAGTTTTCTTTCTTACTAAGTCTTTGTTCCCTTCTCAAAGCTGTGATGGATAGTAAGACCTGAAGCTTTTGTTCTCTGATCCTACGTAATGCAAACCTATGAACTGCAAGACTGTAAATGAGAGGCAGTGTGGTATCCTGGAGAGAAGGCTGTTATGAAGTGAGCAAGACCTGGGGTCTGGTTCTGCCTCAGACCCAAGCTGTGAGGCCCTGGGAGAGTCATTTAACCTCTCTGTTCCCCAGACAAATCTCTATACGATGCAGAACAATGCTTGAACTGTGTAGGCAGAGGAAATTTCCCACTTGGAGCTCCCTACAGTGATAAAATTACAAGTCTGATTTTAGAAAGAAATAAAGGGGAAAAGCCATTAGAATACCAAGAAAAGGTGGCATATATTTAACTGCAGAAGCTGACATAGTCTTCCTTGGCATTCTTATTGGGGCATTAAGATAGCCTCTACATTCAGAGAACCTGGTTTCAAATCCTTTTTTTTTTTTTGGTTGCAATTGGGGTTAAGTGACTTGCCCAGGGTCACACAAGCTGGTTAGTGTTAAGTGTCCGAGGTAGGATTTGAACTCAGGTCCTCCTTATTCCAGGGACAGTGCTCTAGCTATTGCACCACCTAGCTGCCCCATGGTTTCAAGTCTTACCTCTGAAACTTATTACCTCTGTGACCTTAAGCAAAAAGCTTGGGAAGAAGAAAAAGTGGAAGGGAACAAGTATTTATGAAGCACCTACTATGTTTCAGGCATTGTGCTTGACACACATGTCATCTGAGATAATCTTCTTGTACTTCTATTTCCTGTACTTCTATTTCTTGTACTTCTATTTCCTGTAAAATGAAAGGTTAGACTCTGTGACCTCTGAGATGACTTTCAACTCTAAATCTATGATCTTTACTCTGGAATTGCTTCAATCAGTAAGCATTTATTACCCACTTCATATATGCTCAGCACTGGAGATGCAATGACAGAAAGTCAATTAGTTAGGACTTTATTAAGTCAGTAGTATCTTTCTTAAGCTCTTACTATGTTTTAGACTTATGTTCCTACAAAGTGCAGGAGATACAAAGAAAGAGCAAAACAAGGTGCCTGCTCCAAGGGAGTTCACATTCTAATAGGGTAGGGGCTGCTAGGTGGTGCAGTGGATTAAGCACCAGCCTTGGATTCAGGAGGACCTGAGTTCAAATTCAGTACCAGACACTTGACCTTTACTGGCTGCGTGATCTTAGGCAAGTCACTTAATCCTCATTGTCCCCCCGCCCTCCAAACACACACACACACACACACACACACAAAATGCATTCTAATAAAGTAAACACCATGGCAGTGACTATGCATATATGAGAGATGTACTAGGTAAATGGAAATAATCTCATCAAGAAGGCTCTGGAGAGGTGAGGGGTGGAAAACCAGAAAAAGTGATATGCAGAAGGTAAGATTTCCTGAGTCTTGATGGAAGTCAGGAAAGCCAGGAGGCAGACAAGGGAGAGCATTCCAGGCCTGAGGGGTGGAGACTTGGTACAAAAGCACTGTTGGGAAATGGAATGCTTTGATTTTTAAGGTGGAAGGAAAAGGTGAGAAGCTGTTTGATGGGGTCGTCAGAAAGACTCATCTTCCTCAGTTCAAATATGGCCTCAGACACCTACTATCTGTGTGACCTTGGCCAAGTCACTTAACCTTATTTGCCTCAGTTTCCTCATCTATAGAATGAACTGGTGAAGGAAATGGCAAACTCCTCCAGTATTTTTGACAAGAAAACCCCAAATGTGGTCATGAAGAGTTGAACACAACTGAAATGACATCAACAACAAAGGTAAAAAAAAACCACAACACCTTGGAAATGTCAGAGTGGGGCAGGTTTTGAAGGGCTCTTAAGGTCAGAGAAGAATTTACATATGATCTTAGAGGTAATAGGGAGCCACTGGATTTTACCAAATAGGTGAGTGACATGGTCGGATCTGCACTTTAGCAAAATCACTTTGTCAGCTGAAGGGAGGCTAGATTTGAGGTAGGGAGACAAAAACCAGAATCTATTATTAAAATAGTGTCTGCCCGCCAGCAACTTGTATCCTAGTGGGAGGGATACTCACCTGGTAAACATTTTATAAACATAAAAATATATACATATATACATATATAAAATATATATAAATATAAAGACACACACACACACACACACACACACAGAACTGAGGACTAACCAAATGTGGCAATTACTATTCTCCTATGGGTTTCTGTAAAATTTTCAGTGTTCACCACACACATTCTGTATGTGTTACAGAGTAGTTTGGAAAATGTTAGAACATTTTCAATAGAAAGCACTTATTTGGTCCATGCATCTGTGATCTGGCTGCTCTGTGGTCCTTTCAGTGGTGCCAATCCATGCCTGACCCTCCTGTACAATTTTTGTCCATGTCCTCCCATGAACTTTGCATAACAGGATCAACCAATATTTTGGAGGCCTTCCTCACTTCTCACACTGTGGGGACACCAGTGGGAAACTTATATGTATTCCTCTATTTTCCTTCACCCTTACTATAGCCAAGTGATGGACCTGTGGTGAAATTTTTTAAACAGATGACATTCAAGGAGACAACAATTGGGAACAAATAAGTGTGGGGAAGGCTGAGTCAGTTCAGCAATCTCTTTATGCCTTTGCACATGTGTAATTTGTATAGTTTAAAATGATCTTGAGTACTTCTGAGAGGCTAAAACAAAAGACAATAGAGAAGGAATGGAATGAAAAGTAGAGGAAGTAGAAGAGATCAGGAAGGGTGGAAAGACAGAAAACAAAGAAGAAAAACAGAAAGGAAAGATGTACCCATGGTAGGAAATGGTAGAGGAGCAGCGAGTTAGTGTATGTAGGTGGCATTCAGGGATACCAGGGCCACAGAAGTTATGGTGGCACAACCGTACCAGAGATTAATCACCAGAATCAGACACAGAGAGTATCTTGATAAAGGTTAGCATTAAACCTGGTAAAAGAGGAGACAAACTGGCACAGTGTCAGGGGCTAAATTTTTCTTATATGACTCATGAGGCCTTCAATGCTAACTAGAGCCGGAGATTCAGCATTGCATTTATCTTAGGGAGCTTGGTTGGCCAAGTTTTTAGGAAAAGTGGGAAAACACAAGACTTTGGTAATCCCATGGACCCTTGCTTATAGTCAAAGATACTTGAACTGCTTACTTATTACATAAAATAACATAGGAAAGACAACTCTGAATGTATTCGTTTTATTAGAAATAAGTTTCTGAAGGTACTTTTAAAATACATTATTGTTGGTACTGATTAGGCCAAAAGTTTGTATCATACGTATAAGCCTTGGATGGTTGATTGGGAGGGTTGGAGCTGAGAAGAAAAGCAATGTAATTTTGGGGAAAATAAGACAGAATGAGGAAGAAAATAGAAAGGAGATAGAATAGTGGGTCCAAAACTGCAAAAGGCAGTAAGAAAAGTAAAAGATAAATGACTAGAGGCAAATAAAATAAGAAAAGACTTTAAAATGGAGAATGCCCTACAGGAGAATTCAATTAGGTAGACAGAACCTGGGCAATGAAAATAAATGCCAAAGAGGTGTTAGGAAGAAGCTACTGAAGTAGTGGTTAGGTATATATAGTAGGGGGTGGGAGAAGAGAGATTGTGTGTGGGAGAAGAGAGATTGTGTGTGGAGAAGAGAGATTGTGTGTGGGAGAAGAGAGATTGTGTGTGGGAGAAGAGAGATGTATTTTCCCCTCCCTTGCATGAATAATGCCACATCAGAATTGCCTTGCACTTCAAAACAAAAAGAAAATATTATTCAGTCCCCATTTTGTATATTCTTCTACACTATTCTCATGAAAGGACAACCAAGAGAAAAACAGAATATGCTCCATCTCAGATGCTGAGGCCTACAACAAACTACAAAATTAATACATCTCTGGATGAATGAATGGGTGGAGGAATGAATGAAAAACTATTTATTAAGACCTACTACATGCAAGAAGGGGGCAAATCTAAGAGATGTTACAGAGGTAAAATAGGATTTGAGAATGAGTCCTCGTGGACAACACTTAGGTTGTATTAAATAAAAAAGTTATTCCAAATATTGTAAAATGCATTATTATAGGGAGTTACTTGCTTTGATGAAGGCGACCTCTCTAAAAGGAGTTAAGTTTTTTTGTGTGTCTTCTGCCTTACTACTTCTTGTGATTGTCAGAGTCCTAATGACCCTTCCTTTTCCTCTCTGAATCCCGACATGATGTGAATGAAGGCTTTTTATAATCTCTCCAGGAGTTCAGTGAGATTGGTGCCGGTACTTGAGAGAAGGGAGGAACTTTACTTGTACATTGCCTAAAGACCAATTCAAATAAAAAGGTACCTGTTAAAGAAACTTGAAGGGGGGACAAAAAAAGCAGAGATCTCCTTTGCTCTCCATGAGCTAGCTGGTCTCTCAAAGAGACAAAACAGAGGCAGTTTCAGCTGTAAATGAGTTGAAATGGCCTCATGGTCCTTGGTGTGTGCACAGTAAATGATAATTCGTCCTCCTGAAATGCATTTCCTTGGATAAAATCATCTTCATTTCTGATGTGGAATTAGTCGCCAGTGTCAAACCACTCTGGTGTGGAGAACTCTCTTTTCTGAGTCTTCAGTGTCTTTGGTTCTTGAGGAAGTGGGGGTTTCAAGATCTGCAGAAGCAGTCCCCAGGTCTCTTCTCCACAGATTGCTTCCTACTGTGGTGGCTGTGGGGCCGGGGCTTAATAGAAAGCTTTGGGGATGCTGCTGTTCCTGTGCCTCTTGGGCTTAACCGCCCATCTGTGACAGTCAGTGTTTGGCAATGGTCTTGGTGGTAGTGAGGAAGATGGAGCTCTTCTCCTCAGGGGTTTCTCCCCTTAGTCATGGCTATGGGGACCAATCTGGGGGATGCTGCTAATCCTTACTCTTCCCTGGAAAAGAAATGATCCTCAAGGCCTGCATATGACCAGTTGTAGGCTGAGCACAACTATGTGTCACCAGGCTTTGGGTAAGCTCAAGTTGCTTAATGTAGAGCTGCCTGGTTTAACATTTTCCTTTCACCAATGCAGGGGAAGTATTCTAGATTATTGATAATGGAAAACAAAAGTGACAAATAAGTATTGATTTAGATACTGTCAAAGAAAGTTTAATAAATTATCTAGGCCTCAGGACCACTGCTCAGACAGGCTGTTTTTTCAAACCCAAATATTATAATTTACTAGGTATCAGTTCATTAAGTTCTGAGCCAACTTTTCTTAAGAACCATTAATTAAATTCAACAAACATTTATTGGGCATTGACTATGTGTATGCAGACTCTTATAATAGGCACTGGTATTTAATTATATTTTTTTGTAGGGGAGGAGGAGAAGGGAATCCAGATTTGCAAATCCATCAGTGTGATGATCTCCTAGTGTGAAATATTTTCCCACCAATGGAAATTGGCATGCATTTGTACCTTTTCATCATAGAAAAGTCACCCTGGCCTTGCATGATGGCACATACATATAATCTCTGGAGAGGTTAAAGGATCATTTAAGCTGGGAAGTTCTGATTGAGCTAAAGACAATCAGGTGTCTATACTAAGTCTTGCAGCAATATAACGGGACCCCAGAGGAGTGGGGACCACCAGGATGCCTAAAGAAGGGTGAATTGGATCAGGGCATAAACATACCAGATCAAAATTCCTGTGCTGATTAGTGGCAAGGTTGATTCCTGAGGGACTATTACACTTCTAAAATGGGAGAGGTAGGGAGTTTCCAGGGGGTACTGAACAAATTAAGTGATGTAAATTATAGATATCTCTAAATGTAAAAGAGCTATCAAGAAATATGGCAAAAGATAGAGTACTGTGAAGTAAGAGCTGGACAAGTATGTCCATTATTAGCTTTGTCATTGACAAAAATGGACACCTTTTTGTTTATCCTGATCATACAATTACGTTATGTCTGATGCTGGACTTGAATCTAGTCTTCCTAAATCAATGGATAGTCTACTATCCCGTACTCCAAATTGTTGGAGTTTTGAAGGTGATACCAAATAGCCTCTGCATTCAAAGTGTTTGTAGTCAATGCATAATACTTAAAATATTGGTAATTATAAATAGATTGCACATATATGCTACTTTATGGCTTAGAGAATGCTTTACACTATAGTCTCAAACTATGATTCTGAACTAGGTGTGTACATAAGGATTTGGGTCTTAACAAATCTGTCCAACGAAAAGACAGTCACTCCCTCTGCTCTCCTCCCCCTAAACAGGAACATCTTTATTAAAATATGGAATGAAAAGTATCTGTTTTACTTCCCAATAGGAGACAATGCCTAGGTTTCTTTTGAATTTGAGACCTACCACTTCCTCATATTCTGTCCTTGAATTCTTGGAACACACCTACTAATCACATATTAATTTATGTCTCTCTGAAACTCAGACCCTCTTATATATGAACTTGTTCAAGAGGGTTAAGTGAGTTTCTTTGGAGCAGAAGGGACTAAGTGAGCTGTCAGCCTCTAACAAAAGCAAAGGAGCTAGCAGATGGAGCTCACAGTATGAATGCAGAGTCTTACCGATAGAAGAACTTTTTCATGATCTACCTGGAACCCAGGGGTCAAAGAGAAGAGCATCAATTCTAGCACTTATATTGGACAAACAAATTTTCTTTTAAGGTTAATTTTTTTAAAAAAAGAAATAGCTTTTCTCTTCATGTAAAATACATACCCAGAAAGCATTCAGCAAGTGAGCCCATTTCAGGAACAAAAAAGAGGAAGAAATTTCACATGTATGATAGGGTAAAAGCTATATTAGGGTCTGATAAAGGCTCAGAAATCATGTTTAGGATTTTCTGGGAGTGAAATCATCAATAATTATCTGCCATGATTCACTATGCAAACATATAACAGGTTTTTCTATGGATTAATGGGAAAATATTAAAGTAACTAGAAAATCAGTCAAGAAAATTTTTAAGTACTTAACTATGTACCAGGCTCTCTGTGAGCCTTTAAGGACAAAAACACAAAGGATGGAACCACAGTTAATCTCGGGGAGCTTGCATTTGAACATAAATGACAATTGGGTAGTTTATATTCTTTCAAGGTGCTTGTCGGCAGATAACATATCTTATTTTTGATTACACTTTCCTTAGCACCAACCATGGCACCTTGGGTATGATAAGCACTTGGTAAAATGACCTTGCATTTTGATCTCTCACAGAAAATTAAAAGATCTCACAGAAGTACCAAGTGTTCTGTAATCAGCGTTGCTGATTAGCCTTTTCATTGCTTTCCCATTGAGCTTTTCTCTAAGGAAGAAGAGCAGAGTCATTAAACAAAGTGAGTTTCCCTACTAGTTCATCTGAGCAGAACAGTTATAAAAAGAAAAGGATGGGAGGCTGGATAGAAAAGAAAAAACCAACAACAACAAAAAAGGAAGCCCAGAATTAGATTATTCAGATGACAGAGGCAGATGTCCAATTGCCTGTTTGACAGTATGCTGAAACTGAGCTTTCAAAGACTCGGAACGCAACTTCCATTGGTGTGGATGGTGCTTATGATACAGATTGCCACTTATCCGTGTCTGCCCATGCTCTGGAATTCTTGACTATATCTCAGCAGGAGCTCTCCATAAGGCATCCAGAAGGCTTCTTTGAGTTTATCTGACATCTCGAGAGCACCAGTGGTGCACACAGGCTGTCCATCAGTTTTCCTTCCCTCTCCTCACGTGACCAGCTCATCTTATTCTATCACCCATTACTTTGATGATATCCTTTAGACCACTTCTCCATGACACCATGTTTGTAATGTATCACTGCACTGACTAATGAGAATCATCTACCATGTCATGCATTGAGGGCATCCTTGAAGAAGATAAGTACAGGCAGAATTCAGGGAGGATATAGGCAGACTTTTAAAAGTCACATTCCCCTGGAACTAAGCTATGAAAGCAAATACTTATTTTTTTTTATTACAAAACTACTAATACTGCCCCACTTGTGGAATTTATGAACTCTCATTTCCTAATTCAGAGAATCCTCTGAATTTTTATTTTATTGTCTGTGCTTTATGCTAATGAATTATGTAATGATTAAGTGGATCTATGTACATTTTTCTACTTAATTGGACCTTTAATGCTACATGAATGTTGGGACTTTGATCCTGGCTTAATATGATTTCCTTTTCCCTATCAATTTGTTTATCTGCATCTATATTTCAAATTCTAATATAATAAAGAACTTTTGGTTCTCTAAGTGTTTTACACATTGATATGGAAAGGCTGCTTCTATTTTTGCTGCTGCTGCTACTACTACAACTACTAGTAGCTAGCTCACGGTGTTTTAAGATTTGCAAAGCACTTTATAATTATTTCATTTGATCCTCTCAACAACCTTGCATTAGGTGTTATTATTATGCCCATTTTACATATGAGGAAACTGAGGAAAAGGGAGATTAAGTGACTTGCCCAAGGGGTCACAAAGCTAGTAAATTTATGAGGTAGGATTTGAACTCAGTTATTGCTAACTCTTCATTAAAGAGCATTTCAGATGAACATCTGGAGTACAGAAAAGTTAACTTAATACAGGGAATGCTGTCAAGTCCCATGCCAAAGTGCTCTGATCTGCCCTTATTTCATTATTTCCCCCTGGGTTTACAAATCACTCTGGCTTTCACTGATTTGCCAATAATAGGTCCCAACCAGAACCTCACTTGTTTTTCATTTGAGTTTTGATGGCTCAGAATGACTGTAAATAGCAATCATTTCTCTTCTGGCCAGAAGCTCTGAGGGTCTTCCCTTCCCAGACTGATTCTTTTGTGAAGGCAAACTAGATCATCTTTTGCCTCAATTCTTACCTAGACTTTCTCTACTGAATTGGTGTTGCTTCAGACAAATTGAGATCTTAGAAAGATCTTAGCTTAAAATGGCCAAGGTCTCCCACTGCATCCAGGGTCATCACCAGTCATCTTAACCTGTGTCTTGCCACTGGACTCCCAATGACTCTGGAGTAGAGTGAGGCTGGTGACTGCACAACTCTGCCTCACTTAAATCCAATTCACTTGCAAATCAAGACATCTCCCCCACAATCTGGGATTAAATTTTGTCTCTTGAGTATATAGTGAGTGAACTAGTTTCCGTGTCACATAGAGAGTGGGTGAATTCCCACTCCTCTAGGGTTGTACTGTCCCTTTAAAATTCTTCCTTTGTCTAGGTCCCTTAGCTACATATGCTCTTTCTGGGAAGGGTGGTACTGGGAAGGTGGGCTATGGCTTGGGAGGTCGACGCAGATGGAAAATCTGTGGGTGGCAGGGACAAGGTTATGGGCTCATTTGGAGGAGGAAAAGCTTTATAAAATTGCATGTATGACTCCCCTTCCTCAACAGAAACTACCCACAGAGGCTGGGAGTAGATTCAAGAAAAGCAGCTGATGCCGGGTCACAGAGCACAAAGTGAAAGAGAAGCCTGGTGTTTGAGGTCAGATTCTAATCCTGCTCAATAATCAGAGTAATACCTGACAGCTGTAGAGACCTTTACAGTTTCCAAAAACATTTTTGCATCTCTTAATCTTGTTTGGTCCTGTTAGCAATCCCATGATATTTCTGTTTGTGTTCCCATGCCACAGATGAGGAAAGAGAAGCCTAAAGAAGTCAATTCATTTAGCCAAGGTCACAAGGCATAATTACTGCTACAAACAACCAAACAAACAAAAAAGGAGCGACACAGCTAACATTGACACGAAATTTACATGGAAAAGATGTTTTACATGTATTATCTCATTTGATCCTCCTGATAGCCACAGAACTAGTATAGAGTGCTGGAATCATGGAGACTTGAGTTCAAATGTGGACGAAGCAACTTACTGGCTGTGGTTTCCCAGATAAATCCCTTAACTTCTGTCTGCCTCAGTTTATTAATCTGCAAAATGGAGACAATAGAAGTACTCAGTATTTTGAGGTGTTATGAGCATCAAATGAGAGAATATTTGTAAAGGGCTTTGCAAAACCTAGAATCATATCAATATTATGATTATTCATCAAAACTTGGAAGAAGTTGCTACTATTGTCCTTGCTTTACAAGTGAGAAAACTGAGATAGAGCAAGGTTAAATGATTTACTCAGGAAACCAAAGCTGGTAATATTTGAGGCAGTATTAGAATTCAGGTTTTCCAGTCTAACCCTTTATCCACTGTGCCACCTAGATGCTTTTAAATATAATAATAAGGAAAGCTTGGTTTTCTCAGGGCTTTACACATTAATATATCAATGGATGTCAATTAGAGCATAAATATGCTCTAATTGGTTTGACTTATCTGATCTTTGAAAGCGGAATTGTGACTACATAGGTAGGCCAGAGAAGGAAGAAAAGCATTCCAAGGATGACAGCTCTGCTTAACTTTGTTAGAGTGACTTTTCTCAGCCCTGATACTACTTATGCTTTTGAGAGGCTTGGAGAGGCCAGAAAATGGTCATTGTGGCTCCAAGCTTTTATCTCTAGCTGCTCCTCATGGCCTCGGTGATAATTTCTTAGGACATTTCATGAACTTAAGACTGATTCATATGTAACTGTTTAACACCTTCAAACTAGCAGCAGTTGTCACGATCTAGGAAATAAAGCACTAATAAGAAAAATGCAAAGTGAAGAGAGTGAATTTAACTCCAAGAAAAAAACATTTTCATGATGAAGGTTCTTCAGTACTTGTTGGTACTATGGGAAACGTAAAGTTAATTTGCAAAGGGAACTCATAAAGCCATTGTGCTAAGTGAACATAATAACATCTTTAACCAGATCAAGGCTGCATTTAGTCAGCATATTTAACAAGAAGGTTAAAGTTAGGTGGTGTAGTGCATAGAGTACCAGACCTGGAGTCAGGAAGGCTCATCTTTCTGAGTTAGAATCTGACCTCAGACACTTACTAGCTTCATGAGTCTGGAAAGTCATTTAACCCTGTTTGCCTCAGTTTTCTCATTTGTAAAATGAGCTGGAGAAGGAAATAGCAAACCATTCCAGTATCTTTGCCACAAAAATCCCAAATGGAGTCACAAAGAGTCAGCCATGACTAATCAACTAAACAACAAAATTTAACAAGGAGAAATATATTTGTTGCCACATTGGTAATAGCCAAGGAAATTCTGGTTTTGCTCAGTGGTTGTATGTCAGGGAATGAGAGATGACATCACAATGGATCTTGGCATATAGCAGACCAGAGTCAATAGAATAAGTCCCTGGATATTTCTATCTATATATGCTATATGCTCTTCACCCCTTTGGGCAGATTAAGATTGTCATGTCCATGGGACATTTAGTTAGAAAAGTCCATCGAGCATTGGGATTAAATTTCAGGAGGGAAATTAGGGCTAGAAAAAGAGACGTTTTTAGTCACCCACATAGAAATATTACCCTTGGTAGCTGAGGATATAAATGAGAGAGTATAGAGATAGAAGAGATTAGACCTGGGCCAAGCCTTAGGGGGACACCTAGACTGACACATGCTAGGCGGTGCCATGGATAGAGTATTGGATTTAGAATAGGATGATCTGAGTTCATATCTTGCCTCAGACACTGAGTAAATCACTTAGCCTTGCTTAGATTCAGTTTCCTAATCCATAAAATGGGGATAAGAATGGCAAGCACTGGGATAGCTAGGTGGTGCAGTGGATAAAGCACCAGCCCTGGATTCAGGAGGACCTGAGTTCAAATCTGACCTCAGACACTAGACACTTACTAGCTATGTGACCTTGGGCAAGTCACTTAACCCCAATTGCCTCACCAAAAAAAAAAAAAAAAAAGAATAGCAAGCACCTACCTCTCGGGGCTGTTGTGAGGGTCAAATAAAATTACTTGTGAAAGGTTCTTTGTAAGCCTTAAAGTGCTATATAAATGCTACTCATTGTCATGATCATTGTCGTCATTATCATCATCACCATCTAGCAAATAACAGTCCAACAAAATAGGAGGACAACCAGAAGAGAATAGCGTCACAGAAGCCCTTTGAAGCTTAGAACAGGGTCAAAAGCTACAGTTCCAAATTCCCACCCCTTCCTTTCAAGGCATATCTGAAGAGGAGAGGGATGGCTATGCTGTATCAAATGGAGACAGTGTGAAAACAGAAAGTAGGCCTGCCAATCATCGGATGTTTCTTTGATTCTAAAAGAGCTTATTAAGTAGTTCTAGTGGAGGGTCTCAGCTCAGGTATCTCTGCTTAGAGGAAATTTATAACTTGTTTCCTTCTTTAGGATCATAGATCAAAGCAGAACAATATTTTAAGTTATTTGAAAATTATTAGAATTCATCAAATTATTTTATAAAACTATTTAAAAAATTATGGAAAACTGAAATATTGGCAAAGCTTTACAAAATATAATGGGAAACTTGGAATTCCAACAAATCCATGCCTACCTGAAAAATTAGTGGAAAGAACTTAGTTCATTATAATAAATGAATTAACTTTTTTATCATTGTATAACTGAGGCTGGGTGGGAAAACTTACAAAGCTGGCATTCTTTAAACCTCACTTTCCTCACTTTCTTTGCTCAAAGACTCTGCAACAGTTTTAAACTCTAATGTCCAGTTTTTACTAATATGAAAAAGGTCCTGGCAACTTGTACTCTCTCTCTCTCTCTCTCTCTCTCTCTCTCTCTCTCTCTCTCTCTCTCTCTCTCTTTTAAGAATCACTTTGTTCTGTGATTCTCACTGTGTTCAATCCAGGTCATTTGTTTCTTACTTTTTTTTTTTCCTTATAGAATCTCAGAGGTAGAAAGATTTTTCTAACACAAAAAGGAAAGGAAAGGAAAGGCATTTATCCTACAAAGCAGTTTCTTATCTGACTGCTATTGAATATATTAGGTACCCCAAATAAATTACACTTTCTGAACTGATGAATGTACAACGTACTCTCTTACATTATTTTGTCACAAATGGGCCATTAATGGAAAACGGCACAATAGATGGTATAGAGGAGAATTAGCAGTGAAAGGCTTCAAAGACTTTCTTTGATGAAAAGATTTTATTCATTTTATGTTTAGGATCATTTAGAGATGATTTTTATCCTTTTTTTGTGAAATATGTATTCCTTATGCTTCAACTTTACTGAATAGCATCGGTTTATTTGCATGGCAGAGTTTAATGCTATATTTTAAGGGTCTTCCTAGTATCCATTGTTGTTGATATATCTTTTTTTTGTATCATGCCTGGTTTATGTTAGAATAAAGATTCAGGAGAAGTTTATTAATGAGGCATGATGCTAGGTTGCTGTGATGGGATAGGTCTCAGCAAGTTGGGGAGGTCATTTCTATCAGAATGTGCCAATACACTCATAAAAATACAAAGCTGAAAGGATGGAACATAAAATTAGATAAAGAAAAGGAAAATGCTCAGTAAAGGGTCATTGTTACAAAGCCATAAGAGGACTGTTTATATCATTAGAAATACAGCCCTTTGATGAGGCTTATAGTAACCTTGTCATTAATGACTAATCATAAAGATAATTCAAAATATGATCTTAAACAAGACAGAGCACATAGCCAAAGAGTATAAAGGAGAATGGAGAGCTAGGTGAGAAAAGACAATGGTAAATGCTTGAATTGAGTGGCTTTGGGTGCCATGTCTAATTGGTACCATTCCAGGACCACCTAAGTGGCCCAATGAGGACATAAGGAAAGGTCTATGTTATGTACCTATAGAATTAGAAAATACCTTGAGAGATTAAATGGAGTTGAACTTCAACCAATCCAAAAAGGATTTTTATGTGCTTACCATGTGCCAGACACTATGGTAAGTTCTGGGGCTATAGGTACAAAGAATAAAACACTCTCAACTTGCGATGAATTTATATGCTCTCCTGATAGAGGCAAATGTGTATATGTGTGTATTTGTGTGTGTGTGTGTATATATATATATATATATATATATATATATATATATATATATATATATATATACACACACACACACACATATATATACATATATATGTATATATACACACATATATATGTATGTGTGTATATATATACATATATATGTGTGTGTGTATATATACATATATATGTATATATACACATATATACACACATACACATATATACATACATATACACACACATATATACATATACACATATTTTTCAGCACACATAGACACATGCATATATACACATATACACACATACATATGTACATATGCATATATAAATATACTTACAACACAAAGTAGTTCAATAAAAAGTAATTTAGAGAGAAGACATTTCAATCAATAAATATCTACTAGGCATCTACTATGTGCTAATGGTACTGTGCTAAGCGCTGGTAATACAAAAAGAAACAAAAGAAAATCCCTACCTTCTAAGAACTCACAGTTTAATGGGGAGACAACAAGCAAACAAATATGTACAGACAAGCTTTATACAGGATAAATAGGAAATAATCAGAAAAAGGAAGATATTAGAATTAAGAGGCTGAGAAAGACTTCTGCTTTCTTGTTTTACCAGTTATTTTGAGATAGTCCTCTGGCATAAGGGAGTCCCTCTTGGAAACATGTAGGGTTCTCCTATTGACCCTTGTTTTCTACAAAGGGGTTCACGGCATCATGTTCCCTTAAGTGTAGGTGCAGCTGTCAAGAGGTGAAGTCCTGGCCTGGGGACCCAATTTATGTCTAAGGCAAGGCCCATAGGCCAGTAAGAGACATGGAGTTCAGATCCTGGGAATGATGTAAAACAATAGGAGTCAGTTCAAAGCAAAGCTTTCCTACAAGCAATGGGGAAGAGGAGGAAGGAGAGAAAAGAAAAGGGGACCTGACAACTCAGGCATACACACTAACATAGAGAATAACTCGTGTGATGGCAATGCTGAATTGGGGAGTATAGAGTCATGAGCCCATTCAGTAGGACGGTGTGCTCCTTCTGGAAGGGAGGGGATGCTTCAAAGTGCTCTTCTCAGAGTGAGTTTCTTATACTATGATTTTGGATTGCCTCCCTACAGCTGGCCAAGTTGCATATTACGGACCAGGGCAAAATGTGATTTGACTGGGAGGGGAAGTTGTTATTAAGGAGAAAAAAATAAGCTGGTGATAGATGAAGTATTATTTTGTGAGTTTGTTATCAGGGAGAAAAAAACAAGTTGTTGGAGGACAAAAATTATTATTTGGGGGACACTGCTGGAACAACTTTTGAAAATGTTATTGTCAGTATTTTTCCATGAATATATTATATAACCTTACAGCCTCCCTTAAGGGGAGACTGTCATAGTACTCTCTTTCTTTCTTTCTTTCTTTTTTTCCAGGACCATGAGGGTTAAGTGACTTGCCCAGGGTCACACAGCTAGTAAGTGTCAAGTGTCTGAGGCAGGATTTGAACTCAGGACCTCCTGAATCCAGGGCCAGTGCTTTATCCACTTCACCACCTAGCTGCCCCCCAGGCCTAATGGTTTTGAGAGTACTATGACAGGGGGCATCTAGGTGGCACAATGGATAAAGCACCGGCCCTAGATTCAGGAGGACCTGAGTTCAAATCTGGCCTCAGACACTTGACACTTACTAGCTGTGTGACCCTGGGAAAGTCACTTAACCCTCATTGCCCTGCAAAAACAAACCAACAAAAAAAACTAAAAACAAACAAACAAAACCCCAAAACACACTCATTAGGCCTGGTCCTGTAACAATGATTTGCATATATAGATTCTATAAACTATAGCCTCTCTTTTAGGGAAAGTATCAGAATGGTCTCAAGACCACCAGACCTAATCTTATAACAGCTCTCTATAGAAGATAGAATTTTGGTTGGCATAACAAGAGGGTTTTAAAGGAAGCCAGTGAAGTCAGCAGCCAGATATGAGGAGGGTGAACATTCCATGCATAGGGGACAGCCAGAAAAAAATGCCCAGAGCTGAAAGACAGATTATCTAGTTCACAGAACAGCCAGGAGGCAAGTGTCACTGGATCAAGGAATACCTGGTGTAAAGTAAAGCATAAGAAAACTAGAAAGGTAGGAGGGGACTGGGTTACAAAGGGCTTTGAACATGAAGCAGAGGAGTTTGTATTTGATCCTTGAGGTGATAGGAAGTCAGTGGCATTTATTGAGTAGCAGTGTGACATGGTTGGACACAGGATTTAGGAAAAAACACTTTGGTGGCTGAATGGAGGGTGGATTGGAGGCAGGCAGACTAATCAGCAGGTTCTTGCAACCATCCAGGTGTGAGGTGAAGAGGGCCCACACCAGAGTTTTGACAGTGTCAGAGGAGAGAAGAAAGAATATTTGAGAACTGTTGCAAAGGTAAAAACAAAAGACCTTGGCAACAGATTAGATATGGGTGGTGAGATATAGTGATGCCTCATGGATGACAGGTAGTTGTGAGGCAGAGGGACTGGGAAGATGGCATTGTCCTTAATAGTTGTCTAAGCTACATTTTATTTTATTATTATTATTATTATTTTTTGGTGAGGCAATTGGGGTTAAGTGACCTGTCCAGGGTCACACAGCTAGTAAGTGTCAAGTGTCTGAGGCCGGATTTGAACTCAGGTACTCCTGAATCCAGGGCCGGTGCTCTATCCACTGCACCATCTAGCTGCCCCTAAGCTACATTTTAAAGGAAGAGAGGAACTCTACGAGGTGGCAGTAAGAAGAAAGTATACTGAGCCTGGTAAATGGCCAATATGAAAGCAAAGGGCTAAGAGATGGACCATTTTGAGTGAAGACTGATGGGAAGGCCAGTGTGGTTATAAGGGTGAAAGAGGGAATGAAGTAAAAGATTGGAGAGATAACGTGGGGCCAGGTTGTGTCCGGGTTTAGAACCTAAATAGAGGCATTTGTCTTTTAATTTGGATATTATAGGATGAAACTAGAAGTGGCTGAGTAGGGGGTTAAATGGTTAAACATGTGCTTAAGGAAAATGAGTACAGCAACACTGCAGGATGGATGTCTGACCAAAAATGGATGAGGAAGAGATGCTGTTCAAGCCATACTAGCTCCCACCACCTGAAAAACAGCAAGAAATGCACCTCAAAAAGATATTAAGGTTTTTTTTCTGGGGAATGAGGGTTGAGTGACTTGCCCAGGGTCACACAGCCAGTAAGTGTCAAGTGTCTGAGGCCAGATTTGAACTCAGGTTCTCCTGAATCCAGGGCCGGTGCCAGGATACACTGTGCCACCTAGCTACCCCCTAAAAAAAGATATTAAGATTGCAACAAAAAGAGGTGAAAGGGAACATTGACCCTCCCAAGAAGAGCCTTATAAACTAAAACAAAAGCAGGTCATTTCACTAGATGACTGCTTATAATTATATCTTCTGCTCCTGTATTCATTGTTCCTGCTTTGGATCTCATGCTCCGTAACCCAAGCTCTTTTGGGTTGTTCTCACACTTGTTATTGCCTCTTATAATTTTTCCTCAGCGTTGATTTGGTCACATTGCCCTGTCCCTCAGCAGGTAAAGGATTCATAAATTACTATTCCCTGGGGGTTTCAACAGAGAATGCCTACATTTGTATGAAGAAGGCTTCTTCATTTCTGGGTATTCTCTAGTGCTGTCTAGAATAGAAAGGAAGGTACTGAGCTTCATAAAAATGTGTGAATTAAAAGCTATGCCTAGACAGAGTTCTGCTTCATATTAATATTAATAAATCTTTCCACCACTTACAGAATGTTTACTATGTGTCAGGCATTGTGCTAAGTACTTGATAATTATTATCTCATTTGATCCTCACAACAACCCTGGGAGACAGGTTCTGTCATTATCTCTATTTTACAGATGACAAAACTGAGGCAAATTGAGGTTAAATGACTTGCCCAAGGTCACAGAGTTAAGAAATGTCTGAGGCTGGATTTAAACTTAGATCTTCCTGAGTCCAGGCCAGGTAGTCTATCCACTGTTCTACCTAGCTGCCCTAAATATACCAAATAGAGTAAAGGTATAATACCAGACAGCAAAGGAAAAATAACTAATCAGAAAAAAAATCTCATTATAGGAGAGTAATCACAGAAAAACCAAAAGAGATTTTCATTTTCAAAATTAAAATAGTCAAGTCATTAAATAAAAGGATCCGAGCTTCCCAGAGACTTTGGAAGAACACATGGAGAGGATTTGCAGCAATGTGCCCATGAAGGTGCCACAGCCATGAATTCTCTGGCCACATTACTCCTCTCCTTGCTTGCCCATCTGCCCACATGCACCCAATACACATGTACACAAAACTCTACAAAACAATGACCATAGGAACAGGATTCCTTTGCGCCACCAAATTCTTCCACTTAGCAACTCCTTCTGAGGGTCCATTTGCTGCCCTGTATTTGTACTACTAAATAAAAACGTAAACTTTTACAAGGGCAAAAAAAGGATCCAATACAATAAATGTTATTATATTTTCAATAATAACAATATTATCATAGCAAAATAAATTAGCCTTAAAAGCCCTGGCAAAAAGAAAATTGCAACAATTAATAACATGCATCTCTAGCTATGCTAAAGGAACATTAGTAAGAATCTCAAAGATGGTTCGTTATATCAATAATTTTTTAAAAACCTATTATCATGAATTTGACCAAAAGTAAGAATTCCTAAAGGAGAAATACAAAGTCAGATGAGAGATTAGAGAACTTAAAAAAATTGATAGTAAACCATTCCAAAACAATAGATTCTGTGAAAAAGAAAATAGCAGACTGATTTCAAAAAAGCATTAGTGGAAGAAAAAAAATTAAAGAACAAAATCAAAATACATGATTGGAAAAACCTGAAATCTCCATGAATCAAGGCAACAAGTATTTTAAAAAAAACTTGCAGAGACAATAATGATAATCATTCTTTTAGGAAAAAAATTATTTGATGGAAGAAAAAATCTTGAAATATGTATTTTAGGAAATTGTATGAGAAAAATGCCCAGAACCATGAAATGTATTAGGAAAAGGATGGTTTACTGAAATTCATACAATAATTGAAAAAAGTCCAAAGTTTAATTAACCAAGAAATGTCATTATTAGTCTTCAAGTCTCAACTTTAAGCAACAAATATTATAGAAACCCAGCAGCGAGTCCTTTACAAACCATAGGAAAAAAGTCTATATTGCTTCCAAACTTCTTGTTTATACAAAATCAAAATAGAAAGATAATACAAAATTGAAGATAATACAAAAAGCAAATCCTGTAGCATAATAACCAGTGGAAAAAGACTGAATATTTTTCCTTCAAAAGAAAAAAAAAAGTAGAGCAGGACATTTGACATGAAAAATCACTAAATGAAAAAAAAAAGGTAATAAAGGTTTCAAAAAGTAAAGAGAAGACAAAGCAAGAAATTATATCACTATTTAAATTCCTTTGGTCTGTGACAAGGTTATTTTAAAGACATACACATACACTTTTTTCAGGCTTATTGAGAAATCAAAGAGAGAACATAGCCCTTAGTCATTGAATGGGTGTTGCCTTAGGCAAACTGAGACCTGGGAAAACCTTAATTTAAAAAGGACAAGGTCACACCCACTAACCAGGGTCATACTGCAGGGCTCTGTCCAAGGGTTTCTTTTCTTTATCCTTTATGGTTTTTTGTTTTGTTTTGTTTTTTTAACTTTGTGCTCTTATCAGCTCCCATGGATTCAATTTTCATCTCTGTGATGATGATTCCCAGATTTATAATCTAGTCCTTATCTCTCTCCTGAGCTCTAGTTCCATATTACCAAGATTTCTGCCTTTTGGAAATATTGAAATGAATGTCTACTTAGACTTCTCTAACTAAATGTGTCTAATATAAAGCTCACTGTCTTTCCTTCCAAATCCTCCCTTCTCCCAAATTTTCCTATTACTGTCAAGGGTACCTCCATCTTCTTAGTCACAGAGGCTCATTAACTTTGTTTTATCATTGACTGTGTGCTTGTACTTACTACACATATCCAATATGTTGTCAAGTCTTACTGTTTCTGCCTTTACAATACCTCTCAAATATGTTCCTTTTTCTCCAACCATATAGCTACCACTCTTTTACAGGCTTTCATTGCCTTATACTTGGACTACTTCAATAGCCTATCAATTGGTCTCTCTACCTCACGTCTCATCCTACTCTAGCTCATCTTCTCAGCTGTTAAATTGATTTTCCTAAAGTAGGTGTCTGACCATATCACACCTTACTTTTATTTTGAATATCATTAATATAAGCAGTTGTTTCTTTTAAAAAATGCCTTACACATGTGATTTCATTTTATCATCAGAACTCTAGGGGGTAAGTGCCATTGTTATCCCAATTTTACAAATGAGGAAACTGAGTCAGATAGTGGTTTAGTGACAGGGTCACATAGCTAACAAATAGCTGAGGCTGGATTTAAACTCAAGCCTTCCCGATGTCAGATCCAGCACTCTGTCCACTCTGCCACCTAGATGCCTATTCCATTATCAAAGATGGACATAAAAAGTCCTCTTCTCAATATGTTCCCATTCTATATTTCCAGTCTGCTGATACTTTCTTCCTCTCCATGGATTCTGTGATCCAGCCACACTGACCTTGCTATTTCTTCCATGCAGTATTCTGTTTCCTGCACTTTGTACCTCTTCATTAGTCATTCTCCCTGATGGAATATTCTCCCTCTTCACTTATACCTATTGGGTTCCTCTGGCTGCCTTTGATACTCAGCTCACATCCAGTATTCTGAAAGGTCCCACCTCCCCCCACTGTTTTGGTGCCTTCCCTCTGTGATCCTTTCCATGAACTATCTCTATAGATTATATGTTCATAATTTTCACAACTGCCCAATTAGAATGTGAGTTCCTTTAGACCAGGAATCCCATATTTGTCTTTCTATTTATTACCAGTGCTTACCACAGGGCATGACATATCGTAAACACTTAGTAAATACTTATTGACTGACAGTCTAGAAGTAGAGTGGAATAATGCATTAAGAATTATCCTCTGGAGCCTGAAAGACCTGGGTTCAAGTCCCATCTGTGTGACTCTGGGCAAGTCACTTAACTTCTCTGTTCTTCAGGCAACTCTAAGTCAGACAGTTATAGAAAAGACATTAGTAGAGGGAGTTTCCTTACCTGTGAATTCCATGTATCAAGGCAATGAAAGTCCCTATCCTATATATATGTGTGTGTGTGTGTGTGTGTGTATGTGTATGTATATGTATAAGTGTATATAGGTATATATATGTATATAAGTATATATATGTATATACACACATATATATATACACACATATACATACACTACTATTTACTAATAATCATGGACATTTTACAATTTATGCAAAGAGTAAAAAATTCTAAAAGAATGAAATGAAGAGGAAATAATAGTTGATCCTAGAATAGGGAACCAGTGGAGGTTGAGTGAGTGGTCAAATGTTCAGACCTGCAGTTTAGGAAAAATCACTTTGGCTGCTTTGTAGGTGATGATTAGAGTTAGGGGAGCTTTGAAGCAGGGAGATCAGTTCAAAGGTCATTGCAATAATAGTTCAGTTGTGAGGTGATGAGCAACTGACCTGGTGACTCTGTAAGTGGAGAAAAGGGGATTGATGTAAGAGATGATGTGGAGGTAGAAATGATAAAATTTGAAAGTGATGGGGGCAGCTAGATGGCGCAGTGGATAAAGCACCGGCCCTGGGTTCAGGAGTACCTGAGTTCAAATCCAGCCTCAGACACTTAACGCTTACTAGCTGTGTGACCCTGGGCAAGTCACTTAACCCCAATTGCCTCACCAAAAAAAAAAAAAAGTGATAGGCTGGGGCAGCTAGGTGGCACAGCGGATAACACACTGGCCTTGGATTCAGGAGGACCTGAGTTCAAATCCAGCCTCAGACACTTGACACTTACTAGCTGTGTGATCCTGGGCAAATCACTTAACACTAATTGCCATGCAAAAAAAGAAAAGAAAAAGGGAAAAAAAAGTGATAGGCTGTGTGGGGGGATGAGCAGAAGTGATGAATTGAGGTTGACATTGAGCTTTTAATCTGGAAGGATGTCCTCAACAGAAATTGGGAATTTTGAAGGGGAAATGTTGGGGGTGGGGCAGGAGAGAGAATGTAGCTAATAATCATCTATAGCTATTTGCTCTATGCTGCTTACTCTTTCTCACCTTAAAATGAAAAATGTATATAAAGCTTTCTCATTGACCACTTTGGGTCTGGAACACAAAGCCTACCCCTGAAACGTACATGTAATAGCCCCAAAGTGATAAGGAAGAGGAGTGAAAGGAGAACTTTGGGGAGGGAATCAAGGGATCATGGGGTTTTTCTTGGGTTGATGCTAAAGGTGTTTGGTTCACTATAGGCTATAATTGTCCTGATAGGTCCATCCCCTGTGGCATTTTAGAAAGTCAGAAGTAAAAGTTGATTTACTGAGAGTTGGGCAGGGTGGGAGGGTGTTTTCTGGCATAGTACAGTTCCTTGGAGAGAAACACCAAACTCACCATGTCTTACAAGTTCTGTTGTTCATCTTTATTGAATTTTGCAGAGAGTTCTAGTTATTCATGTAATTTCACTCTTAATATCATTCTATAACTGTATTTTTTTCTTGAACCATTTAGAAATCTCTTGTTCTTGTCCCATCATTTTGGAATCTGTGGAATAAATTTTTGATCAGGGAATTTTGGTTCATTTTCCTTTATTAGATAGCATTTGTTCCCTATGCTCTGACATCTCATTGAGATTTTCTCACCTGCCTTCTCTAAGGTTTATGTGCTTGTATGGTAGATTTCCTGCCTACCTTCAGTCCTTTTGTATTGTCAGTCACTTGTCACTAGGGTAACTTCTTCTTGCTTTGTTCTTTCCCCTTTCAATGTTTCACAAACCCTTCTGAAGTTAGAAATCTTTAACTTCCTTTCACTGGAGGAAGTGCAGCCCAGATCCCTTAATAGTGAGGCTATAAACATTTATTAAATACCTACTATGTGCCAGTAACTATGCTTAGTGCTAGGGATACAAATATGAAAAAAAGACAGACCCTGGTCTCAAGGAGCTTACAACTGATTGTGGGAAGACAAGACACAAAAGGAAGTTGAAAAGGGCATGAGGGATGACCAGGGAAGGTTTCCATGTAGAGGTTTGGTGAAAAAGTCAGAGATACCCAAAGTGGTTTTGCCAGGTAAGAAAGGAGGAGCAAACTTGGGGATGGGGAGGGAAAAGAACTGTTCCTGGGTTTCCAGTCGCCTTTATCTCATCTACCACCTCAATCGAGTCTGTGTTGTCTGTCTGTGTCTTCTAATTCTCTCCTTACCCCTACCCCACCACCAGAAGTTCTCATTTTATTTTATGTGGCTAGAGAGATTGACCAGTCACTTCTGTTGGGGTTTGAGGAGGGCAATTCGTAGTTAACTACTCTCATAGGGAGAACAGGCAGGGACTGCGTTATTTAGCTGTAGGAGCAAAGGTTTTTGAGGTTACTTGTTCTGCCTATTCCCGGCATACAAATGGGTTGGGTGGGAGTTCCACATATTTAAGTTCTTCATTTTGTAATTTCTTGGGGGTTTTATCTTTGTGCCAAGATTCTATCTTCTTATTTTGTGGATTCAACTTTAGTTACTCTATCAGTGAAAAATTCTTATGTCTGAGGGAATACAGTTACAGAGCTTGTGGAAAAGAAGAACTCTTCTGTTATCAATTAGAAGAAGGCAGCTAGCTCTCAGAGGTAGCTAAGTTTCTCTATGTATAGAACAGTGGGCTTAGAGTCGGGAAGACCTGACTTACTTAATTACCATCAGATGAGTTCAAATCTGGATTCAGATACTTACTAGATGTGTGACCCTGGGAAAGTCACTTAGCCTTTCATTGCCTTAATCCACTGTAAAAGGAAATGGCAAACCACTCCAGTATCTTTGCCAAAAAACATCCCATGAATGATACAGTCTAGAGAGGCATGAAGAGTCAGACGTGACTGAACAACAACAGATAACTATATTAAAGTTGGAAAAAATTTCCTCTTTGTAAAGGTGATGTACTAGACTACAGATAAGAAATGTTGTATGCTCCATTATGTACAGTCATTGTATTAGAGAAATTTGCTTAACTTCTGTGTGAAAGAACATGGGAACTAGATGTCCATTATTTGGGGGGATGGCTTAACAAATTGTGGTCTGTGAATGTAATATAATACTACTATGCTGTAAGAAATGGTCTATCTGATGAATAGAGAGAAGTATTGAAAGATCTTTCTGAACTGATACAGAGTGAAGGAAGCAGAGCCAAGACAACATACATTGTAACTTGAACAATGGAAATGGAAATAACTATACACCAAAAAAATCAAAAGTGAATCTAACTAAATTATCATAATCAAGCAGAACTCAAATGAAGAGAAATGAGAGAATAGCCCAAACTAGCTCTTTGTGAAAGTGGGAAGTCCACAAGTACTACACAATGTATATAGTTTTTAGACTTTTCAGCATATCAATCAATTGTGCTGATTCCCCTATCCGTCCTGCTTAAAAATAATATTTGTTATATGAGATGGCTCCCTGGGAAAGGGAGAGGGAAAGGGAAGAAAGGAAGGATACCTGGGGTAAGTATGATGAAATAAGAAATTTAAAATATTTAAAAAAAAGAATATGGGAGCAATTTCACAATATGTCCGTCTTGGAGCTAGCAGAGACCCTCCACCACTGCTAACTCACCAAACCACCACATTGGGTAGGTATTTTGGAAGGCTGGAGTGGGGTGAGGATTAGTATCACAATCCACAATTTCACTAATGCAAGTGATTTAGAATGGAGTTTAATGATTTTACTCACTCACAACCATGACAAAACAAGATGGGTTTAGGGAACTCACATGAAGCCATGTTCAAAGTAGAAAGCCTTAAGGAGGTAGAATATATCAGACAATGACTTTACTGAAACCATCGGGAGTATGCCACCTGATTTTCTTATAGACATCCTGGACTGACACCATTTCTATGGTCTCAGTTTCCCATGTCTATTTACCTCTTATATTCAGTGTTCCCAAGATACTCATTTGACTTTATATCTGGTTAGGACCTCTCATGAATACTCATGACACTCTTTTCTGGGGGGAAGATTTTTTTTTTTCCCTTTCCCTCAGACCCAAATGACTTACTTAATTACCATCAGATGTCATTCCTACTGCAGGGCATCTGTCATCAAATATCTTCAGTAGATTGTTAACCTATTGGATTTCTGCTTGACCTTCAGAGAAGGACATTGGTGACTGGGAACGCAGTACCCCCTGAGCTAGGTTATTTCATTTTGGGACAGTTCGAATGGTTTAGGAAGTTTATCCTTACATTGAGCCAAGATCAGATTTTCTGCAACTTCCATCCCCCAGGACCAGGGAGAAAAAACCTTCTCCTCCTCCTTTAGAATAGCTCTCCAAATACTTGGGCAGGGGAGAGGAAGTAAGCATGTTAGACTAGTTCTTTTATTCTCCAAACTAAATATGCCCATTTCCTATAATTAATATGTATATGGCATAATTTTGATGTCTGTAATTTTCCTCGTTGCCTTATTGTAGATGAGCAAACTTTCCAAAGCCTTGCTTAAAATGTGCTGCCCAGAAATAAACACAATACTTCATTTAATAACCAGGTGACTTTGGTAGACAGTGACCAGATCCTGTTCAGTAAAAATGATCTAACATTGGACTTTCCCTGAGTTCATTATGGTAGTTACATGTCCTACCCACTAGGGATAAAAACTGAAAAAAACAACAACCTAAACTCCTAAGCTCTCTATCACTCTCAGAGAGTAGACAACCTTTAATACCTTAGTGTTCTTTTTCCCTGTGCAGTAACACTGAGTTGTTATTTGAATCAATGTTGTTATGGATTTACTCAATCAAAAATCAGCCTTGAGATCATACCTCCTGACAATTTATTTTCTTCCCGAAATTGGATAAACTTCAGTGATTCCTAGTCATGTGGCCACGACATAATGGCATCTATACTTCACAGAACATGACCAACACACCTAAATGCACATAGGGCTTTTACTTTGGGCATGGAATCAATATCAATAAGCAAATTTTTATTGCATATAAATAAGTCAGAAGTTAATAATAAAACGTAGACGGAGCTTCTAAAATAGGAAAACAATAATTCTACTGTACTCTGCCCTCTTCAGTTTTCACCTGGAATACTACATTTATTTCTATACAATACAGTTTTAGGGGGGGATAATGATACACTAGAAAGTTTCCAAAGGAGAAAATTGGAATGGTGAAGGGCCTGGAGTCCATGCCACATGGAAATATCTTCAAGGAACTAGGCATTTTTAACCTGGAGAAGAGAAAATTCAAGAGGAACATGGTAGTTGTTAAAAAGAAGAGGAGAGGAGGCAGCTAGGTGGCGCAGTGGATAGAGCACCGGCCCTGGAATCAGGAGTACCTGAGTTCAAATCCGGCCTCAGACACTTAACACTTACTAGCTGTGTGACCTTGGGCAAGTCACTTAACCCCAATTGCCTCACTAAAAAAAAAAAAAAGGAAGAGGAGAGGCAGAGCCAAGATGGTGGAGGAAAGGGTGTGACTTCCTCAAGCTCCTGATAAATAATCCAAACACTCCATAAATAATGCCATAAAACAACTCCTGGAGCAGCCTAACCCACATAAGAACAGAGTGAGACTATTTTCCAGCCAAAGATGGCAACTGGAATCACCTGCTGTTCAGGCTGAGAGAAGAGCTCAGCATGCAGGACCCAGCCTGGAACAGATTGCACCTCCAGGGCCTTAGAGTCTTTGCTGCCAGCAGCTTCTTCTGACACTCTGCTTGTGGACCAGTGAGGGAATTCAGCGTTTGGCCTGGGTGAAGTAGCTGCTGTCTCTGCTGGAGTTGGGTGAAATGCCCTGGTTCTGAACCAGTGAGTAGACTCAAGTGGTGGTGGCCCAGTGGGGGAGAGGCACAGGCACTCCAGGCTTCTGACCATAGAGAATCAGATTTCAATCAGATATCTGCTTCCAGGTTGAAATGAGTAAACAAAGAAAATGGCAGACAATATATAGCTTCTTTGGGGGCAAAAGAGACCTGAATATATGCTCAGAAGAAGATAATAACAAAGTCAAAGCTCTAACTTCCAAAGCTTCTAAGAAAAATATGAATTGGTCTCAGGCCATGGAAGTACTCAAAAGGGACTTTGAAGAGAAAGTAGGAGAGATAGAAGGAAGATTTAGAGAGGTGGAGGAAAGAATGGAAAGGGAAATGAGCGCAATTCAGGAGAGTCATGAAAAAAAGTCAATAGTTTGAAAAGCATGATGGGAAAGAAGATACAAAAGCTCTCTGAAGAAAATAATTGCCTAAGAGTTAGGACTGAACAAATGGAAGCTAGTGACTTTATGAGAAACCAAGACAGAGTAAAGCATATCCAAATGAATAATATAATAGAGGGCAATATGAAATATCTCCTTGGAAAAACAGCTGACCTGGAAAATAGATCCAGGAGAGATAATTTGAAAATCATTTGACTACCTGAAAACCATGATCAAAATAAAAGTTGAGGCATCATCTTCCAAGAAATTTTCAGGGGAAATTGCCCTGATATACTAGAAGCAGAAGATAAAATAGAAATTGAAAGAATCCACCCATCACCTCCTGAAAGAGATCTCAAAAGGGAAACCTCCAGGAATATTATAGCCAAATTACAGAGCTCCCAGGTCAAGGAGAAAATATTGCAAGCAGCTAGAAAAAAAGGAATTAAAATACTGTGGCGCTACTGTTTCATTGAGCAAACTCATTCATTTTTCAAATGAAACAAAAGGGGGGAATATGGTAAAAAAACCAGAAGTTTTAGCTGAATCATTTGAGAGTTGAGTGCATGTTACTGAAGCAGCTTTTGAAGGACCTCCCTTTTGGGGTGGAGACTGCGACGAACTTCTGGGATGCCAGCTTAAAACTGAGGGTGGAACGGAAGTTTGGACTCTCTGGCTTTTCAGCTTAGCCATGGCAGCACACACATTTGGTATTTGGTGTGGGTTCTCGGCCTGGCAGGCAGTTTGGGATTCGGTGAGTTTTATAAAGGAATATAGACTAAGCTTAGATCAAAGATTTTTCATTTCTATTTCTACTTTCCTATTTCCCTAATTGGTATCACCTTTTGTTGTCTAATTAATTCCCAAACAATAAAAACTAATCCCTCACTGATTAAAGCTCAGAGGCTTCTTTTTCTTAGTGGTCTGGAAGATATATGAGGGAAAAGTTAAAAGGGGGAGTTTAATGCTCCTATATCCAATTTTAAATCTCACACTACAATAAGGACAAAACCAGATCTAGCAGCATCTAAAAGGATCAGAGGGCATGGAATATTACTACATGGGACTACAGCCAAGAATCATCTACCCAGCAAAACAGAGCATAATCTTTAAGGGGAAAAATGGGACTTCAGTTAAAAAGAGGACTTTCAGGCATTTGTGATGAAAAGACCTGAACTGAATAGAAAATTTGACTTTCAAATACAAGACCCTAGAGAAGCATAAAAAAGTAAAGAGGAAAAAGAAATCATGAAGGATATTAAAAGATTAAACTGTTTACATTCCTATATGGGATGATAATACTTCTAACTGATAAGAACTTTCTCAGTATTAGGGCAGCTGAAAGGAATATACTTAGAGGGTACAGGTATGAATTGAATATGAAGGGATGATATCTATAAAGCATTTATTTTTTGTTTATCCTTGTATTTTTTTTTTGTGGGACAGGCAGAGTGGTGTGGCTTATGTCTGGGGCTGAATTTGGGATTGGGGCCTCCTGGGTCCAAGGCTGGTGCTTTGTCCACTGTGTCACCTAGCTGACCCATGATGACATCTTCAAAATAAAGTTAAGGGGTAAGAGGAATGCACTGGAAGAAAGGGAAAGAGTGAGGTAGACTAGGAAAAATTAGGTCACATAAAAGAAACAAGAAAAAGCTTATGGAGTGGAGGGGAAGATGGGGAAGGAGTTGGGGAGTGAGTGAACCTTATTCTCATCAGAATTGGTTCAAAGAGGGGCAGCTAGGTGGCGCAGTGGATAGAGCACCGGCCCTGGAGTCAGGAGTACCTGAGTTCAAATCCGGCCTCAGACACTTAACACTTACTAGCTGTGTGACCCTGGGCAAGTCACTTAATCCCAATTGCCTCACTTAAAAAAAAAAAAAAGAATTGGTTCAAAGAGGGAATAACATACACACTCAAGTAGGTATAGTAATATATTTTGCCCTGAGGGAAAGTGTGAGGGGAAGGAGATGGAGGTGGGGGGAGAGGTGAAGGAAGGAGGGGCAGATTGACGGAGGGGGCAGTAAAAAGCAAAACACTTTCGAGGATGGATAGGGTGAAGGAAGATAGAAAATAGAGTAAATATCAAGGGGAGGGAATAAGATGGAGGGTAATACAGTTAGAAATAGTAATTGTGAAAGAAATGATGAGCAGGATGATATCAGAAGGAAGTATGAAAAATGCAAACCATCAACAAAGAAAGAACTGATGGTATCTGAATACAGATTGAAGTATAATTTTATTTGTAAATAAAAAGCTCCTCTTTCTAAAGTTATTTTCTCTATTTTCTTTCACAACCTGACTAATGTGAAGATGTTTTGCATAACTGCACTTGTATGACTTATATTTAATTGCTTGATTTCATAGGGACAGTCGAGGAGGGAGGGAGGAAGAAAATTTAGCACACAAAGTTTTAAAAAATCAGTGTGAAAAATGCTGAGCAGAAGGAGTTCAGAGAAACCTGAAAGGACTTACATGAACTGATGCTGACTGAGAGGAGCAGAAGCAGGACAACATTGTACGTAGTAACAGCAGCATTGTGTGATGAACAATGGTGATTGACTTGACTCTTTTTAGCAGTGCAACAATCCAAAACAATTTTAAAGAACTTCATGATAGAAAATGTTCTCAACATCCAGAAAAAAGAACTGGGGATTATGAATGCAGATAGAACCAAAAAAAAAAAAAAGGAAAAAAGGAAGAAGGATTAGACTTGTTTTGTTTGTCCTCAGAGAGCAGAACCAAGAGCAATGAATAGTAATTGCAAAGAGGAAAATGTAAACTTGATGTTAGGAAAAAATTCCTTAGTCATTAGAACTATCCAAAAGCAGACTGGAGATTCCTGGATGGGTGGTGAGTTCCCCATCCTTAGAGGTATTTAAGGAAAGGCTAAACTACTATTTTTACAGGGAATGTTAGAGTTGGAGATTACTTTTTATATATAGGTTGGACTAGCTAGATGGCCACTAAATTCTGTGCTAGCTCTAAAATTCTGTGACTGTGATTCTGAGAGCTAGTGGTCAAGTTCATAGTGAGGTAGCCTTGACAGTTGTACTTATGAGCAGTAAGTGTCAGGATTAGGGTAGGATCCTGGGTGATACATTTGGGAATGGCCTGAGAGCTGAAATTCAGAGCACTGAAAGTTAGAATCCTGGGCCTTCATGTCCTTTCTCCTGTAGAAGCAGCCTGGTATATGTATGGGGTTTGGGTTTGCAGCCAAGTATATAATGTTTCAAAACAGCATGGAGAGACATGATGATAAGCTTTGACATATGATTTTTGCTCAGGATAACTCAACTGAATCTTGGGCGCCTGAACTCATTTCTGGGCTTTTGTTTTTAAAGGAAACTGCCTCAGGGATTTGCCAAGAAGGGAACAGGAAATACTGGTCAAAATAAGGGCTGTCCACTATGGACCACAGATCTTTTTCTACCCTGCCCTGGGATGCTTGTTGGTCAGTTTTTCTCCTACAGATGTTGGAATAAGAGAAAGTTTAAATTGTCAGGGAATGACTTGAAGCCACAAAAAAGTACTTACACACACACACACACACACACACACACACACACACACACACACACAAACAAGACAATGCTTTCCTCTCATTCGGTTTTATCACTCTGATGATCCAGGGAGTGACATCAGAAAATAACCTACTTCTCAATGTGTATTCCTTTTTAATATAAAAGTTGCACCACAATTGAAAATTAATCCGCATACAGTATCCATTGCCATATAAGCTTAACACATATTTCCCTAGTGCACTTGTTTTCCAGGGAGCCTAGTCCTAATTATTTAAGGCTTTCAAAGTCAATAAATTACTGGGAGGGGGCCAGGAGGCCTGTTGTGGGTGAAATTTCCTTGTGAAATGAGAGTCATCTCATGGAGTGAGAAGTTGCAACAAGGTATGATTTAATAATAGCAAGTAATATATTTAAATTACTGTTTAGCAATGTATTGCCTGATATTAAACTGGCTTCATCTAAATGCTGTGTCCTAGGTTTAAAAGGACATTGTTAAACCCCCTAGGACCAGAGCAGGCCTTTTCTCTACCTAATTAAATTAAGTGTAGTGTACAGTGCCCTTCTGCAAAGATTAACAGAATGCATTTCTTGTCAGTTTAAGTGTTGCCTGTGGCAGGATTTTTTTTTTTCTAATTTAATTAAAAGCTGTTCTTTTATGAGGAACAAGCCTGGAGCATAATTCCTCTTACATCCCTTTACATTTCTAAAGCTTGCTTTGGAGAGAGGGGGAAAAAAAAGGAAAGAGGAGAGAAGAGTAGGGACCCAGCTAGGAGTTCACATCAAGGGGTTTCCCCATTCCTCATGGATGTCAAAAAGCTCCCAGCAAAACCTGAAGTGAATGAAAGAAGACTTACCAGGAATCTGGCAAGGCAAGGTTACTGCCCTCCACCTGAGGCCCAGTCAGCCAGTCAATGAACAGCCTTGACAAAATCCTGGGCCTTTGCCAAAGCGGTAATTATGCCATGAACTCAGCACATATTCACGAACTTGTGGGGCCGCTGGGTCCTTCAAAGCGTGTCATTGGCTGGGTGACAGAAGTAGAAAAGGCAAGCCAGCATTTGCAGTCTGTTACAACATGAAGAGCCATGCCGAAGTCAGCAATGTCATTTTGGCAAATCAGCTTTTTCTCTGGGAAGGTTGCCTTTCAACTCAATTCAGTGAATGAGAGCCTATATGTGCAATGCATGGTGCTAGGCTCTAAGAGACAAGGATTGAGATGTATACAAACATGCATGTCCTTCTCCCAAGATACTCCCTGTCACTGAGGTGAGAGAGGAGGGGGAATAAATGTGTGTGTGGGGTCCTTAGATATTCCTCTGTAAAGAATTTTACTTCTGCAAACAGTCCAATTAAAATTAAAATGGTCCTTTATTGGGCACTAGAGAAAGTGACTAAGAAAGAAGTAAAAGACTTAGCCTCAAGGGGAGGAAATGTCTTCAAAACATCTTCCTACAGGAACAGAAGGAAGGCAAAAGCTTTTATAGAGGATAAATGGGGTGACCACCTGAAAATGGAAAGTTCCTTTTGGGGGTAGGGTGGGGAAAGATTCCTGAGAGTCAAGGGGATTTTCTTTTTCTTTTCTTTCTTTTTTTCTTCTTTTTTTTGAATGATAGTCCTTATCTTATCTCTGTCTCCTAGCTCAGGTAGTAGCCACACTTAATTGACTTCCCTGCTATAGAATTTTACTTCTTAGGTGTGTATGTCCTAATATCTAGCTGGCCAAGCTAAACTTTAATAGTCCCCTAATTCCTCCATATATCTATTCTGTTATCTGGTCACTTTTGGTTTTGTTTCTCACAGGAGAAACTTGTGACATCCTAAGTCCATGTCACTCACCATTTGATAGATGAGATGGTCCTGTATGTTAACTAAGGAGAAAAGTAACTAGCAATTCTAGTGCCTGGAAAAACTGGTATAGGAAAAGAAATTGTGGTCTGAGGAAATACTTCCTCCCTCTCCCCCAATTCTGAATCAATATTTCTTTTTATGGGCTTGCCCAGCGGTTTTGCTCTCCTTTCCCCCAATGTTTGAAAAGGTCTAAAGTGTACTTTCTCTCTGAGCAGAAATGTGTCCAGAGAAATATTCCCAAACTCCAATGAGATGAGGCCTATACAAGACTGTGAGAAAATGGGTAATTGTCTCCTCTCAATGAGGATATAACAGTCAATAAGGTCTGCTCCTGAGTTATGTCTATATAAGGAAGAACTGATTAGGGATGGGAATACTGCGTTCCGATTAGCTAGTTTTTGCACGTAGATTGTAACCCTTGAGTAATTGGACCAACGATGAAAAAAGGGAGGGTCCATTCATGTTAGGGACTGGGGTTTAAAACAGGGCCTGTGAGCCCCCATTCTTGGCACCCACTAGCTGCATACGAGGGTGCCTCCTTCTCAGGAGAAGGAAATAAATGAGCCTTTGTCACATCACTGCTGAGTTCCCAAGAATTATTTAGAAGAGGGTTGTTTTTTCTCACAAAGACCCTCTCTCTAAATGTGGAAAGTGGTCTTGGCACACAGCTACCTAGTGGTCATCCCGAAGCTCTCTGGGAGCTTCAATCACCAGAGCACTTTGTTCAGGGTGACCTGGTTTTTCCACCAGAGCTTTCTCCCATCTGCTCATTATCTTAGGGACATCCTGATTAAGGGCCCAGAGTGTTTCTTTCCTCTTCCTTAAATAAAGGTCCAGTTGGTCTTCCCTGGATAAGATTCTGCAACTTACTGTGATTCATGGGAGATTGAAATACATTGGTCAGTCAATAAGCATTTAATAAGGGCTTACTATATGTCAGTCTCTGTGCTGAGCAGTGAGGTTACAATAGTAGGGGCCAAATTTTAATTGGAAAGTGTTAACGAAGCGGCTCCCCACAATATTGGGGCAAGGACGGAGACCAACAGCCTCCCTCAAAAACAGAACAGAATGAATTTAAAAAAACACATGCAAGATCAGTAGAATTTAGGGAAAGGGAAAAAAAAAACTGGGGGAAGGGAAATGATACAACCTGAATAACTCCACCACCCAGGAGTCAGCTGAGAACACAGGGCTGCATCCTGTTGCTTTCCAGCTTCAAGCTAGAATAGCGAAACTCCTCCCTTCTCCTTCCCAGCAGACCCCAGGCTGACCACACACAGCCCCAAGACAATTGGCTGGCAGCGCTGACTGACAGTCACATGACTGCCCTCACTGGGCTTCCGGTCATTCTAATTTTGCCAGGCCCATGTAGGCATCAAGGAGTGGTGATGACATGAGGTGCCAGTGCCATGGTGACGGCTACAACCAGTGGGTGGAGGTGTGGTGCATGAGCCCTAGGCCCCGGGGTTTTTTAAATTCTAGCCAAAAGATGAGTTCATCAAAGCCTCAAATAACAATTAATTCTTTATACAATGAGAAGGCCAGAAAAGAAAAACAAGGAAAACACAGTGCTTGGCCTCAAGGAACAGTATATTCTAATGAACAAATGCAAATAAGAGATATAAGAAAAATGTTATGAAGAATCTTAGGAGAGAAAAATAACTTTTACAGGCGGCATATGGAGGGGATGAAATTGGGGAGGATCAGAGAAAGTCATCTTTCAGTGGTGTCTGAATCAGGCCCTGTGGAAAGGGACAGATTTGAGCAGCCCGGTCAGTAGCATCTCAAGGGTATGAGAGCATTCTCAGGCACTTTTAGAGTGATAATGACCCCTCAGGTGTAAGTTAAGGAGCCTGATCGAATCCCTCAGAGCTTTTCTAAGTCTCCTGGAAAATGAGGTCCTCTGTTTGCTTGGCAGTCACATTTGTCACTTCAGAACAATTGCTCCAGATGAGCTTGTGATTGTTTGAGAGACAGGAAATAAGAAAGGAGGTGGAGGAGAGAAAAGCAGTTTGGAAGGACAAGAAAAGAAGCAAAGAGGAAAAGCAAATTTATTTATAGGGAGGGAGGCCTTTTTTGCAAATAAACCATATGAGTAGTGACTGTGTGTGTATGTGTATACACACATGTATATATGTGTCCACACGTACATGTGTACACATACATATATGGACATGCATGCACACATATACATGCACATATACATATGTGTATACATACACGCATGCTTATTTGCCATTTTCTTGTCAACAACCAGCTTGTTTAGAAGGAGGGTTGAGAAGGTGGGAGGAGAGGTGATCCCCCATAGCTGCTATAAGGATGAGAATAGCTGGGGACTTTTCTGCTCCCTCTCTTCTGCCTTGGTTTCAGTTCATTCCAACAGCAAACATCCTCTCTGGCTTCAACAAGAGTGGCAGATGTGTAATTGGGAAGTTCTCCAGGCTTAAGAAGTAAGGCATTCAACACGGGCTTCAGGAAGCTGCTTCCTCTCGCCTGCCAAAGATGCCACCGGCTTCACTGAAGGAATAAAGAAATACTTTCAGGCCACAGTGAAAAGGGAGAGGGGTGGAGAGAGAGGCAGATAGATGAAAAGTGATCGCCTTTAAGCTCAGGGAAAGAGATAGTTCACCTTTTAGGCACCACTACAGAGAAAATCTCTGTCCTTTTCATTATTGCCACATTGCTCTACAAGTCCAGTATACCTACAAAGGCACATACATTGCACTTCCTGTGTCTTATAGATTAACATGAGAAGTCTGCTCAGACACATACCTAGGGCTATGACTATGACCTTTAGCTCTGGGATAGCTCTTTGGCTCAGAAGAATAAAAAACTCTTTGTACAAAGTTATTTTTAAATGTTTTAAATGTTCCTTTTTCCTTGAGCAATATGCAGTGGGTTCCTACTTGATTCAACAGTCTTGCAATTATTTTTTGTAACAGGACCTATGATTTCACTGGTTCCCAATAAGGAACTTCCTCTACCAATGCAGATCAACACCTTCTCCATTATTTATAGTCTTAAATAATTCCCTGGGGGCACCAAGATAATTAAATAAGATGTCTAGGGTGTTATAACCAGTATACCTCAGAGACAGGACTTGAATACAGGGCTTCTTGACTGTGTGGTCAACTCTCTGCCCACAGCCAGACTGCACATCATGTTTACAGTGATTATGTGTGTATATGTATATGTATACATACATACATACATACACATATAGATATGTAAATACATGTGTATGTATATATACATCTATGTACATATACATATAATATGATTTGTTTGTATATATTCACACATATGTATATAATATATTACCTATTGCCTTAAAGACATGGTATAAGTCCATTTGCATACATGAACTCACATATGTAATATATACCAACTCATATATATACATATGTACATGTGCAAACATATATGCATGCATGCATGCATGTATGTATATGAAACTTCTTATAATCTAATGTCAGTGTCTTTGAGGCAATCAGTACTGTTCTTCCTTTTATGCACTGTAAGGTCCTAGGAATTCATACTTAGCTCTGAAGGAAAGCAGACTGACAAAGCTTCCTTTAGCCCTATTAGGCGCTCAACCTAAATGAAGAGGGCATGGCCTGACAGCTTTCTCTCTGACAATTTGAGGACAAGGATTGGGACATTCTATTTTCAAGGGGTCTCTTATGAAAGACAGCAAGTGCTTTTCATTATGGAAAGGAAGATTTCAACCCTGCCTAAGCAGATGGTGGTGGTCTACTGATAGAATCATCAATTCAAGGATGAGTTGAATGAGCCAAAATTAGTACCAGCTAATTTTATTTCATTTCCTCCCATGTCTCCATTATTTCATGGTCTGGATACCAATTTTCTGGTGATTCAGCAGCCCTTTCTCTGATTGCTTCATGCCTAAATATTATCTGTACTGTCACTTCCTTATGATCAATGCTGATATTTTAGTTGTATTGAAGGATGGTAAAGCAGTCTGGCAAAAGTCCTGGGCTAAGAGTTAGTAGTTTACATGCTATCACCAAGAGGTGATATAATCTTCAGAAGTCCCTTGCTGGATCATAGGTCCTAGATTTAAAACTAGAAGGGACCTCAGAGATCTGATACAATATAGTTCTGACACCCTGATCTACCAAATCTGTAAGCTTGGATAGCCTGAAATATAACATATGCCATTTTTCACATGTCAGACATCATTAATGATCAACAGATGGAATAACAGAAATGATTTAGTCATCAGAGTATTCTATAATGGGCTACTAGGTTAGGAAAAAGGAATAGACAAAGAATTCAAGGAAAAAATAGGAAGCCTGCTACTCCATAATTTTATTTCATGGTGTCTATGAATTTGGATGAGAAGAATACATCATTATTTTTAATAACCTCTACCTGAAATTTAGCATTTCCTTTAATTATGATTTTAAAAACGTTCTGAGAGGGGTTCCATAGATTTTTCAAAACTGAGAAAAGTATCCATAATACAAAAAGGGTTGTGAACCCCTGCTTTAGAAGCAAGATGAAGCAATGATGGAGGATTCCAGTTATCCAGACATCTGAAGCTTCCTCTAGTCCCTTTCCCTTTCTTCCCCCAAACAGAGCAGCTAATAATTTCTTGACTTGCCTTGCTGAAAAATTCATCCTTTAACAATGGATGAACTAAAAAAGAGGAATTCTATTTTGAATTTGGTACTCATTATTGGGAGCTGATTTCTGAGGTGGAAAAGATGTATATTTTCACAGGGAATTAGGGGAAATGACTACTCATTCCTTCAGTTTATTGTGACAGAGAATATTAAAACCATACATAGTCCAAATTATGTCTTCAATTTTGGAGCTTACATTTACAGGGGTTCAGAGAAAGGATAGGTAGGATGCCATGTGCTAAAATTTTATAGGGGAATGTTCTCAAAAAGGAAATTCTAAAGAACTAAAGAGAAACCATTTCTAATAGGTGGAAAAAATGAGAATTATCTGAAGAAAACAGTCCAGATACCCAGATAACTCAGAAACGAAAAAAGAAATGTATAAAAGTAGAAGCAAGGGCAATTTCAGAAGATAGAAACAAAAGTGGGCTAGCCCTATAAGAAAGTGCTAAGAGTGCTAAAGCTCATATGAGCTGAAATTGGTGAGGAAACCTAAGAAAAGCCACAAAGTGTGGTGTTGTTTTTAAACTAGGAAAGTTGTTGTTGTCCTTCATTCTTGAAGAGGACCATGATATCAGAGAAGCAATGTCATGACTTGCAGTGAAATTGATTTAAGTGAGGGAGAGCTGTGTAAGGTCACCAACCTTACTCTCTCTTTTAGAGCCAGGATGACTGGGGATGGCCCTACATGCAGTGGGAGACCTTGGCTTTTTAAAGCTAAAGTCTTTTCCAGGTTTTAGTTTGACTGAGGCAATGCCCATTCAGTTATTAAGGCTAGATAAGAAATGAGGCAAAGAAAGCCCTCTTTTACCTAATCAAAAGAAAAATAAATAAATAAAACTGGGAAAAGGTGGAGGAGCAAAGCAGATAAGTCATTGCTCAAAGTAGATGGGACAATGCTAACTGATGACAAAGAGAAAGAAAAGCCATTTAATTTTTCTTTTCCATTTTTTTCTCTGCAAAAGCACATGGCCTTTATATTGGAAAGGGCAGAAGAGAAATTCCAGAAGAGAAAAATAAATAAACCAGAAACAAAAGCAATGTTCATAGCTCTGGGTGGACATCTTATTTTAATATTTAATATTTTCTATTAATTACAAGACATATAAAATGCAAAATATATGGACTTAACCATTGTTTGTGGTCTATGAAAGACCATGGAGACCAGGAGAATTTCCACTGGACCATTGAATGGAAAATGAGGTCTTGATTTAAAAAAAAAATCTGCAAACTTTTCCAGTATGAACTTTGCTTAGAAAATCCTGGGTCATATATTTAAAGAAAGATTGAATTTCTGGAAAAGAAAGCATTAATGAAAAAAGTCAGCATGGATATTCCAAGAATAGGTCATGCCAGACAAGTTTTCTTTTTTCTTTTTCTTTTTCTGACAATATTACTAACCTGATAGCTCAGGGAATTATATAGATAACATTTACCTGTTTTTATCAAGATATTTGACAACGTTTTTAATTGTTTTCTTGTCTACATGTTGAAGAGATGCAGGTTAGACCCTAGCTACCAGAGTACAGTGCAATAATATGGATTCAGAACTGTTAGAATGGCAGGACTCAAAAGATAGTCATTGATGACAACTTGAGATGAAGTCTGTAATGGAAGACTGCTGGGTCTGTACTAGTTAACATTTTTATCAGTAACTTAGATAATCAAATCAGTGGTATGTTTTTTAAACTTTCAAATTACCCAAGGATAGGAGGGATAGCTAGCACAGTAGGTGACAAAGTTAGCATCCAAAAATTATTTAACCACTTAGAATATTGGGTCAAATTTAAAGGATGAAATTTAATTGTATTAATTGGAAAGTCTTACACATAAGGTTAAGTAGTATACTTTATAGGTAGAATATGAGGTAGAAATGATTAGATTATTTTTGATGATTTTTTTTCTCAAAAAGGTTTGGGAGTTTTAGTGTATTGCAAACTCAATAATGAGTCAGCAGTGTGTCATGGCATCCAAAAAACCTAATATGATGTCTGATTGCATTGAGAAGCATAGATTCCAGGAATAGGGAGGTAATAGTACCTTTCAATTCATCCCTGGTCAAGTCCCATCTGAAATAGTGTAATAATGTTCTTTTCTGGGTACCACAGTTTCAAGAGAATATTGAAAAAGAAGTGCAACCAGAATGATTAAGGAAATTAAAATTAATGCCAATTGAATATTGGTTGAAAGAAATTTAGCATATTTAGTTTGAAGAAAAAGAAAAGACTTGGGCTGGGATGGGTAGGGATGTTAGTTGTTTTCAAGTATTTAAAAAAATCTCATGTTTATACTTGTTCTGTTTGCTTATCAACTGGGGAATGGACAAATAAATTGTGGTGCATAAATATAATGGAATATTAGAGTACTATAAAAACAATTAATATGAAGCATACAGAGAAGCAAGCTTGTCTGATACAAAGTGAAAAAGCAGAATCAGGAAAGCATTATACACAGTGACTACAATTGAAATGGGAAGAAAACCTACCACCATAACAAAATAAAATTGAACAGTTTATAATAACAACATCTAGCATTTATATACCACTCTTAAAGTTTGGAAAGTGCTTTACATATGTTATCTTATTTGAATCCTCACAACAGAATATGAAGTAGAGGCTGTTAATACCTAAATTTTAATATGAGGAAACTGAAATAGCGAGAGATGAAGTGACTTGCCCAGTTTCCCACAGGTCTGTAGGGTTTGTGGAAGGATTTGAACCGAAGATTTCCTGACTTCAAGTACAGTACTCTAATCCACTGTGCCATCTATCTGTCTCTAATGACCAAGTCTGTCCCTGCAGAATGGATGAAAAGATGTAATTCCTTTCCTTATTTGTAAAGATGATAGGTGTGGGAAATTGCATATATTGTCAGACTTGGGAAATGTTAGTTATTTTTGCTGAATTAGTTTTCCCCCTAAATGTACTTTATTATAAGAGATGCTTCTCTAGGGAGGGGAGGGCAAAGGAACATATTTGTAAACAAAGGTGAAGTAAAAGCAAAAATCAATCAATAATTTTTTTAAAAATATTTTTTAAAACCTTGATCCTTTTGATCTGAGAAGACAGAATTAGAGACTTGTAGGGAAACTGCAAAGAGAAAGATTTAAATTTGATATTAGGAAAAAATCTAATGACTAGAACAATACACACATGAAATAGTTTGACTTGGGAGGCAATGGTTTTCACCTCATGAGATCTTCAAGCTGTAAAGAATTAATTGTTATTTGAGGTTTTTATGCCTCGGCATGCACTGACCTGGGGCTCCGCAAACCGCAAGGTGCTCCACCCACTGCTTGTAGCCATTGCCAGGGCTCTGGCACCTCACATCATCACCACTCCCCAACCCCTACATGTGCCTGGCAAAATTATAATGATTGGAAGCCTAGTGAGGGCAGTCATGTGACTGTCAGAGCGGCCATCCCATTGGCTGGGGCTGTGTGGGGTGTTTCTAGGTTTGGGGGAGAATTGGGCATTCTAGGTGGAAGCTGGAAAGCAACAGGCGTTCTGCTGTGTATTTTCAGCTGATTCCTGGGAGGTGGTATTTTTTCAGGTATTATAATTTCCCTTTCCCCATTTTATTTCCTTTCCCTTGATCCTACTGATCCTGTTTGTGTGGGTTTTTTTTTAAAGTTCGTTCTTGTTAAAATAAATCTTGTTCTGTTTTGAGGGAGGCTGCCGATCTCCTTCCTTGCCCCAATATTGCAGCGAGCCGCTTAGCTAGCACTCCCCAAATAAAAATTGGTGCCCACAAAGCAAATGCTGGGTTATGACTTGTAGGGTGTGTTATAGTGGGCATTGTATTGGGAGAGGGAAGATTTAGTTAGGATGCAATGGCTAGTGAAGTCTCTTCCAAATCTGAAATTCCTTGGGTTCTATGGGTCTTGAACTTCTCTGACTCCTAATATCTCTCCTTCAACTTCATTCCTAGTATATAAACATTGGAACCTTGGATAGAGGATTTAGGATTGGAGGAGATTTTAGAGATTAAATCCAATCCCTTCCATTTACTCATGGGGAAATTGAGTGCCAGGGAAGTTGTGACTTGCCAAAAGTCATATAGGTACTAAATAAGAAGGAAGGGAATTCATTCCAAATCGAGCACCTAACCCCACCTAAGTCATATTCACTTCTCTGTAATTTCTTGGCTTTTCTCCCTTTTGCTGACTATGCTTAGTTCTAAAAATTACTGAGGAAAACGTATAGATTTTGGTGAAGCTAAAGTCAAGGCAACTTTATAAGTTGTCTACCTGATGCATTGAGCTGAGTAGAAAGAAAATGAGAAAAAATAGTATGTTTTCCTTACTTCATAACTACAAAACCAGGTTGCTGAGCAGGGCAGGCTCTGAACTGACTCTCCCAATTGCCACTCAGATTCATAGGTTAAGTCTCTAAAAAGTAGCTACTACCTTTCTCCTTAGAGATTTAAAAAAAATACTTTCTTCATAAGCCACCACTAGTATGCTTTCCAGTTGATTATCTTTTTTTTTTTTTTTTGGTGAGGGAGTTAGGGTTAAGTGACTTGCCCAGGGTCACACAGCTAGTATGTGTCAAGTGTCTGATCTGGATTTGAACTCAGGTCCTTCTGACTCCAGGGCTGGTGCTCCATCCATTGCACCACCTAGCTGCCCTAGTTGATTATCATTTGATACTAATTTGCCAGCCAGAGCTAGCTGGATTTTAGAAAGAGAGCTTATTAGGGTAAATATATTCAGCTCACATTTCTCCAAAATGTAGGATGCTCTCCTACTAGTACTTACAGTATTTAGAGGAAAGTGAACTCAAGATTGGAGATCATGTGACCTTGAGATAATTTATGACTCCTGGTTGGATGGATGTCTTTTTCTCTCTTTGTGGATTCCCCATGAAGCTCCCCTGATGTGTATGTGTGTGTGTGTGTGTGTGTGTGTGTGTGTGTGTAGCTCCTTGCTGAGCTCCATGTAGAATTTTAAAACTACCTTTCCTCAGTTTCTAGTTTGTTTTCAGCTCCAGATGCACACACTGCTATTAGTCACTGTTATTCTTAGGACATTGGTAGGATGCCACCTCTGGAACTAGTTTGCTTTGTTTAGCTAAGTACTGTCAGGTTAACCAGCTATCCTCAACCCACCGCAGGATATGTCCTTTGTGTCTTTATTTGCTTTCAAAACTGCATTGCTTCTTATTTGATTGTTCACAATTTATTAATTGATTGATTGAATAGAGATATCTAGTCTTTATTCACACCTAGGTCATACCTATAATTGATTTAATGAAGAAGTCTGAGTTCAATGTAGTTATTGAGGTATGATTATGGAACACTCCACTTTTAAGTGGCTCTTCATCTACATCATTCTAACCATGGGTACCCATAGGCTTTGCCTAGAGTATTTTTCTTTTTTATCTCTATACTTTTTGACTTGGGGATCTTATCATTTCCCATAGATACAAGTATCATCTTTATGCTGATTACTATCAAATCTACCTATGCAAGCCTAATCTCTCTGTTGACTTCCAATCTCACCTTTCCAACATTGTACGTCTTGAGCTTGGATGTCCTATAGACATTTAAATACAACATTTCTAAAACTATATTCATTATCTTTCCTCCACAAACCCTTCCTTTTTTCCTAACTTCCCTTAATATTCAGTCATCCAGGCTTACAACCTAGGTATCATTCTCAACTACTCACTTCCTTTCATCTACCCACCATATTTAATCAATGGTCAAGGCTTGTCTTTTCTACTTTTGGAATGTGTCCCCTTCTTTCCCCTGCCATTGCAACGACCCTGATACAGACCCTCGTCATCTCACACCTTGATAATTTTGCACCCCACTGGTTGGTCTCCATGCCTCATCTTTCCCCACTCCAATCCATCCTCTATTTACCTGTCAGATTGGTTTTCTTAAAGAACAGATCTTTCCATGTCCTCCCCAACTACCCTCTCCCTCCCAATTTTGGTGTCTCCCTATTGCTTTCAGGATCAAATATCAAATCCCATTTGGCTTTTAAAGCCCTTTATACTTTGGGCCCTTCTGAACTTTTCAGTGCTTGTATTCCTTATTCTGAGACCCAGTGACATTAATCAGGATTAAATTATAATGAGTCCATGTACTTAAATTAGGGTAGTTTAAAAGGTGACTAGGAAAAATAATAGTAGCTGGTATTTATGTGCTGCTATATGGTTTATGAGGCATTTTATTTAAATTATCTCATTTGATTCTCACAACAAAGTTATAAGACAGTGGCTTTCTTGCTGTTCCTTAAACATGACGATTCCTTTCTCAATCCAGAGAATTTTCATTGGCTTTTCCTGACACCTGGAACTCTCTTTCTCTTCATCTCTACCTCCTGGATTCCCAGGTTTCTTTCAAGGCTCATATGAAATCCCACCTTCTTCCAAGAAGACTTTCCTAGTACTACTTAACCTTGGTGCCTTCTCTTTTAGATTCCCCTCCCTTTATCCTACCTATATTCTGGTTGTACATGGTTGTTTTCATGTTGTCTCCTCCATTGGATTGCCACAGATGATTTCTTCACCTATTTCTGTATCCCCAAAACTAAGTAGAGTGCCTGGACCTAGTAGGTGCTTGATAAATGCTAGCTGACAGACTACCACTGCATGTTCCAGCTCCTACATTTCCTAACTCCAGGTCTTTTACCTAGTTTCCTCCCACTAGCTGTCATTGCATGTCATCTCCAAGCTGGAACATTCTCCTACCTCACCTCTGCCTTCTGGCTTTAAATTCTGCTTAAATCCTACTTTCTGCAAGAGGTCTTCTTTTCTCCCACCCTCTCAGATTACCTTTCATTTATACTAGTATGTACATAGTAATTTACATGATATTTTGTCCATTAGAGTGAGAACTCCCCTGTGAACTGATCCAACCATTCTGGAGAGCAATTTGGAACTATGCCCAAAAGGGTATAAAACTATGCATACCCTTTGATCCAGAAATCTCTCTGTTAGGTTTATATCCCAAAGATATCCACAAAAAGGGAAAATTATCTATTTGTACAAAAATATTTATAGTAGCTCATTTTTTGGAAATCAAAGGGGAATCAAAGGGATGGCCATCAACTGGGGGATGGCTAAACAAGCTGTGGTATATGGTTGTAATGGACTATTATTGTGCTATAAGAAATGACAATCAGAATTATTTCAGAGAAACCTGAAAGGACTTACATGAACTGATGCATAGTGAAGCGAATAGAACTAGGAAAATGTGCACAGTAACAGCAATATTTTTCAATATGAAATTGAATGACAGCTATCCTCAGCAATACAATGATCCAAGACAATCCCAAAGGGCTAATATTGAAGCATATTATTTGCCTCCAGAAGAAGAACTTTTATTGATTGAATACAGATTGAAGCATGCTATTTTTCACTTTCTTTCATTTTTTTTCCTTTTATTCAAATCTTCTTGTACAAAATCACTGATCTGGAAACGTTTTCCATAATTGCACATGTATAACCTATATCTGATTGCTTACCACCTCTTTCTCTTTTCTTTCTTTCTTTCTTTCTTTCTTTCTTTCTTTCTTTCTTTCTTTCTTTCTTTCTTTCTCTCTTTCTCTCTCTCTCTCTCTCTCTCTCTCTCTCTCTCTCTCTCTCTCTCTCTCTCTCTCTCTCTCTCTCTCTCTCTTTCTTTCTTTCTTGCAGGGCAATGAGGGTTAAGTGACTTGCCCAGCATCACACAGCTAGTGTCAATTGTCTGAGGTCGGATTTGAACTCAAGTCCTTCTGAATCCAGGGCCAGTGCTTTATCCACTGTGCCACCTAGCTGCCCCCCCCCCAATTGCTTACCATCTCAGGGATGGGGGAGGGATAGAATTTGGAATTCAAAACTTTAAATAAAAAAGTTTTAAAACATTGGAAAAATAAAGTTAGAAATGTAATGTTAAAAAAAAAAGATCTCCTTGAGGGCAGAAACTATGTTTTTGCCTTCCTTTCTATCCTCAGCACTTAACCCAGTTCCTGGTATTTAGTAAACATTTGGTATTTTCTTCAGTTGATCAACAGAAATTTATTAACACGATTATTGAGTGGCTGATTGAATGAGTGAAGAAAACACTCTACATTTTACTCCAGGGGAGTGTGGAGTTTCCATGTTGCTTCCAGTATGCATTTTGGAGTCTGCCATTACAGTCTGCTTTCAGACTGTAGTATTCACTGAAAGCATGTGCCTGGAGCATTCTCATAGTTCCCTCTACCATTCCTTATTTGGGAAGCAGAAAGGCAAGTGGCCACAGAAACAATGGAGATATGACTGTCTTCTGTCACTCTGAAATGCCCCACAGCTCCTCTGGTTGTTCTTTTCACAGTCTTAAGAAGGAAAGAGCCCCCTTCTCTTTTAGTGCAGGGTTGAGGTAGGCTAGTTACAGCTTCTAATGCACAGGGAAAGCAGACTAACCTGCAGTGGCTTGACTTTAAAACAAATTCATCGATGTCCTCCTGTGGGACTACAGAATGGCCTTTTGTTTATTATTGCTGTATTTTATTCGTATAGATATCTTGCTAGGCTTTGTGCTATAAATAGTGACATTTTTATTGTGGGTCCGGGGCACTTAATAAGCTGCAGCTTTTCCTAGCAATTAATTGTGCTGACAATCAATGGGAGTCTGCAGGCAGTGTGTTTATGTGCTGAGCTTCTGATGAGTGAAGCCCCCAGAAGCCCGGCTGTCAGAAATGAACATTCTTTCCTGGCATACATCCCCATTCTATTCTGGGTTTGTCTGAATTGCACCTGGTGATCAGGCTGAGCTTAGATTGGGCTTTACTTGGCATGGAGAGAATGTGGGGTCTCATGTAGATAGTAGAGGTAGGAAATTATTTAGGTAAAAGAAATTGCTTGATAAAAATGCCTATGTCTGATTTTTCTTAACACGTATCCTACTTTTTAAGCAAAAAAATTCTTCTCTTAGAATTCTCATAGTGTTTTTTGTTTTTGGAAAGCTGAGTGTGTGTTCATGTTTTAACTCTCTTAAAGATCACTTTGACTCACCCAAAATGCTTCATTGAATTCTGTTAGGGTAGTTTAGGTTAGTAACTTTTATTTTCATTCTTTTCAAATGTATAGAACCTTGTCTTTTGGTGATATTCTTAATTAGGTACTGGCTTGGTGAAAGCTTTACCACTTTGAAAGTTATACTGGTCTTAATAGACTGGGATCTTTTTAATCATAAAGATAAGAATATAATTGATAGATCACAATCTTCTGAAGACTGGATTGTAAAAGGATCCTTTCACTTAGTGATTTTGGACTTGGTTTCCATAACAAAGTCTCATTTATGTATCATTGTGCCCAGTTTCAAAGTTGTTCATAGAACAGAAATGGATGCAACCACTTCATCTGCTCTCATGTTGCCTACGGTATCTGAACTGAGGCTTCTTGAAGCATTTTTGTGGTGATTTAGGTTTCCAAAGACAAGACTGTTTTATTCCCAAGTCACTAGCTGCTAGTCCTTGGGAAGAAAAGACAAATTGAAAATCTACTTACAGTTCCTACCCAGTTGGCCATCTTACAAGATATAGAGCTAGAAGGGACATCAGAGGTGTCTAATGCAATCTTCTCATTTTACAGATGAGGGAGTTGAGGCCCTGGGAATGAGATTTGGCAGCTTAACCCAAGGTCACACAACCAATAATTGTCAGAGACAGGATGTGAGCTTAGGTTCTTTGAGTCTAGTGGATTCCTTCTTTTGTATCACACTACCTTCTGCATCAAATATTCAATTCTAAAGGATTTTTATGTACTTAAAGCTAAATAGTTTAAAAGGTAACTGGAAAATAACATTAGGTATTTATATAGTGCTATAAGGTTTGTGAAGTGCACTACTTACATTATCTTGTTTCAGTCATAGCAAATTGATAACACTGCAGTTCTTAACTGTTTTTATTTCATGGCTATCTTTGGAAGTCTGGTGAAAACATTAAACTCCTCAGAATACTTTCAAAAATTATATTTGAAGGAAATGATAAATTTCATTTAGAGGTTAGTGAAAGCAAATATTTTATTTTAATAATTATCATCATTTAATAATTAATAATTACTTTAAATTTTCTCATCCAAGTCCATGGACCCTCTGATATTTGGATCCCAGTTAAATAACCTCTGCTATAAGGTAATAACTAGGAGTATTATTGGTCTCCCTTTACTGAAAAGAAAATCAAGTCTCAAAATGGTAATGTGACTTGTACATGGACACAGAATTAGTAGGTTCAGGAGGCAGGAACTGAATCCACATCTTCAAGACTCCAAGTCTACTGATTTTTCCACTGTTCCATTACCAGTACTCATCCTGGTTCTATTTGGAACTTGTGTCCCCTTCCCTTCAGGGACAACTTGCTTAGTTTTATCTGCCCAATGCCAACTGACTAATAGTAAACTGTTTGATGTTAACTAGGTTAATTCTATTTTAGTGTGATGAACAAGTATTACTTTAACATCATATTCATTCATATGACTCATATCTGAAGAATTATAAGCCCAGAAATCTTAAGGCACAATTTTCTTCTTTAGTCAGTAGATGGCACTCATTGGTAGCTAAAGACCTCCAGCTAGGATACTTCCAGACACTATGATAATAGTAGCATCACATATTTACATAATGCTTTAAGGCTCACAAAACATTTTCCTCAAAACAACCCTTTCAGGTAGGAAGTGAACGTATTTTTTTATCCCATTATTTAAATTTGCAGATGGCACCAAGTTGGAAGGGGTAACTGACATGTTGAATGAATTAGGATGTTAGCATGTTAGAAGGATGGGCCAAACAGAATGAGATGAAATACCATGTGAATAAGTGTAAAGTTCAATATTTGGGTTCAAAAAATCATCTTCATGGGCACAAGATAAGATTGGTGTCACTATATAATGATTTTAGGACAAAAAGTTCTGGGTGTTTTAGTGGATTTCAAGTTCAGCAATGAGATTATGGCAGCTCCCAAAGCTAAGATGATCCTTGGCTACATCTGAAGAGTGCAATACAGTTTCTAAAACTTGGGAGATGCTGTTTTTGCTACCTACACGCACCCCTATTTATTACATCTGGACGTTTGCTTTCAGTTCTTAGTATCACCTTTAAGTAAATAGATTAGCAAGCAGCAGACCTTTGCTTAGAGTACAACTGGTCTATGAGAGAAATGGAGACCTCACTATTTATTGATTGATTTAAGGAAATGAAGGTTTTTTAGTCTAAAAAAGAGAAAGCTTAGAGTGGTAATGGAACTTGGTGTGTGCAGGTCCTTTTTATTAAAGGTTGGAGGGACACATGTAGACAGTGATGGTTAGATTGACTGATAACAGACCATGGGTATTCCCTTGACACCAAAGGAATTTTCTAACTCCTGTATTTATCATTATCTATCTTGTTGTTATTGTTTGTCCTTCATCCTCAAATAGGACCATGACATTGGGAGGTGATGTCATGATTTGAAGCGAATTGGATTGAAGTGAGGGATGGCTGTGCAAGTTCACCAGACTCTCACTCTTTCCTACAGACACATCTGTTTCCAGTGACAAGATATATGCCGGGATGACTGGAGATGGCCCTGGATTTTTTAAGGCAATCGGGGTTAAATGACTTGCCCAGACTCACACAGCTAATAAGTGTCTAAGGTTAGATTTAAACTCATATCCTCCCAACTTCAGGGTCAGTGCTCTGTCCACTGTACCACCCAGCTGCCCCTTATATGTTTTATTCATAGCTGTTGTATTCAAAGGCACTTGAGGGTTGCTTACTGCATTCATAAGAGACTTCACCTTCTTCTACCTACATCAGTATAAAACCACACAAACCCTAGTAAGAGTGGGCTATTTGGACTCCATATAATATCTGAATATAAGGAGATAGTGTCAGGTACCCCTTATTCCTAACACTAACCCTGCCTCAAGTTTCCACTCCAATCTGTTCTCCACTGAGCTATCAAATTGATCTTCCTTAAACTCAAGTCTGAGAAGGTAACCCTCCTATTCAATAAACTCCACTGGCTCCCTATCACCTGCATCAAATATAAAATCCTCTATTTGGCATTCGCAACCTTTCATAAATTGGTCAACTCCTACCTTTTCAGTCTTTTTTGGGGGGGGGGCGATGAGGGTTAAGTAACTTGCCCAGTCACACAGCTAGTGTCAAGTGTCTGAGGCTGGATTTGAACTCAGGTCCTCCTGAATCTAGGGCTGGTGCCTTAATCCACTGTGCCACCTAGTTGCCCCCTCCAGTTTTCTTAAATATTACTTCCTTCCAACCCTAATCTCCACCACCCCCTCTCATGTGTACTCTGTGATCCTGTGAAGCTGACCTGCTTGCTAGTCTTTAGATTAACTACTTCATCTCCTGACTTTGGGCATTTTTGCTCTCTGATTCCTACAGTGCCTCAAATGTTCTCTCTCTTCTGCTTCCTGACTTGCCTTCAAGTCCTGGCTAAAATTCCATCTTCTACAAGAAGGCTTTTCTATTTCCCCTTAATGCTGGTACCTTCCCTCTATTGATTATCTCTGATTTATGTTGTATACATCTTGTTTGTACATGGTTGTTACTGTGTCTCACACACACACACACACACACACACACGTGCGCACACACACACACACACACACACATTTAACTGTAAGCTACTTGAACACAGGGACTTTTTCCCTCTTTAAAAGAAAATGGCACCCCCATTGTTTAGTATAGCACCTGACTCCTAGTAGGTGTTTAACAAATACTTGTTGACTGATGAGTTTACTGAACAGAGCTAATTATCAGGTTTATGCTTCTGTATACAGCTTAATTTCCCCAAATCCAATCAAATCTGGGACTTATGATGGAGAAGTAGGATACACATGACTTATATTCTTCCCAAATGGATATGTTTTTATCAAGTGCTTTGGATGCTTTCAATAAATGCTATAATTTGATGAATGGAGTGGAAGATTTTGTCTGTGAACCTTAAAATCCCAGGCTCACTAGCCTGGTGGTGGTTGGGGTAAAGGGGGATAGTATTAAGGAGGGGAAGGGAACATGAAAATTGCCTATAAAGATTTAAAGGGTTGTCCTATACAAGAGTGATTAGAATTTTTCAGCTTTTCTCCCTGGGCAGAAGTTAGACTAATGAATAAAGGTAGTTGAAAGGCAGATTTAGACTGTAAGGAAGAATTTCCTAACCATTTAGAGCTTCACAAAAAAGGATTGGGAAACTTTTAAAGCCAGTGGATCCCATTATCCTAGAGTTCTTCAGGGACAGCCCAGATGACTGAATGCATGTAGGTGATGTTATTGTAGAGAGTCTTGTTCAGGAATATGTTGTACTATGTGACCTCTCAGATGAATTCTGAGATTCAGTGATTTCTATTTTACTGATGAGAAGTTATAGATCAGAGAGGTGTCAGTTGATGCATTTTTTGGGTATAGTTTTATTATAATTTGTTATAATTTCTCTTATCTGTAAAAGTGCAAGCTAAACATAAATAATTACAAGCAGATGTAATTTATAATTATAAATTTCATTGTTTGTAACTTAACTTTGAAATAAACATTTGCTTCCTACTATGTCTATTTTCTTTGTCTTATGGATAGAAATAATATACCATGCCTATTGATGAAGCTTGGTCCTTCAAAGTATTCCTAAATTATGATACTTTTAAATCATTTGCCTGTTGTCTCACAGCTAGAAAGGAGTGGGGCCAGAATTTGAATTCAAATCCTCTGACTCAAATCTAGAGTTTTTTCCTATTATATCACCATGACTATAATGTAATAAAGCTTAAAAAATTATAGAACCTGTGTGTAAACTTGAGTACTATCTATAAACAGAATATGAGTTTTCTTGTGTTGGTTATAATCCTGACAGAGGTAATGAGCTTTTTTCTTTCCCATTTTAGATCCTTCTTGTGATTTATTGAAGCTTTAAGAGAATTTGCATATATGAGTGCTCCTTCTTAGGAAATATAGTGAGAATTGAACTGATAAATAAAGAGGTATAGACATGCAAAATCTATCATCCATCTATTCATCTATGTATCTATCCATCCATCCATCTATCTATGTATCTATCTATGTATCTATCTATGTATGTATGTATGTATGTATCTATGTATGTATATATATGTATGTATGTATGTATGTATGTATGTATGTATGTATCTATCTATCTATCTATCTATCTATCTATCTATCTATCTATCCATCCCCAACCTCATCAAGACTTACCAGGAGGTATTGTCCATGTAGGAGGAGAGGATACTCTGACTATTCCCTGAGACGAGAAAGAAGTAAAAATAATTCACTTGCTTTGCCTTTGCAAGACTAAGTTAGGGGAATCTTTTGGGGTAAGGGGTGAAAAAAGTTTTCTAGGTGCCTGATCAGTTTTTTAAAAAAGCATCTTAATGGTAATTTATTTTTTCAGTTACATGTTAAGATAGTTTTCAACATTTCTTTTTATAAGTTTCTTAAAATGATTTCTGTTTGTGGGGCAATGAGGGTTAAATGACTTGCCCAGGGTCATACAGCTAGTAAATGTCAAGGGTCTGAGGATGGATTTGAGCTCAGATCTTCCTGAATCCCTGGTTGGTGCTTTATCCACTGTGCGACCTAGCTGCCCCTTTTATAAGATTTTGAGTTTCAATTTTTCTCCTTCCCTCTCTTCCCTCCCCCCTTCTAAGACAGAAAGCAATCTGATATAGGTTACATATGTATAATCACACTAAACATATTTCCACAGTAGTCATATTGTGAAAGAAGAATCAGAACAAAAGAGAAAAATCTCCAATAAAAGTAGAAATAGTATGTTTTAATATGCATTCAGACTTGCCAGTTCTTTTTTTTTTCTGGAGGCAGATAGCATTTTCCATCATGAGTCCTTTGGAATTGTCTTGGATCATTGTATTGCTGAGAAGAGCTAAGTCATCATCACACAATGTTGCTGTTACTGTGTATAATGTTCTCCTTCCTGGTTCTACTCACTTCACTCAGCTGGACCAGGTTTGTTTTTTGTTTGTTTGTTTGCTTTTGCCAAATAGACAGAGGTAGATTAAAGGGAGAGTTGACAATGCATTGACTAGCCAAGAGCCAAGCAGAACAAGTGACTTCACTTAAAGATAACAAAGTCATTTCTCTGAAGCAGCAGCAGCAACAATGAGATGAGGCTTTAGCAGGTGGCAGTTAAGGTGTCAACAACAACAACACAGGTGAGAAGGAGCAAATGACAGTTTTGGAGGTGGGAAGGAAGCAGCAACAGAGGGCAGAGCTTCAGAAGATGACAGCTGTAGAGGGAGGGGTATTGTCAAGGAAACTCTAGGTCCATGCCAAAGAATGATAGGTAACAGAAACAACAGGAGAGGTGAGGCACAGGTGCTTCTAGGAGACAGAGGTTCAAGATCTCTTGCCAGATAATCCTTCCCAGTCATGACTCACAGCAGGCAGCATGGGAGAAAAAAGGTTTTCTCTCTTTGGAGCATGAGTTTTCAGAGTATTCATCCTCTTTTTCACCTGCATGTAGTCAGTTAGTCACCAAGTATTTATTAAACATCTACAATGTTCCAGGCACTGTGCTAAGCTTTGAGGATACAAAAAAAAAAAAAAGAAAGAAAGAAAAAAGCAAACAAAAAAATAAAATCCCCAAAGTAAAGCCCTACTCTCAAGGAATCCACCATCTAATGCAGGAGACATTATGAAATCAACTATGTACAAAGTACAGTCAAGATTAATTGAGAGTAATCTCAGAGAAGAGGATTAAGATTGAAGGAAACTGGGAAGGGCTTCTTGTATAAGGTAGAATTTTAGCTGAGACTTGAAGGAAGCCAGGGTATAGAGAGCATTCTATGCATGGGGGAGAGCCAGTACTCAGAGTTAGGAGATGGAAAGTCATTTTTGAGGGATATCAAAGAGGCCAGTATCAATAGACTGTGAATGAAGTGGAAGGCAATAAGGTATAAAAAACTGGAAAAGTCTATAAGAATGTTTACTTATTTCTGCATGGTGGCTGACATTTATAACAATAACAATAATAACAACAATAATAGCAAAATTATCTAGCATCTAAGGTTTGCAAAGCTCATTGTATATTTTATTCATTTTATCCTCACAATAACCCTGTGAAATAGTTGTCATTATTATGCCCATTTACAGACTGGGAAACTGAGGCTGAAAGATGGTTAACAACTTGACCTGAGTCACACAGCTAGTATCTGAAATAGGATGTAAACTCGGCTTTTCCTGATTCCAAGATACTTAGGACTTTACTCACTATTCTACTTAGTTGTATTAGATGATGTGATTGCATTAGTCTTATATAATTTCCTTTGCTAATATTTCTCAGTTAAATATGCAATATAATTTATGGTTTTTGATTAGTCTGTAAGTAGGAAAGCTACCATATGGGGATTTGAACCATATATCTCTCCCATTTTGAACCCAAGTAATTTGCGAATTCAGAATTTAGTGCAATAACCATGTCATGTTTAAGCTTTGTCATGTTATGGTTTTCTAATGATGCTGATAAAGCTCAAAAGAGTTCTTCTTCCAGAATTGCCTTCAGTGATAATTGAAAGCTGCGTAAAAATTGTAGCCTCCTCGTTTTTTGATTGAACCTTGTTTCTGGTCAAAAATACTATTGCTCTATGTGGCCATCCCTTTTGTACACTTAATTTTTTTGTAAGGGACTTTTGGCTGTTTCCCAAACTCAAAACCAACCTGAAGGGCAGCTAGGTGGCACAGTGGATAAAGCACTGGCCCTGGATTCAGGAGGAGTTCAAATCCAGCCTCAGACACTTGACACTTAACTATCTGTGTGACCCTGGGCAAGTCACTTAACTCTCATTGCCCCGCAAAACAACAACAACAACAAAAAACCCCTGAAAACACATAGATTCATTACTACTGAGGAGATAAAAGAATATGTCACAAGTTCTGAAGCAGATGAAAAAGGAACAAGCAAACATGTGCATGGCTTTCTAGGGTGACTACTTTTAAGTACACCACTCATTTGTATGTAAAGAACCTCATGTGGCTTTTAAAGAAGCACCACTATAATTTCATAGTTATACTTTGTATTGAAATTTTAATAATAACATGGTTTCACATTCTTCTAACTAGACAATACTTATTATTGAGAGATAAGCCTGTAGGTAATGTTGACTAGTAAGCTTGTGGGACTTAGACATTCAGAGCAACATGCACAAGAATAAAATTTTCAAAGACTAAGTGGGAGACCTAATCTAAAAAATATTTATGTGGAAATTTCTCCCAGGAAATTAAAAACAATAACTTTAAATGCCAGATGACCAAACTAATCTAAGCTGACTGAAAGCTTTATTGATTTACAACTTCTTCCCTTCCACCTGATTTAAAAAAATAATAAGGGCCTTTTGAGCTAGCTCTCCATTAATTAATTAGTGTAAAGATACAGCATTTATTGAGTACCTCATTTGGGCAGATTGGCAGTGTGCCCTAGTGTCCAAAGAACTAGGCTCAAAGGCAGGAAAACCTGGGTTCAAAATCCATCTCTTACATAAGTCTCTTTAGACAATTCTCTAACATTAGAAAATGCAAAACTGCATTTGAAGCGGAAATGTCCTCTCTGAGGAGTCCTCTATACGAGGGTTTCTTAAACATTTTTTCCACTCATGACCCCTTTTACTCAAGAAATTTTTACTCAGCCATGGGCATATAGGTATATAAAATAGGTGTATGTAACCTTTTAGTGTTGCCAAATTTTTCAAAACCCCAATATTCAGTTACATGATCCCATATGGTGTCATGACCCACAGTTTAAGAAGCTTTGCTCTATACCAGTAAAACCACAGGACCAATCATTCCTATCAAGTGCCAGGCCTTGTGGGTGATGCAGCATCTATGAGATCCAGAACCTCTAGGATTTTGTGCTTTCATCCAGGGAGAATATAGAGTATACACTAGTTTGAAACATCCTCTAAACACTTTTTCTGCTCATTTAAGGCAGCCAAGTAGCATAATAGATTCAGGTCTGAGTTCTAACTAACTGTATAACTTTGGGCAAGTCACTTTATTTTTTTTTTTAGTGAGGCAATTGGGGTTAAGTGACTTGCCCAGGGTCACACAGCTTGTAAGTGTTAAGTGTCTGAGGCCAGATTTGAACTCAGGTACTCCTGACTCCAGGTCCAGTGCTCTATCCACTGTGCCACCTAGCTGCCCCTGCAAGTCACTTTATTTGCCTCGGTTTCTTCTTTGGGAAAATAGAGATAATAATAGCACCTACATTCCAGGGTTATCGTATGGATACAATGAGATAATTTTTTTGTAAAGGATTTAACAAACCTTTCAATAGTATATTATCATATACTATCAATATGAACATATTTCAGATTGAAGTTATTGTTTGGTTAACTTCAATAGTTGAAAAATGCTCAATTCATTTCACTATGCCATGCAAAAATCTTTTCTTTCATTCACACATGAGAAATAATCATCATAATAATAACTAATATTTATCTAGTGCTTTAACGTTTGAAGAGGATTTTACACTTATATCTCACTTGATCCTCACAACCATAAGGCAAGGGGAGTAGGTACTATTATTATCACCATGAGGAAATTGAGGCAGAGATTAAATGACTTGCACAGGGTCCCATAGCTAGTATCTGAGGATCAGTTTGAACTCATCTTCCCAACTCCAGGCCTACTGTACTACCTAGCAAAAATTTCAGTTCAAAAGAAAAACACTTGAGTTCAAAAAATTAACTTAATAAGTATAGGATGGAGACCATGGTTAGAAAGCAATTTGTCTAAAACTAATGATTGGGGTTTTACTGGATTGCAAGCTCAATGTGAATTATAGTATAATGTAGAAGCCAAAAGAATTCATGCCATCTGGAGCTGCATCAAGAGAGTCCTAGTTTCTGTGGAAAAAATGCTTCATTATTTATCACTTATTACTATTGTTTGAACCTAGATTTATGTGGCTAGAAATTTGTCTAATCCAAAGGCTTACTACTGAGGTGAGGCTGACCTCAGAGAAATTCCAGGGAAGCCTGCTTAGATCCCACCCAGTGCTTGTTTTGACCCCCTTCACTTAGGCCTTATTTGGGGTTTTAAATTTTTTGAAAGCAGGGACTCTTATTTTTTGTCTTTGTATCTCCAATGCCTTGAATAAAGTAGGCCATTAATAATGCTTATTCAATTCAATTGGATTGAGCATCTCACATTATTAGGGAATTTTCTGCTAAAATCAAGCCTTTTCCTTTTTCCTGCTTCGATCAGTTTGCTCATAGCTCTACTACTTCCATATATGTTTAAGTCAATTGAGTAATTCTATCAGTTGATGAATGCATGAGTTTAAGAGTAATTACGGTGCAGCTAGATGGCGCAGTGGATAGAGCACCGGCCCTGTATTCAGGAGGACCTGAGTTCAAATCCGGCCTCAGACACTTAACACTTACTAGCTGTGTGACCCTGGGCAAGTCACTTAACCCCAATTGCCTCACTTCAAAAAAAAAGAGTAATTAGTAGGGGGCAGCTAGGTGGCACAGTAAATAAAGCACCAGCCCTGCATTCAGGAGGACTTGAGTTCAAATTCAGCCTCAGACACTTGACAATTACTAGCTGTGTGACTTTGGGTAAGTCACTTAACCCTCATTGTTCCACCAAAAAATTTTAAAAAAAGAATAATTAGTAGAAGCGGGTACATAATGATATATTTTGGACTTGAGACTATTAAATAATGGGAAATTCCCAAAACTAAAAATGGATATCAGTCTCGTTACTGCTCAGTTATATCTTGTATATATCACAGAATAGAGGCTGTATCTGGACAGATGGATGCAAACTATCCCAGACCACTAAAGTTTATTTGCTTTAAAGACCTTCAGAGAAGATGACTCCCATATTGTGAGAACAGATGTAAATTAATTTATTCAGGTACCTTGTAACATGAATGCAAAGATAGACTGAATGGAGAAGATACATATATTAGTCAAAATGACAAATGGCCATTAGAAGTGACAGGCGTGGCAATAACATTTCAATTTTTTTTCACATGAAATCAATAACATAGATTTTTCTTTTTGAAAAATTACAATTAGAAAGGATATATCACTTATGCTGAATTATGGAAAATTTGTTTAGGGATACTCAATACCATGAGATGCTTTGATCTTATTTCTGTGCTAAAATTTTATATTCTTCTAGATGTGGTATAGAAAATAGCAAAGGCATCAAAAATGAACCAAAGTGTTTTTATTTGTACTAGTTTTTTCCTTTAAAAGGTGAACTAGTAGAAACGATGCATGAAATTTCTTGGGCTTCATTTTCCTTCCTGCCCCCATCATATTCTGTTTACCAGCAGAACTCATGGCTGACGATGCACTATCTATTAGTCTTAAAGGCATTATAATATCAACATTTTCTAGAGCAGCCCACAGTTTATGACTTCAAAAGATGTTTGGAAGACAACAATCCTGATGATTTGTAGCACTTGACAAGATTTTATGGTATTCCTTTTACAGTGTCATTGCTATTCCATTTTGTATATGATATTGTGTGTGTGGGGGAAGCCTGGACAAAAGAAAGTTAGTTTGGCAACTTCAGTTTGATTACCTGAAATATATCTCCTTTTCCTCTCCTCCCCTCCCCTCCCCTCCCCTCCCCTCCTCTTCTCTTCTCCCCCACTTCTCTCTGCTTCTGTCTCTCTCCCTTCCCCAACAGGCATTGCGCACGCGCGCACACACACACACACACACACACACACACACACACACACACACACCCCTTTTCTAGAGAGGCATCTGCCTCTCTCCTAGGTGTCTCCCACCTGTGATGCCCTTCCCTAATTCTATGGTGGGTACTCAGGGTATGGTGGATCCTTAAACAATTGATCTATTCTCATTTTTTTTTTGTTTTCTGCAGTCACAGAAACATTATTTTTAGTAAACTCCTTTCCCTAGTTAATTATGTCAAGAAAGTGCTAGTTCCCAAATACAATTCAAGACATAACTTTCAAGGAAAGCAATTTGGGAAACTTCTCTCCCCCATTCCACTCTTTACTTTCTTCTTTTCTCTCCTTATTAGTAAAAACAAATTGATATCTAACATGATTTAAAAGCTTTAATTTGTTAAATGATTACAGAATAAATATGGAGGAGTAAAGTTGGGATTTGCTGCTCAGTGACTTGAGGATGACAGTATCTCATTCTGAGCCTTTGCCCCCCCAAAGCTCTCAGCAAATCATAGAAGTCCCAAGTTGGAAGAGATCTCAGAGATCATCTATTCCAATCATTTATTTCATTACACTTAAAGGTTATAATGTTCCCCTGCTTGGAACTCTCTACCTCCTCCCTTTCCTGGCTTTCTTGAAGTCCCAGTTTCCCCTTCAGTAAGAAACTTTCCCCAAGATGCTTTAATCTTATTCATTTTCTCTGAGATTATCTGCAATTTATGCTGAATATAACCTATATATACCTAAGCATCCTCACGTAAACTGTGGGCTCCTTAAGATTAGAGAGTATCTTTTTACATCTCCCAAGTAGTCATCCTTTATAACGGCCAACTGACTGACGGACAGGTGGGGCTATTTAGCCTCTGCTTGATAATAGGGAATTTACTACCTTCTATTCCAATTTTTGACCACGCCTAATGCTTTGTAAATTCTTTGTAATGAATTAAAACTACCTCCTTGTATTTTCTCCTTGACCCTTTTTTGTGACATTTGAAGGTAAACTGCATTATCTGAATTCCATTTTCAGGAAAAAGTGCTTAAGACTTTTGAAAACAACTCTCAGGTATCTAACTCCACTTCAATAAACACCTGTAGTTCCTTCAGGTGTTTGTTATATAGCATTGTTTTATGACTTTCTCTTTCTGATTGTATGACTCCTCCAAGAACCTCCATTTTAAAGATGCCCAAGCCAACCAAGTCTTCATTCTATTCCTCTTCAGACTGTATTCCTGACCCTCCCAGGCTTTCTCTATGGAGTTGTCCCTCCCCTTTCCCAGGGAACCTTTATCTCTTCTACCAGTCTCCTTATACTATTGTCTTCCTCCATTAGCATGTAACTTCCTTAGTCTGCCACAGTCTTTCTTTCTGCCTGTACCAAGCACTTCGGTACAGAGCCTGGGCCATAGCAGGCACCTAATAAATGCTTGTTGACTTGACCTCCCCTTCTCCACATATCATAGTTTCTTGATGTCCTTCTTTAAATGTAGGACTTGAACTAAGCAAAATACTGACCAGTACAATTTAGCAACACTATTATTTCCTTTCTGAAACATTTCAATTTATCCACCCTAAGATTTTTTTTCTGCTTTTTCTTTTATTTAGGTATCTCTATCATTACTTCCCTCTATGACCATAACTCCCTCCCTCCACCCCAAGAAATAATAAATTCACTCTTCTGTAAAAAAGACAAAGTCAAAGAAAACAAACCCCAATATTGGCTATGTTTGAGAACGCATGTCAATCAAGCAATCAGTCAACTTTTATCAAACACCCACTGTGCTGAATGCTGGGATTTCAAAAGAGACAAAAGATAGTTCCTTCCCTCAAGGAGTATATAATTTAATGGGGGACATAACATGCAAATACACACACACACACACACACACACACACACACACACACACACATATATATATATATATATATATATAGAGAGAGAGAGAGAGAGAGAGAGAGAGAGATAAAGAGAGAGACTCAGAGACAGAGAAAGATGGGGGTAGGGGGGGTGGAGGGTGGAGAGTGAGAGTGAGAGTGAAAGCGAGGGAGGGAGCATGCATACTATATACAGGATAAATAGGAAATCATTATAAAAAGGAAGGTATCAATGGGGGAGGGATTCCTGTAGAAGGTGGGATTTTAGTTGGGACTTAAAAAAAAACCACAACAACATGGATATTGGTAGCTGGAGTTAAAGAGGCAGAACATTCTAGGCATGGGAGAACAGCCAGAGAAAATGTCAGGAGCAAAGAAATGGAGTGTTTTGCTTCTGAAACAGCTGGAGAGCAATGCCACTTAATTGGAGATTACAAGTAGCCAAATAAAGTGTAAGAAGACTTGAAAAGTAGAAGGAGTTAGGTTATGAAGGGTTTTGAATGCCAAATAGAATATCTTGACCTTGCTTTCAGAAGCAACAGGAAGCCACTGGAGTTCATTGAGTGAGGGCTGGTGGTGACTTTATTACACCTGAATTTTAAGAAAATCACTTTAGTGCCTGAATAGACTGGAGTGGGGAGAGACTTGAAGCAAGCAAACCCACCAGCAAGTCATTGCAATAATCAAGTGGTAAGGTGATGAGGGCCTCATTCTGCACCTATAGTACATCGCTTCTCTGCCAATAGATGGAAAGAGTGATGGAACTTCTGGAGTCTCTTTTTGTTGTTGCACTGATGATAGTTCTTAAATCTCTCACAATTGCTTTTTTGACAATGTTTCTATTCATTGTATAAATGGCTCTTTTGATTCTGCTCCCATTACTGCATCATACAAGTCTTCCCAGATTTTTCTAAATCTGTCCCTTTTGTCATTATGGCATAATAACATTCCACTGTATTCAATACTATGAAACTTTTCTTTCTAGTCATTCCCCATCTTATGGACAACCACTTTGATTCCAGGCCTTTGCTACACAAGAAGTGGTGTTACAAACATTCTTTTTTTCAGATATGGGTCCTTTACTTATTTATCTGTTCTCCTTGGGATAGATAGTTAATAGTAACGCTGAATTCAGCCTAAGATTGTGTAATCCTTGGCAGCTACAACATGTTAATGATTCATCCTGAGCTTATATTCAATTATAATCTCTATGACTTTTGGGGGGTTGGTGGGGCAATGAGGGTTAAGTGACTTGCCCAGGGTCACACAGCTAGTAAGTGTCAAGTGTCTAAGGCTGGATTTGAACTCAGGTCTTTCTGAATCCAAAGCCAATGCTTTATCCACTGTACCACCTAGCTGCTGCCAAACTGTGTAATTTAAGATTCTAAATGTGGATTCTAATCTGTTCCCCCAGTTTTGGGGGAAACTGACTAAAAATCACTGATAAAACGAGTTTAGGTTTTTAAGGGTTTATTGGAAAATAGAAAGAAAAAGATTGAGAACAGAATTCTAACAGCCTGGCATTCCTATCTTTCCTCAAATTTCCTGTGAAGTCCTCTGCCGCCACCACCATCAAGTCAGGAAGCCAAAAAGCCCCAGCGCTCTCTGCGCAGGCTCCCTTTCCTCCTTCCTGTCTCCTCCCAGACCATAGGAGGCTCCTCAAGTTGATTGGCTGGTAGCCTTGATAGACAGCACCCATGAGCAAACGTCATTTCCTGACGCCAAGGAAAAGCCACAATGCCTCTGAGGCATTTTCCTCATGGTGGAGCTTTCCCACAGCAAGTCTCCAGTAGGTGGCGTCATTCCAATCATTACAGTCCCCCCTTTTGTTCCTCAAGAAACAAAATGTTTCCTTGACAGAACAGTAAAAAGAATATAATAACTATTGCTAACTAATAATATGTGAATAACAATATAGAAAAGGAAGAGAGGAAAGTTTTGTCCAGAGGGGCGATTTTTTTTTTGTCCTCATGAACCGACGCTTTGACATTAGTCTTGCAAAGGGAGGGCCTCTGCATAGGGTGCATGTTACAGATGATGTATATTATACACATGAACTCCTATTGTCAGGTATCCTCATATTGTACTTGTACAATTCTATTCTTGAACCTATGTGCAAGACTTTATATTTTTTTAATATCATCATTAGATTTAGTTTAGTAAACTATTCTTCGATCAGATTTCTTAGTTATCCTCCCTAGCCTTATATCATCTACAAATTTGATGTCTACTTCCTCCATATCTTCATCCAATTCAATGCTAGAAATGATAAAAATACAAGGGCAAGGCAAGGATTCTTTCTAGCATATCACTTCCATAGAAGTCCCATTCGCTTAGCATCAATCCATTAATCAAGATACTTTAGATCACATCATTCCTACCAATTTCAAATTCAATGAACTTCCCATTCTCTGCCTTACCTAAAAGGACTATAAGAAGATATTTTGTCCAGTATCTCTCTGAATTCCTCATATAATATATATACTATATTATCCCTGTCTGTCTTGTAATTCCATAAAATTCAACCTTTACCTTCTCTGAAATGTTTATAAATGATCTAGTTAATAATGCATTGTAGAATATTGCTGATGATTTAAATCCAACCCATTGGCCATAGTTTTCAGAATCTTCATTAATCTTTTAAAATCAGGATAATATTAAGCCATCTCTAATCTTCTAGTACCTATCTTTTTCTTTACTATTACTAAGTTATTATTGATAGTAGCTCAATATTCATGTGTAAATTCTTATAGTACTATATGATACAATCACATCTGTGTACAGAGACATTATTTTAAATCACTTAGATGTTTTGTTATTATCTTCTTCAGGCTACAATTTACCATTAACTTTGTTTTACTCAAATGAGTATGGAGATAAATTCTCTAGACAGAGAAGTTGAAGTGAATAGGAAGTTAGGTAGTTGTGTTTTCCCCTATCATGTGCTAGGACACCTTTTTTCTTCCTTCTCATTAGAGTATATCATTTTTAGAACTGATGTAATCTGAGAGTTTCCTATACAACCACAATAGTTTCTTTAGTTATCTTCCCCTCATTAGAATAATTTGCTATTACTTTATCACAATTTCATTTTGGGGAGAGCAAGAGTTCTAATTTTTTCTTTAGCAATCTTTATTTTTAGATTTTGGAAAACTTTTAAAGGGAATTTAAAGGGATTTAAAGTAAAAAAAATAAATCTCTTAACAATTAGGCTTTTTAAAAGGCTATTTAATTGGGCTGCATTAGGAGGTAGTAGGTTACTGCTCTTAAAAGGTCTTCAAACAAAGGCTGGATACTTACTTATTTGGTGTAGATTAGAGGGAATATTTGTCTAAGTATGGGTTACAAAATATGACCTTTGAAGTCTCAACTAATCAGTAAACATTTATTAAGTACCTCCTATGTTCCAAGCACTGTGGGAAGCACCTCTTCCATTAATGAGAGTCTATGTTTCTGTTTCTGTTCATGAGGTCTTTTTCTAAGAACTTTTTGAAATATGCTTTTTAAAAGTATAGAACATATGTACTGGCAAAATATTCCCTTCCTTGCTAATTACAGACTATTATGTGACATGTTCATGTTCTCTTCAGTTTCTTGTCAATCCCATTTCTGCAATCTATTCTTCCTCTTAGGTTTTCACAAATTTCAGTTCACTTTGAGGTTCCTTCAATATTCTGAGAAATAAAATTAAATTAGACTCTTTGCTTTCAGCAGAATGTGACTTAGCAGTATTCATTGGGATTGTTGAAGTCTTCCACCTCTATTCTATATCAAAGCTATGCTAGTTCTGTGACTGGTATTAGTGGCATTAGACACTTTTATCTAATCAAGTAGTCAGTAGTAGACTCGATTCAAATCATTATTTGTGTACTGCTTTTTATCAGAACTGATGCTGACTTCTTTTTTGAGAGAGGGATAGAATTGGTTTTTTTCTGTTTCAACTTTAATGAGGAGGGTGGTAGAAGTCTGTGTATGGTGTAGGTAGGAGGGTGTCAGGGAACAGCCACAAAGACATGTAATAGAATGTAGAGATTTAGGGCCAGCAGCCTTTGAAAAGATCTGGGGTGAGGGATAGAGGTATCTGAGTCTGTTAAAGGGACAAGGAGGGCTGAGAATGTGCAAACAGAAGAATCAACTATTCTCATCTTATCCAAGCCTTCCTTTTCCTCAAAGGATAGTCCAAAGAAGGTGCCACTAGCTCATCAGTTAGACTTACTTGATAGATCCCTCTTCTGAGAGACATGATCTAGTCAACCCTAGGACTATTAAGTTCATTGAGGAATGGGCCCTGCTGGGAGAGGATTGGGAAGGGCAGAAGTAAGACAAAGGTGGCATTGACCTCTACCCCAGGAAGCTTCATCATTCAGAGGTTCAGGTTTGACTTGAGACTATGGGGCATGCCCAGTGGGTTGGGGCGGGATGGGATATGAAGCTGGGCCTGAAGAATACACACCAAAGCTCTAACAAAATTAATCTCCTGCCAGATATCATCCTGTGCCTCTACCTTTGTAGTCTCCACAGCCTGACTTATATCTTGCCCCCTGCAACGTCTTTCAGTTTATCTCCTGAGACTGTCTGGCTTCTGCCGTCTCTTACTGTTTGTCTAGTTGGGCCTTTAGGAGTTTCATCTCACTTTCACAACCCATAGCTTCATATTCTTCTGATAGCAGCTGGATGTCATTATGCAGCTTCTTAAATAGCAAAAGGCACCATACTGATGTGCTCTGGCTATGCCTATAGCTGTTTCTTGAGATTATACCGTTCTGAGTTGAGATTTTTCATTTGCTCTAGACTAGATTACAGTTTATGCCTCTGTAGCCCACTTGTTGACTCTGCTCGTATCATTCTACTGCTTTTGCCACTCTGCCTTCCATCAAACCTTGCACACAGACTAGCTTATCAGCGCCTCCCTCTGAATTTAGGATCATAGGTAGCTTCAGAAGGTGATGGATTGACCCTGTCCCACTCTGACCTGGGGAGGCAAATCTCACAGTAACCCGAGGATAAAAGAGGGTTCCACTTCCTAGACTTGGCGATCTGAGATCCCCTTCAGGGGTCCAGGAGAGTGTCTAATGCCACAAAAGGTCCAGGGTTGTAAATACAGAAACCCTCAGCAGTTAGAATCACTGCTTGTTCTGACTCACGTTCCCATATATAGAGTGAAGGAGGGGGCAGCTAGGTGGCACAGTGCATAAACAACTGTCCCTGGATTCAAGAAGACCTGAGTTCAAATCCAGACTCAGACACTTGACAGTTGCTAGCTGTGTGACCCTGGGCAAGTCACTTAGCCCTCATTACCCTGCAAAAAATTAAAAAAAAAATTAGAGTGAAGGAATAAGTTCAGGTGCATATACTGGATGAAAGGGAGATAATCAATAGAGGGAAGGCATCATATCACAGGGGGATAAGGAAAGGCTTCTTGGAGAAGGTGGGATGTTATCTGAGATTTGAAGGAAACCAGGGAGCTAGGAGGTATTTGTCCAGATAAGTAACTGTCATCAAGGAATGGGAGGTGCAGGTTTTGACTCAAGCCTTCCCCACCTCCAGGACATCTGGGCCTTACCTCTGAATCCAAGCCTACTGACATCTAATTCCTGGTGATGAGATGTTTGCTCAAATGGTTCTTTGGGAAGAGTTCCAACAACTCCTAGATATATTCATGCTTAGGAAAAGTTTAAGTAATATTTGATAGTTTAGCTTCTGATCTCAAGTATGATAGAAAAATCTAATGTGTCATTGTATATTTTATTACTAGACTATTTGGGCATAGCACAGATTGTTGACTTTTTAAAGATGTATCATTGTTAAATCCATGAAGAAGGAAATTAATGATATGGACATGCATAAATAACATTCCTAAGGAAGTATCCAATGCTTTATGTTTCTGAGAATGAATAAATCTATTTTTCACAGAATAGAGAGAGCACAAAGTGTGAACAGGAGTGACATAGGCAACAAGTGGCACTAATTTCTGGTGGACATATACCTATCTTGAACTACTTGACCAAGAAAATATGCATGTCTATGGTATAGAAAGACAGGGTCATGTGATACATTCGCTAGAACCCCTCTAAAGCAGGGAATCTTAACTTGGGGTCCAAGCATAGAATTCAAGGTGTCTGTGATTTTGGATGGGGGAAAATTACACTTTTTTTTTCATGTAAAATATTTTAATTTTATTTTTTATTTTTTTTTATTTATGAGATATTTTATTTTTTCCGTTACATGTAAAGATAGTTCTCAACTTTTGTTTATACATGTTTTACAATTTCAGATTTTTCTCCCTCCCTCCCCTCCCTCCCCCCTCCCCTAGACAGCAGGTAATCTGATATAGGTTATATCTGAAAATTACACTTTAATGTTTATTTGAATTGATATCTAATTGATATTTGTTATTTCCTTCAATTATGAATATAAGCAAGAACCCTGTCCTGAGAAGGGTTCCACAGACTTCACCAGACTGCCAAAGGGGTCCATGACACAAAACCACTCAAGAAGCTGTGATTTTGAAAGAGACTGTCTGACCTTGGAATCACAAGAAATGGATTCAGGTCTTTTCTTTACTATCTGCTGATGTCGTCATACAAGACTCATAACTGGAATTATCATTCAATGAAGGGATTTTGCAGTGCAATTGTGTTTAAGGAACCAGATACTTGATTGTTGTTGTTTGTCCTTTGTTCTTGAAGAGGATCAGGACATCTGGAGGTGATGTCATGACTTACAGTGAATTGAATTTAAGTGAGGGTCCTGTGCAAGGTCTCTGGCCTCTCTCTTTCCTCCACAGGCATCTAGGTCCAGTGGCAAAATATCAGTACAACTGGAGATGACTATGGATGTTTGAGGCAGAGTTAAGTGACTTGCCCAGGGTCACACAGCTAATAAATGTCAAGTGTCTGAGGCCAGATTTGAACTCACATGCTCCTGACTCTAGGGCCAGTGCTCCATCTACTGTGCCACCTAGTTGCACCAGATACTTGATAACATCTTGTTGAAAGAAAAAAAAATCTCTCTTCTGCCATTCTCTAAAAGATTGATGAACTGACTTCATTCTATATTTCTATTCTGTTAAATATTATTGTGTAATTTATTGAATATAATTATTATATTGTTTACATTTTACAGCTTGGAATACATTTTTTAAAAATGCAGTAATGTTTAAAAATAATATATTTGTCAGTCGGAGTGGTGCATGCCTTGCTCCAGCTACTGGAAAGTCTGAGGCTAGTGAGTCTTATGCTCAGGAGTTCTTAACTGCTTTGGGTAATGTCAATAGGATGTCTCCAGTAAGTTCTGCATCAAGATGGAGACCCCACAGTAGTGGGGAACAGCCCAATTGCCTAAGGAAGGGTGAACTAGCCCAGATCATAAATGAAACAGATCAAAACTCCTTTGATATTGACAAACAATAGTATGATCTGGTAAACCCTTCACTTCCAGCCTGGGAGAAATAAGTATACCTGATCTAAAAAAAAAAGAAAAAAAAAGAATGCATTCAGCTACTAGGCAATAAAGCATAATGTTAGATAATCTATATAATGTTACATAATTTGTTACTACTAAACTACATAACAATATTTTAAGTGAAATAAAAATTTAGAGAACAGAAGGGTTACCATGAGTCTAGGTAATCAGGGAGAAGTACAAGGAAGGATTAGAACTTCCATTTGGTCACTAAGAAAGCATGGAGTTTCCATTTGTGGAAAAAGAAGTAGGGGGGACATTCAAGATGGAGTAAAGGCTATGAGTCCATTCTTACATGACACCTCTATGGATAATAAGGAGAATAGCCATGAAAGGGGGGATTAGGGGAGATTTGGGATATATCAAGCGGGACCAATTATAGTCTTGAATGCCAGGTTGAGAAGTTTGGACTTGCTTCTAAAATAAATCCTCCTCAGTTTGTAAGCAGGATATTGATTGGTATTTTAGAGAGACTAATCTGGCCCTGGTGTACAGGTTAGATGAAAGTGAGAATAGACTGGAGGCTGGAGCCAGGAAGATCCACATTGGGTATTATCTGTATATGCCAGTAGAGGTGCTGAAGACCTGAACAAATGGTAGCAGTAGGAATTCAGTAGACACTTATGCTGTCCCAAATACCATAAAAATCAAAGTTATAATCCCCATTACATGGAAATATCTTTGTGCTTTAATATCTTAAATCAGTCAATCAGAATACTTATTAATTGGGTACAATATGCCACACTATATCCTAATACCTATGGAGAATACAATGAAATATAGGCTAAGTCATTGCCTGCTGAAAATCACTTTATATAGTGGGTTTTTTTTGAGAAAGGTATTTTACCCTTTTCCAAATCAAGATAGGATCCAAAATGTTTTAATCTGAATCCCCCAAGTCTCATTTTTATTTATCCTGTTTCTAAAGACCTAATTCAGTGTTGCTCACCACATGACTACCCAGTAAATCTTTTGAACACTGATCAAGCTGCAAAAACACAGCGGATCATGGTCTATTCCACATTCATTGGAAATCCTGCAAATGCTGCAATTCCTTTGTCAGTCTAGAAACCACCCCAGTTATTTAAAAATCAAGTTCTGTGGAGACCTGCTATGTTGAATATGGTAGAAAGCATAAAGTAGAAGACAGGATCTATCTATTGATTGCCTAGTCTACTGACTGATATTTATAGTTGGATTTAGTTAGAGAGTCTTAATGTTGTTTGAGCATTGGGATGATGAATATTATCTACTTCTCTAAATGAAACGCCTGTAGACATGGCTTCTTTAGTCTTGCCCCTTTCTTATTATATTTGACTATAAGTGTATGTAAATTAATTCTTAGCTTTCCCTCTTCCTTTCCTCTTACCCTTGGTGAATTGTCAAAGAAGTTGATTGTGTTAACAGAAATAAATAGGCTAAATTTGCCCCTGTTCTCTAAATGAAGCTGTGTTTAAATAGGCACAAATTAGGAATCAGGTTATTCCCCTGCTATCCTGAGCAAGTCAAAGGTCAAGGAAAAAAACAATGGCTTATGGCTTGAATGTGCTCCTGCAGGCAATGGGATGAATTGACTTCCTCAGCCTTTATCTGCTTAGCATGAACACCAATAACCTTGTTCCACTTTATCCTCCCTCCCAGGGGAAAGATGTCTCAGCAGAATGCTGTGACTTTTCTTCTCAGGTACAGTTCCACTAGTTAAGGAGGTATTGCTAATTACACGCTATTAAACTGAGAAGGCCACAGGGCAGGCCATCACAGAGCACCAGGATATGTGGGCTCTAAGTTCAGTAGAGTGTGATTTTTGTGGTGAGCTAGTGAAGGGAAGAGAGGAATAACTCTTGAAAGTGCTAAGACAGCACACCTGGGAAAATGCATTCAGCTGTGGCACCGACTCTATTGATTATGCCAGGAATGATTTAGTATGAGTATTTCACACTTGTCATTTCCCAAAGTGATGGTGGATAGAGTGAAAGTTGAACCTAGGCATTCTGAAAGACCCGGGTTCAAATTCTGTCTCTTATACCTTGTCACTTAGAGATAATGCAAATCACTGAAGCTCTGTATAAATCAGTTTTCTCACCCCCAAAATAGCGATAATTATAGTGGCTGAAGTTAACTTTCAGGACTGTGAGGCTCAAAATGGGAAAGTGGATAGGGCATTGGAGTCAGGAAGAACTGTGGTCAAATCCTATTTCAGAAATTTACGAGCTCTGTGATCCTGGACACTTAACATGTCTGTATCTCTGTTTCCTTATCTGCAAAATGTGGGGGTTAGATTTGATAACCCTTTAAATCCCTTCTAGTTCTGAATCTATGATCTTATAATGGAAAGAGCATATATGTAAAGTATGTCAGTTGTTATTATAAGACATTTTAAAATGTACTAAAATTCTCTTTTAAAAAATGTTAGAGATATTAGCTATATTCACGCAGGATCTCAGATTTTGAGGGTCAGAAGAGATTTCAGCAATCTTCCAATGCACACGTTAAAAGCACTTCCAATCTAACATGGGAAACAAGGGGGCCATTCCTCTTTAGAAATATTCCTTTTGGGGCATCTAGGTGGTGCAGTGGATAGAGCACTGGTCCTGGATTCAGGAGTGCCTTGAGTTCAAATCCAGCCTCAGACACTTAACACTTACTAGTTGTGTGACCCTGGGAAAGTCACTTAACCCCAATTGCCTCACTAAAAAAAAAAAAAAAAAAAAAAAAAAAAAAAGAAAAAAAAAAAAAGAAAGAAATATCCTTTTGTTACCTTTTTTCCCTTAAGTGTTTCTTCTCTTAGCTCCAGGTTCAGGAACTGGTAAAAGAATCTCTACCTTCTCCTCTTCACCAATATGTGCTTCTTATCTCCTTGAAAACGTGGCTCCAAACTCATCTTCTCTAGAAACCCTGCGATTAATTCTGTTCAATTGCATCCTCAGCACACTCACTTAGTATGCCCTATTCATGGCTTCTTAAACTTTTCCCACTCATGACCCCTTTTTGCCGGAGGAATTTTTGCACTACCCTGAGAATATAGGTATATAAAATAGGGATGCATAACGTTTTACTATTGCTAAATTTATGTGACCTCATGTGGGGTCACAACCCACAATTTAAGAAGCTCTGATTTAGTCTAACTCTTTCATTTAACCACAACGAAACTCAAGCCTTGAAGGTGTTGTTACTTATTATACAGGAAGCAAGTGGTAGAACTGAGGCATGAACCAAAGTTCTTTGACTTCAAAACTTGTGTCTTTTCCATTTAATCATAACATCTAGATCTGGGTTATCCAGCTTAGATGTTAATCAATCAATCAATCAATCAATCAACAAACATTTAACAAGCATCTGCTTTATTCTGGGCACTGTGCTAGACAGTGGGGATACAGACAAAGAGGAAATTATAACTATCTTAAGGGGTCCTGAATTGTATTGGGGGAGTCAAACATAACTAACACTATGCAAAATACATATGGTAGGTGGAGGCTACTGGCTGCTAAGGGATCAGGAGAGAGAGGTTTCATTCTGAGGATGGGGCTGGAGAAAAGTTTTGAAGAAAACAAGAGATTCTAATTGGAAAAGATGAAGCCAGCAGGATGCACAGGGAGTGTCCACCTTTGTGCAACAGCGAGAATCAAGCCCAGAATAAAAAGTCTATCACAAATTGTATGCCAGGGGAGCTGGAGGAAAATCCTCCTTTTGGTTTTTGCATTTGCAACACAAAGAAAAGAGCCGAAAAGTCGAGTCCCTCCCAACATTTTGTGCTAATAGTCACGGGTCTTGAAGCAGCACCTCACTGCCTGTTATTCTGATCATATTACCAGATAAACTCATTAGGAGATTTACATAATTTAACAATATCTGTCATGCACAGGTAGTCTCATTAAACCATATAATGTTAACTGTAAACTGTGATCACTTAATGGATGAAATGGAGCTTAACTGTTCCTCAGCAGTGCAAAAAGAAAGTATCACCCAAACTGCATGTTTTCCTCTGCATCAAGGATCTTGAAAGGAAGAAAAATGGATGCAAGAATCTTAATTTTATTTCCAAGGATAAAGTTTTTAAAAAATCCACATTAAAGGAACACAATTGTACAAGGATAGAATCTGGAAAGCTGAACAGGAGAAAGGAGATAAAACTTCCAACCCACAAGAGGGCTGTGGTAGAAAGAGCCTTTGCTTCAGGACATTGGAGATTGGTTTCATAGGATCATAGAACTTGAAAGGACATTAAACCTTTATTTTATAGAAGAGGAAGCGAAGGCCAAGGCTGGCTAAGTGTATTTCCCAAGGTCACATGGATAGTAAAAGAAAGAGCCAGTAGTTGAACTTAGGTCCCATGGACTCCAAATTCAGTGTGCCCTTTTGCCGCCCCCCGCCCCCCAATCTCACCTCCAATGCCTACCATTACTCTGACCCTGGGCCAGATACTTAACTTCTTTGGGTCTCAGTTTCCTCATTTGTAAGATGAAGTGATTAGACTACATGATCTCTGATTTCCCCTCTTGGCCTTTAACCCACAACCCTAGAATCATGCACAGAAGCAACTAGGTAATGCCATAGAACACAAAGTACTGTGTTTGCAGTCAGGAAGACCTGAGTTCAAACATGACCTCAGATACTTGCTAGTTGTATGACCCTGAGCAAGTCATTTAACCTCTATCTGCCTCAGTTTCCTCAACTGGAAAGGGGGAATCATAATAGCATCTATCTCATAGGATTGTTGTGAGAATCAAATGAAATAATATTTGTAAAGCATTTAGCACAGTGCTTGACACATAGTAGGCACTTAATAAATACTTATTCCCTCTGTCCCTCCTTCCCTCCCTCCCTCGATCTTTGCATGGAGGGAGAGAAGGTTAATGATTTGGGGCAGGCTTCAAGGGATGTTAAGACCTAGAAGGTTCTAATGGAAACCACAGTTACAGTAAGTAAAAAGAAAATATTCTTCAATTAAAGAAGGAAAGTATTCAAGGTAATATGACATCTCCTGTAAAGAAGGGAAAGGCAATGACTTTAATGGTTTTTTTTTTTTTGGTTTGGTTTTTGTTTGTTTGTTTGTTTGTTTGTTTGTTGAGGCAATTGGGGTTAAGTGACTTGCCCAGGGTCACACAGCTAGTAAGTGTCAAATGTCTGAGGCCGGATTTGAACTCAGGTCCTCCTGACTCCAGGGCCGGTGCTCTATCTACTGTGTCACCTAGCTGCCCCTCAATGACTTTAATGTTAAAACAAAACCAAACAAAAACCTACTGGGATTAGATGAGCAAATCCTCAGAGATGAAATTGAATAAGCAGGAGTGTGGAAGCCAAAGGAGAAGAGGGAAGGAAAAGATTGAAGAGCACTTTACATAATTTCATGTGTTCAAATCAGCAAAGCCTCATGCATTTTATAAATGGTTATTGCAAGGACAATGATGAGTTATGTTCCAACTTCCTAGTTAGGAAGGCAAGGGGAAATGTGCATGAGATGCTTGAAACAAGGACAAGACTATTTTGGATGGATTCAATGCAATGAGAGATGGTATTTCTATAATATAATTACTATATGGCTATTGAAAGTACCATTTCATTTTGCCCTCACAAGAACCTTATAGGGTTTAGAAGTATGATTTTACCCATTTTTCATATAGAGTCAGAGATTCAGAGAGGTTAATTGCCTTGCATGTTGTCATATAGCTAGTTATGTGACCAACCTGGGATATGAACCCAAGTTTCTCTTGACTTCATGTTCAGTACTTTTTATTACCCCTGTGATGTTTAAAAAGTTTGAGAGACATAATTTCTGGGTAATTAGTCATTTTATTAATGGTTCTAGAATGTTTATTAATAAAGAGGAGGCACTCCCAAATGCCACAGACCCTACATGGATGTGGACTCATGGTTTATATGCCCTTGGAAAAGCAAGTGTTCCTGAGGGTGGCAATCAACTCTGGTTAATAATTAATGAGAAGATGAATATTATAATGAGAGGCTGGGCTATATTCCAATGAGGGTCTCGAGGTCCCCTGAATATCACCCAAGTCTTGATCAAAGAGACATTTCAGTTTCCATCTCACTTGTCTGCCAAAAAAAGGAGAATCCACGTTTTTCCAAACCTGTCTGGGTAAACACAAAGAGAAGAAATCCAAAGTCCTCGCCCAAGATTTCCCACACTGGTTAATTTCTGGATGAGGAAATAGAAAAGGAGAAAATCCTTGGTCCTAATTCAATATTAGTTATTGATACAAGAGAGAAATAACCATCTCTCACCCCCATGCTACCTAAGTCAAGGGGGCTACATCAGTTAACTTTCTGACATCCCTTTAAGGGTAAGATTTTGTGCCTTATATGAATATGAATAAATTACCAAGAGTAGAATGTTAAGCACATTTTATTCATTTCTAGCAGAAGTTCTAACTTTTAACACCTAAGGCATTCCTATCAATGCCCATAACTTACTAAAGGAAAATGGTCATCATAATAGCCACAGCCATAGAGTTTGGGGCCACTTGAGTTATCTCTTTTTAAAAATCCATGCCTCATTTTTTGACTTACTGATTGATTTATGGGGAGAGTGGCAAAACCTCCATGAATGCCCTCCACAGGAAAGTCCAATTGGCAACTTCATTAATTAAAGGCCTATTGGACTCCTATTGTTAACATTAATCATTTATTTGAAGTAAAGTGTCCCACCTTAATTAAAGGTATTGCTGCTTGTCAAGAAATGTTAATGTCTTTGACTTTCCACAAGTGTGCTAGAGTGTAATGGGCTTTCCATTTTGCAGTAACGTCCCAGGTTTATTAGCACATGAATAGCAGTGAGGCACTATGGAAAAATAATAATAATTGCTGCTATTTATATAGTGTTTTATAGGCATTATTTCACTGGAGCCTCAATGAGGTCCTGTGAAGGAAATACTAGAAGTAAATACCCAATTAACCTTCATCCTTAGCTAGCTAGCTAGCTAGCTAGAACATTCATTAATTATTTACCATCAGCAGGCACAAATACAAGCAAACAAGGCTGTCCCTTCCATTGAGAGGGTTACATTCTAAAGGAAAAAGACAACATACCAAATATCAAGAGGAACTGGAACAGGAGGGTTGGGGCTGTTAACAGGGTATAGAAATGAACTACAAGTTCCATAGAAGCCTTGTTCCAAACAACATAGCTGATGTCTCTCTCCCTCTTACCACCAGGGTCAAATATAAATTCCTCTATTCAGCATTTAAAGCTCTTTACAACTCTAATCTGGCCCTTTTTATCTCTTTTCAGTCTTCTACTTCCCTCCTTTCCACACATTGTAATTGAAAGAAATGTTGGGCCAACTTGCAATTCCTCCAACATAACACTCCATTTTCCTTCTCTGAGCTTAGAATTCCCTGCCCACTGAACTCCACATTCTCTCTCTCTGTATATGTATATGTGTATGTATATAAACATGCATGTATATATGTATATATTGTAAATGTGCATGCACAAAACACACACACCTGTGTGTATATATGTATGGGTAAACATGTGTATATATATAAACATGCATGTATACATGTATATAGTGTAAATATGAATGCATAAAACACACACCTGTGTGTATATATGTATGGATACACATGTGTATATGTGTATGTATATAAACATGCATGTATACCTGTATATATTGTAAATGTGCACGCACAAAACACACACCTGTGTGTATTTATATATAGATACACATGTGTATACATAAACATAAGACACGTGTGTATGTATACTTATATATGTGTATATAAATTTAAATACACAAATACATATACACACATATATGTATATATATCTATATGTATCTATATCTATATCTAGATATATAGTATATACTCGACTGTATCTACATACATGTACATACATAAATATATATACACATACATACACACATCCCTAGGTTTTTTACATAACCTGAATTTCTAGCTAAATTGAGAACAATTTGTATAAGACTCTACTTTTTTTTTTTTTTTTTGGTCAGGGCAATGAGGATTAAGTGATTTGCCCAGGGTCACACAGCTAGTAAATGTCAAGTGTCTGAAGCTGGATTTAACTCAGGTTCTCCTGAATCCAGGGCTGGTGTTTTATCCACTGTGACACCTAGCTGCTCAGACTACTTATTTTTGAAGAGAATAATGACTCCACAGTGTGTCTGGGGGTGAAGCTGGTGTTGGAGCTTTGATGTAGAGAGACATTCAGTATTCTTGCTTTGAAAGACATACTGACTTCAAGACTTTTTTTCTCTCCTTTTGGGAGTTAGGTCTAAGAAGGGTCTGGAACCTTATGGATCTCTTTGTAGAGGGAAGAATGGAGAATGTTTCCCTTCTCCAGAGTTTTCCTACTAATTCTACTCCTTCCCCAGGCACACAGCATGGAGTTATCATTCTTTCCTTCCAGTAGAATCTTACCCCAAATGTTCCAGTGTTGTCTGAAAATACAGGATATATTCCCATATTTTCTCCCACATTAGAATATAATATCTTTGAGGGCAGGGGATGCTTTTGCATTTCTTCATATCTCTAGCCTTTAGTACCTGACACACAGCTGTTAAGGGATCCCCTGAACTTTGCATGTTCATTTCTCTTTTAATAAGTCCAGTTGCAACACATGTCTCATGTACTTGTGATTATGTTTGGTTAACAAGGAAATTTACATGATCACTTTATTATATATTTTAAAGGAATAGTAAATTAAACATAATAGATTTTTAGTTTCATGTACAACACTCTTTTCTTTTACTTCTACTATGTTATAGAAATGCTTGTTTTATTTCACAAATTAAAAATCAAATACATAATTAAAAACATAATAAATGCTTACTAAATGCTTTTTGACTGTCTGACTAACAGGAGGGAGCATGCTCTGGAGATGGCTGCGAAGTGGTGGGAAGGCTTGGTTCTAGACAAAACAAGGTGGAAGGAATCTTACCCAATGTATGGTGATGATGGCTCAAGTAGAGGCCCAATAGTATCATAAGAGATAAGGAAATCAAGGATCTGAGTGGTTGTAACTTGTCCATGGTTCCCCAGCAGTATTTGAGCTCATCACTCTGATCTAGGCAGGAGTGTGTCCTAAACAAAAGTTTCAAAGAATCTCAAGAGCCTTAACCTGTGCCTGACCAGAGCATCTCTCATCTATTAGTTTATGCACCTTTTTCAGAGCATCAGACCTGGAGTCAAGTGACTTGGACTCTAATCTTGCCTCTTATTCACACAAATTGTGTGATCATGGGAAAACCATTGAATGTTTCTGAGTCTTGGTTTCTTCAAGGAGATAATAAGACATTCTACCTATCTTAAAGGATTATGAGGAAAGCACATATAAAGCACAATTATTAATGACATTTGTAACCAAAGCACTGGACGGTGCTTGTACCAATTAGTGATTACCTTTTACAATGGCATGATGTGCAGAATTTGAACTGATATATACTAGTGACTTTCCCCTTTAAATAGTCCCAAGTTTTTTGGTACTTCAGAAGGCAATCTTTTTGACACCAGTATTCTTCCAGTGATGCTATAAAGCATTAACTCTGTTCTGCTTTGCAGGTAACCCAAAGGTGAATAGAAAACTAGATGTTGAGTATAATTATGCTTCAGGATACTATTAATGACAACTTTTGTTTGAAATGTGATATCTTAATCGTCAAATATGATCATAAAAGGAGATAAGCCAGATCTATAAAGACAATGAGGGAAAACAGATAAAGAACTCAATGTGTGGGAATCTATAAAATAGTAAAAGCACTAGAGAAAGTACCCAATTAATGAGGAGATACTATAAGGCAGATTTGGGGAAAAATATAGGCAAGAATCACAGAAGTTGAGAAGTCATGAATAGATTACAGTCTATAACAATGGAAAGAGAATCCATTTCTGTGAGATCACAGACCTCTCAAAATAACAAAGCATCATCTCTTACTCTCAGCCAATATTTATCAAAATGACAGTCACTCTGAGGGTGATGGAGATACAAAGGGGAAAAATACTCTGTCCTCAAGGAGTTTCTAGTTTATCGGTGGTGATGGTGAGGAGTTTTAGGGTTAGGGGAGGAATGGGATACAACATATATGAAAATAAGCAAAAAACAAGATGAAAAAGAGAGAGAGTGATAAAGAGAGTGACACAGAGACAGAGAGTGTGTGTGTGTGTGTGAGAGAGAGAGAGAGAGAGAGAGAGAGAGAGAGAGAGAGAGAGAGAGAGAGAGAGAGCTCACTGTGGGAGAAATGAGACACATGAGAGGGGTGGAGCTTAGATGGTGGAGTAAAGGCTGTAACTCCCCCAGCTCCCAACTAACCTGTCCACACACTCCAAAAATAATGCTATAAGACAACTCCTTGAGCAACTCATCCCACATAAGAACAGAGTGAGACTATTTTCCAGCCAAAGACAGTTTAATTGGACGACTGGGATCACCTGCTATTCAGGCTGATAGAAGAGCTCTGTGAGTGTTGCTGACACAGCCCAGAACAAACTGAGCCTCCAGGACCTTGGAGCCTTTGGTGCCAGCAGCTTTTTTTGAAGCTCGGCTTGTGGACTGCTGAGGGGGTTCGGTGGTTGGCCTGGGTGAAGTGGCTGGGGTCTCTGCTGAAGTTGGGGTGAAGTGTGCAAGTTCTGAACCAGTGGGCTGACTCGACTGGTGGCAGCCTAGAAGGGGAGGGGCACAGGCACGCCAAGCTTCTGACCATAGAGAATCAGATTTCAATCAGAAATATGCTTCCAGGTCGAGATGAGTAGGCAAAGAAAACAGCAGACTATAGAAAGCTTTTTGGGGGAAAAGTAGACCAGAATAGACACTCATAAGAAGATAATAAAAAGTTAAAGCGAGGCAGCTAGGTGGCACAGTGGATAGAGCACCAGCCCTGGAGTCAGGAGTACCTGAGTTCAAATCCGGCCTTAGACACTTAATACTTACTAGCTGTGTAACCCTGGGCAAGTCACTTAACCCCAACTGCATCACTAAAAAAACCAAAAACCAAAAAAAAAAAAAAAAGGTTAAAGCTCCAACATCCAAAACTTCCAAGAAAAATATGAATTGGTCTCAGGCCATGGAAGCATTCAAAAGAGACTTTGAAGACAAAGTAGGAGAGATAGAAGGAAGATTTAAAGAGGTGGAGGAAAGATTGGAAGGAGAAATGAGAGCAATGCAGGAAAGTCATGAGGAAAAAGTCAACAGCTTGAAAAGTCAAATGGAAAAGGAGATACAAAAGCTTTCTGAAGAAAATAATTGCCTAAGAATTAGGACTGAACAAATGGAAGCTAGTGACTTTATGAGAAACCAAGACATAGTAAAGCATATCCAAATGAATAAAAGAATAGAGGGCAATATGAAATATCTCCTTGGAAAAACAGCTGAACTGGAAAATAGATCCAGGAGAGATAATTTGAAAATTATTGGAGTACCTGAAAAACATGATCAAAATGAGAGTTTAGACATCATCTTCCAAGAAATTGTTAGGGGAAAATTGCTCTGATAATCTAGAAGCAGAATTTAAAATAATATTTGAAAGAATGCACTCATCACCTTCTGAAAGAGATCCCAAAAGGAAAACCTCCAGGAATATTATAGCCAAATTACAGAGATTCCAGGTCAAGGAGAAAATATTGCAAGCAGATAGAAAAAAAGAATTAAAATACTGTGGATCTACAATAAGGATAAAACCAGATCTAGCAGAATCTACATTAAAGGACTGGAGGACATGGAATATGATATTCTGGAGGACAAAGGAACTGGGACTATAGCCAAAAATCACCTACCCAGCAAAACTGAGTATAATCTTTCAGGAGAAAAATGGGACTTCGATAAAAAGAGGACTTTCAGGCATTTGTTATGAAAAGACCTGAACTGAATAGAAAATTTGACTTTCAAATACAAGACCCTAGAGAAGCAGAAAAAAGTAAACAGGAAAAAGAAATCATGAGGGATATTAAAAGATTAAACTGTTTCCATTCCTACATGGGAAAATAATACTTCTAACTGAAAAGAACTTTCTCAGTATTAGGGCAGCTGAAAGGAATATACTTAGAGGGCACAGGTATGAATTGAATATGAAGGGATGATATCTGTAAAGCATTTAGTTTTTGTTTATCCTTGTATTTTTTGTGCAGTAGGCAGGGTGGGATGGCTTATGTCTGGCACTGGATTTGAGCTCAGGGCCTTCTGGGTCCAGGGTTGGTGCTTTGTCCACTGTGTCACTTAGCTGACCCATGATGACATCTTTAAAATAAAGTTAAGGGGTAAGAGGAATGCACTGGAAGAAAGGGAAAGGGAGAAGTGGACAGGGGGAAAGTAGCTCACATAAAAGAAACAAGAAAACACATGGCGTGGAGGGGAAAATGGGGAAGGAGTGGGGAATGAGCAAGTCTTTCTCTCATCAGAATTGGCTCAAAGAGGGAATAACATACACACTCCAGTGGGTATAGTAATATATTTTGACCTGAGGTAAAGTGGCAGGGGAAGGACACAGGGGGATGAGGGAGAGGCAAAGGAAGGAAAGACAGATTGGGGGAGGGGGCAGTAAAAAGCAAAACACTTTTAAAGATGGATAGGGTGAATGAAGATAGAAAATAGAGTAAATATCAAGGGGAGGGAATAAGATGGAGGTTAATACAGTTAGCAATAGTAATTGTGAAAGAAATGATGAACAAGAGGATATCAGAAGGACATATGAAAAATGCAAACCATCAGCAGAAGAAAAACTGATGGTATCTGAATACAGATTGAAGTATAGTTTTATTTGCTAATTCATCTTTCTAAATTTATTTTGTCTATTTTCTTTCACAACCTGACTAATGTGAATACGTTTTGCATAAATGCACATGTGTGACTTATATTGAATTGCTTGCTTTCACAGGGAGGGTTGAGGAGGGAGGGAGGAAGAAAATTTAGAAAAGTTTTAAAAATCAATGTGAAAATATCTATTCCCATATGAAAAAATGCTCTAAATCTCTAATGATTAGAGATGGAAATGAAAACAACTCTGAGGTACCACCTGACACCTATCAGATTGGCTAAAATGACAAAAAAGGAAGATAATAAATGTTGGAGAAGCTGTGGGAAAATTGGAACACTAATCCATTGTTGGTGGAGCTGTGAACTGATCCAACCATTCTGGAGAGCAATTTGGAGTTATGCCCAAAGGGCAATAAAGCTGTGCATACCCTTTGACCCAGCAATTCCACTTTTAGGTCTTTTTCCCAAAGAAATCACGGAAGGGGGAAAGGGACCCACATGTACAAAAATATTTATAGCTGCTCTTTATGTGGTAGCAAGGAATTGGAAGTTGAGGGGGTGCCCATCAATTGGGGAATGGCTGGACAAGTTGTGGTATATGAATACAATGGAATACTATTGTGCTGTAAGAAATGATGAGCAGGAGGAGTTCAGAGAAACCTGGAGGGTCTTACGTGAGCTGATGATGAGTGAGATGAGTAGAACTAGAAGAACATTGTACACAGTATCATCAACATTGAGTGTTGACCTACTGTGATGGACTATATTCTTCTCACCAATGCAATGGTACAGAAGAGTTCCAGGGAACTCATGATAGAAGAGGATCTCCAAATCCAAGAAAAAAAAAACTGTGGAGTATAGATGCTGATTGAACCACACTATTTCTTTTGTTTTGGTGCTGTTGTTTTTTTTTTTCTATTTTGAGGTTTTGCATCACTGCTCTGATTTTTTCTCTTGTAACAGGATTAATGCAGAAATAGGATCAATGTTATTATGTGTATATATATATGTGTGTGTGTATATATATCTATATGTATATGTATATAGATATATAGATATATAGATATATAGATATAACCTATATCAGATTACCTGCTGTCTAGGGGAGGGGGGAGGGAGGGGAGGGAGGGAGAAAAATCTGAAATTGTAAAGCTTGTATAAACAAAAGTTGAGAACTATCTTTACATGTAACGGAAAAAATAAAATACCTTATATGTAAAATAAATAAATAAATAAATAAATATTTAAAAAATCAATGTGAAAAAATTGTCTTTTATTCTTTTTTTACATGTAACTTGGGGAAAATTATAAATAAAATGAGAATCAAAGGAAAAAAAGAAAAAAAAGCACCTAGCACAATGCCTAATATAGAGTAAGCACTGTATAAAATATATATGATATATCATAAATATTGAATAATAATAAGAGACACATGAGGAAGGAATAGGTTCTATCCATGTGAAAGTATCTATGAAAATGACTCACCCAGAGACAGGGGATAGAATGCGATGTTCAAGGAACAGCTTAATCTAGTCAGGTGGACTAAAATGGAGAGTACATAAAGGAGGATAATATGACATAAGACTGGGGAATGAAGGTGGGAGCCAGATAAGCCAAGGACAATTGGCCATAATTTATCCAGAGCTGCATTTTCAAACTTTTTGGTCTTAGAATCCCTTTCCACTCATGAAAATTATTTAGGACCCTCAAAGAGCTTTTGTTTACTTGGGTTACAGCTATTGATATTTACCATGCTAGAAATTAAAATATCTTACTATCATTATGAAAACATTTTTTTTCATGGACCCCTTGAAGGGGTCTCAGGGATCCCCAGGGTCATACTTTGGCAAGCCCTGAATCATGCCATGAGAACCACTGTCCTAGAGGTAAAAGGGGGCCAACTGGTTCCTAATTCTTTCCTGGAACAGTCCCTGCTGATTATTTTACTAGAATTATTACATATCTGACATTATACAAGTGTCCTAAAATGCTTTTCTTATCCAGTGGTGTTCTACCCCAAATCCATCTCTCTCAACTCCCCTTATTGCTTCCATTCTTGTTTCCACTCTCCTTTGAAAAGAGAACTTCTCCATACAGAGATCCAGGATGATAGAATGGGAAGATTACTTACTAGAGTTGGAGTCAGAAAACTGGAAATTGAGTCTTGGTTTGGCACTTACTAAGTCTGTGACCCAAGGAAGGTTCCTAAGTCTTTCTGAGGCTTTATTTTCTTATTGGCAAAATTAGGTTAAAAATAACTACACCACTCTTCATCATATCTATGTTATCAGGGAAGCACCCTGTAAATTTATAGGATCCTAAGTTTAGGATTGGAGGGGACTTTAGAAGTCATCAAAGAGCAGCGGGGTGGCACAGTGAATAAAGCACTGGCCCTGGAATCAGGAGGACCTGAGTTCAAATGTGGCAGCAGACACTTGGCACTTACTAGCTGTGTGACCCTGGGCAAATCACTTAACCTTCATTGCCCTGCAAAAAAAAAATAAATAAAAATTTTTAAAAAGTCATCAAGTCGGGGGGCAGCTAGGTGGTGCAGTGGATAAAGCACCGGCCCTGAATTCAGGAGTACCTGAGTTCAAATCTGACCTCAGACACTTGACACTTACTAGCTGTGTGACCCTGGGCAAGTCACTTAACCCTTCATTGCCTTGCAAAAAAAAAAAAAAAAAAAGAAAAAGTCATCAAGTCTTCCTTGTTTACTTTACAGATGAGTAAAACGAGGCACATACAAAGTAAGTGACCTCCCCAAGGTCAATAATCAGTGTCTGAGACAGTATTTAAAATAATGTCTTCCAGATTAAAAGTCCAGTAATCTATCCATTGTGTCACCTAGCAGGAGCTAGTAGCTAATATTTAAAATAAATAAATTTTATTAATATTTTTGGTTTTTACATTGCCTAAATTACCCTCTGTATCACTTTTCCTCCTCCTCCCCTCAGAGAAATATTGTATAAAAATATTTTAAAAGAAAAAAATGAAAAAAAGATAAGGGAAAAATCAGTAAAACCAATTAATACATAGAAAAAATATGAAAATGTGTGCAACGTTCTATATCCAAGGACTTTCCACCTCTGCAAAGGAGTTGGGGGTAGGGAGTTTATTGTTTTATTTCTCTTCTTCAAGGTCATGCTTCTTTTTTGAAATTTTGTGATTTTCACTATCAATTGTTTGGGGGTTAATGTTCTTTCTGTTTACATTTTTATTGTCCTATCTACTGTGTCCTTGTCTCTGCTTACTTCACACCATATCAGGTCATATATGCCTTTCTACACTTTTAAGTATTCATCACACACATCATTTCTTAGAGGATAGTAACATTCCATTTCATTCTGGTACTACAGTTTGTTTAACCATTCCCCAATCCATGGGCATCTGCTTTGTTTCTGGTTCTTTGATTAGCTAACATTTATAATGCTTAAAGATTTATCTCATTTCATCTTAAGAAAAATCCTGTGAGGTTGTTGCAATTATTATCCTCATTTGACAGATGAAGAAACCAAGGCTGAGCGGCATAAAGTGACTTGTCCAGGATAACACAGCTAGTCAGGTTCTGAGGCAGGATTCAAACTTAGGTCTCCCTGATTCCAGGGCAGACTCTCTGTCCACTTCCAGCAAGCTGCTTCCAAAATGCTACATAAATGGAGGCTGTTATTGGGACTCGTGAGACAAAATGACCCTTTTATCTTAATCTTTTCCCCAGGAACTAAAAGTCTCTAGCTAGCCATCCTTGCGGGATTAGAAGCACAGGCTTTCACCAATATTTATGCTGACAGGTTAGAGGAGTATAAAGCTCTCCTTGTGGCAGTGAATCTGTCCCATTATTGGTGTCTTCCTGATTCCCAGAAAGCTTCTGACCGAATGATGGTGCCCTGTAGATTTATTTGTTTCCATTTTCTGGCGGCTGGGAAGTCTCCTGGGAGGATATTTGCTATAGAAAGCACCATTTCTCGTTTCCACATGGGGACAAAGCTGTAGACTTGAGAGAAGCAGTGGCAAGTTGGTCTGATATGAGGAGGAGATATTGCTCTGTGAAATCTGATGACAGGGTCCACATACGATGCAGCAAACCCTTCTACCACTTCCAATTTGTACTCAGACCCCAGCATAAAAAATCTTAGACGACACTTTTTTCTGATGGAATGAGATGGGGAAGCGATGTGTTCCTCTTGCAATATCATTTTCTAAGAAGACAATTGTTAAAACATGTAAAAAATAAATAATGGACAGACTGTGAACACTAATATTGAGGTTTTTATCTCCTGAGAGAAAGATGGAATTAGAAAGCTGACCCTGATCTGAACATTGCTGCATTTTTCTCATGAAATCTGAAATGCTGACATAAAATCTAGGCTGAGAAATCTAAGATGAGAAATAAATATAATTTGCTTCTTGGCAAAGATGGAGTTAACTGGAGACAAGACAAGATGAGACAGGAATAAATAGTGCAAAGCTTGGGGGCAGAGGAATAGTATGAGTCTTCTGAGTGGCCCATTCAAAACCTTAGGCCCAACATACTGGCTGCATCACAGAGCAATAGATTTCAGCTCTTTTGAAAGTTCTCAGGACAAATGGATTCACACTTGACCTTTACTTTTGTCATTTTAACTTTTAAGAGCAACAGGAACAAATAGAAGGCTACTTCTGGATGTTTCTTCTTAATATTGTAGGCGCTCTAGTCTTGGATTTCAAAATCACTTAGTGGGGGGAAAAAAAAGAACATGGGGCATTTCTAAGATGCATAATATGGCACAGTTCTGGGAGAAGTAGGCCTGAATGTAATTTCTACCTTCAAGGGAGATGAAAAGATTTTTACTAATTTGAATCCCTCCAAATTGCATTCTAGTTTGCTTGGTTTCTTTTTTGTTGTTGTTGTTGTTGTTATTGGTAATGGTCAGTCCTATCCCATTTCTCATGACCCCATCTGAGGTGTTCTTGACAAAGATACTGAGTGATTTGCCATTTCCTTCTACAGCCCATTTTACATATGAGAAAACTGAAGTAAACAGGGTTAAGTGACTTGCCCAGGGTCACACAGATAGTACGTGTCTGAAGAAAGATTGTAACTAAAAAAGATAAGTTTTCCTGACTTCAGGCTTGGTCCTCTATGTATCACACTACCAACCTACCCATTCTGGGTTTTGTTTTTGTTTTTGTTTTTTTACAGGCAAGCAAATTACAATTGGAACTTGCCATTTCTTCCTCCCCTTACACTGATTAAAAAGATCATAGCAGGATAAGAAGAATTCAATTCTTGCCCACCCCCCAACCTTGAACCTTCTCTGATCTAATTACCTTTTTCTTCCTCTGTACATCCTCTTAATTTGGGAACTTTAGTTCTCTGTTGTTTCCTACATAATCATCTGGAGCCAGTCATCTCTCATGTTGTTCTTGCAGGCAATGTTCTTCTCTCTCCTTCTTCTGGGGAACTAAATTAATGCCCTGGTACTCATTTGATACTTTGTTTAGGACATAGCCCTACCTTGATTTTGCCTGCTTTCCAAATGTCCTCCGTGTTTCTTTTCATTATGGCAATGAGATAACAAGCAATGCTTTTGGGGCAATGATTTCATCTCTCAGGTGGTTAAAGCCACTTGTTCCTGTCAATATCCACTTGAGATAGGCCATGAAAATGGAGCTGAATGATCACACTGGTGGTGTATTATTACATGAAATGCCTCGTGAGTACCTTTCTCACATATGCATGTGACAAATTGAGCACGACTTACAATCTTAGAAATCATTGCTCAAACATATTTAATTTCAGTGTTTAATGTGAATCATCCCTGATGTTCATTTCTAAAGATCAAATCAAATGATACCCATCCTAATTTTTTTCTTGAACTTTGAGGGTGATATTAAAAATTTCATCAGGAGATAAACTACTCATCTCCTGAAAACTGGAGAGGACTCACATTTTGCTTTTGCCTCAGTTTCCTCATTTATAAAATTGGATAACAGAAACCACCTCATGAGATTGTTATAGAATCTCATTAAAACACATATAAAGTGCTTTGCAAATTTTAAACCTTTAAGTCTTTAAGCACTATGTAAATACTGCCTTCTTTTTTTGAGGAACAGAAGGGGGAAAGCATGTGATTTCATTATAGTGATATAGATTGGTGACAAATAACAAGAGTTATTAACTGTATTAGTCTGTAACCAATAACAACAACATTAAAAATAACAACAATATATAGCACCAAGGTTGTAAAGCTCTTTTCATATGTTATCTCACTCAATTCTTGCAACAACCTGTAAGGTAGACGCTATTATTCTCCCCATTTGACAAATGAGGAAATGGAAACTGAAAAGAGGTGAAATGATTCCAGGAACCTTCAGTAGCAAGTATCGTAGTCAGGATTTAAACTTAGGTCTTCCTGACTCCATATCCAATACTCTATCTTTAAGTACCTAGCTATCTCAATTTAGAGTCTTAGAGAGTTGCCTTGGGCATTGAGAAGTTAAGTGACTTGTCCAGGGTCACAAAGTTTAGAATGTGATAAAGGCTTTCTAGCTCAGCTCCTGCTAACTCTGAGGCTGTCTAGGCTTTCTCTCAGCTACACAACAGTGCTATGAATATCTTCGAATCTCTCTTCTGGCTATTATAATGCCTTTGGAAAAGGTCCCATGAACTAATTAAAAGGGCACCTAACCCTGAGAGGAATTATTATAATAATCAAGAAATAATAAAATATCCAATTAGAATAATTATATCTAGAAGAATGCAAATTACTTGAAAGCAAGAACTATTTCATTTTTTTCTCTTTGTATATCCATTGCTTGCCACAGTGACTTATACCTAATTTCCATTTAAAAAGTTTTTATTGAATGGATGCAATTCACAAGTTAGCAACCCAAAATACCAGCATTTCTAATTGAAAAGAAGGATAACTGGCCTTGGTACACCTCTTTTGTATCACTTCAAAACAAGCATTATGTAAATGTAGCATCTAACAACAGGGACTCTCTTCTACTTTCTTGAATCCTATTTAAAATGCTATCTCCTGTTGGGCTGTCAACTTATACTTACCTTACTTTCTTCCCTTCCCTATGTTTTCTTTCACTTTGTTTCTTTTGCCCTCAATTATGCATGCCAGCAAGTTATCTTCCATCTTTGTATTATCATAGCTTGGACCACTCCAACATGGGTCTCAGGGTGAGACACTGTATTTGGTTTCCCCTGCAGCACAATGCACAGTGCTGGGAATTGATGTATTGTTCTGTTCTCTTCAGTTGTCTAATAATATGATAAACTTCTCTCATAAAACAGTCTTGAGATAAGATGGGAGAAAGAAATGAGAGAAAATCTGGATACATATTAACACTTAGAATAGAAAGGGCCGTGTCAGATTGGGAATCATAAGATACATGGACTAAAAAAAAAATTGGGCTTTGTTTACCCTGAGTTGTTCAAATGAAAAACAGAAACACCTTATGAAATGTGTATCTCATCAGATACTGAGAACATTTTCTAAATCTGAGTAACTTGACAGTTGTCACCTAATTTCTTTTTTTTCTGTCAGTAGCCACAGTGGTGTCAACTGTTAGACTATAGGGGAGGGGAACCCTACAAAAACTGAACATGTTTTGACTTCCCTTTTTCTGTCTGTTCATCTTCTGTCAGCAGAACCTAGATCTAACAGCTAGAAATCCACAGCCTGAAAACCCTATATCTCTATAAATTGGGTCCCTAATATGTGCCTTTATTGTACTTAGTAGGAGAGGGAGAACAAAAGAACTAAAAGACAATCCCTGTCTCCATGGAAAATTCAATTTTGTTTTCTCTTCATGGTCTTAAACCAAGATTTGATCACTTCTCCAAGTCAAATCTAATGCATTTGGTGGATAAAGCCATAGAACAAAATTATCCCAAGCTTACATTACTAATACTGATATTCACAATTTTGAATAAAGTCACAGAACCTCACAGTTAGAAGAGACCTCAGAGGCCATCTAGTCTAACCTGTACCTGACTGAGAACCACTTATACATTATCTTTAGCAAGTGATTATCCTACCTTAGTTCGAAGACTTTTAGTCAGGGGCAAACATCTTCCACTTCTAGATTGACCTAAGTATTACAGTCCCCTGTATGAAGCTGAAATTTGCCTCTGTAATTTCTATGATGAGGCCAGGGAGAACAAGGCAAATCCCTCTTCTATGTGAAAGCCCTTTAAATATATTTACCCTTTTAAGCCATCTCATCACCAGAATAAGCATCCCCAGTTCTGTTAACCAATCCTCATGTGGTATGACTTTGAGGTCTTTTACCATCCTGGTTGCCCACCTCCATCTAGTGAACATCATTCCAAAACTGGCACCCTGAACTGCACACAATACTCCAGCAAGGGTCTTTCCAAGAGAGATTCCAAAAAAAGAAATTCTCTCAGTTGGGAAATAGCTAAATAAATGATGGTGTATGAATGTAATGGGATGCTAAAATGCTAAAATAAATGACAAATGAAATGGTTTGAGATAAACCATAAGTTCCATAAATTAATGTAGAGAGAATTGAGTACACCCCAGAGAATGATTTATACAAGAACAATACCATTGGGAAGACAAACAACTTTAAAAACCTCAGATTTCTAATCAATACAGTGACCAGATATGATTCCAGAGGACCAGTGACAAAGCATGCTGCCCACTTTCTGACAGAGAGCTGATGAACTCAGGGCAACATTTAGATATGACCAATGCAAGACTTTGTTTTGCTTGGCTATGCACATTTTTCACAAAAGTGTTGATTTTCTTTCTCTTTTTTTCCAATAGAGGCAGAAGGTTTTAGGGGAAACAAAATAGATTTTTATTCTTTGAGATAAAAATAATTGTTTTTTAAAGGATGGCATGTGGCATAGTGGCAAAGCCATTGGATTTGGAAACCAAGAGTCTGGTTTCAATCCTAGTTCTGCTTTTTTACTACCTGTGTAGACTTGAGCAAGACACAAGTTCTTCTGTGAACTGATCAAACCATTCTGGAGAGCATTTTGGAACTATGCCCAAAGGGCTATAAAACTGTGCATATCCTTTGATCCAGAAATACCACTATTAGGTCATTATCCCAAAAAGATCATAAAAAAGCAAAAATTACCCATATGTACAAAAATATTTATAGATGCTCTTTTTGTGGTAGCAAAGAATTGGAAATTTAGGAGATGCCAATCAATTGGGGAATGGCTAAACAAGTTGTGGTATATGAATATAATATTGTGCTGGAAGAAATGATGAGCAGGAAGATTTCAGAGAAACCTGGAAGGATTTACATGAACTGATGCTGAGTGAGATGAGCAGAAACAGGAGAACATTGTACACAGTATCAACGACATTGTGTGAAGATCAACTGTGATAGAATTAACTCTTCTCAGCAATACAATGATCTGAGATAATTCTAAAGAACTCATGATGGAAAATGCTCTCCACATCCAGAAAAAAGAACTGTGGAATCTGGATGCAGATTGAATCATACTATTTCTACTTTTTTTGTTTTTTGTTTTTGTTTTTTGAGGTTTTCCCTTTTGTTCTGCTTCTTCTTTCACAACATGATTAATGCAGAAATAAGTTTAATGTGATTGCACATATATAACCTACATCAGATTGCTTGCTTTCTTGGAGGGGGAAGGGAGGGAGGAAGAAAAATTTAGAACTAGAAATCTAATAAAAACAAATGTTGAAAACTATCTCTACATGTAACTAGAAAAAATAAAATACTTTTATGATAAAAAAGACACAAAAGCTCTTTGGGCCTCAGTTTGCTCACTGGTATCATAAGATTATTGGGCTAGTTGACTTCTGGGGTCCCATCCAACTCTAAATCTATATTTCTGTTGGCCTCAGTCACTTGACACTTACTAGCTGTGTGACCCTGGGCAAATCACTTAACCCTCATTACCCCTCCAAAATAAAATAAAATAAAATAAATCTATATTTCTGTGACTAGAACTTCCCTTATTCTGGGCCTGATTCCTCTCTTCATATAGCCTAAGCTCGTACGACCTTACTTGGTCATCATATCTCATTGTTCACTCAGTGCTAAAATCTCTCCGATCTTCTTCAGCTAAAGTACTATTACATTTTTGAAGTCTTCCTTTTAAACCCAAGTATAAAGATGTGTATGTATCCCAAGTAAATTTCATTTCTTGGGCTTCAGCCCAGCCTTTAAGACTGAGACATTTTGGGATCTTGACTTTTCCCTACATGTTAGGTATCTCTCTAAACTTTCTGTAATCTGAAAATTGGATAAACATCAAATCAATGCCTCCATCCAAATAACTGATAACAATGGTGAAACTCACAGGGCGAAAGGCAAATACCAGGAGCACTAAAGACCACCATCTTTTACATACTAATAATGACTCTGGGTTTGGTCATTCAACAGGTTCAGTATTTATTAAGTACATGCTGTGTATTAGGCATTGTGTTGGCTGTTCAGTTTAAATGTTAAAAAACAAAATAGTCCCCATCCACAAGGAGTTTATGTTCTACTAAGAGGATATTAGAGGTTCACTGATAACTAAATATATACTAAATTCAAGTAAATTCAAAGTGATTTGGGAATGGAGGCACTAAGTAGGGCAATCAGAATAGACCTCTTGAAGGAGTTACATTCGACCTGATCCTTGAAGGAAGCTAATGGTTCCAAGAGGCTGAGGTGAAGAGAGAAGATTCTTGAGGTAGAGCACAGCTTAGGCAAAGCTTTAGAGACTTGAGATGGGATATAGTACTATGGGAACTGCTTTTATTCTTTTTCAGTTTTTAATTTTTTTCTTTTTTCTTTTCTTTTTCTTTTTCTTTTTTAATTTCTTTTTTTTTTCCTTTCATTCTTGTTCAGCCTACATCTTTCCTGCAGATGTTCAGCAGATAGGTAAAGATTGGAGTTTTGGAGGGATTAGGGCTCTAATTGTAAATGTGGGAGTCATTTGTATGGAGATGATGATTGAATATGCAAGAGCAGATGAGGTCATTGTTACCCATTCCAATATGATTGACAAGGCTTATTTCCTAGTTTCTAGGTTGCAGTTTCTATGACCCTTCTTATGATGTAAATAAGGATATGTTTGCTTCTTAGAATTTCTTGACTCTAAGTGCAATCTGTCTCCTGAGGAATGCAAATGAATTGATATGATTTGATAGAAGATACACACACACATTTAAGGATAGCTTCATTCATAATTGAGACAATTTTCCCCACATTAGGATCTTTGCTCACTCTATAGAATCTGGCTTAGCATTGAAATGTAGAATCCCAATGGGAAAAAAACAACAACACCCAACAAACAAAAAACAAAAACCTGCATCTGAGGGTCCCTGAACATCATTTGAGACAATAACTCAAAGGGAACCTCCTGACCTTATCCAGGCACTCTAGAGGCAAAACTTCTAGGGATGACTGATATCTATATTATTTCCTTAACTTTTCTATATACCTGGGCAGGACCATAAAGAGATCCAGGACTGGAAAGGACTTCAGGGACCATCTAGGCTGACACCCTCATTTTAGAGTTGAGGAATCTAAGGCCAAGAAGGTCAAGTAACTTGCACAAGGTTCTCATTTAGCTAACATTTATTAAGGACCTACTATGTGCCAGACTCTGTGCTAAGTGCTCTAGATACAAAGTTCTCTGGGAGCTTACAATCAGATGAGGGTTACAACATGCAAACAAGTATCTACAAACAAGTTATAGATGGGATAAATTGGAAATAAGAGAGAAAAGTATTAACATTCAAAGGAACAGGGAAGGCTTTTTACAGAAGGTGGAATCTAGCTGAGAATGAAAGGAAATCAGGGAAGGCAAGAGGCAGAGATGAGGAGAGAGAGTGTCCCAGGCATTTGGAGCCAGGAAGTGGAGTGTTGTCTTGTTGAAGGGAATTTTAGGGTTAGAATTTAGAGTGCTTTAAATATTTGAAATGGACAGTGTTAACATCTGTGTATCCGACTTTGCACATTTCTGAGAACAGGCACTTATGTGAATAATAGATTGCATTAGCACTTGAAGTGGGTAGTGGTAAAATCTGAAAATCAGTCTTTGTAGAGTGGTCTGATCAGCTGACCTCTCCCTTGTAGACAAGCCTACCAGTGGCCTCAGGCTCTTTCCTCTTCCAAAACCTGTTCTCAAAACCACAGGAGTTAGAGATGAGAGGAACATTAAAAGTCTACTTTTCCAAACTCCTCATTTGTATAGATGGGAAAACTAAGGCCTAGAGACCCTTCCTTCACACTAATGCATAAATGATTGATCAGAGTAAAGGACTAAAGGGTTACTTCCCCCAGCGATATTTGTGTTTTCACGGTATCAGGAACAGAGATTTAGGGCTGGAACGGGCCTTAGAGTTTCTTTATCTCAAAGTCTTTATTTTACAGATGAGAGAACTGAGGCCCAGAGAGTTTGAGGGAATTTTGGTAGAGCTAGATTCAAACCCAGCTCCTTGGGCTGCAAATGTAGGACCCTTCCCCTTGCCTCATACTACCTCTCATGGAATATCACAGTTAGAAGAGGCTCCCAGAGCCCCTCTAGCCTAACCCATTCCAGAATAAGAATCCCCCCAACAATATACCTGGAAAGAGGGCACCCAGACTTTGCTCGTTGTCCTCTGATGATCTTCTAAGGCAGATTGTCCACTTTGGGTTTAATTGTTAGAAAGTATTTCCTTAGAGGCAGCCCAAATTTGTCTCACAAAGGGATCAAAACAATAGGACGAATGGATTAAGTGCTATAGGAAATCTCAAGTTTCTTCCTTTGGAGGGGGAAGGATTTGGTCATTCCTGGTGCCCCTCAGATCATGCAAACTCACCTACTCTGTGTGTCTATTAGGCTAGCCCTATAATGTCCAGGCTACGCCAGAGGTGGATTAGTACTGACCTCCCTAACATGAAGAGACTTCTTGCTAGTTAAAAATGACCCTTTCCCAGGGGCAGCTAGGTAGCTCAGTGGATAGAGCACTGGCCCTGGAGTCAGGAGGACCTGAGTTCAGATCTGGTTTCAGGCACTTAACACTTACTAGCTGTGTGACCCTGGGCAAGTCACTTAACCCAAATTACCTCACCAAAAAAAAAAAATGACCCTAACCCTAATGCGAACCCTAACCCTAACCCTAACCCTAATGCGAACCCTAACCCTAACCCTAACCCTAATGCGAACCCTAACCCTAACCCTTTCCCACACTATAAGTGAAGCCTGCGGTATATAAAAGAGCTAAACATGAAAAGTATCAGAGTTAAGGAGGAATAAAAATGAGGGGCTTGATGCAACCATCAAGAGGATTTCCCCTGTATTCCCTGGCTCTTTTCAGATTTATGATCACTGCCAAAATAGAGTTTCCTCTCTTTTATTTCACTTTCTAGTAAGTGTTCTTTAAGGATTACCGCAAAATCAAAATCCCTGGGGTTCAGATTACTTGGGAACAGAGGTGAGCATGCAACAGACCATGAGTGCAATTCTCCCCTGGAACAAAGAACTCTATCTCTCAACTGTGCGCATTTTTGTTGGCTGTCCCCCATGCCTGGAAATCTCTCCTTTCTCATCACTGCTTCCCCTCTTCCCTAGCTTTCTTTAAGTTTCAGCTAGAATTCTACAAGAAGCCTATAAGAAGCCTATTCAACCTTCTCCCCTTAATTCTAACTTCTTCCCTCTCTTGGTTGGCTCTAATTTATTTTACATATAGTTTATTCATACATAGTTGTTCACATACTGTCTTCCACATTAACACTGTGAGGTCCTGGGGCAGCTAGGTGGCACAGTGGATAGAGTACTGGCCTTGGATTCAGGAGGACCTGAGTTCAAATCCAGCCTCAGACACTTAACACTTACTAGCTGTGTGACCCTGGGCAAGTCACTTAACTCCAATTGCCTCACCAAAAAAAAATAAAAATAAAAATAATAATAATAACACTGTGAGGTCCTTGAGAGCAGGGACTGGTTTTTTACTTCTTTGTATTACCAGTGGTTAACTCAGGTTCTGGCATTTTAATAGTGTGAGATTTAAAATTGGATATTAGATCATAAATTTCTCCTCTTTAACCTTTCCTTTAATTTATCTCCCAGACTAGTAAATGGAAGAAGCTTCTGGTTTTCTAGTTAGAGCTTTTATTGTATGGTAGTCACAAGGTGATGTTGATTAGAAGGATAGGAAAGTAGAAACACAATACAAATCATCTTAAGTCTAAGCTTAGTCTATATTCCGTATAAAACTCACCAAAAGCTGAAGGCCACCTTTGGGGAGAGAGAGACCGTGTCAAGCGCGTGCTGCTGCTAACCGCGAGCCGGGCCCACTCAAACTCTCATCAGCATCAGTCTGTGCGGCGCAGTCAGGAGAACAGCAGAGCAGGAAAAAACTCCCACTTCTTTTCTCTCCTTGCCTTTTAAGCCCGCACCCCGGAAGTGGAATGCTAGCAGGCAGTCTGACGTGCGAAGCAGGCGGACTGGCATGCATAGCTCATGCCATTGGTCTCCTCCCCGAAAGGGTGGTCCTTAAAAAAAAAAACTGGCGTCTTTCAGTTATCCTAACTGACTGTTAAAAAACTTTCTTTAGTCATACGTTCAACTTGGCCTGAACTTTGTGGATGGTAGGGCGTGTAGAATTTTGGAGTCACTCCCAAGAAAGAGTAGATTTGGGATAAAATCGAATCAGTGAAATGTGTGCCTTTGTCAGAATCGATGCGGGCTAGTGGGCCAAAACGAGGTACTATCTCTTTAAGAAGAATTTTGGCAACAAAGGCAGCTGTGGCTCGGGGGCTGGGAAAGGCCTCCACCCACTGAGTGAGCTGATCAACTATAACAAGGCAAAATTTATAATGTCCTGCTTTTGGCATAGTAATATAATCAATTTGTAAGTGCTCAAAAGGTGTATATGCTAGAGGACGCCCTCCATAAGCTTTGGCCTTAAAAGCATACTGATTATAAGATTGACATGTGGAGCAGCCCGAGCAGATTCGAGATGTTGTGTTAGTCACACCTGGTGCTAGCTAGGTTCTCTTAATAGAGTCTACAATGCCTTGCGTACCAAAATGGCCTTTTCTGTGAACAGAGAGGCATACCTGGTGGTAGAATTTACGGGGAAGAAATGGCTTACCTTCCGGAGACACCCAAACGCCGCTGATCTGTTTCACCTTAAATTTCTTTTTCCACTTTTCTACTTCAGAATCGTCATAGGTTAGGTTGGAAGGAATATACTCAGAAGGTGAAAGGTTAAATACATGTTCAGGAGCTTCTAATGCAGCAAGCTTGGCTGCAGAATCAGCTCGTGCATTTCCCTTTGAAACAGGATCACTATTCCCTGTGTGGGCAGGGCAATGTACAACGGCTAGGGAAGAAGGCAGTTTCAGGGCATCTAAGAGGTCCTTGATAAGGTCCCCATTGGCAGTAGCCCTGCCCGAGGATGTTAGGAAGCCTCGTTGATGCCAAATCATACCAATAAAGTGGCATATGCCAAAGCCATATTTCAAGTCAGTAAAAATGGTGGCACTCTTATCTTTGGCTATATTACAGGCCTGTGTAAGAGCAACAAGTTCAGCAGCCTGTGCACTAAAATGGGAAGGCAGAGAAGTTGCCCAGAGGGTGTCATAATCAGAAACTACAGCAGCTCCAGTAAAACGGGTTCCCTCTCTCATAAATGAAGAACCATCTGTATAGAGGACAAGATCAGGATTTTCTAAAGGTGTATCAAAAAGATGATCACGGGGTTTTTCCGCCATATCAACTAAAAGGGGCGGCTAGGTGGTGCAGTGGATAAAGCACCGGCCCTGGATTCAGGAGTACCTGAGTTCAAATCCGGCCTCAGACACTTGACCCTTACTAGCTGTGTGACCCTGGGCAAGTCACTTAGCCCCCCATTGCCCTGCAAAAAAAAAAAAAAAAAAAAAAAAACTGGCGTCTTTCAGTTATTCTAACTGACTGTTAAAAAACTTTCATATTTTTTTTACCACATTTCCCCCCTTTGCTTCCTCAAGAAACGGAATGTTTCCTTGATGGAACAGTAAAAAGAATATAATAACTATTGCTAACTAATAATATGAGAACAACAATATAGAAAAGGAAGAGAAGAAAGTTTTGTCCAGAGGGGCGATTTTTTTTGTCCTCATGAACCAAAGCTTTGACATTAGTCTTGCAAAGGGAGAGCCTCTGCAGAGAGTACATGTTACAGATAGTATATATTATAACAGAAAGGAGATAGTAAAAACTAATAAAGCAAAACAGTTCATATAAAGTCTCTGAGTTCTCTTGTCTTCTTGAAGTGGTAAGATGTCATCAGGAGGAAACTGGATTCTGGATTCTGGACTCTGGTCTGGAAAGCTGGATTATCTTCTTTAACTGTTTGAATTGCTGTAGTTTTTACTAAACCTTAGCATAGCATTGTCAATGATCAAATTAATAAATTCCATTACATTCCCTCCTTTATATCCTTAGACTTCTAATAGAGGGTTGAGGTAGTTATGCAATCTGTAACACTTTTTACCACCATGTGTCTGGATCAAAGCCAAATTTAGTATGTGTTCATGACACCTGAAAATGTTATGGAAAGGTTATCATACCATATCTCATGGTTCCGAGACAGCCAGTGATTGTGCTAGGCCACAGGTGAGTTCAACTGAGTGAGATAAAAAGATAAATAAGTTCAGTTAAATTAGGTTAAATTAGGAGGGAGAGAGGATGAATACTGGACTGTGCCTAGTAATTGTGCTCTACATAGTCACCATCATAAGCAAACCATGGACTTACGTATACCTGTCTCTCCTTTTGTTGCACATATATTCTCTCCAGGGCCTGCATCAGAGTTCACAGCAAGTTAGTCTCTGAAATGATAAGTTTCCATACTTCCGAAATCTCATTAATTTCACCAAAGACAGTATGATGGTAAAAATGCGTGCTATGCTGCATAACTGAGAATATATTAGTGATATATACAATAATTCCAAACCATATCCAGAGTATAATGACATATAAATAATAAACGAATGTAAATAGCTGATTATATTAAACATTATTACATAATCTTCTTTTAGACATTATTACATAATCTTCTTTTAGCAAGTAAACCACATCATCTTATACATGAATTCTCTAGTATAACAGTAGCAGATACTTAGAGTGGTGATTAATTTATCAAAAAGAAATAAGACTTCAATTAGCAAGATTCAATATTCAATGTTTTCAGTGAGGTATCAAGCAATAGGGTTCAATAACCCTTTCTGGTCTTTTTTAGTTAAACAGAACAACATAAAAGAGAAAGGAGGAAAAAAATAAAACAAAACTCATTAGAACTCATGGTTCTCTCAAAAAGAAAGAGTAAAAAAAAAGAATTCTGGTAGCTTCTGAGGCCCGATGGCCTCACCCACAGCATATACTTAAAATGTCTTTGAAAAGTCACTTAGTTTACAAAATTTAGTTTTAAAGAAAAGCAAAAGAAACAAAAGTCAAAAAACAAAGCAAAACCAAAAACCAAAAATAAAAAGCAAAAGATTCGCTAAGCACCCTTTTGTGCTCTTAAAGAACTTAAAGGTGTGGTGAATTCCAGGTCTTTTCAGTGCCTTTCAAAAGTCTTAAAAAAAAAAACAAAAAACTGGTGTCTTTCAGTTATCCTAACTGACTGTTAAAAAACTTTCATATTTTTTTTACCACAATAGGTACTTAATAAATATTTATTGTCTGCCTGACTGAAAAAGGGAAGGACTGCTGGATTGAACCTATGACTAAGGTCATGTACTGAAAAACATAGGAGTTAGTACAACATAAGCAGAAATTTGGCAGGGCTACCTGGCTGGGAATGGGCAGACATAGGTTTGGATGTTGAATACCATCTTGGGATAGAGGCTAGCCTGGGCCAGTGCTGTGAATTGCTGGCATAGTGGCTAGAGAACTGTCCTCAAAGCCAGGTAGACTTGGGTTCCAGACCCACCTCTGACACATATTGACTGTGTGACTCTGAGCACTTAACGTCTAAGATCATTAGGAAACCCCCTAAAATGAGCTGCAGAGTCAACTTGTATTAGTTGAGGGATTGTCCTTACCCAGGAGTTCCCTATTCCAGTGAAATCAGAGGTCCTGTCCCTCTCCCTATGACGACAAAGCTGCACATGGAAATTTCTTTACTTTTCCCTATATGTATTCCATTCTCTTTGAATTGCATAGTTCAGAGGAAAAATGAAAATGGGATCCCACAATATAGCCTGCTCAGAAACCCTCTTACACACAAAAACACATTCTATTTTTAATTAGCAACAGTGTTTCATAACTTATCTGACAAGTGATACTAGAGCATCTTCTTTCCAATTCTCTTTATGACAATGGGTCGCGTAAGTTAGGGTGGTAAGACTCTGCTTCACGTTTTGTTACCCTCCATAAGGGCACTGAATGGATATCTAAGGCCCAGATTGTTTGTTTCCCAGTGTTTGCTGCATGCTGGCTCATGGTGTGACATTTATGTAAGCTTTAATATATGCAAATTTATGTTGATGATCTAAGTGATGCACAGAATCTAAACCGACTTGCAGTGAAAGCAGAGTGCTGTAATTAAAGCATCATGAATGTTGGCCTTTCTGAAAAGAACCTTGAATTATCCATGCAGTTCAGCTTTGGCTCCAACCTGTGGGCCTGTGTGGTTTTGAGTGAATTGGGATCTCATTCTATCCTCTTTGGCCAGCAGAAGCATGGCATGATAGCTGATATGAGAGGGAAGATACCATTTCCACTGTTACTTAGGACAAAAAATGTAACAAATGGGCCATCTTGTCTCCACCACACAAAGGAGATATTTGCTGGTTTCAGAACACCTGCTGATGGGCCCCCCTTGTCTGGATGGTGGAACAATGCTACTTGCTTTTTATTTTTCTTTACCAGCAATTAAAATGCTTTAAAAATTCTAACATACCCCTTTGACCAGTTAATTTTAAGCCCCATAATGACAAAGATCAGCAGGAATATTTAACCCAGAGAAGCTACAACTCCTCTGAAACCGGAGTGGCTCATTAAGACAAAGACAGTGGAATTCAACTCGATCATTTCTTAGAGGGTTTGAGACAGTGAAATATCGAAAGTTAAATAGTCCATATGTGTGTCAGCATGTTAAACACTGCAGGAGTGAAAACCTGTGGGCAACTGGGAACTGCTAGGGCTTCTCACTGATTCCCACCTGTGGTAGAACAACATGAATCAGCCCAGTGGTAAATTTTCTTATGCTGAAGCAGGGACTTTAAAAAATCAAGATCCGGGTCATCTTACCAGTGGTAATTATTCCCGCGATGTCCTTTTCCACCCTTCCCCTCCTACCATCAGGTACTCCAGTTTCTGTCACCATCCCCTTCTAACACCAGCAGCAGAGCCATGCCATGATGCTTCTAAACGGTCCAGGAGCTGACTATAGGGGTCATCATAACAAGTAACAAACAAACAGAGTCTACTGTGGTTGGCACATGTTGAGCCTTTACTAAATACTTATTACCTGACTGATATGATACTAAAGCCTTATTTGGGATACTCAGTTGTTCCTCCTACTAGTACCCCCAACTCCAAAACTGTATTTGGCTTGCTTTATTCCCTTGCAGATATGTTCCACCCTGCCCTGGTTCCTCTGTATGATTTTAAAATCCCAGATATGAGTTTTAAGCTAAGGCTGACCATGGATAAAGTACTTTGTCCTTGGGACAGCTTGGTTTCCTTGTGAAGTCCTACTTATCTATCTGTGTCATTAACAAGGACAAGATATCCTATATTCCCTTCATTAGCATGACCACACCTAGAATAAGTAAAGCTTTCCCTACAGGCTAGTGCCTGTATACTGATATTCCACCTTAGCCGAAATCCTAGAAAATAAGTTGGGGTTAACTGGTTATTTGTGATACTGGGAAACAGATGCAGAACCATAATGGCAACCAAGGTTCTGGTTCCATTTCTGATATTAAGCCCAAATATGACCACCTTACTACCCTCCTCAAGAATCTCTTATGGCTCCCTATTGCTTCTAGGATAAAATGTAAACTCTTCTGTTTGGCATTTCAACAATCTATCTCCAGACTCCCTTATCAGTGCATCCATTTTACTCTCCTTCATCAAGTCTATATTCTAGAACAAGTATCCTGCTCATTGATCCCTTCACAAAACATGCTCCAATAATTCCCCCCGCCTTCAAGAAACTCTTTCCTTGCATCACACTTTTAGAATCCCTAGTTCCTTTCCAGGCTCAACTAAAGTACAACTTCTTATAAGAGACCTGTCTGTCCCATTGCTAATGTCCTGCTCCTCAATTTTATACATATATATGTGTGTGTATGCATAAGTATATACATATATACACACATATATGTGTATGTATGGATGTATATATATATATATACATATATATACATATATTTATATATAATCTTATCTGTACACATATTATTTCTATACCACCCCACTGAAATACAAGGTTCTTGCAGGCAGGTACAGGATTATTTCTGTCTTTGTTCCGAGTACAAAAACTGGCAAATAGAACACATTTAATAAGCATTCAAAGAATAATCAAATGAATACTTTTGTGGCTGAGAGCAGGAACTTCACCTCATTGGGTCTTAGTTTCTTTGAGTGTAAAAGTGGGTAGTTAGAGGAGATCATCTTTTTCTTTTCTTTTTTCTTTTTCTTTTTTTTTTGGGGTGAGGCAATTGGGGTTAAGTGACTTGCCCAGGGTCACACAGCTAGTAAGTGTTAAGTGTCTGAGGCCGGATTTGAATTCAGGTACTCCTGACTTCAGGGCCAGTGCTCTATCCACTGAGCCACCTAGCTGCCCCGGAGATCATCTTTTAAGTCCCTTTTACCTATTAGAGTGAATACAATATTAGATGATGGCACATGCAGTCCTGGTCCCAGACTCAATGGCATCTTAGTCAAGAAGTGGCCTTGGGATTTTTTTCATGTGACTATTGATTTCTTCTTTTGATAACTGCCTGTTTGTATCCTTTGACTATTTATCAATTGGGGAATGGATCTTATTTTTACAAATTTGGCTTAGTTCCCCATATAGTTGAAAAATGATGTCCTTTATCAGAGAAGCTTTCTCTTGACTATGATTTGTGTATGGCTGTGTATGATTCTATGAAGTATGTATACCTCGTCTCTCCCTTGGGGTTCAACATTGCATTAAGGACTTCAATTTATTTCAAAGAATGGCATATAACATATAGTAGGTCCTTAATAAATGCTTGCTGATTGTTTCATATCATCTTTTAAATCTCATTCCAGAGGTAACTGTTGACTCTTGCATTGGCACCCTTCCTTTGACCCATCACTGTTCATCTTGTTTCCCTATCAGCATCATGCTTACATGGATCCCAGGTACCTCATGACACTTGTCCCAGAATGATGCCTGTGTTCCCTAACCCAAAGGTGGGGAACTTTTCAGCTTTGACTTATTTTCTAGTTCTCCAGAGGGTCTAATATTGTGTCCTGCACATAAAAAGGATATTCTCTAACTGGCACCGACCTTTCTAATCTGAGAACCAAATGGGCCATTATGTAAATGTCTCTGCTATGACAAGAGGCCATTGCCCATAGCTACAGTGTTTTGTGCTGTGCTGGTCACTGTCTGTCTGTAGTTACTTAAAACTGAGTTGTTTATGGCGGCAGTAACTTCTTCAGAGCCCTCTGAACTCTCTTGCTCATGTCTGGGATGTGCTCAGTTAGACAGATGATAGCTTCACACAGACCTAGGCAGCACTTTCTCAGTGAGTCCTGCAGCAGTCACCACTAAATATGTGCAAATGGAGAAAGGGAATGACCAGGGGCTAGAGGACAAAGTCATGGGAAGCTATTTCTTCCCTGTGTGGTAATTCATCTTTTCTTGTAATAATGATGCTAAGCAAAGATAAAAACTCTTCTAAAATATCACAGTCTGTATGAGCCCATAGCATCATCAGTCTGAATGCAGAACATTCTCTCAAATAGGAAGCAAACAGTCCCCATATTGTCTTGTGATCAATAATGAGATTTATGACCTGCTTCAAAATTAGTCACAATCAAGATCCAGCCACCTAAAGATATGATTTTGAAATTCCCCTACCAGTTTAAAAAAACAAACAAACAAACAAACAAACAGACATGTGACAAGATTTGTGAGTGGACAGGGTTGTGAAACTTTTTTTTAAAATTGGAAGAAAAAGTGTGTGTGCATGTGTGTGTTTGTGAGTGTGTAGGTAAGAATATTCCTATGAAAAACCTTTTTTACAGAAAACTCAGCAATTCACTAAAGAAATATAAATCATCTGAAGCAAAAATGAAACACTCAGGTTCCCAGAGTTTCTAAAACAACCAGTGTCTCAGTTAACAACATCCATCCCAATCATATAAATGATGGGCTGTGGAGCTCTTTGTGGGCCCGGGAATTATTGTGCTCCAGGACTTAGCCATTGTTTCTCCCCATGTTTGTATTTTCAAAAATCATTTGGAAATAATCTGACTCTGACTCAGGGAAATGTTGGGAAACCCACTGGGAAAGTGAAGCTGGGAGAATTTCTGTAATGGAGCTTCTGTCTACAAGTGGCACACATTTAGATTGACTGCACTATTGGTATTGACACTCTTATTTGGCCCCAAATGTTTTTCACACCTCCACAGTCCTTGTCTCTGTGACAAATAGCAAAACAGATGGCAAGTGTTTGGGCCCAACTTATTCCCCACCATTATGGATCACCTCCTGGTGTCTGATGAATGGTTTTTCCAGGGGTTCATCACACAGCTTAGGTAGCTTGGCTTTCTCCACGCTGACAATATGCACCCCTAGAACCATGTCAGTGGGAACCCTTTTCTTGCTGAAGGTTTTCTTGGAATGTTCACCCTGCTCCAAGATGTCTCTAAGATGATTTTTAGCCTAGTCAACCTTAGGAAAGCCCGTGCTCTTGGCTAGTATTTGCCTTGTGGGCCATCCCCTTGCCACTCAGTTTTCTGTATATCTGAATGGTATCACACAGCAGCAGAGTAATGTGTGTATATCATAGAACCACTAAATAATAAAGCTAGAAGGGATCTGAGAGATCATCCAGTCCAATTCCCTCATTTTTCAGAGATGGAAACACACCCAGGGCTGTACAGTGACTTGCCTAATGTCATACAACTAATAAGTGACAGAAACAACATTCAAACCTGACTGTAAGCTCAAAGTACTTTCTACTGCATTACAAACCACAATCATGTGATGGTAAGAAATAAATGTAACCAGAAATTTCCCCTTTTGCCTGCAGTGACTCATTGATGAATACAAGGAACAAAGATACCTGCATGACTTTTTTCTTTCCACATTTGTATGACATGTTGACAAGGCCTTAATGTTGGATTATAAAATAATTTAAGGCATGGTCTGATTTTAAAAACATCTAATTACAGGGATTTTAATGAAATTGATGTTCTTCTCTAGTAAATAAATGAAGAAATAAATAAGCAAAACACATTTTACAAAACCTAGCAACTATCAAAAATACAACACAATAAAAACTTGAAGAAACCAAACATTTTATTCCATTTCAGAAATGTGACAAGGCACCAGTCTTGCATGTTCTTTTCCTATTTTATTTTTTACTAGTTTATTGACACATGTGTCAGATTAAAACATTAGTGTTATTTTGGGGGAAAGGGGGGGGTCTCATTCTGAACCTAACCATTAGATTGTATTTCTGGTGGGGGGGTAGTAGAGGAAGAGTCATGATGTTTTCTTCTGTAATTCTTTCCTAGAAAAATCCAGCACATTTTATTAAGCAGCTATTAATTAAAACATATTCACTTTTTTAAATGTTTCTAAGAAAGGAGTTCATAACATTCTTATACGTGGAGTCTATTGCCACACTTTACCATTTCAATTTGAAGTTTAATATTTCACTTCAATGTTAGCTGTCTTTTTTCTTTAGTGGGTAGTGGGTCTCTAATTTATTTAAACAGTATTTAAAACTGAAAGACAAAAAAAAGATCAATCTGACAGAATTGGAACTACATCTGTTGCCCATTACCTCCTAGCAGTACACAGCATTGCTGTTCATTCTATCAGCAGTGCTGTATATAAAAGCTTAGTGTCATTATGATTTAAAGACCAGTCGTCTGGCTGGGTGCCAGATAAGACTAATTTTGGATCCAGAGAATGATAGACGAGAAAATTGCAATGAGAAAAATGCATGCTGAATTCAAAGTCAAATCATTAGGCTTTTGGTTGGTTTTTTTAACTTTATTTTGCTTGTGCTGTTGTTGTTTGGGGGAAGAGAGGAGTTTAAAAAGTGATAGACTAGTTAGCCACAAAAATAAATAATATGAAGCAGGTGTGTATTAATATACTTTGACTGATTGTTTTTCCAGGGTAATCATGTTTAAAATTTTTTTTTTCATTTTGAAAATTGTATATGCAAAATTTCCCCAAATATACAGACTCTTTTGGCAGTTGGTGATATAGGTAGGGGATGAGGGCTGGTAATACCTAGATCTTAAAGTAAACTAGAATTTAGAAAAGAGAGAGTACTCTATGGATTCCAATGGGTCACGAAAGAATCAAAAGATTTGGATATTAAAAAATATTACAGGCTATCTGGTATAACGTATACTTGCTTTATCTTACAGATGAGTTAGCCGAGGCTCAAAAAGCTTGAGATTTGTACAAAATCACAAAAATGGGAAGTGGTAAAGTTAGGATTTGAACCCAGGTCCTTTGATTCAAATTCTAGTGCTCTTTCCACTGTGACATAATGAGATGGGACATGAATTAGAACTTAAAGAATAGGCATGATTTGGAAAGACAGAATGGGGGAGAAAGGAGGGGCATTACAGATTATATGAATGGTCTGTAAAAAAGGCACAAGGGCAGGACTGGTCACAAGTTGTGTGTTCACAGGGAAGTGAGTAGATAAATCTCCTTGGTAAAGAGGGCAATGGTAACAAATAAAAATGGAAAAGGAGATTGGAATTAAATTGTGGAGGGAATTGCATGAAATGCTAAGTATTCAGACTTTATTGGATATGTATTAGAAATATAGGTATAGTTCCATAGGTTGGAGGGGGGGTTGTTATAGAATTCCAAATACAAACATCAATTCCTTCTAAGTTTTGTGCAAGTCTGGGTCTGAGTTTCATTACAGCTGAGTAATCAGTGTGTACAATTTTGTTAGCAATGCTAAAATAATATTGTTACTTTTGGAGGGTGGGGGAGTTAAGGGGTATATATTTATTACATTGGTATAGGGAACTCCTAGTGATGAAATCAATGCACATTGACTGGCATTATGCTATTATAGTTTTAGTTGTCTGAGCATTAACAGGCTAAATGATTTACCTAAGACCACACAGGCAGTATGAGTTCAGATTCCAACTTGTCTTCCCTTTTCCAATTCTAGCTCTCTCTCTCTCCACTAAATCACAACATTTCTTATTACTAAGAATACTCAACAATTAGTCTTCAAAAATTATTTTAATCAATCTTCATACTAAGTGAAGCAAAAATAAGCAACTATTAATAATTTGAAAAATACAGGAATACACAAGGATTTGAACTGGGAACTCCAGGAATGGGTATTCCCTCCACCTATGCAAATTGCAATCTATTTGTTAATATAAATTAATGTAGGGAATGAGCCTCTTATAAGAATTCACTTATTTATTCAACAAATATGTAAGTGCCAATTATTTATAATATTAAGTGCTCTGTGTGCGTATGAGTGGGAGTGTCATGAAGCTGAATGACAGTATGTTCTCTTCATTATCTGGTTTCTATCAACTTTTTAATCTCTGGTCCCCTTTATGTATTATCTACCCCAATCATAGTGAATTACTTCCTACTTTCTCACATGTCCTTTACTTTTGGGTCTCTCTTTCTTCAGCATGTTGTCTGAAAATACCTCTCCCTTGAATCACTATCTATTGAAACTCTTCTTATATTTGAAAATCCATCTTTGGTGTCTTCTTCTTTAAAAAGCCTTACACATTCCAACCAAATGTGATTTCATGTACCTTGTATATCAATGTGCACCTTTAATGCACAAATTATATTGCAATTTGTATCATAGTTATTGAGATGCATCTGATCCCACTCATTAGATTGTAAGTTCCTTGAGGGTAGTGTGAGATTAAAATTGGATATTAGATCATAAATCTCCCCTACTTAACCTTTCCCTTAATTTATCTCCCAGACTAGTAAATGGAAGAAGCTTCTGGTTTTCTAGATAGAGCCTTTATTGTATGGTAGTCACAAGGTGATGTTGATTAGAAGGATAGGAAAGTAGAAATACAATACAAATCGTCTTAAGTCTAGGCTTAGTCTATATTCTGTATAAAACTCACCAAAACTCAAGGCCACTTTTGGGGAGAGAGACCGAGTCAAGCGCGTGCTGTTAACCGAGAGCCGGGCCGAGTCAAACTCCAGTCCGCGTCTGTCTGTGCAGCGCAGCCAGGAGACCAGCGGAGCAGGAAAAAGCTCCCACTTCCGTTCTCTCCTTGCCTTTTAAGCTCGCACCCCGGAAGTCAGAAGTGGAGTGCTCAGCAGGCAATGCTGTTGGTCTCCTCCCCAAAAGGGTGGTCCTAAAAAAACCCAAAAACTGGCGTCTCTCCATTATCTAACCGACTGTTAAAACTTTTTTACCACAGTAGTGATATATCTTATTTATTTTTCTTTTACCCTTGGTGATTTTCCATATCTCCGACAGTGATGTGAAGAAAGTTAAGAGGAAGAAGGCAAGAGATTTGTGGTATGCAGTCTACTTTTATTCAGTTTGCCTTACATCATCTATGTTTTCTTTCCTCATAAGCTTGAAATATATTTAATGGGAACCCACTTAACCCAAACCACTACACTTACATGTTTGATTTAAGCAGCAAATTAGTCATGAATCACAAGCTTTCATTTATTGTGGGTGTTCTATGTGGAAGACATTGTGCTAGGTGCAAAGTAATATAAAGATGAAAATGTCCTGGCCTCAAGGAGCTTACATTCTGTACTTGGATAAGCAAATACTGTACAAAGTATGCACAAAATAATTTCAAAAGAAATTGCTTGAACCATTTTGTGTCTACTACTCTATATTGTTTTTTCTCAAGTCTTAATGAGATAAAGACTGTCAAAAGTGCTATATAAACATCAAGTAGCATACTTATGAGTTATTATTATAGTCATTTTTTTACAGAGCTTCATATATAAGTTCTAATTGACTTGCTACAGAAGACATTGATCAGCTTTGGAATCCTGGTGTAACACAAATGTTAGATTAATTTCCCCTTTGATTTTATCTTGTACTTAAATAAACCTCTCAGTGGAAACCTGTGTGATGCTTCCGATATTGGGTTATACCCTAATTTTGGTGGTGTTGCTCACTTATTTCATTATAATAGATGTAAAAGCTGCTGGGTGTGTATTGGACATATTTTACCATATTAAATGAACATTTTCTCTGAATTTTGCTATTCCTATTAATAGTACCATCATTCCCCACCCCCCCCAATTCAAGACCTTTCAATCATCCTTGGTACTTCCTTCTCTCTCAAACCTTTCTACTTCCACATCCAATTAGCTGCTAAGCTTTGATGCTCCTAGCTCTATAACTTCTTACGCATTTATCCTAATCTCTCCAGGTCAATGCTTATCGCATCTCATCTGGAACTATTGCAATGTCATGCCAGTTGGTCTTCCTTTCTCCAGTTTCTTCCCTTTCCAATATACCCTCCTCATAAGTTTCAAATTGATATTCCAAAACCAGATATGATTATGTAATCAGCCCTACTTGAAAATCTTCAATGACTCCCCTTTGCCCTCAGGACTGAGTGTGGTTACATGATCACATATAATATTCCTTAGCTTTTAAGTACTCTGACTCCTACCTACTTCCTGCTTTTATTTCATATTACTCCCTTTCATGCACTATATATTCTGAACACTTGGCCAACTGCCCGTCCTTCAAATATAACATTCCATCTCTCACCTCCATGCCTTCATACAAATTGTCTTTCATGCCTGTGCTACACTTTCTCTTCACTTCCATGGCATGGAATACCTAATTTACTTTAAAATGAAATTCAGGTGACAACTCATGCTTATGGTCTTTCCTATTCTTGGTGGTTATTAGCATTTGTTCTCTCTCTCTCTCTCTCTCTCTCTCTCTCTCTCTCTCTCTCTCTCTGCCTTGACTTTCTATATACATTGAATTTACTTGTATGCTGTACATGTTTCCACATATTATAAATCTAAGGTCTTGGAGACCAAAGGCATTTTGTTTTTGTATACCTGACAGCACAATGCTTTGCACACAGGAAGTGTTTAATAGATGTTTTTGATGTTGTTTTATAACCAAAATATCTTGCCTTTTACTTTTTCTCTTTCTTCATCTTCCCTTTTCCATTTCTTCCTCCCCTCCCCCCCATCTCTGTACAGTGGTCACTTGTCGTCCAATCCCACTGCAGTTAGCTATGGAAGTTTTGATTTGCTCAATTCCTGACCTGATTCACCACTCCTCAGGTTCTTTCCCTCCACCAACTTGTTTCAAAATGAAAAACTTATCAAAGACACCTGAATGACTTTAGTCTTAGTGCAACTCAGAACTTCTGGCCTCAAATGATCCAGCAGCTTCAGAACCTTGTTTATTCTTAAGAAATTAGGGGGGCAGCTAGGTGGCGCAGTGGATAGAGTACTGGCCCTGGATTCAGGAGTACCTGAGTTCAAATCCGGCCTCAGACACTTAACACTTACTAGCTGTGTGACCCTGAGCAAGTCACTTAACCCCAACTGCCCTGCAAAGGAAAAAAAAAAAGAAAAAAGAAAAAAAAAGAAATTAGGGATCATAGCTGTAGAACTAGAAAGTACCTCAGAGGTCATCTAGTCTAAACACTTCATTTTACCTATGAAGAAATTGACTTGCCCAGGATAATACAGCTAATAGACAATACGAGCAGGATTTGAACCCAATCCATGTCTTTATTATTATTAACTTTAGGTGACACCTAATTGTGCCAAGAGGTATTCAGAAAAATGCTATTTTAATCATAATAGTTTAATAATAACCAACACCACTAAACTTTCTTGTGATCCATTGCACTACCATAAGATTATATTCACTTGGCATCAATAACTACTCTTAACTAGAGACACAATTTTATTCAATGAAGTCATTATTTATAATTGTTATTTTTATGTCTTCCTTTCATCCATGGAAAAGTTTTCCTTTCCTTGAAGAATTTCTGTCATCAAATGGGCAAGAATCCTGAGTTATTAGACCTGAAGCAAAAATTTTTATAATATGAACAAAGTTATTATAGTGCCCCCCAATGGAATTTAATGATGTTGAAATCCTAATACAAATTTAGGGGCACCTCCAATTATCTAATATAGATATACCAAGAATGAAGATTGAATCTTTTGCTGCTTAATGTATGTTTATACCAGATCTCATATCTACTTTTTAGAAACAACATTTATTTTAGCAAAGTGACTTGTGTTGATTGTTATACTCAATGAGGCATTGAGTCTGGACTCCAGGTGTCTTTGGTAGGATACATTTTCCCTCTCATTCCTTAATGTTCTAGTTGATAATTCTTTTCTTCACCAATGGTTTCTTCATAGAGATACCCACAGTACAGTTCAGTGTATATAATAAGCACTTAATGTTTATTGAATGAGTGAATGAATGAATGAATGAATGTTGTAACATTTAAACACATGTAATATGCTAAACTTGGTAAGATTCAAAGTGATTGTGTATATACAAAGGCTTGTGTTATTTTTAAATTTTCAATTTTCTCTCATAATTAATACTAACATTTCTATTCAGCACATACATGTTTCACTTTTATTTCTAGAAAAATGATGAATATTATCTTTCAATGAAATAATGGTTCAAAGACTCTACTTATATTAACTTGTTACTAGATTATTTTATGGTATAATACTTGGGGTTATCTTCAACAACTCTATCAACAACTCTTTTATAGTATTTGCTGATTTGTGACTTTCTCTTTTCTTTCAGGAAAGCCCCAATCACCATACTTTACTTATCTCCCTATTGTTCAGTTATCTACTTCTCAAGATCTACACTAGGGAAGCTACCACCTTGGATCCCTATTGTTCTGTTTGGTAACTACCTATCTCAGACCACTATTTCAGAAAAGCCCCAGTCATCAGACTCTTAAATATTTCAAAATGGTTTTCCTTATGGTATTGTAATAATTATATATTTTTGCTTCATCATATCCTTTCTTTGCCCACTTGCCTCTCTCTTTACAAAGAAGGTTGTAAAAGAAAAGGAATAGAATTAGTACCAGTAATCCCTAGGTAAAATGGACTGCTTCCATTCCTTTGATTCCCTCTATTTATCACCTAACCTACCCACTGGATATAGTTTCTTACAGTCCTTTCAACCCCACTTTATATCCTCTAAAGTTGAAGTTTGTTTCACTTGTTACTGTTTCTTCCTTTCTTCCACCCTCCTTATTAATCCCTATTCTCCCAGTCCCCAGATGCTTTTCTACTGATCTTAATGTATTTCTACAGAAAATATTTGTGTATATATGTATATTTGTGTTCATGTTAGTGTCTGTATTCAACCCTCCTTTGTAAGCTATAGATAAGAGGGAGGTTCATGCTTTTTATATCATCTTTTCCTCCAAACCCCCAACTATAAGAAACAATAAACTCCCCTTTTCTCTTTTTTCTGTATTTTTCCCTGGTGTATTCCTTTTCCTCTCCATTTTCTTCTTTAAGTCAATGAAACAGGAAAACCACACCTATGTTACATTTGTTTTTTAGCTTCCTCTGTGATCCTTGAAGACATGGGAATTTCAATGAAACACTATTTTATTCTCTCCCTGTTAACAAATGAGTACAACATTATCATTATGCTCTTCTAATTGCACAAATAAATATTTGTAGATTTCTCTTCTCTCCTATATTTGCATTGCATATATTGTACCCATGCCATCATAAATACCTGTAAAAAACAAACAACCACTCCCCCCCCAAAAATCCTCTATTCCTTTAAAGGTCATTTCTCCCTATAGCATTATGTTTAGTTTTGCAAGATAAATTATTCTTGCTTGTGTATCTCTACATTTTGCCTTTTTGGATTAATGTACTCAAAGATTTTCTCTTCTTTAAGATAGTTAATGTAAAACTTTTTTGTGATCCTGTATACCTGAATTCTTTCTTTATGCCTCCTTTCAGTTTTTTTTTAAATCTGTATTTGACTATTATATGCAAAAACAATTTTTAACATGCATTTAAATAATTGACTTTCAAACTGTATCTCTTCCTCCTTCCCCCTATCTGTCTCCCTGATGGTAAGCAATTCAATATAGGTTACACATGTGTAGTCATATAAAACATTTCCAAATTAGTCATTTCATGGAAGAAAATGAGAAGAGAGAGAGAGAGAGAGAGAGAGAGAGAGAGAGAGAGAGAGAGAGAGAGAGAGAGAGAGAGAATATATTTCAGTATGTATTCGGATGCCAGCAGTTCTTTCTTTAGAGGTGGATAGCATTTTTCATCATGAGTCCTTTGGGATTTTTCTTGGATCATTATATTTCTGAGAATAGTTAAGTTATTCACAGTTACTCATCATACAGTATTGCCATTAGTGCAGTCAATATTCTCCTGGTTCTGTTCACTTCCCTCTGCATCAGTTCATGTAAGTGTTACCATGTTTTTCTGAAATTATCCTGTTTGTCATTTATTAAACCAACATAATATTCCATTTGAATCATATACTACAAATTGCTCTGTCATTCCTTCCAATTTCCAATTTTTAGTCACTACAAAAAGAGCTGCTATAAATGTTTTTGTACAATTAGGTCCTTCCCTTCCACCCCCTCCCTTTTAAAAAATCTCTTTGGGATACAGTCCTAGTAGTGGTATTACTAGATCAAAGGGTCCATATCTTTTTATAGCCCTTTGGCCTTGGTTCCAAATTGCTCTCCAGAATGGTTAGATCAGGTCACAACTCCACCAATAGCACATTAGTCTCCCAGTTTCCCCACATTTCCTCCAACATTATCATTTTCCTTTTCTGTTGTATTAGCTAATCTGATAGGTGTGAGGTGGTCCCTTAGAGTTATTTTAATGTGCATTTCTCTTATTAATAGTGATTTAGACTGCTTTTCATACGAATAAAGATAGCTTTAAATTATTTGTCTGAAAACTTATTGTTCATATTCTTTGACCATTTAGTAATAGGGGAATGAATTTAATTCTTATGAATTTTACTCAGTTCTTTATGTATTTGAGAAATGAGGCCTTTATCAGAAATATGTGCTGTAAAATTCTCCATTCTTCCAGTTTTTTCTTTCCTTCTAATTTTGGTTTCATTGGTTTTATTTATTTAAAAAAACCTTTTTAATTTAACATAATCAAAATTATCCATTTTAGATTTTATAATGTGCTCTATATTTTATTTGATCTCAAATTCTTCTCTTATCTGTAGATTTGATAGGACAGGTATTCAGTGTTCTAAATTTTTTATGGCATCATCCTTTATGTCTAAATCATGTACCCATTTCGAGCTTATCTTGGTTTATGGTTAGGTGTTCGTTTATATATAGTATCAGTAAGGGGCAGCTAGATGGCGCAGTGGATAGAGCACCGGCCCTGGAGTCAGGAGTACCTGAGTTCAAATCCGGCCTCAGACACTTAACAAGTACTAGCTGTGTGACCCTGGGCAAGTCACTTAACCCCAGTTGCCTCACTAAAAAAAAAAAAAAAAAAATTAAAAAAAAATTATATATAGTATCAGTCATACTGTTCTCTTGTTTTTCCAAAAGTTTTTTTTCAAATAATAAGTTTTTGTCCCCAAAACTTGGATCTTTGGGTTTATAAAACACCTAATTATTATGGTTATTTACTACAGTGCCTTGTGTACCTAATCTATTTCAACTCATTCACTACTATTTCTTAACCAGTGAAGTTTTTTGGATGATTACCACTTTATACTAAGTTTGAAATCTCTTATGGGTAGGCTACTTTCCTTCATATTTTTTCCTTGATTCCTTTGATTTTCTTGATATTTTTTCTTCCAGTTGAATTTTATTATTTTTCTAGCTCTAGAAAGTAATATTTTGGCAGTTTAATTGGTATGGCACTGAACAGGTAGATTAATTTAGGTAGAATTGCCATTTTTATTATATTGCCTTTGCCTAGTCATGAGCAATTAATATTTTTCCAGTTTGATTTTCTGAGACTCTCTAAGTATGCTATATCATCTGCAATGAGAAGTAGTTTTGTTTCTGCACTGCTTATTCTAATTCCTTCTATTTCTTTTTCTTCTCTTACTGCTATAGCCTGCATTTGCAGTATTCTTATATCATCTTGCCATAAAATTTTGTATATAAGCATATATTTCCCATGGCTGTGCCTTACCCTGTTTCTTCAAAAGATCAAGTGTTTTTGTCTGAAATGATGTGATGCTCTTTTGGCCTCCTTATATTGACAGCTTTACATTTTGAACAATTCTATGATGGTAACATTTATTTCTTTTACTTTGTTCATATCTATTTTTACACTGAAACTAATTTAATCATTCTATATCTTTTCAGCATTATTATTCCAATTTGAAAGATTTTGGTCTTTGCTCTTAGGAGCCAGTAATTTGACAGACAATTCAGGAATGATTTCCCCACTGGTAAGCAGTTATTTGTTATGTATTAAGATAGTTAGTTTCATATGTTTGTGATGTTATTTGGTGCTCAAATTGTCCACTAACTTTCAACTTCTTCTAGGAAAAAAAGTATTCATAATCTTTGGGAAATTTTTTTCACAGTATAAAAGCTTTTTAGCTTCTTCTATATTTTGATCATCACCCATACTTTCTAAAATCTTTTTTAGTGTCTTGTTCACCTGTGCTTTGAAGTCATTTCATGTTACAGAATATATTATTTCAGTTTAGAAAATCTCTGAAATCTTCATAGAATTTATCTATATCTTCATCCTCTGAATCAGATGTTGGTACATAAGCTATAATTATCTTAATGGTGGTCTTTTTGCTTAAGCTCATTATGATGACTATAAAGAAAAGCAATCAGGTATCCCATAAAGCTTCTTGTTGCCATTAGATACAGGAGAAACTAATTCCATCACCTCCTTTATTTGGGTCTCCAAGGAAAACATGCGAGACATCCCTACATTTAATGGAAATTTCTTTATATCTTATTTTTTTCATTTTGACATTCCCCCCAAACACACCCCAGTTTTTAATATTTTTTATTAAAAGTTTTGATTTCCAAATACTATCCTTCCCTCCCTTGTGCCCAGAGAAAGTAAGGGTACTGAACACCTGGCCATAAAGAGATCTCATGTTTCCCTTCTACTAGCTCTGGAAGCATTAATGGGTGCCATCTGGCAGTTCTGTCACCTATTAATTAGTTCTGGGTCATAATTATAGGGAAGAGAGGAGTTGTGCTGGTCACAAAGGAGCAGGGGCTCTGACTTTATCAGGATTAAGGGACAAGTTCTAGAACCATAGCTGTGTGACTATGAGCAGATTGGAGACTTAATTCTAAGGTGTAGACCTGCACATAAGCCTGCAATAGAATAAATGAGAGCAAGAGACCAAAACCAAGTGAGATTCAGATGTTCAGTAGCCCCAATCTGCATAACTTCCAAGAAGATTAATTGTGACTGACTCCATCTGAAGTCTTAGGAAACTCAATCACACAAGTCTACAGATCCAAAGTAAGTCATAAATTTTCAGACTTGAGGGTGTGTGTGTGACCAATCAAGCTGTGAAAATAGCAGAAAGACATAAAAGACAACATTTCCACTTAGATACCCCATCCCCTGGACGAGAGCAGAGCCCAGTGCTAACATAAAATTAAAAATCAAGAAGTAGGCTGGAAACATGCAGAAACAAATAAAAAATAACTAGCCATAAAAATCTACTAAGTGACAGGAAAGCTCAAGACACAAAGATAATTACTAAAAATATCTACAAGCAAAGACTCAAAGAAAAATGCAGATTGAACATAACACGAATAAGAATTTCTGGAAGAGTTAAAGAAAAAAAAGATATAAAAAGGAACAAAACAAATTTAGCCAAATAAGCTCAGTAAACAAAAAATTTGTAAAAGAATTGAGAGCTTTGCAAGAACATTATAAAAAGAGAATTAACAGCTTGGTAAAAGAGGTACAAAATAGTTAATAAAAGAACGTCTTTAAAATTCGAATTGGCCAAATGTTAAAAAAGTATGAACCTCATTGAAGAAAATAATTCTTTAAAAATTCGAATTGACTAAATGGAAGGTAGTGAATTTTTGAGACATGAAGCAACAATGAAATAACATAAAAGACTGAAAAAATAGAAGGAAATGTGAAATATCTCATAGGAAAAACAATTGAAAGTCACGAATAAAAAATGAGCCTAAACATCTTAATTCAAGATATTATCAAGGAAAACTACCCAGATATCTTAGAACCAGAAGGCAAAGTAGAAATTAAAAGAATCCACCAGTTACTTCCTGAAAGAAATCCCAAAATGAAAACCCCTAGGGATATTCTGGCCAAAATTCAGAACTCATAGGTCAACAAGAATATAGTACAAGAAGCCAGCAAGAATTCACATACTATGGAGACATTGTCAAGATCACTAAAAATTTAGCAGCTACCACTATAAAGAAGCTGAGGACTGGAATATGATGTTTTAGAAAGCCAACAAGATAGAATTACAATAAAGAAATACCCAGGGGGCAGCTAGGTGGCGCAGTGGATAAATCACCAGCCCTGGAGTCAGGAGGACCTGAGTTCAAATCTGGCCTCAGACACTAAACACTTACTAGCTGTGTGACCCTGGGCAAGTCACTTAACCCCAATTGCCTCACCAAAAAAAAAAAAAAAAAAGAAATACACAGAAAACTTGAGTATAACCTTATTAGAGAAAATGGATATTTAATAAAATGGAAGACTTTCAAGCATTCCTAATGAAAAGACCACAGCTGAATAGAAAATTTGACATTCAAGCAGAAGTCTTAAGAGAAGCATAAAAAAGTAAATATCAGTGAAAAATCATAAGGGACTAAACAAAGTTAAATTGATTATAACCCTATATGGGAAAATGATATAAATAACCCTTCAGAATTTTATCATCACTAGGACTATTAGAGGCCATCTACTTAGAGGATATGGATGTGCTTTGATTATATTGAAATTATCTCAAAAGAAGAATTAAAGGACAAAGGGATCCACTAGGGGAAAGACAAAGTGAGAGGAAGAATGGGGGAAATTATCTCATAGATGGGGTGAACAATGAAGAGTTTCCATAATAGAAGGGAGAATGGGAAAAAGCAACACTTGCAACTCACTCTTATCTGAACTGGTTCAAGGAGATAAGAATATACATATACACACAATTGGGAACACAAATTCATATTACCTAACAGGAAAGTAGGAGGGAAAGGGAATAACAGATAAAGGGACAGTGATGAGAAGGGGGGCAGATTAAAGGAGGCACTAGAGATTTTGAGTTGGGGACAAGGTTAAAAAAGAAAAGTATAAATATAAGAGAATAGAATAGAGGGAAATATACATTCAGTGATCATAACTAAAAGTGTGAATGGGATGAAATTACCCATAAAATGGAAGAGGGTAGCATAATGCATTAGAAACAAGAATCCTAACATATGATGTTTACAAGTGAAAATAAAGATATTTTATATTATATATATTAAAGATGTAAAAATGTTTTTCCTATCCAAGTTCATGGACCCTGTTTAAGAACATCTCCTCCAGAACAATGTTAATTTATTTGTCACTGGACAAGCATGTCATATTTGAAAACATTTAGGATTTAGACAGTCCCATGTAAAGTTTATAATGTTTATAAACAGTCAAAATCTTTATAATTTTAGCACCTTCTGCCTCCTTTTCTAACCACCCTGTCACTGTTACTGCAATTACTTAAGAGGAACATACAAGGCTTAGTTTCATATTTTTATTCATTGTTTCATGGATTACAGTGGTCAAAGTATTCTCTTTGCTTTGCTGGATTGATCATTGGATAGGAAATGCAACCTGTCTCCAAGGTCGTTCTTGAGGTTTTTCCAGGTTGATAGAACTTGATACAGTGCCCTTTGCTGTCATATTGCTAGTTTCCCTGCATAGATAGAAATATATATATATATATATATACATACATATATATATATGTATATATATATCCTTCCAATATTATCTTAGGCAATATTGTGTACTTAAAAATAAATGAACAAGTGAACAAATGAATAGATGAATGAATGAATGAGTGAGTGACTAGATTAAAGTTGTTAATCACTGATTATGTATCAAATTCTGGGAATATAAATACAAAAAGAAGATAGTCATTTTCCTCAAGGGACTTAGCTACAAAATCTATAGGGGAGTGATAGCTAGAGGAATTATGGTTTGGGAAATTACAAAAATGGTAAGTGGAACAATAACACAGTTCATTGACATGCCCTTTCTAGAGGCTATTGTTGTGCTGGTTTAATTACAATTCTCAGAATAAAAGAAACAAAAATTTGAAAGGTTTTAAAAAGTACATACAGGATAAAAAAATAACAATAATGGATATGAGGAAAAATGAGGATGATCTCAGAGTACAAACCCCAACTGGTTTTGTTTCTCCCAGGCATTGCTTTTCATAGTCTGGTTTAAAGGGTGAAATGGTAGCAATCAAGAAAGGGTATGTGATGACTCAGGTGAATTTTCCTTTATATTTTCCTTTATGTTATCTCACACAAGTTAATAAAGAGGTCAATTATAAAGAGCAGTGAATGCATAATCAATATCATAATCCAACATCCTGGTCTTGCCATATGTAGTTGTGAGACCTTTAACAAAATGTTTCCTTTCTTTGGGCATGTCCCTTCACAGGAAAATGGAGGGATTCGACAAACTCTTCTCTAAGGTGTCATATGGTTCAACTCATCTATCTACCAATTCCTATAGTGTAGAATGGGTGTTTATCTAGATCTTGGAAATAGTGTAGTCATTTCTCAGTATGGAGTAGGGTTAGGAGCTTAGAAGTCTTGTGATTTGGGTATAGATAGAATGTGGAAATTGGAAAGTTTTCCAGCTTTTCCTGAGTCAAACCTTGCTATATATAGTTTCATAATTTGGTTGACATATACAAAATTCCTTTGTTACCAGAGAAAACTATATTTATACTCTAGTATTTGATAATCTTCCAGGTGTCTTATTGCTATGATTTTTCTCCTATTCAATAGAATGGGTCAGACATTGGGTAGTTCCATGCTCATTCTATTGTTAAGTGTGCTCACTTTTGCTCGGTGTAAGTAAGTATATAGCTAATTATGGTTCTCAGAAAGTGAGTGACAGGGGCAGCTAGATGGCGCAGTGGATAGAGCACCGGCCCTGGAGTCAGGAGTACCTGAGTTCAAAATCTGGCCTCAGACACTTAACACTTACTAGCTGTGTGACCCTGGGCAAGTCACTTAACCCCAATTGCCTCACTAAAAAAAAAAAAAAAAAAGAAAGTGAGTGACTTTCTGCTCCTCAACTCCATAACTGTGTAGCAGCACTGACTCACTATCTAGGGAGGATGGATGTTTTGGTTCAAATCCTGGTTCTGTTATGTGCTTCAAAACACCTTGGACAAGATATTTAATCTCTTTAGGCCTCAAATTCCTTTACTGTAAATTTGATTGATAAGATGTCTATGAAAGACCCTTCCACCTCTCAATCTATAATCCTGTATATGCGTTTGTATGTGCATAAATAAACTCACATAGCTCCTCATTTCCCACCTGGCTATACTACATTGAGGCAGCTAGGTGGTGCTATGGGTAGAGCACTGGTCCTGGAGTCAGGAGGACCTGAGTTCAAATCTAGACTCAGACATTTGCCCCTCATTGCCCTGCCCCCCAAAATAATAGTACCTCCCTCATAGCATCATTTTGAAGATCAAATGAGATGATGTATGTGAACTACTTTGCAAACCTTAGAGCAATACATAAATGCTACCTGTTACTCTACCCATAGCCATACATCTTTGGACACAGAAATCGAGTGGTAAAAGAGGCCATGTGAGACTAAGTAGTTTGTCTTCTTGGTTCCAAGTGGGGTTATACTTTAATTTCTCTGAACACACTACTGTCTTTCAAGGACTTAAATGCTATATGGCTCATGATATTTAGAATTGCAAGTATGCGATACCACACTCCTCCTGCTCAACATGTCTATTATTCTGGGAGATTATGCTTCGTCTTTGGGACATAAAGCCTCCTCAAATCACCATGAAGTGATGCACCATATTTTAAAAGTCTTTGGCACATCCAAGGGTAGTCACAGAGAGAAATTTAAGGCTTTCTGAAACAAGGGACCTTCAGAATGTCATCCCGGCATTGTTTGCACTGCAGTTTGGCTTTGTCTGCAAATTGCCATCACTCTCAATAAAAATATCTGTCAGATAAGGCGTAATGCAGCAGTCAAGGTCTTGAGTCTTTTGTATAATATTTGTTGTATGAACCAAAAGTGATCTGTGAAACTTCATCGAGGGTTGAGAGTTCATTCCCTTTTTAGGAAGCCATGTTGTTCTTGTGCCTGTCTGTAGTGTTTTTTCCTATAGTGTGCCCTATAAAAATCAATTAGTCTTTGCCCTTCTTTTGTTGTGATTATAGCCCCCTTGATAATTATTTGTGTTTCTGTGACCTTATGACTGGATGACTGCAGTGTATTGGGGGATCCACTTAAAAACCACTTCAAAGCATCATCCAAAATGATATACAGGTTAGAGGAGGTTTATACCTCTAACCTAAACAGTCTGATTTTCCTTCTGCTTGAATTAGCATCCAAATGAACTACCCCCCTCTTTTCTTCCTGAAAATGTCAAGAGTGGCAGTGGTGAGAGAAAGGAAAATGTTTTCCAAAAAGAAAATCACTTCTACACATAGAAGGAAGATAATTTATTTTATGTTTGTTGTTTGTCCTTCATTCTTTTTCTTTTCTTTTCCTTTTTCTCTCTCTCTCTCTCTCTTTTTTTTTTTTTTGCAGGGCAATAAGGGCTAAGTGACTTGCCCAGGATCACACAGCTAGTAAGTGTCAAGTATCTGAAGCCAGATTTAAACTCAGGTCCTCCTGAATCCAGGGCTAGTGTTTTATCCACTGCGCCACCTAGCTGCCCCATTTGTCCTTCATTCTTGAAGACCACCATGACATTAGGAAGTGATGTCATGATTTACACTGAATTGGATTTAAGTGAGGGAGGGCAGTACAAAGTCACCAATCTCATTTTTTTTTTTCTCCGGAACCATCTGGATCCAGTTGAAAGATATAGATCAGGACAGCTGGAGATGGCCCCAGATGTTTAAAGCAATTGGGGTTAAGTGACTTGCCCAGGGTCACACAGCTATTAAGTATCTGAGGTAAGATTTATTTTTTTTTTTAGTGAGGCAATTGGGGTTAAGTGACTTGCCCAGGGACACACAAGTGTTAAGTGTCTGAGGTTGGATTTGAACTCAGGTACTCCTGACTCCAGGGCCAGTGCTCTATCCACTGCGCCATCTAGCTGCCCCTGAGGTAAGATTTGAACTCAGTTCCTCCTAAGTTCAGGGTCAGTGTTCTATCTACTGTTGCCCCCAATTTACACTATATTCACTATATTCACAAATTAAAGGGAACAGAAGGGAGGATACACTAAGGAAATGAGTTTGCTGAAACAAAATGAAATTGAAACATATTTAATAGATTGAGTGAAATACAATACTCATGGCCAATTCCAGATAGAAAAAAAAAATGTAACATTTTACCAGTGAAGAGAATTTGGTGAAATTATAAGTGTGGTGACAATTTATTATCAAATTCTTTCCAAAATGGGAATATGACTGGAGCTTATTACTTTGCCTGATTTATACTTTTGTAAAATTACGGTACAATTTAAAAATTTTGTTTTTGCTGGGGGGGGAGTGCTCAATACTTTTCTTTTCCTCTGGTGTTTTACTACTCTTGCTTTCTCTTGGATCCTATACTACCAAGAGAGACACCAACAGTAAAGTTATTGACTGTGATATTAGTCATGAAACATAGTAATGCTAAAAATCTGTTATTTATAATATCTTGGGATAATCAATTTAGAAATTGAAGGGATCCTTGAGTTCATCTAGTCCAATCTTTGCATTCTACATGCCCAAGAAGTCAAATGACTTGACCAAAGTCACACAGGCAGTTAATGGCAGGGCTAGAATTTGAATCTAGGTCCTTTGACTCTGAATTCATAACTGGATTTGCCTTAAGGACGGACAACATGGTGATTAATTTGCATCTATAAGTGCTATGGTAGACATGCCAGATTTAAAATCAGGAGAATTGAATCTAAAGGCCAAAATTTATTAAATTTAAAACACTTGGAAAATCACTTAATTCTTCTGAGCCTTAGTCTATTAAGCTATAAAATAGGAATAATAATACTTGTGGAAGAGCAGAATGTCCAATGGGGCCCAGCCCTTCAAGTATGTCAGAGTGTTCCACCTATTATCAATTGATGTCAGTCTTTGGTGAGCCTGCTTTCAGGCATAAGTGCTCTGCCCTCCACTTTGTGTTTTTTTCTTTTTTTTTTTTTGGCTTCCTGTGATATAACAAAAACTTTTTAATTGGTTGCTGAGTCAGAACTAAAGATACATTTGAAAAAGAGTCCAACAGAGCTACTAGATCTTTCCTCTCCCAACCCCATGTAAGGTTTCAAAGTGAGAGAAGTTTCAGGGGCTTGGCCCCTCTCTGTCATGTGGTTTCCATGTAGCCTTGAACAAAACAAAACCACTTTTGTTTCTTTTTGTCTATCGCGCTTATTCTGCCCTGATTCTAGGTGAATGACTATCAAAGATAAGAATACCTTATGGACTTCAAAAGGTTGGAAGGACCAACAGAGATCTAGCCACAGGAATCCAAAGTAGAGTCTTAAATAGCTTCAGTAGCAAGCTTAGTGCGTCAATGAAACCTGGTGAGGAATAACTTATTTAAAGCAGGCCCATAATGGATGAACTCTGCAGGGAGAATTCCATGTCTTGCAAGCAAGAAAGTAACTTGCTCACTGGCTCTGCTGTACCCCAGATTAATGTGGTGGGGGAATACTTTGTAGCTAGCACTTTAAAGTTGAGTCTATTATCACCAGGGACCAAGGTATAGAAGGGAGAGTATACATCAGTTCAGGGTAATATTTTTCACATTGATTCTTTTTTTAAATCATAAAAGTATTTTATTATTTTCTAGTTTCATGTAGAAATAGTTTTCAACATTTGTTTTTATAAGATTTCTAGTTCCAAATTATTCTCCCTCCCTCCCTTCCCACCCCTGTCCCCAAGACAGAAAACAATCTGATATAGGTTATATATGTACAATCACATTAAACATATTTCTAAGGGGGCAGCTAGGTGGCGCAGTGGATAGAGCACCAGCCCTGGAGTCAGGAGTATCTGAGTTCAAATCCAGCCTCAGACACTTAACACTTACTAGCTGTGTGACCCTGGGCAAGTCACTTAACCCCAATTGCCTCACTAAAAACAAACAAACAAACAAAAACATATTTCTGCATTAGTCATGTTGTGAAAGAGGAATCAGAATAAAAGGGAACAATCTCAAAAAAGAAAATAGAAAAACAAAAAAATGTAGAAAGTATTTTACATTGATTCTTACTGAACATGCTAATATTGGAGAGATATTCAAAGTTTAAATGATATTTGAGAAACACATTGGATGTGGACACATGAGTGACAGGAGGAAAAGACATGCCCAAACCCTGAAGGGGGTTACCCTTATAACTCTATAGCAAACTCAAGTTCATGGAGTATAGTTCCCACTCTATGTTCCTCTAGAGCTGATAGGCTTTCCCAAAGTGCACATTTCTCACTTAACCTCATCTACAGCAATGAGCATTCAGTGGATCAGCCTTGACACATCATAAAACAGTACAAAGACTACCCTTCCACTTGACATTCAAAATGGAAATGTTGCCTTTTGATGAACTACTTGGGCTAGATGTGAACTGTAAAAAATAGAGAAAAATGGGAAGAATGAAAACTTTATATCACTGAGCCAAAATTTGATTTAGGAGGAAAAAAATTCTTCTTAGATAAAAAGATGAAACTGGACTTTGGTAATGATGAGGTGAAAGGACACATTGAATAAGAAATATGACTAAATTGCATGAAACATGTCTTCTCTAATGCAGACTATTCATAAAACAACTTCTTTCATAGCTGGGTGTTTATCCTCAAAAGTTCATGGCAAATGTGAATACAAACAAAGAAAACATCAGAGGCCAAAGTAAAAAAAAAAAGAAGAAAGGAAGGAAGGAAAGAAAGGAAGAAACAAAGAAACAAAGAAAGAAAAAGAAAGAAAAAAAGTGAAAAAGATGGGCTAGAAAAATAATTCCAAGAGGCAGGTAGCAATATAGATTACTACAAAAAGAGAAGGGGAATCCCTTATTGTCATTCATATTGACTGACTATAGCAGGTAGCAAATTACTAACTTCACAATCCAGGCCACCATTGAATGTTCATGAAATAGCTAGGTGACTAGAGAATATGATCTGAGAAATGCCTTTGTTCCTGAATAATTTTGCTTTTAGAATTCTCCCTCTTCCATGGTACCTAAATTTCCACCAGTTGGGCTAAAAATTCTGTTAGGTTATACATTGCAACTATAGGAAATTTCTGCTAAAATTAATAATAATGATAACTTTTATTCATGTAAAAATTATGTTGTGATATAATTTAAATGCTTTATCTCATTTGATGTTGACAAGTGAGTCTATGAGATTTGTAGAATAAGTATTATTATCCTTATTTTACAAGTGAGAAAATAGAGCATCACAGATATTGTTAATTGCTTCAAGTTATATAGCCAATAGGCAGCTAAGTGACACAGTGGATGTAGCTATTGGATTCAGGAAGACCTGAGTTTATAGATAGCCTCAGATTCTTACTAGTCAAGTGAACAGACAAGTCACTTAACTGTTTGACTCAGTTTTATTATCTGTGAAATGGGGATAAGAACAGGTAGGTAACCTCCTAGGGTTGAGAGGCTCAAATGAGATAATGCTTGTAAAATACTTAGCATAGTACCTGGCACATCATAAATGTTATATAAATATTAGTTATTATTCTTATCATTTTTAGACTTTTCACTCTGTCACATGTATTTCTACTATAGAATGCTTTCTAATATGTCATCATGAATAGCAATGGAACTATGAAACTTAAATTCTGCCACCTCAGCATGTGATATATGTGACTACATGAGGTGACTTGCACAGACATCATCCTAAGGTCATAGAAGATACTTTTTATAAATTCAGTCATCACAATAATTGTGTTCAGTGGTCCTGTAAGTATTGGCATTGAGCCAGGTATTAAATAGAGAAATATATGTTCACCAAATTGTTCACTACTGCCATGGAGAATGTCATAATTGCAGGGGGATACCTTGTACATCAACAGTGTCAAACTCAAATAGAAAGATTTCTGTGGGCTCAGATTTATTTGGAAAACTACAAATTAACATTATCTATATTGTATTGTATTTTAATTTATTTTGTTAAACACTTCCCAATTACTTTGTAATCTAGTTTAGCTTCTCTTGGGAATTTTGCTGGAGGCTCACTACTGGTAAACAGAACTTGACACCTTTTCTACTGACCCCAGGCTCCTCTATATTTTTTAATCAGTTGATACCATTGTCAAGATTGCACTGGGTCCTGGAACACTAAAGGGCTTTCATAGTGATATGGGGGAAAATGGGGTACGGGTTGGGGTTGGGGTTCTTGGGAATTCCTCTTTAAAGAATTACACCCTCTTGCACACAAAACTTAGTTAGAATAAAGTGATAGTTTATTTAGGGCCAAGGGAAGGGAAGGGTGGGGGGAGGGAAACCATGAAAGAAATCCTTGGACTTTTCATGGGGAGATTTGGCATAAAGCACATGGCTCAGAGGTACCAAATCTCCCCGAACAGGAGACCGGAAGGTACTTTTATGGAGGACTGATGGGGGTGGACCATCTTCCTGTGGAAAGTTTCTTTAGTGAGGGAGGATCATCCCCCACTGGTGGTAGCTGGGGGAATTGGGTGAGCAGTGGAGGACCATCCCCCACTGGTAGTGACTAAAGGAATTGGGTGAGGGGTGGCTACAGATCCCTCTTCAGAACGCAAAGGCCGAAGCCACACCCAAACTTATCTCCCCAGGGTAAGGGAGACCAGAATGAAGGGTAGGAATCCCAAGCTAGCTCAGTCCGATTTGGTTCAGCTTATCTCTCTAGGCGTTATCTGTCCTCTGGTTTAGTTTCTCAAGGAGAAGATTCCTTGGTGTGCCCCAGAGAAATTCTGGGGTGCTCTGCGCCCCATGACAATAGTGAGAATCACATTCACTCAATAAAGATTGGTCTAGTGATCCACCTAGGAAAAGACAAATGAATTAAAGAGTCATGTTGCCCCAATTATAATATGCAGTTGAATGGTCAGGTCATGAGACATATACACAGGTGCCGCATATGGAGTTGGTCTTCAAATTGAACAGGGAAGTAGTATAGCCTAAATTCCATTTGGCAAATATTTTAGCACTTCCTCTCCCCCTTTGAATATTCACACAATGTTCTCTGCTTCAAAAACCCATATATTTTAAAGCATCAAATCTTTCTAACAATGTTTTGTGGTCTTTGTTATCATCGTCATCATTGTTATTGTGTTGTTATTGCATCATTTCAACTGTGTCTGACTCCTTGTGACACCATTTGGTTGTGTGTGTGTGTGTGTGTGTGTGTGTGTGTGTGTGTGCCTGTTTTTTTGTTTTGTTTTGTTTTTTTTGGTAAAAACACTGGAGTGGGGCAGCTAGGTAACACAATGGATAAAGCACCGGCCCTGAATTCAGGACGACCTGAGTTCAAATCCAGCCTCAAACACTTGACACTTACTAGCTGTGTGACCCTGGACAAGTCACTTAACCTTCAGTGCCCCACAAAAAATAAAAATAAAAAAAAAAAACTGGAGTGGTTTGCCATTTCCTTCTCCAGCTGATTTTACAGGTGAGGAAACTGAGGCAAAAACGTTTAAGTGTCTTGTTCAAGGTCACACAGCTAGTAGGTGTGAGGCCAGATTTGAACTCAGGAAGATAAGTCTTCTTGACTCCAGACCCAGCACTTTATCTACTTCACCATTCATTGTATGAATATATATGACTACAAGTCATAGGACACTGATTTCAGAGAATAAAAATTGTAGGTGGACCAAAAGGTGATGGAAGCAGTATGGTACAGTAGAAGGAAAACTGGCTCCAGAGTGAAAAGATCTGGGTTCCTAGCCTGATTCCAGTGCTTACTTCCTATGTGATATTTGGCAAATCACAATCTCCCTGGGCCACAGTTTTCTTTTGCTTTTGTTCTTTTTTTTTTTTTTGGTTGGGCAATGAGGGTTCAGTGACTTGCCCAAGGTCACACCGCTAGTAAGTGTCGAGTGTCTGAGGCCGGATTTGAACTCAGGTCTTCCTGACTCTAGGGCCTGCGCTCTATCTACTGAGCCAACTATCTGCCCCCCTCAGTATTCTTTAATGAAAAATAAGAGGTTTCAATTAGATGACCTTTGAGGTCCCTTTTAAGTGGGAGCCATGTGTCATGTTATCATAGATGCTGCAGTCAGGCTAGGAACCCAGATCTCACTCTGCAGCCAGTTTTCCTTCTACTTTGTTCCATCTACAATTTGGATTGTGTGACCCTGGGCAAGTCACCCACATACATACACACATGTGTATATACATGTACGTGTGTGCACATACATGTACATGCATACATACATGCACACAGTTTGGAGCACAGGCCAATGTATCACTCATTGTTGGGCTGAGTGCTCCCGTTGGTCACTGAGCCAGCAAAAAACAACTGATAATAGGGTGTCACACTAAGTGGAAGAAGAGTTGGCTTCCACTCTTGGCTCTCACACTCCAGGACACAGGATAGGAATTTAGTCTTTTCTTCAATCCAGTGTAGTATCCCATCCTTAGCTTTTGCCCCCCTCTGCAACCAATAGGAAAAAGCCATAAGAAAAGAGAGGATATTTGTTGTGCATGGGGTAGTTAGGTGGCACAGTGGATAAAGCATGGGCCCTGGAGTCAGTAGGCCTTGACTTCAAATCCTGCCTCAAACACTTACTAGCTACAGGATCCTGGGTAAATCACTTAGTTTTTTCACGTATAAAATGAGATGGAAAGAAATGGCAAATCACTCTAGTATCTTAGCCAAGAAAACCCCAAATGGGGACACAAAGAGGTGAACAACTAAAAATGATTCAACAACAAAATTTTAGCACATGCTTTAGTTTTCAAGTCCCCTCCATAAAGGGAGAGAACTGCCCAATGGTCCAAAGGGATGTGTGTGTGTGCGTGTGTGTATGTGTGTGTACAAGTGCATATCTGTAATGCTCTAAGGGAGGGCACTAGAAGATGCTAGCTACAACATATACATACAGATACATTCACCCATATATGCATATCTATATGTATATGTAGGCATACATTTGTATGTCTATGTATATTACTGATTTACATATACATTACTGATTTATCTCTAAAAGCTTAATACCTATATAAAATATTTCTATTTATAATAGATAGTAAATTCTTAGAGATAAATCAGTAAATATATTTTATATATACATAAATACACATATGTTATATATAAAATGGAATACTAAGGATATATCCAGTTTAATCTCCCAAGATCTAACATTTAAAACATAGGATCATAAATGAGAGCAAGAAGTAACTTTTGAAGGGAAAAGGACCCACATGTACAAACATATTTATAGCTGCTCTTTTTGTGGTGGCAAGGAATTGGAAATTGAGGGGATGCCCATCAATTGGGGAATGGCTGAATAAGTTGTGACATATGAATGTAATGGGATACTATTGTGTTGTAAGAAAGGTTGAACAGGCAGATTTCAGAGAAACCTGGAAGGACTTACATGAACTGATGCTGAGTGAGATGAGCAGAACCAGGAGAACATTGTACACAATATCAACAACATTGTGTGTTGATCAACTGTGATAGACTTGACTCTTCTCAGCAATACAATGGTCCAAGATAATTCCAAAGGACTCATGATGGAAAATGCTTTCCAAATCCAGAAAAAAAAAAGAACTATGGAATCTAGATGCACATTGAACCATATTCTTTCTACTTTGGGGCTGTTTTTCTTTTTTGAGGTTTTTCCTTTTTGCTCTGATTCTTCTTTCACAGCATGACTAATGAAGAAATATGTTTAATGTGACTACATATATAACCTATATCAGATTTCTTGCTGTCTTGGGGAGGGGGGAGGGAGGGAGAAAAATTTTAAATTAGAAATCTTATAAAAACAAATGTTGAGGGCAGCTAGGTGGCCCAGTGGATAGAGCACCGGCCCTGGAGTCAGGAGGACCTGAGTTCAAATTCGGCCTCAGATACTTGACACTTACTAGCTGTGTGACCCTGGACAAGTCACTTAACCACAAATGCCTCACCAAACAAAACAAAACAAAAAACAAATGTTAAAAACTCTCCACATGTAACTGGAAAATAATAAAATACTTTTATGAATAAAAATGTAACTTTTGAGATCCCTTAATCATATTCCTTTCATTTTACAGATGAGGAAATTGACATCTGGAGAGATCTTCAGATTTGCCCAATATCACACATGTAGTCAGGTTTGTCTTTTCCTTCTCATTTCCTTGTAATTTCCCATCAGTCTAATACCTTATGGAGACAGAGAATACAGGGGAGGGGCCAGGAGTGAATTTCTCACCACCATTAATGTAAGAGCATTATTGAGCGGCTTTCAACCAACACCCTGAATAGGGTATTAAAAACCAGGAGATTATATTGCTTTATATGCACACCAGGATGTCACAATGGACAGCCATACCAGAGAGGTATAACAGAGAAGTGCTCGGTGGAAATTGTGAGAATGGAAAGGAGTTGTTTCTTGGAGAAGACCTAGGTGACCTTGGATCTTCAGATGATCTATTTATCAAGATGCTTACTTACAGCTGGAGTGGATATTATGGAATTATTTCTCTCCTTTCCCCATTGATTTTTAAAGTGCAATGCAGTGATAGGTTTCTCTCAAAGGTCACCCCAGTATGTCTGGGAGTTATTGGTTGAAGACTGGGAGCTGATGAAATCACTAATAAATAAAGAAATACAAACTAAAGCAACTCAGATGTACTACCTTACACCCACCAGATCAGCAAAGATGACAAAAATAGGAAAAGGATCATTGTTGATGAGGCTGTAGGGGAATATACACATTAATTATGTATTCTTGGTGGAGCTATGAATTGGTTCAGATATTCTGGAAAACAATTTGGAACTATAGACAAAAGTCACTAAATGGTCCGTTCCATTTGACCCAGGAATACCAACTCTAGGCTTATTCCGTAAAGAGAACAAAGAAATAGGGAAAGGTCTTATGTATACAAAAAAATTTTACAATCATCCTTTGTAATTGAATGACTAGATGAGACCAATAAAACTATGAAATACACAATGTAAATTTATAGCTTGTGTTAATATAGGGCCTTACAGATTTCAAAGTATGCTCATATCAATTATCTCATTTAATCAAATTACTTTGAAGGATGTAAGTGGATTTGTATCCATTTTAAAGATGAAGCAACTGAAACTAACAGAAATGAATGACTTGTGCAATGTCACACACCTAATAAGAGACAGAGACAGAACATAAATTTATGTATTCTGACTTCACTATTTCATACCCAAACCAACTCTGCTACACAGCCAGTGTAACCACTTCAGGTTAAGGCTGGATGATTTGCTTTATCTTCTCTGATTTTTTTTATATTCCTTGAGATTCACCAAGAATATAGACCTATTAATATGATCCATGATGAGGATAAATGCATTGTGAAATGAACTGTTCATAATACATTGTTATATTGTGGTAGAACTCTTCCTGAAACATATTTTTTATTCATTTGAAAAGGTCTGTTATGTAATTTATTATCTTTAATGCAGAAATTTTAAGTACATTAGAAAATAATTCCCTCTCTCTTTCTCCCTCCTTCCATTCCCCTTATCTAAAAGTTATCTACAAACCTTGGAAAGTCAATTTGACCTCTGGCAGTCTGTGTTTGAATCACACAGTGAGCTTGGACTTATTCCCCTCGGAATCACCTGTTTGTACCTGTGATCACACCAGATTGTTAGGACAGAGTACAATGCTCTGTGGTCACTGGGCTCAATAGGTAATCGGGTACCCTAGGAATTCTGCCTGATGCTTCAGTGGCCATACCCAAAGCACACTTCTACCTATATGCGCCATTAAATAAATACCCTGATGATGTTAGAAAGGATTTATTAAGCAACTACTCTATGCCATATGCTGTCCTAGATGCTGGGGATACTAATTATAAATTGGTGCATTAAATATATCAGTTATTAGTTGAATGTGAGATATTGATAAATAAGGGGTTTGTTTTCACATGTAAGTTTCTTTGAAATATTCAATCCTGTCTATAGTGAGAGCAAGAGGAAAGATTGAATCTATGACTCAATTCTGCATGCAAGGCAAATATTCTTCCAGTTTTACCACTTCCCTTTTATATTTATTCAGTCTATAAACAGTTGCAGGATTAAAAAGGAAGGATGTCATCTACAGGAAAAAAAATGAAGGAAAAAGAATGAGAATCCCTATTTCTGTCCCTTCTCCTGATTCAGTGATAACTGAAGTGGAAACACATGCCGCATCTTCACTATGAGATCCTTTGAGGGAAATAGTGAGCAACTTGCCATCTGGGGCATTTCCTCTCAGTGTCCCACATATGCTGCTGCTGTTGGATTACTGATCATTGGTATTGTTCCTTTTGGATAAAAGTCCTTGATTCTAGAACATTCAACAGGGCCAAATTTCACCACACTACTTTTGGTACCAAATACGCCCTGAACTTTAGAGAGAGGTTAACTGACTGTTGGTTCATACATCAAGTTTATTTGCTTTCTTCACCCAGAGGAGAAGTTTTGGGCTACTCTTTTTTTTTTTTTTTTTTTTTTGCAGGCAATGGGGATAAAGTGACTTCGCCCAGGGTCACACAGCTAGTAAGTGTCAAGTGTCTGAGGCTGGATTTGAACTCAGGTACTCCTGAATCTAGGGCTGGTGCTTTAACCACTGCGCCATCTAGCTGCCCCTTGGGCTACTCTTAAGCCAAAAAATCCCAGCCCCTGAAGATCAATGGCACAGTTGTAGGAGAACAGCATTATAGTCTCAGTTATGCCAATCGTGTTTCTCTGTGATGAAGGGCAAATCACCTCATCACTTGGGGGCTCAGTTTCTTCCTCTGTAAAATTAGAGAGGTGGACTATATGTTCTCTAAGGCCCTTTCGCACTCTGATTGGGGTGACAGTAGTATGTGTAGTACTGAACTTGCAATCAGGAAGACCTGAGGTCAAATTCTGCCCCACACACTCTCTCAGTGTGTGTCTGATGTCTAGCATAGTGCCTTATAAATAGTAGGCATTTAATAAAGGCTAGTTAAGTAATTGACTGACCCTATACAAGATACTTAACACCATTTACTCTCAGTTTCTTCATGTGTAAAATGGCGGTAATGAGAGCAATTCATTACCTCACAGTTCTGTTGTGTGAATCAAATGAGAAAACATCTGTAAAACACTTTGCAAAACTTAGTGTTATTTCAATGCTGTTGTCATTACCATCATGATTTAACTTATATTATTATATTCCCAGCTGTGTGTGCCAGAAGGGTACATTTGTGCTTGAAGGGATGTCTTGTGAAATTTCCTGTGAATAGGTCATCCTAATCAGAAAGACTTTGGAAGGCTGCCTCTATTATCCAATGAAGTAAATTTGAAAGCCACGCCAAACCAAACAGTTAATTCTGACTTGTTGTGGCAGTAAATTTTATAATGAGAATTAGTATTGTTGCTTTCTAGTCCACTAAATCACTATAATTAATGTTATGCAAACATGAATCTAAGTGTAAGGGCTATGGGACTGGGTCAGTTTTAGTCTGTTTCTTTTATTTAGTGTATTCCTCTTCTTTCCTTAGCCTTCTCTTTCATGTTCATTGGTAATTAACTACCAATGATTTCTACCTCTTGTATTGGACCTTTCTTTCCTAAGAAAGCGTATGGATGGTCCTACCAGCACTCACCAGAGAGAGTTACCGGGACTAAGAAATGGTGGCTGATTTTAAATCTTACCTGATTTCAGAACTGTGAAGGCCAGGAAACACCACTAAAAGATAGTTTGGACAGTGTTTCAGGGCAAAGGGAAATGTAAGACAGAATGACTGATGATTTTCCATAAGTGTAACTCGACTCCAAAGAGCTTCTATATACTCCCATGTTTAGCCTTAGTGACTTACTAATGCCTAGGATACTTGAAGCTGACTGAGGTCTATCTACCTTAGAATGGAGCTACTAGCCCCCTTTGTCTACTTCACTATAAAATCAGAAATCCCCTAACATCTCCAGGTTGTCCAGAAGTAGTCAGTGGCCAGGACTAAGCTGCTTGCCTGGATGGAAGATCAGTATGTATGAAACTTTCTATTCCCAAACCAAGCCAAAGTGTATACCCATTAGGCAGGTGAGTATGTGATCATGTCTTGTACCCTTCTGATATGAATGACTATGTTCTCTAAACTAGCTTGTATATCAACTGAGTGGGGGGCTTTGTGTTTATTTCTTAAACTCTCAAGTCTGACTAAGACAGAACAATAGGAGGCAAAGTATATTTTCCATTTACCACTAAATCCCTGTAGAGATCTAAATCATGAACAAAATCATCCCATAGATTTCCTACTGGGTGAAATCTATGTGCTGCTTGCCTTGACTGGCATCATAACTTTTGTTATTATTCCTTTTAAATAAAGCAAACCACAAAAAGCTCAACATTATCAAGACATTTTGAGAAATTGTTCCTTGGAAAACTATGTCACACTTAAAAATGGAACTACCGGGGCAGCTAGGTGGCGCAGTGGATAAAGCACCGGCCCTGGATTCAGGAGTTCCTGAGTTCAAATCCGGCCTCAGACACTTGACACTTACTAGCTGTGTGACCTTGGGCAAGTCACTTAACCCCCATTGCCCCAGAAAAAAAAAATGGAACTACCACTGTAGAGATAATTTTCAAATAGTAGCAGATTTGTTATTTTTAAAGTTAATTCTTGAAGAGTTTTAAATGTATGGACAATGTCAGTTTATGGGCCTAAAGGACTTCCTGAGCCTTGACAATTCTAAAGTGTCATAATGGACATTGCCTTTGCAATATACTCTGGTGGAAGGAGTAACCACATCAACGAGATAACAGAGCCATTGATGTATTATAGCTTATACCTTAAAAGAAAAACAACCATTTCATCTGTCTTTATGTTAACCACAATCCAGTTATAATGCATTTCAAAGTGAAACAAATGTGTTCAGTCATAAAGAAATCAATTGATGGCAAGGACGAAATGTTGTCATTCACAAACACATAAGGACTTTTCAGCCTAAGTGTGTTGACAATCTACTAGTAATTTTAACATTCAGCCTCCATATTTTTTGGATGCCTGCTTTAGGAAAGGAAGATGCTTTATTTATAGGAAGTCATTGTATAAGCCCAGGGAATTAGTTTTTTAAACACTAGTGGTGTTTCCATTCTTGACTTTGTATATGCTTGGAATATTCCACAATGATGATTTGATTGCCATACAAGGGAATATGTATCTTTAAATTATAGAATAAGGTGTCACAGATAGTTATTATCAGGAGAATCTGAAGGTGAAACTGATGAGATTATGTTGCTAAAGTGTGAAAGGGATGAGAAACCTCTCCATTCGTGTGGAATATTTGTAGTCAGGTAATGGAGGAGAAGAATTTGCTCAGGGGGAAAGAAAATTTGAGCATTCATCATTTACTGTAGATTAAAAAGGAGACAAGATAGTCAAAGAACATGGTTCTGCTCCAGTGTTGGAGGTTTCTCAAAAACAGATAGTGAGTGACACTCTTCATCCAAAGGTGCATAAAGAATTGGCAAACTTTACAAGCTGAAGAACAAGATCATATACTATGTACATGGCTAAGTAAATGAAACTCATAAAATGAAGTAAGAGCTATTGTGTAGCCAATACACTGAGAAGAAAAGGGACAAAGAAATAACCACCTAAGCTATAAAAATATAGCTCCATAGCCCCAGCATGCCTTTGAGTATAACAAGTTGAGGATTGTTGAAGGCACTATCATAAAGTATAAAGTTTAGGCCATAAAAAGCTGAAGGCTGATGGGGACTTTGCCCCAAGGAGATGAAATAACAATAGAAATTAATCATAATAACAGCAACAATAACATTTATATAATGTTTTAAGGTTTCCAAAGTGCTTTACCAATGTTATCTCATTTGATCCTCTTAACCCTGGGAGGTAGGTGTTATTTTTGTCCCCATTTTACAAATGAGGAAACTGAGGCCAAAGGGAGGTTCAGTGACCTTCCTAAGGCCACACACATAATAAATGTCTGAGGTTGGATTTAAACTTGAATCTTCTTCACTTCAAGTCTAATGCTCTATGCACTGCACCTCCTCCCTGAAAGTGAGATGTCAGCAGCAGTGCCATATTGTAGTGTTTCGTCCTCTTGTACCATCTATAACCCTGACATCTGATCCCCATTTCCACATCAGCAGCCCATCTTTTGACAGAGTAAAAAGCCCCATATTCTCTCAGGGAATGTTTCTTATTTCTGACAGTAATATTCCAGGTGAGCTCCCCAACCTACCTTCTTCCCAATTCCTTCCACACTCACACCTTTTCCAGGTACAAATATTTTCTTTTGTGACTGTTGAGTGGTATTCCTTTTTTTTGGAGCCCCGATTAATTTTTTCACTATTATTTAGATGTGTAAACATGGGCCAGTAACCCTAACTTAATAATATTTGTACTATAGACTGGCCTTTTTTTTTTTAAAGGAAGGTGCCTTGTAAACTTTGAAATACTAATAAATGTCCACAGTGATGGTATTGGAGGATGATTGTGGTGATGGTGACACTGAAGTGCTGAACATAATAGTATCCCAGTTTTATCACATATTCCCTAAAGAAAATTAAATATAATTATTTTATTTTTGATGTTTCTATCCCTCGAAGGGTTACCAAACTGAGTTATTGAAAAGTAACTTTAGGAAGTCATGAAAGGGAACCTAGATAACTTTAGAGCTGTAAAAAATAACACATATTTGAGGAAAAATGAGAAATTAAATGGCATTGTTCACTTCTAAATGGTCAAACTTAGGAATAACTGGGGGAGCTGAAGTTAAATAATTATTTCAGTGAACACTCTAGGTATTATTACTATTGTTGGTTGAAACTAAAGTATGATTGTAAACTTATGTGACTGATTTTCTCCTGTGACTCTGGAAACTACAAAAATGATTTGAATAATTTCAGAATTGGTGGAATAAGTGTGGAGCTGGCCAAGGTGACTGCTTTGAATGGAATATCACTCATTTGCCTGTGGGAGTTCTGGTACCAGAAAACCAAAAAATAATAAATCTATAATATAATAAAATAAAAATAAAACCAGGCTCATTACTTAACATTCACACCTTTAATGACTATATCTACACAGCATTAATTTCCACTTTCCCCCTCATCATCTCTTTAATTTTTAATTTAATCTTAAGATTTTATTGTGATGGTTAATGAACATTTCACATTTTGATTTTTTCATTTTGCTTCTAAATGTTAAAATGAATGACCTTGGGAAGGATTACTATCTTTTCCACTCAGATGACAGAAGTAGTTCATGAAACAGAATTGGTCCTAGAGTCTAGAGACTTGGGCTTTTTATCTCAATTCAGATTTTTACCAGCTCTGTGATCATAGGTGACTTAATCTCTAGAAATTTCAGTTTCTACAGCTTTAAAATAGAGATAACTCACACTTTAGAGTTGTTATCAGTAACGTGCTTTGCAAACCTGAATGTATGACTTATTATTGTTCTAATTCACTGATATGTGCACATGCATGTATTCATGTATGTGTGTACATATATTCACATGTATAATTATGTACACATGTGTGAATACACATGCATGCATGTCAAGAGAATTGTGGATGGGGTATCGCATATATGTGTGTGAGAAATGTATATCACATATGTATATATGTTTTTCCATATATATTTGTTGGTTCTGTGGTTTATTTGGTATAGGATCTTCCAATAAGTAATGTTCTTTATCAGTGAAGACAGAAATCTTCTTTGTAACTGAGAGCCTTTTTCCTGAAAGCAGGCCTTGGTTTCTAACAAATAGTGACTGTATAGTATAACCCTGGGGAAGTCACTTAAACTTCAAGTACCTCAAGCAATTTAAGAATATAAATGGTAGAAAAGATGCCAATCTTCATCAGCATATATGTATATAAACACATACATGTATACACATATACATACGGCTATGTACATATACATATACATGCACATACACCCACATACATATATACAAACACACAAACCTATATGTATATATGTATACAAATATAAACAAATATAAAATGTATGTAGTGAAGTGAGCCGAACCACGAAAACATTGTGCACAGAAACAGCAATATTATTTGACAAAGAACTATAAAAGACTTAACTATTCTCAACAATACAATGATCCAAGGCAATTCCAGAGGACTATCCACGAAACATAGTATCCACCTCCAAAGAAAGGAATGATAGTGATGGAACACAGACTGAAGAATGCTATTTTTCACTTTCTTTTATTCAAGTTTTCATATACAAAATGATGAATATGGTAATATTTTACATAATCATACATGTATATCCTATATATGATTGCTTATTGCCTCAGGGAGGGGAGAGAGAAGGGAGGGAAGGAGGGATAAAAATTGGAACCCAAAACTATAAATAAAAATGTTTATTACTTTAAAACATACATATACTCATAAACATACACATACACATACATATACACATGATGCCCAGTACCCCTCCCTCAATAAATACACAGGGTGCAGACTTCTCAACTGAATCAATAATGAAAAGTATTTTGGTTGGGTGCAAAAATGTCCTTTATCAACTTAGAAGTGAAGGCCATTGGATGCAGTAAAATTACTTCCGATAGGAAGTATGTTGGCACTGGTTGAAGAAATTTAGTCATATTATATGGATACTGTACAAAATAGCAGACCTGCTGGGAACCTAAGGAATTTGAGCTTCTGAGAGCCTAGAGGAGAGAGGAATGTGTCCAGTGAAGCCCCTCAGATGAAATTACTAGGGATGGGGTTCAAAGAAGGAGAGAGAGCCTCTGTCATTTTCCCACCCCCATGCTCAGCCTTGATCAAAGGAGTCCCATGGGAGCTTCCTTGGGATAGAGGATTTATACTTCACTGGCAGTTATAACAAAACAAAACAAAAAACAAAAATAATATTTGAGAAAGATTATTATAGAAGATGTGTGATGCAGGAGGTAATACCTTAGAGAAATCATTTCATAATTTCTAACTGACAGACGTCACTCATGAAACGTATGTACACAGACTTTCCCAGGAAACTGTGTAAGGAAGGATCCACTACCTCCTCATGTGTGCTTTACAGGATCCTTATCTTCATGTCACTTAGCTCTACTTCTGACTCTCCAGGTTTATCCTCCCTGCACCACAGTTCAAATCTAGGTATCCCCCCCATACTTTAGCTTTCCTCCAGGCAAAGATCCCAAATCTTTTAAAATTTATTTGTATCCTCAACATTTCACCCAGTACCTGAAACCTAGCAAATGTTTAAGAAATGCTTTATTGGGGGCAGCTAGATGGCGCAGTGGTAAAGCACCGGCCCTGGATTCAGGAGTACCTGAGTTCAAATCCGACCTCAGACACTTGACACTTACTAGCTGCGTGACCCTGGGCAAGTCACTTAACCCTCATTGCCCTGCAAAAACAAAAACAAAACAAAACAAAACAAAAAGAAATGCTTTATCAAATCTAAGCTTAACTATGTTCCAAGCTCACCTTACTTACCAATTTCTCTATGTACCTTTCTGCATACTCCCTGTTCAAAATGTTCTTTAAATTGTCCTAGAGTACTTCCCTGTCTTGTCCTCTATCAGTTCCAACTCTGTATTATGCTTATCTGTGTATGTGTGGTATTTCCCAAGTAGAATGAAAGCCCTGTGAGACTTGATGATATTTTATCTTTCTTTCCGCAATGTACAATGCCTTCTATATAGTAGGTAATTAATAACTCTGTTGAAATATTGAATGAATGCTATGGTTAATTCCAATGTTCCATACGTCATTGGGTCATAATAGCAACAACAACAAGAAAAACCAGCCCCTTCATTTTACAGATGAGGAAACTGAGTCTCAGAGAGATTAAGTGACCTGTTCATGGTAGTTAGTGGCAGAGTCAGGATTATAAAATAAATACTTTGATTCTAAATTCCAGTCTGCGATGCTACCTTTCATCTGTCCTTTAATTCCAAATCAAATAGTACCCATTCATTAATCCTGCTTATTCTAGCAATGATTATTTCTCCCCGATACCACAAAACACTTTAAAAAATCTCTTGTACTTATGAATGTTTGTGCATCAGAGCTGTACATACAACATAAACTGTACCTTCACTTAGATTATATCTTACTTAATCTCTGAAACCATATTATTGGGCCAGCGTCAGTGAGGCAGGAAGCACCATCATGTACCATGTCTAGCCAACTGCAGAAGTACTGCTCATTGGCCAGAGGCTTTGGAGTCATACAAGAAGACACAAGGAATGAGGGAAGGTGGTAGGTCTTGGGGGGAATTTGGTTAAGAAGGATAAGGAAATGACCTTGCACAGCTCTTCAGTGGTGTGGCCATCCTCATCATCTATACTCTTTTGTTCGTGATTTTTCCTAACTCACCCCAGCTTGCTGAATGAGGCCTGCTCACCTGGGTTGTCCCTTAATCATATTTGGGAATATTTGGGATTATCTTTATCATTAGCATTCTGGGATATGTGGAATTTGGGAGTGCCACAGAATAGTTTATCTGGGACAAAACCTGCACACTGAAGGTCAATGGCTCACCCCTTCCTTCCTTAACTTCTGCATCCATCTACTACTCATGATGTGTTCTTTTCAAATGGCTCTGGTCTCTACCACCTACCTACTGCAGCCTTTCTTCCCCACATGTCCTATGCCTCAACATGTTACCAAGCTGGTTCACTTTGTCTACATGCTATTACTCACACTGGCAAATTGTCATTGTGTCAAGTCTGCCATGTGAGTCAAGGCTGGCTTTGCTTCAGCAAAGTTGCTGACTTTGGCCTTTATCATTTTTCTTGGCTTCATCTAAATTTTGAGGGCTGATATGTTGAACTTCAGTTGCATCAAATATTAGTGGTTTCGAAATCCTCATTTGAAGATGCCAAATTGGATTTTGAGGATAAAATGTTGGTGTCATAAAATGATCTTTTTGCCTAAAATGGCTGGGATTGTTTGACTTTTGTCAGAGAAGAGGGGATAAACCCCAAAAGAAACCTAGCCCTGATTATCATCATTTCACTACCTGTGGTCAGGTTAGTGTAAGTATGATCAAATCTGAATTGCGTACCAACTCTGTACACAGGGCACAGGCTGAGATTAGAAGCTATTACGGCTATGTATTTGAGGAACTCTCACCTAGGTCTCATACTCTATCTCGTCTTTATCTTAATGAGTTTGTCATGCTTGGGATCCAACAGTAATCTCCCTTTTCATACCCTCTTGTGTTTTCTAGGAGACACCTGCCTTCTCTCCTTTCTGTGATCCAGCTGAGAAGCCTGATTCTTGTGCTATTCAATCCTCCTATTCCTATGAGCCATGGTTCTACTCTCTACCTGCTCTTGTAACATCTTTTCCATCACTGATTGCTCCACCATTAGGATTATGTGGTTACATTTTAAGAAATCAGAATTGGACAGGTAGATCCATAAAGGTGAAACTTCTGTTGCCCGCCTTTTTCTCTTGTATACTTCCTGTTCCTTATAGGTTCTCTTTCTGAGAAACTCCAGGGGAGTGTGGGATTGATTTTCACCACCCTCTCTGGAATTTCAGTTGACTTCTTTCATGTCTGTTTGAAAAACAAGTCCAGACAGCTACTATAAAGCATCTCCTCCATGACAGTTTTGTGCTAGAAGCTAATGGAAGTGGTTCCACAGGAATCCTAAACTAGGGAGACTTCATGAAAGAATACACACACACACACACACACACACACACACACACACATTTAAAAAACACAACAACAGCAAACCTTAATAGCTATGATTTCCTCATCAAAGCTTCATTATCGTCCAGACAACTAGGTAAGATCTGGCAAAAACAACCTCTATGAACCTATGAACCTCCTTCCCCTTCTCATCTCAATCTTGGCAGGTGAGTTGGTGCTTTGAAAAAAAAAAAAAGAATCCATGGTGTGAACTTCTATTGGATACTTCCCAGAGAGTCCATGAGTGTTTAGGGAACAAATTGCTGAATTAACCATTTGCATTTGTGATGGATGACTGAACTTCATTTTGGGGAGTTCATTTTTCCTTTTTTAAAAATTTTGTTATTATTTATTTTATCTACTCTACCTCTCCAAATAATATGAGAAAGAGTTAGGAATGAGTTATTGACTGAAAAACATTAATGAAACATTAATTTAAGGGGCAGCTATGTGATTCATTAGATAGAACACCAGGCCTAGAGACAAAAATATCAGTGTTCAAATCCAGCTTTAGACACTTACTTGCTGTGTGACCCTGGCCAAGTTCAAATGTAAGAAAAGTTCAGATAGTTAAGAGATATTATTTCTCTTTATATACCTTGTGTTTTTGAGGCATATATATTTTTAATACTTCTCATGCATACTAGTGTATAGGTAACATGCAGTAGTTTTCAAAGTACTGGACTTTGCATAAAAAGGATCTGAATTCAAATCCATCCTTTGACCCTTATTGTATGGAGGATCCTTGTAAAGCCATTGTATCTCATTGCCCCTCTATGCTTCAGTTTCTTTCTTGGTGGAAGAAATTGCTTCTTTCTTAAAACCAGTATTATTTCATGTCTTTGTACTATTATAAGTGTTGGTATTACATGTTTGTTTTACAAATGAAGGAACAATCACAAAGAATTGGAAATCAAGGGAATGCCCATCAATTGGGGAATAGCTAAACAAGTTGTGGTATATGAATGTAATGGAATACTACGTTGCTGTAATAAACAATTAGCAGGAGGATTTCAGAGACACCTGAAAAGACTTACATGAATTGATGCTAAGTGAAATGAGCAGAACCAAGAGAACATTGTGCAAAGTAAAAACAACATTGTGTGATGATCAGCTGTGATAGATTTGACTCTTCTCAGCAGTGCAATGATCCAAAACAATTTCAAAGAACTCATGATAGAAAATGTTCTCCAAATCCAGAAAAAAGAACTATGGAGGGAGCAGCTAGGTGGTGCCGTGGATAAAGCACTGGCCCTGAATTCAGGAGGACCTGAGTTCAAATCTGGTCTCAGACACTTGACACTTACTAGCTTTGTGACCCTGGGCAAGTCACTTAACCCTCATTGTCCTGCAAAAACAAAACAAAACAAACAAACAAAAACCTGTGGATTCTGAATGCAGATTGAACCAAACTGTTTCTACTTTTTGGTTATTTTTTTTCTTTTTGGGTGTTTTCCCCTTGTGTTCTGATTCTTCTTTCACAATATTACAAATGCAGAAATATGTTTAATGTAATTGTACATATATAACCTATATCAGATTACTTTCCATCTAGGGGAGGGGGGAAGGGAAGAGAGGGTGGGAGAAAAATTTGGAACTAAAAGTCCTATGAAAACAAATGTTGAAAACTATCTTTACATGTAACTGGAAAATAATATAATGCTTCTATGATAAAAAAAAAGCAAACAAGAAGTTCAGAGCTCAAAAAACAAACAAATACAAAAACAGACACATGTCATCAAATAAGCTAGGGACAGAGATGGGATGGGAACACCTATATTTGACATCTTCATTCACTTCCATTCTAGTAGTTGTGTGTTTTAAGAATAAGTATTTTGTGAACTTTAGAAAAAGAATAATCTGTGAAAGGCACAGATAGAAACATAAAAGGGGTTAAAAACTAATTATTCTTTGAGAATTAACAGGAATGGTGTTTGTAATTTTCATTACATCAAGTAAAAAATCACTGAGGATAAAGATCTCTTGCAATCTGGTTAATTCATTATAAATGATGAATTTTGAAGGTCTGTCACCATCTGGAAACAGAAGGCTCTTTCCCTCTGCAGCCCAATACTGACCAATTATGGCCATCATAGGGGAAGAAGATTAGTGATCTCTTTGAAGCCCCTGGCAGTGACTTCTATCTGATGTAGGGCAACAAAGACCCTAGTCAAGGGACCAAATTCAAACAGGATTGGACTTGTGGGAAAGGGTTAGTATTGATATAGAATGTCCATGTTCATTCTGTCTTGATACTCATCACTGAGTAGGATTCCAAGAGGTACAGAATCAGTAGAACTGGGTTCTTTTCCTCTCAGCAACTGCATGTCACAGTTCATTGTCTCTGTTAAATGTTACAAAATCAGAAAAATGAGAAGGTCCCTCTACTTTTATCTCCTTGTAGATATAGGAAACAGGAAACTCTTTAATGGAAGTTGACTCTTAATCTCAATGAACCATATGTACATGCTGTAATAAATTGGCAGAATAACTTTGAGCACCCAGGCCAATCTAACCTGCCAATTGCTGATAGTTATCCAGTGGCCAAAAAAAAAAAATCTAAAATATCCTTTACTTTGATGTTAACTTTTTCTAAGATTAAAAAAGGGTGGAAATGAAATGATAATTTACAGATTAAATTCATAATAAAAATGTAGACTTTTTGAGGCATCAATATTATCCAGACAAAAAGTCAAATTATCTTCCGTATTCACCTTTCCCCAAAATATTTCTGCATCCTTGTAATTTTGTATAAGCTTAGCCAATACTGAGCTTGAAAAAGCAAAAGGTTTGATTTCAACATTACTAATTTGACACAAAAAGACATTCCATTCCTACACATTTATCCAGCTACCCTCATATTTTTTTTCACTATTTATCTCTTGTAACACTCTGAAAGTTGGACTTTTCCACATTTCCCCTCTGATTGTCAAATTAGTTTCCTAGAGCAAGGCTAAAAATACATCTTTTCTTCAGGGTTTCCGAGAATATACCTGAGAGGGTGGGTGTTTTTCTTTTTTCTTTTTTTTCTGCTTAGAATTTTATTTTCCAAATTATATATAAAAACAAATTTTGACATCAAGTTTTTAAAACTTTCTGTTCCAACTTCTCTTCCTCTCTCCCTTCCCACCTTCTACCCACAAGAACTCAAGCAATTCAGTATAAGTTATACATGAGTAATCATGGAAAAACATCTCCACATTAGCCAGGTTGTGAGAGAAAACAGACAAAAACAAAACTTCAGATTAAGAAATTATCAAAAAAATTATGCTTCAATCTGTTTTCAGATACCATCAATTCTTTGTCTTTAGATGGATTATAATTTTCATTAGTCCTCCAGAGTTATATTGAGTCATTGACTTGATAAAAATAATCACATCCTTCCCAGAAGTTCATCTTACACTATTACTGTTATTTTGTATACAGTACATTTCACTCTGCTTCAGTTCATGGAGATCTTTCAAGGTTTTTCTGATAGCATCCTGTTCATCGTAACTTTTATATAGTACCTTAAACCTGACAAAGAATTTTGTTCACAACAGCCCAGCAAAGTAGGTACCATAAATTTTGCCATTATAATCAATCATCACAACTATTTCTCTCCATCTTATTCCCTTCCCAAGATATTTACTCTATTTTCTATTTTATTTTACCCTATTTCTCCTCAGAAGTGTTGTGCTTCTGACTGCCCCCTCCCCTGCTCTGCCCTCTCTTCTTTCACCCTTCCCTCCTTATCCTCTTCCCCTCCTACTTTCCATCAGGGTTGGATAGATTACTCCTCCCAATTGGGTGTATATGTTATTCCCTCCTTGAGCCAACTCAAGGAGGGAATTAAAGTCTTTCAGTTAATTCTGTGTTCTAAATTTTCTTCCTCCCTCCATCCTCAACCCTGCCTATGAAATCATGCAATTCAATATTTCATACATGTGCAGTTATGCAGAACATCTTCACCTTCCTCAAAAGTGTTTTGTTTTTAACTGCTCCCTCCCCCAATTTGCACTTCCTTCCTTCCCCTCCCCCCTTATCTCCTTTCCTTCCCACTTTCCCTCAGGGCAAAATATATTACTATACACACTTGAGTATGTATGTTATTTCCTCTTTGAGCCCATGCTTATGATAGTAAGGTACACTCACTCCCCCATTCCTCCTCCCTTTTCCCCTCTCCTCCATAAGGCTTTTCTTGTTTCTTTTATGTGAGCTATTTTTCCTCAGTCTACCTCTCCCTTTCCCTTTCTTCCAGTGCATTCCCCTTACTCCTTTACTTTATTTTAAAAATGTCATCATGGGTTAGCTAGGTGGCACAGTAGTCAAAGCACCAGCCCTGGACCCAGGAGGCCCCGAGCCCAAATCCAGCCCCTGGCAAAAGTCACACCACCCTGCCTGCCCCTCAAAAAACAAGGATAAACAAAAAATAAATGCTTTACAGATATCATCACTTCATAATTCAGTTTAGACCTGTGTCCTCTGTCTAAGTGTATTCCTTTCAGATGCCCTAATACTAAGAAAGTTTCTATGAGTTATAAGTATTAATCTTTCCCTATAGGAATGTAAACAGTTTAATATTTTAATATCCCTCATGATTTCTTTTTCCTGTATACCTTTTTATGCTTCTCTAGGGTGTTGTATTTGAAAAACAAATTTTCTATTCAGTTCAGATCTTTTCATTACAAATGCCTGAAAGTTCTCTTTTTCATTGAAGTCCCATTTTCACCCCTGAACGATTATGGTCTGTTTTGCTGGGTAGGTGATTTTTTTGCTGTAGTCTCAGTTTCTTTGCCCTTTGGAATATCATATTCCATGGCCTCTCGTCCTTTAATGTAGATGCTGCAAGATTTGTTTTATCCTTACCATAACTCCACAGTATTTGAATTCCTTTTTTTCTAGCTGCTTGCAATATTTGCTCCTTGACCAGGGAGCTCTGTAATTTGGCTATAATATTCCTGGAGGTTTTCCTTTTGGGATCTCTTTCAGGAGGTGATGGGTGGCTTCTTTCAATTTCTATTTTACCTTCTGCTTCTGGAACATCAGGGCAATTTTCCCTGACAATTTCTTGGAAGATGATGTCTAAACTCTTATTTTAATCATGTTTTTCAGGTAGTCCAATGATTTTCAAATGACCTCTCCTGGATCTATTTTCCAGGTCAGCTGTTTTTCCAAGGAGATATTTCATCTTGTCCTCTATTGTTTTATTAATTTGTATTTGCTTTAACCTGTCTTGGTTTCTCATAAAGTCACTAGCTTCCATTTGTTCAATCCTAATTCTTAGGCAATTATTTTCTTCTGAGAGCTTTTGTATCTCCTTTTCCACTTGGCTTTTCAAGCTGTTGACTTTTTTCTCATGACTGTCCTACATTCACTCTCATTTCTCTTTCCATTCTTTCCTCCACTTCTCTAAACCTTCCTTCTATTTCTACTTTCTCTTCAAAGTCCCTTTTCAGTGCTTCTATGGCCTGAGACCAATTCATATTTTTTCTTGGAAGCTTTGGATGCAAGTTCCCTGAGGTTGCTTTTCTCTTCTGATGGTGCACCATGATGTTCCTTGTCGCTAAAGTAACTTTCTATAGTTCTCAACTTTCTTTGCTTGCTCATCTTGCTGTCTTATACTTGACTTGGTGTTTTTTTTTTTTGGCGTGGGGGGCAGGGCAATAGGGGTTAGGTGACTTGCCAAGGGCCACACAGCTAGTAAGTGTAAAGTGTCTGAGGCTGGATTTGAACTCAGGTACTCCTGAATCCAGGACTGGTGCTTTATCCACTGCGCCACCTAGCTTCCCCCCTTTTACTTGACTTTCAACTTTCTCTTAAAGTGGGGCCCAACTTCCACATTACACTGTCCCAAGCTTAAGAGGTTACCAGGTGTTTTCTTTTGAGGAAGGGCAGGTGTTTATCTCACCTGGCCTGTTCTCTGGTCTGAAGAGAACTTTTAGCCAAATTGCTAATTAACTATCCAGCAAAACATTTGTGCTGTGGTTCTTAGCTTTGATGCACCTGTGCCCCTCCCCCACCTGGGCCTCATGCCACTCAAGATTTCTTCTTGGTTCATTGCTGGAGTGGGATACCCGAATTCCTCCTTATGTACTGCAGGCTCCCCTGTATTTTCCACCCCCCACCCCAGCCAGCTGTTCAGCCCTCTCATCTGGCTGTAAGTTCCAGAAAATGCCAGTACTGTAGCTGATTCAGAGGCTCAGGGATAAGTTTTTCTGGTGCAGCCTGCCTGGGAACTGTGTAGTCACAATTGTGGGGTTAGGTTCTTCTTGCAGCCCAGCCCAGGCCCTTCTAAGCTGTCTTTGGCTGGAAAAATTATCTCAACCTGTATTTTTGTGGGTTTTGCTGCTGTTTTATAGCTATTTTGGGGGTAATTGTTTCAGGAGCTCTGTGTGTTTAATGTCTTTTCCTGGGTGTTTTTCTAATACTATTAATTTGATTACCATTCCTATTTGTTCCTTCCAATAATGGTGACCAGTTTTCTTTTCAATATCATCTAGAGAGTACTAGTTGTTGGTCATTTATTTCAATCATATCTGATACTTAGTGACCCCATTTGGGGTTTTCTTGGCAAAGATACTTGAGTAGTTTACCATTACCTTCTCCAGGTCATTTTAACAGATGAGAAAACTTAGGCAAACAAAGCTAAGTGATTTGTCCAGTGCCACACAGCTAGTAATTGTGTGAGGCTGGATTTGAATTCATATTTTTCTGACTCCAAACCTGGTGCTTTATCCATCATGCTACCTATATGCGTAGTTACTATCTCTTCAATGGAATAAATACCATTGATTAGTGCCCCAGCATCAGTTAACCAATTAACATCAATTTGCTTTTTTTTTTTTTAAAAAAAAGGAATGGTTATCAAGAAGATACAACACAAACAGAAGCATCAACCCACTACTCTGAAGGAATGGCATATTTTGCCTTATATGACCTTAGTTCCTGGGAAGAGCAGGCTCAAATTCAAAGTGGTTTCTACAAAGCATTCATTCCAAGGTTAGTTGTGAGTATAGTATAACAAGGGGACAAAAATATTTCCCTTGCCTATAGAAATCATCAGCTCTGTGGTGATGTGCTAATGAATTGGATTAAGCAGGTTGCTCCAAGTTTTGGACATCACTATGCTCACTTGCCTGCAACCTCTAGTATGGTCTCAAGTTCTTGTGCTCCTGGTACTCTCCTGAACTTTTTTTTCCCTTTTTTTTCTTTTTTTTCCTTTCCTTTTCTTTTCTTTCTTTTCTTTTCTTATTTTTTTTTTTTTAGTGAGGCAATTGGGGTTAAGTGACTTGCCCAGGGTCACACAGCAAGTAATTGTTAAGTGTCTGAGGCCGAATTTGAACCCAGGTACTCCTGACTCTAGGACTGGTGCTCTATCCACTGCGCCACCTAGCTGCCCCTCTCCTGAACTTTTGAAGTTTACATGTTCAAATCCCAGTCTTCTATATCACACATTGCTTAACCAACAGCATGAAAGAATAGACACAACAAGGACAAAAGCAACATCCAAGCCATGCATTTAGGTTAGACAGGGCTTCTTATCTACCCTGGTAGAGAGGATAGGTCTCTTACACACTCCCCATCCAGAGATATACAGCAGTTATTGCATCCTCACTCCAAGATGGCTAGGAAGAAAATAGCAGACGATCATGTTATTGAGGCCTTTGGAGAACATTTTCAGTTCTGGCTTAGAAGCCAATAACAAGCTCTTTTCTTTAGTACTTGATATCTAGACAGGAAATATTCCTATATTAACCACAAATGTACTAAAGCAGAAAGCCAGGTCTTTCCATTAGCTGTGTCCAGAAACAGGCTCACCAAAAATCCATGGGCTCTAATGGTCTAACCTCCCATTATATACAGTTCTATGAAATGTGTATCACAGTAGAGTAAATGGTGAAACATTATATAATCTACATCAGAATTTTGCTATTTGTAATGGTGAGGGGCAAAAATATTGGAACCTTGTTTCCTTTATGTTAGAAAAGGCAAAGAATCACAGAATCTCCAAGTTGGAAAGGAAATCTGAAATTCTTATGTCTAATCCATACAATCAAGTGTTTATTGAGTAATTACTGTGTGGCAGGTCCTGGCCTGTGTACTGGGGAAAGAAATACAATGTAAGAAGCAATCCTTATTCTCAGTTAGCTTACCATCTAATGAGGGAGAAAACAAGGACTTGTATAAATATATGAGGAATAACCAGAAAGAAAATAAAAATAAACACATACAAAGAAATTAAATAAAGATTGTTCACAGGCAGGGTCCTAGTACTTGGCCATCAATATTGGTTTCATATGAAAGGTGGTTTTTGAGCTGTTTTTAAAGGATGACATGAGTCATAGCAGAGGAAGGAATGTATTCAGGAAGTGGGGGAGAGCCAGAATATTAGAAGATGGAGTGATGTATGTACAAAAAACAGAAAGAAAGCCAGTTTGGTTAGATGACAGCATTTGATAGGGGGAGTAATTTGCAATAAGACTGGAAATACTTTAAAACATTGTATTTGATTCTAGATGCAATAGGAATCTACAGGGACATATTGAACAGGGGAGTGATATGGTTAGATCTGTGTTTAAGGAAAATCACTTTGGCAGAAATGTGGAGGATGAAATGAAGTGGGGAGAAAATTGAGGCAGGGAGACCAATGAAGAGACCATTATAATAATCTAGGTGAGAGGAATTGAGGGCTTGATTTAAAATGGCAGCTGTGGGAGGAGGGAGCAGTGGTCAGATGTAAGAAACATTATGGAAGTAGAAATAGCAAGATTTGGCAACTGATTGGAGATATAGGGTGTGGGAAAGTAAGGAAGTGAACATAACAACAAAGGCAATAAGCTTTGAAGACTACAAGAATGGTGATGACTTCAAGGAAAAAAGATTTGGAATAAGATTTTGTTTGGTGGGAAAGAAGGAGATAATAAATTCTATTTTGCACATGTTGAGTTTGTGATATCTCCAAAAGTTTTGGTTTAAGATATATAATAGGCAATGGATGATATGAGATTGTAGTTCAAAGTAGAGCCTAGAGATGAATATGTAGATAAAGGTTGTTTAATCTGTAATCTATGGACATCTTGGTCCCTGGATATATTTCAGAGTGTCTGTGAACTTCTATGGGGAAAAATTTTATTTTTCTTTTCACTAAGTCTTGGTTTCATTTGGAATTCTATGCATTTAATAATATTTTTCTGAGATCTAAAGAATCCTTTGTGACCACAAAAACAAAAAGGTTGAGCCCTTGATTTAGATATAGGAGTTACTAGCATAGGGATGATGAAAATTAAATCCAAGGCAATTGATGGGGGAAGTGAGAGATATAGAGGAAGATGGGAAGAGAGAGAGAAAGACAGGGAGAAAGAGAGAGAAGGAAAGAAGGAGAGAGAGAGAGAGAGAGAGAGAGAGAGAGAGAGAGAGAGAGAGAGAGAGAGAGAGTGTGTAGTGGGGCCTGTTGAAGAGCCCAGAACCTAGTATAGAGCCCAGAACCCAGGGGACCACCCACAGTTAGGGTTTTGGATCCAATGATGAACCAGCAAAGGAGATTGAAAAGAAGCTATTTGAACGTTAGTAGGAAAAGCAAGAGAGTAACATTACAAAATCATTAAGATGAGGGAATATATGTAGACAGAGAGTTTGGCTATAAGGTGCATTGATGAGATGACACCTCTCCCCAAAACATAAATGGGGTAAGAAATAAATTACAAGGAAGAATAAAGAGGGGGGGAATTGAATGGGGTAAATTGTCCCACAAAAAAAGGCATGAAAGAACTATGATAATGGAGGGGAGGACAAGGATGGGTGGAAGGTGGCGGTGGCAGGCAAAGATTAAACCTTACTTGTATCAAAGTTGGCTCAAAGAGAGAATAACATATACACTCAGTTGAATATAGAAAGTAAAAAAGTAAAAAAGGGATGGGGATAATAGCAGGGAGTAGAGGTAGCCAAGATGGCAGAGGAAAGGTAGTAAGCTCTCAGGAACTCACAACATGATCACTCCAAAAAAACCTCCAAATAATGCCATAGGACAATTCCTGGAGTAGCAAAACCCGCAAAAGAAAAGGCTGAGATCATTTTGCAACCAACGACAGCTTAGAAGCTTGGAAGGAAGGGGCTGCTGTTCCAAGGCAGGAGTGGAACCCAACCTCACAGTCATGCTGACACAGATCCATCCCAGGCAGGCTGAGCCACGGAAAGAAACCCCCAGAGCCTCTGAATTACCTGCAGTGCCAGTGTTGCCTGGAACTAAGCTCACAGCCTGGTGAGAGGGCTGAGTACTTGGCAGGGGGGAGATTATAGGGGTCTCTGCTGGTGCTGAGGTAGAACTTGGGTTTTTCACCCCTGCTGGGAACCAGGAAGTAGGCTTGAGTAGCAGTGACCCAGGTCTAGGAGGGGCACAGGCTTGTCAGACCTAACAATCACAGTACAAAAAATTTTGCTGTCTGGTTAATTAGCAAGTTGGCCTGGGGTTTTCTACAGACCAGGGAATAGGCCAGGCAAATGAAGAATCTGCCCCTTCTTAAATCATACCACCTGGGACCCACTGAAGCATGGGAGAGTGCAGCCTGGAAACAGTGCCCCACTTTAAGGAGTTAAAAGTCAAATAAAAGACAGGCAAGAAGAGCAGACTGAGAAAGGTGAGGACCATAGAAAGTTTCTTTAGTAACAAGAAGATTGAGGTGTACCCTCATAAGAGGATAGCAACATGAAGGCTCCTACATCCAAAGCTTCCAAGAAAAACATGAATTGTTCTCAAGGCATAATGGTGCTTAGAAACAACTTTGAAGATAAAGTCAGAGAGGTAGAGGGAAAAATGGAAAGAGAAATGAGAGTGATGCAGGACGGTGACAAAAAAGCGTAACAACTTGAAAAGTCAAATTGGCCAAATGGAAAAGGAGGTACAAAAGCTCTCTGAAGAAAATCATTACTTAAAAAATAGGATTGAGCAAATAGAAGCTAATGACTTTATGAGAAATCAAGGCACAATAAAACAAATCCAAATGAATAAAAAATAGAGTGCAATGTGAAATATCTCCTTGGAAAAACAGCTGAACTGGAAAATAGATCCAGGAGAAGCAATTTGAAACTTATTGCCAAAACAAAAACAAAAAAAGCCTCAAACTAAATGTACCTTTTTCTTGTGTAGTACATGGGACCTACACAAAAACTGACTATATATTAGTGCATAAAAACCTCACAACCAAAATCATAAAAGTGAGACTGTATCCAGGAAGAGTGTGTAATCAAATAAGTCCAATGCAGCAGCAGATAGAATAATGTGGATGATGAAAAAAGGATCAACAAGTTTGGTAATTAAGAGATCATTGGTCAACAGCCCCTTCTTCACCATGTCAGAGGAGCGTTTCTCAAGTGAGCTGTATAGAGGCATACTATGCCCCATGCTCTGTGAATTGCTCATTAATTTATGAAATTATGAAATGAGGCAGGCATGCTTCATTCTTTGGGTAGTTGCCAGGAAAGACCATGATGGCAGGAGGACATGAGGCTACAATCACATTTTGATAAGGCATAGATATTCTAGGGGTGAACTGGGCCAGGATGTACCAAGAAAAGTGGTGAGAGGGGTTCTGAGGCAAGACTCCCTGGGGACAGGGATAGGGTGGTGGTGGAAGGCAGGCAGCATGAGGAAGAGGATGGAGAAGAAAAGAGGCACAAAGAATCATTCATGTAACCATGGATTATAGTTTGGAGCATTGGGCAGCATGAACCCATTGGAGATGTAAAGGTGCTCAAGGAGCAGGAGTTTGAGGTCTTATTTTATAGGGTTTTGTGGAAAACACACTAACTCTTATTTGTGCCACCTTGCTTCTAGTTCATTAACATACCTAGATCATCTCTAAGTTGTTAGTAAAACTTTAAAGTTACTATGTTTGTGTGATCCCAAAGATCAATACCATTTGGGGTTTTGGTACTTTTAATATGGATATCTGGAACTTCACCTGAGATTTACATATCATAGGAAAAAGAACCTGACCGCAAAGCCTAGATGGTTTCATCTATTTCAGCACATATTATTGGGCTATGATTTGGGGTTATTATATGATACTATTTCGAAATTATGTTCCTTTGATCTTTGGGATGGTTTGTGCATGACTTTTAGCTTCCCCTTTGCAATCTTCCTTCCTGTGATTGCTGCTTTATACTGGATACTTACAAACTTATTTATTTCACTAACTAGAAGGTGGAGAGGGTGGTCAGGGGGACCAGAATGAGATAAAGCAAAAACAACAACACTTTATCCCCTCTTCAAAGCAGGAAGATGGAGAAGAAAAAGTCTCCTTGGGGAAAATGCTCTGATGTTAATATATCATGTAAACTTGACAGAGAGGAAGCAGAATGACTGAATTCCTATTTTGTGTCTGTCTTTCTTACCAAATAAACTAATCTTAAAACTAGAAAGGATGGAGCAATTTTTGTTAAGAGGGAATTGAGGCCCAAGATGTGTTACAATTGTACATGTATAACCTATATCTGATTGCTTACTGCCTCTGGGAGGGGAGGGAGGGAAGGAGGGATAAAAAATGGAACTCAAAACTATAAATAAAAATGTTTATTACTTTAAAAAAGATAAATAAATAGGTAACTATATGAAATGAGATCAAATGTATTGGCCTGGATGAATTGTGACCCACTGTACTAGATGAACTTCTTGAGGTCACATAGCTGGTAGTATACCTGACTTTGAGTCAGGAAGACTTAAGTTCAAATCCAGCCTCAGAATCTTACTATACAAACATACACAGTCACACACTCACACATGCCCACACCAATATAAACACATACACATATTTTCATCCTTTTGAAGACCTTTAGCCATTATTAATAATATGTTATCACAGAACTGCTATCAGTAATGATTTGGAGAAATTTTGTCAAATAAGAAATTCCAGAAAACTGGAGGAGAGTTAAATGTTGCAATTTTCAAAAGGAAAAGAAAATGTAGATTCTGGAAACTACAGTAAGATGATATTAAGAATGCTTCTCAGTAAATTTGTAGACTAGGTTGCTACATATGATTTAAGCATATATTGGAAAAGAGGTGATAATTAGAAACATCATGGATTCAGTAAGAATGTTCTAACCTGGTTTCTCCATATTTGATAGGGTTTCTAGCCTATTAGATTGGGTGAATAACATCAATACATTTGGTATATCATCTTTTCAGCAAGGTATTGCCCAGAGTTTCCCATGATGAAGCCAGGTAATATAGTAAATAGGTAATCAGAAGACCCAAGTTCCATTTTCCTCTCACCATACACATGCTATATGACATTAGGCCAATCCTTTACATTCTCTAACTGTCCTTATTAGTAGGAATAAGAGGTGAAATGAATAATATCTATGGTCCCATCTAGCTTTAGGAATTTATAACTGGTGTTCTTGAGAATAAGACACATTTAAAAAATCCTGGTTAGGTGGATTTTTTTTAGTAGGTGAAATGTATCGATACAGTAAGGGGTATCTCCTCATTCAGTAGGGTACTGAATTTCAAACAGTTCATGAGTTAACTTAAAAACCTGGCCACTAATTCACAACACCCTGAAGGGGGAATTCACTAAATGATGAGGGGTGGTATTCTATGGTATGTCAAAGCTTGGAAATAATTTTTAAAATAATTTTTTCAATTAACAGGAATTTATTTTGTCTTTCACCCATCTCTTCCACATCCACTAAGAAAAAAAAATAGAAAAAAGAAAACTTGTAATATGTATAGCAAAGAACAACAAATCCCCAAATCATCTCCGTCCAACATACATATATCTCATTTTGTACTCTGTTTTCATCACCACATCTGTCCTCTGGAATAGTGGTTGGTAATCACATTGATTAGTGTTCTTAAGCCCTTCAATGATGTTGTTCAGATTTTTTTCTCCACTGGTGTTATCGTATAAATTTTCCCCTGGTTCTTCAGAGTATATAAATAGTTATTGACAACTGAATTCTGAGAAAATGACATACTGAAGAAACCAGAACTTGAATAATATTTTACAACTTAGTTCCCTCCTACCTTTCCTGGTTTTGTTGTTGTTGTTGTTGTTTGTTTCTTTGTTTCTTTGTTTCTTGTGGGGCAATGAAGGTTAAGTGACTTGCCCTGGGTCACACAACTAGTAAGTTTCAAGTGCCTGAGGCTAGATTTGAATTCAGGTCCTCCTGAATTCAGGGCAGGTGCTTTATCCATTGTGCCACCTAGCTGCCCCCTGCCCCCCCCCCAACCCCTTCCTCCTATCTTTCCAGTGATCTTATGCCTTACTCCCTATCATATACTCTTCAATCTAGTGACATTTGCCTTGTGGTTGTTCCAATCCAATTCAATCCAGCAAGTATTTATTAAGTGCCTGTAATGTGTCAGGCACTGTATGAAGGACAGGGTATTAACAAATTAATAAATAATTAATAAAAAGAAAGACAGTCCCTGGCCTCAAGAAACTTACAATCTAAAGTGGGAAACAGCAGACAAAAGGAAGCAGGAAAAGGGGGAGGGGAACCAGAACAAAAGGTGCCCCTGGTATCTTCCTTCACACCAAAGGCAAGAGGATCATCTTGCTGCATGAAATTGAAACCAGTTGTGGCAGCAGATACAAAGTAAGGAGAACCAAGTGCTCCATTTTCTTGGCTCCTGGCATTTTCTTTGCCTCCTCCCTTCTGACTCCTGACCTTCCTGACTTCCTTTAAGTCCCAAATGAAACCCCACCTTCTATCAGAAGCCTTCCCCAACTCCTCTGTGCCTTCCCTCTGTTAATGTTATCTTGCTTTGCACATATTTGTTCGCATGTTGTCTCCGTCATTAGATTGTAAGCTCCTTCAGAGCATGGATTGTCTTTTGCCTTTTTTTGTATCCCTAGTCCTTAGCAAAATGCTTGGAACACAGTAGGCACTTAATAAATGTTTCATTAATCAATAACCAGGAATGGGTTGTTCATTGCTGCCTTTTATGGGCAAATGTCTGCTTATATTCTGATAGATTGAGGGAAGTGTGATGCTGATGGACCAAAACTACCTCACATGGAATGGGAAGTTTCACAAATGTGTGAGCTCTTGTCATTACGAAAATCCAAGTGGCACTATTCTATGATGGAACAGACTAGATTTGCATTTAGAAGACCAGGATTTGAATCCCAAATCTCCCACTGACTATTTGGGTGACCTTGGACAAGTGATCAGACCTCTCCAAGTCTGTAAAAGGGGGATATTGTACTAGATCAACTCTAAGGTCTCTTTCACTCAGCGACAATTGAGAAAAGATTTATGCATTGGAAAGGAAGATAGATTAGGTCACCTCTAACTATGGCCTGACAAGGCCAAGATCCTTGGATTCCTGCATGCTTCTTATCAACATATTCCAACATATTAATGTAAATGTGGTTGGAAAGCTAATGGTACAATGGAAAAAAAGGCATTGGACTTTAAGTCAGAGGACCTGGGTAATAAACCTAAACCTGCAACTTATTTGCTATGTGACCTTGGGCAAGTCATTTAACATCTCTGGGCCTCAGTTTCCTCATTTATAAAATGAGGGGTTGATTCAATGACTTCTTCGCTCTCCTCTAGGTCTAAATCTATAACCTTTTGAAGTGAAAATACTTTGGGAAAGGTTTTGCAGGTTGATTAATTGTGAACTTATTCCCAAAGTTTATATGTAGCAGTCAAGTGTTGCATGCAGTCTTACTTTGGCATGGCAAACAGTTACACTGTAAATCTGTAGTCAAGGCCAGATTTTCATTAGCAAAACAAAAGAAAACATAAAAAAATAATTTTTTGGATAGTTCAGGGCAGGCAACAGGAATAAATCACGTTTATTCCTGAAATATAGAGGTAATTGTAGTGATTCAATCAATCTGGGCGCACCATTGATTCAGTTCCCTGGCTTTTAAGTCAGTGGAGAATGGGCTTTATAGAAGATTCACTTCTTTTATTTGAACTAACTATAAACTCAGGTACTTTGATCCTTATTTTTTTTTAAATTTTTAAAATTAAAAAAAAAATTTGGGGGGTGGGGCAATAGAGGTTAAGTGACTTGCCCAGGGTCACACAGCTAGTAAGTGTCAAGTGTCTGAGGCCGGATTTGAACTCAGGTACTCCTGAATCCAGGGCCAGTGCTTTATCCACTGCGCCACCTAGCTGCCCTACTTTGATCCTTATTGACTGTGAGTATTATCATTGCTATTGACAGGACCTTTGTCACCAATAAAAATATACATGCACACACAGAACTCCAAGTCACTTCTAGAAGTCTGCCCCCAGTAGAACTTATCTTTTCCTCTAAAACCTACCCTCACTTCTTCCCTATTACTGTTGAAGGCACAACCCCATCCCTTCAACACAGTCATCCAGGCTTGAACCAAGTGTCATCCATGACTCCCCATTATCTTTCACCTCTCATCTATTGCCAAGGCCTCTAAATTTCACCTTTGCAAAATCTCTGGGATATGTTTTCTTCTCTCCACTGATACTGCCATCACCTGGGGAAGCTAGGTGGCATGGTGGATAGAGCACTGTTCCTGAAGTTGGGAGGACCTTACTTAGTGCAAATATCACCTCAGATGCTTTCTAGCTGTGTGACCCTGACAAGTCACTTAACCCAAATTGCCTTAAAAAAAATTCCAGGGCTATCTCCAGTCATCCTAATATATATCTTGCCATTGAACCCAGATGGCTTTGGAGAAGACAGTGAAGTTGGTGACCTTGCACAGCCCTCTCTCATTTCAATTCAGTGCAAGTCATGATGTCAACTCCCAATGCCATGTTCTTCTTCCAGAACAAAGGACAAACAATAACAACAACAGCAACAAAAACCAACAAGAACTGGAAGCCCAAGGAAGTTAGGTGACTTTTCTGATACATGTAGGTAGTAAGCATCAGAATGATATTTCAACTCAGAGACTCTGCCTTCTTTCCACTGTTGTTTGTGAGAACAAATCCCCAAATCTAAAATAGTTTTAGAAAGAAATTTATTAGGTCATTTGGGAGAGGAGAGTGAGTTAGAAAGGAGGTCTAACTCGCTCTTGTCCAGGCTCTGGACAGTTTGCACTATATAGGATTTAGACAAGGGTACCCACACATGAACACCATACATGCAGTTAAGCAGTTTTGCCCAGGAGGAAACTTGAGAGCAAAATAGACTGAAATGGATATGAGTAAATGGAAGAATTCAATAAAATTTGAAAGAAGTCAAAACAAAATTGGAATCCCCAAATACAAGATAAGGTTGACCCAAAAGAAGACCTGAGTGTATGTTTTGGATGGATCCAGGACCAGGGGGAACGTAATATTCTTTGTCTCTCTTTGGCATTCCTGGAGAGTTACTGAAATCAAGGAAACATTCTGGGTTCAAACAATCTCTAGTTAGAGTTAAACTTTAGAATCATTAGTAAGTTTTCTGAACAATACAATAAAGCATTTTCCATACCACGGTATCACATCAATTCCCTATTAAGACATCACAGATCATATTATTCTTCTATTCCTCTTTGTATGATTGATTTTCTCCTCAATGATCATATGACTTAAAGTGTGGGCCTTCTGACATTTCTCTGGAACTTGAAGCAAGAAACACAAGAATCCATTGACATGATATGGATTTACAGTAGGAGATGATTTGTGCTTTTTTTAATGAAAAAAATAATTTAACATCTAGAGAAATATCCCCTGATATTCCTTCTCTGGGTTTAACTCTTCTGTATCTGCTGTTGCTTTTTTTTTTCTTCTCCGCTACCACTTACCAATCTCTCTTCCAAACCCCTTAGCCAAAATAAATATGCTCTTGCCATTTCCAATCAGTCATCTTCTAGCCCCCTAACCTTTCTAAACTCCAATCTTCTCTCATACATAAGAAGGTATTGGAAGCTTGTTTTGGAACAATGAGGAAGATATTCTCAGTGTTAACTCTCCAGAGTAGATTCTGGAGTTCAATTCGACAGTGATAAATGTAATGCTTTAAAGGTTAAGTAGACCCATGCCATGTCTCAGTGTACAATGTGCTGAAAGCGGAGCCTTATAAATGCATTCCTATTATATTCTTGTCTAAAAATTAGATTTTTTAAGCGTGTCTTCAGAGTATATTGACTTGCAGCCTGACTACCGAAATGGAATTGAATTCAGGAGCACCTGATTGTTCCAACTGTTGGGGGTTGGTTATAGAGCGTGATTAGTATTGATCCTAAGAGAATAAAAGTAACAGGGCTCTCTTTTGTAGATCAAAAGAGAAATTTATCTTTTTATCTGTAACAATCACATTTTAAAGGCAAGCAAATCCAGGCCTGCAAATTCACATTGTACTTTTTGTTTTATCATGGAATCTCCGTGGAAATGTTTGATTCTGGTCTATTGAAGGGGTGCAACTGCTTACTCTGATGCTCTCTGGTAATTTCTCCCTTTCTATAAATATAAGGATGGGTTTTATTTATAGGGCGAACACAGGTCTGAAAAGCAAATTGGTTTTGGTCCAAGTTCAGGCATTAGAGAATGTGGAGAAGGCTTATTTGGGGCATGTGTTAGAAAAGATGTTAATCATGTTGTTTCTCCACTATATGGAAATGTTCTGGTCTCTTTCAGGGCTATTCAAAAGGGAAATAGTCTTTAGGTCAGTAGTAAAATACTGAAAAAACAAACAAACAAAACAACCAAACCCTTTATTTTTATTCTTTAGCTCTTTGAGTAATCATGGTGACTAAATGAGAGTCTGATGCTTTCAGATGTACATTTAAAATTTTTAGGTTCCTTTTAAAACTAACTCTTCTGTCAGAGGACCTGGGTTCAAAACCCACCCCTGAGGATTGTTACTGGAGTAAATTTGGTCCAATCACTTAAGCTTCTAGGATTCTATGGGATTCTGGAATTTCAGTTTCTTGTGGATAGACCCTCAATCTTTGGTTTGGACTTCTGTGTCTTCCACTGCTGGTCAAGGGTATCCACTGTTGTTCTTCTTCAGAGTAGGTGTGTTCTGTTTTCACTAGCCTAAAGGAGCAGGATTCTTGTATAGGGCTTAGTCTAGGACTCATTGAGCTTCTGGAAAATAAGTAACTTCTAATGACAGCTAGTTTTCATCTTTGCTCTGATTCCTGCTTCACTAGCAAAGTTCCATCATCCATGTCTTACATGTGGGTACACAGCAGAGCACTATAAAACCATGCCCACTAAATGTTGTAGAAGACAAGGAGCAGAGTTTTGAATACACTCTCATGTCCAATGATGTGTTGCCATAGGAGCTTTCGATAACAGGTTCCTAGCCACCTCATCGAAATATGTTCAGGAATGTATACATGTGTACCAGTTTGGATGATATGGATTCTCTCCTGAAGGTAGAGGTAAAGTGTGCAGGGATGTTAGCTGAGCTTATACATACTGAATCTATCACTGTTTTTATAGAATGACTTCCATGAATCATGTCAAGATGGTCCTGGGTAGTTGCAAAATTGACGGAAGGGCTTATAAAGGGTACTTATTCTCAGAAATTCCTTGGTTTTTCTTCATGGAAAGAATATTTGCTCATAAGTTCTAATGTCTTTGGAGGTATTAGATTTTAAAGTCAAACCAATTAAAGAAGGAGGCCCCTGAGATCCTGCATTTGGTTTAGCTTACAAAAGGATTATTGATAATCTAAGTTCCAGCAATTGATGGAGTTAGTGATAAAGCATTAAGCCATATCAAAGTGGTGCTGCTGTGCTTCAAAGTATGCTTTTACTAGCAGTAAATCTCATTCCCTAGATACTATTGCTTTGCTATGCAATGCATCAACACCCCTCACACCCCCAGACTCCCACCTCCGAATTAGCAGACATGATCTGGTTCATAAATGCATCTATGAGACCTATGACTACCCTGGTTGTATATGTTTCCACAATGGAAAGACACTGGATGAGTTTGTGTGTGCCAAGAGGGGAAGAACTTGCTCTTTCATTTTTAAAATCCCAGTGACATCTAACCGCTTGAATACCTTGAATGTCTTTAGCATGTCCATGAAGGGGACTGTCAGAAAGAAGTTCCAGATGATGAAACTCTTATTACTATCAAAATCAGTGTGGGTCTTTTGTGACAGTGAGAACCTCCCACAATAACATCACATGAACTTTCTGAGGAATCCATAATGACTTATTTCTGACCTATTGGGTCTCCATGAAATTCTCATTTCTTCCAGTGAAACTGTCCTTACCTTATTTCATATACAGATATCACTCACCAACTTCAGATACAGTGATATAGATTAACTCAACATATAGTGCTCAAGAACTTGGGAGTAGGTTAAGAAACTGACCCAAAAGATGAGAATAGTTGGTGATGGAGGGGTTGTAGAAAGACAGGTACATTAATGAATTGTTGGTGGAGCTGTGAATTGGTAGAACAATTTTGGAAAACAATTTGGTGTTGTAAAAAGAAAGTGATTAACTTGACCTTTGACCCAGTGATTTCATTGCTGGTCATCTACCACAAGGTGATCAATGGCAAAAAAGAAACGCTCTATAAATACAAAAAAATATTTGTAGCAGTTTGAGATGTGTGTATGTGTGTGTGTGTGTGTGTGTGTGTGTGAACAAAGAATCAGAAATAACATAGATACTTATTAATTGGAAAATGGCTAAACAAATTGTGGTACATCTATGTAATGGGACATTACTGTGCTGTAAGAAATGATAACCATTCACATGACCAAAAATGCATTGTTATGCCTATTTTCCTAAAGTCACTCCAATATTTATCATTTTCCTTTTTTTTTTCATCTTTGCCATTCTGATGTCTGGGATCTCAAAATAGCCTTAATGTATATTTCTCTAATTAGTAGTGATTTAGAATATTTTCTTTTCATATGACTTTAGATAGTTTTTTTTTCCCTTTCGGAACTGCGTATTTATATCCCTATACCTTTTATAATTTGGGGAATAGCTCTTATTCTTATAAATCTGAATCATTTATATATCTTTAAAATGAGATAAATATCTGAGAAACTTGCTACAAAGATTTTTCCCAGTTATTTTCCTTTTATTTTTATCTTTTTTGGTGAATTTGTTTATGTAAGAACTTTAAAATTTTCTGTAATCAAGGTTATTATTTTAATTACATTTAATATAATAAAAATAGTCATCTTCTGTCATCCTCTCTATCCTTAGTTTGGTCACAAACTTTTCTATCCCTAGATCTGATGGGTAATTTTCCCATGTTTCCATAATTAACCTTTTATGTCTAGGTTTTGTACTTATTTGGAGCTTATCTTCATATAAAGTAAAAGATATTCATATAAATTGAATTTCTTCCATGGTATCATCCATTTTGCACAATGGCTTTTGTTAAAATAGTGTGTCCTTATCCCAATAGCTGGAGATCCTTGTGTTTGTTGAATCACAAGAAATTATGAACTGATACAAAATAAAACAAGCAGAACCAGGAAAACAGTATTCAAAATGGCTACAACAATGTCAATAGAAAGAGCTTGTAGAAAACAATCACATCTTAATTCTACAAAATTAAAATGACTAAGGCTGTCATAAAAGAAGAGATCTGAGATGCCACCCCCTGAAATAGGGGATCATGGCTATAGTATACTGTATTTCATGTCATACTTTGGGGATATCTTGTTTAGTTTCATAAACATTTTTCCCTCTTTCATCCTTTCTTGTTTTTAATTAATTTTACTCTTATTTTATGGAATAAAACATGGATTTCCATAATACAATATAAAGATGATTACACACAAAACTGCAAATCCTCTATGCACAACTTGATATTCTTTTTAAATGTATAACAAAATTATCATGTAAATTTCTTTTCCCCCTTTTTCCCTTACCTCAATCTGGATTTCTGGGACAAAGTTGGGAGAGTAATATGATGAAGAATATTCTTTTCTTGCAACTCTATCATTACATAGATGATATAAAAAGGAAAGATACCAATGAAAATGTATTTTTTCAAAAAGAAGTCATAGCACAACCCATCACGTACAGGAATACAAATTTTATTTTATTTTATTTTATTTTTGCAGGACAATGAGGGTTAAGTGACTTGCCCAGGGCCACGAAGCTAGTAAGTGTCAAGTGTCTGAGGCCAGATTTGAACTCAGGTCTTCCTGAATCCAGGGTCAGTGCTTTAGCCACTGCACCACCTAGCTACCCCCTACAAATTTTATTTTTTAAAATAATTCATAGCAGGGACATTATAGAATCCAAAGGACATGACTGTATATTCATATTGCTCAAAGTGAATTGGAAAAGCCATATTCCCTTTTCTTAAATTAGATGCTCTTCAAGGGTCTAGTTAGATAAAAATGGCAGTCAGCTCTAAGTGGTCTAGTATATCAGTAACAAAAGAAAGTACTGGTTCCTGGAGATGATGACATTAATGAACTTGTATATGTGACCTAGCCACAGGTCATCATTTATCTTTTTTTAAAAATTAAATTAAATTAATTTATTGATTGATTTTTTTTGTGGGGCAATGAGGGTTAAGTGACTTGCCCAGGGTTGCACAGCTAATAAGAAGTATCAAGTGTCTGAGTCTGGATTTGAACTCAGGTCCTCCTGAATGCAGGGCCAGTGCTTTATCTACTGAGCCACCTAGCTGCCCCCATCATTTATCTTTTTAATAAATAATTCTCTAATTCCCTAGTGGTGATTGCTGATGGCTCCTATTAAGTGTTAGAAACCAGAAATAACCACAGGGTGCAGGGCTTAGTTACTGAGAAGGAATAGATCCAGTCTAAGGAGAAAGGAGCCTCTGGAAGTAGTTTAACTGAACAATCGAGGTTATGGTGTAAAGGAAGAACATTTGCTTCAGTAGTTCTAAAAGCATTCTATTTGCTTCTGCCACTGCTTGTACAATGTTGGACAATTCAACTTCACTGGTCTTCAGTTTCCTCATCTTTAAAATGAGGGGGTTGGACTATATGATCTATAAAGTCCTTTAACGTTTCATGTATGATCCTACTACCTATGGTATTCAGTAGTGGTGACAAAGTAATTAGTTTTTGGGTCAGTGTATCTGTGAGTGCATGGAGTGATCAGAGACTCTGTAGGGCCCAGTGAGAGGAGAGTGGAACACAGTCTATTTCAACTACTAAGAGATGCCGGGATCATGAACTGGCTGGTCAGAGAATCCTGACAACCACTGAGAACAAAGCTGAGTTAGTAACATCAAAGGTAAGGATTCCACAGTGGTTCTCTCTGTGAGCCATAGGGGACTGGTTGTGTGAGTAATGAGGCCTGTCTTCAGCTGTCAATTATTCCTACTACCACTGTGATGGCAGTGTGCGCAGTGAAAAGAACGCTGGTTTAGGAGTCAGAGGAATGTAGTTAGAATTGTGGCTCTGCTGTTTACCAGCAATTGGATCTTGGGTTACTTACTTAACCTCTCTTGGCCTCTGTTTCCTCATCAGTGAGATGTGGGGGGGTTGTAAAAATGACCTCTGAGGACCCTTCCAGCTCGAAGTCTACAATCTCTTGATGGATTGTTACTATATGGGGACCTTTCCCCACAAAATCAACTTATAATCTCTCAAGTTGCAGGATGCCTTCAAATCAGCTACCTGGAGTGTTCTAGTCAGCCCCACAACAGCAGCTTAATAGGAATAGACACTTCAAAAAGTACCTTGTAATGAAAGTTGGGGATTGAATGGCCCCTCTCATAGTCTCATTATGGCTGGACCATTTTTCCCTCTCCCTTGTTTTCAGATAGTTTAAGGTATCTTTGGCTACCTGTACTGCTGAGAGAGGCCCTTCTCCAAGTGGGGAGGGTGCTCCATACAAGAAAATCACAACCAGGCCTTTCCCCAACTTCATGAGTTCCTTGGCATCTGTGACTTATAAATTGACCTGTTAGGGGTAACTCAAGCAGGTGGGCAGCATTCTACCAGGTCTAGCATACAAATACCTCTCTATATTTGTACATATTTATGGAGGGTAGAAAAGGTAAAAGATACCTTCCATTTGTATTACTTTAACCTAATGAGGTCAAACATCCCTTTCACAAACTGGTCCATAAATGTTGCTTCATTCTAAATAAGATCATGAATCATAGTCTTAACAGTTAAATTACTCCCCAAACTTGGCAGAGTCTTCTGAAATCCCAGTTCATGATTTCATCTTGAAAGGGGTGGTCAATAACTTCTTGGATAAAAGTCCACAGATCATCCAACTATAGGTTGTTTTTTGGTCCCATGTGAATATAATCATGAAAACCCTACCATTAATTTTTTTGGTAAATGGCAGTCAGCTCTAAGTATTCTAGCATATCAATAACAAAGGAAAGTACTGGTTCCTGGAGATGATGACATTAATGAACTTGTATATGTGACTTAGCCACAGGTCATCATTTATCTTTTTAATAAATAATTCTAATTCCCTAGTGGTGATGGCTGATGGCTCCTATTAAATGTTAGAGACCAGAAGTAACCACAGGGTGCAGGGCTTAGTTACTTAGAAGGAATAGAACCAGTATAAGGGGAAAGGAGTTCTAGTACTAGGTCAAGAAGATGAAAATCTAATGGGCCCCTATTGTAAATTTGGGAAGGAAACTGAGTCAGTGATTGGCTCAAATACCTTATCCTAAAGTCAACTTTTTCTCTTTTTCAGCCTTTCCTTACATGACAACTTAAACAATCCTGATTACCTAGACAACAGGGCTACTAACTGAAAGTCCTGGGAATTAGCTCAGACATTGAAAATTGGAAGCAAAACAGAAGTCCTTTTACAAGATGTACCTAAGAGTTATAGTCCAAGATTGGGAGGAGGGGTACTGGCAGTGAGACAAATAAAAACAAATTATTTTTAGATTATGAACTGGAAACTGAAAGAGGGGAAAACAGGGAATTACTGATAAATTGGACTGAGGTTACAGGGATGTCTTGCTCTTGGAGGAATTGAGTGTGTAGGATAGAGAGAATGAGAGTTAAGCAATCTAGACTTATGCAGAATTCTGGTTCACCTGAAATAAATGATTCCAGCTGTTTATTTGATCTAGTGTAATCTCAACTTGTATGGGGTTAGGCGGCCCTTTCTTATTTGTTGTGGTGTGGGCTCACAGCTGTGTTTACTAACTACCAGTGCCTAAATATATTGTCTCTTCCAGCTTTATATGGTTTATGAAACTTCCACTATTTTATAGAATCCTAGAATCTTCAAAGCTATAACATTTGCCTCCTCTACACTACTTATATTCAACTTTCCCAGCTGAATGCAAGCTCCTAGGGCATGGACCTTTTTTATCTTTAAATTTGCATACTGAGTATCTAGCCTAGTGCTTTGCATATAATAGGTGTTTAACACATTTTATAATTAAATTAATTCATTAAACACTCTATTGGTTTAACAAGAAGACAATAAAATATCTATTACAAATTAACCAATAAATAATCTATTCTAGATGAAGATGAATAAGGTACTATCAGAAAACCCCTAAATTTCCCTCCCCAGAACAAAACCTCAGATATCTTACCTTTGTTTTAGTTCTGGTTATGTCTAAAGTAAAAAGGGGGCAACCACAATAACACTTTACTTTTTGAAAAGTAATTTAAAAACAACCCTGTTAAGTTCAGATAGTAGAACTATATTATATTGCTACTTTACAGATGAGGAACTTGAAGATCAATAGCGTGGATAGACATGGGATCTGTGATTTCATTTTTATAGAGACCTCCCTCATGAGGGTACTCCCCTTACCTATGCAGTTCTGCATATTCTCTGCAATTTTTGGTTTTAGAGGGTTGATTACATCACAGAGAGATCAAGCAGTTTGTCCAATGCTCACATGGCTAGTATGTGTCAATGTCAGGTTGAGTACTAAGCCAGTTTTTTATATACTACACCAGTGGTATCAAACCCAAATAGAAGTGTGGGTGCAATAAATCATAAATAGGGATCCCTGTGGGCCTCATATTGACTTAGAAAACCATGCGTTAATATTTTATGTATTATTGTGTTTTTATTTATTCTGTTAAATCTTTTCTAATTACATTTTAATCTTGTTTGGACCACACTAGTGAATGTTGTAGGCCTCATGAAGCCTGTGGGCCATGTGTTTGAGACTTCTCTGCTATATCATGCTCTTTCACAAATTATAAATTATATTTAATTACTAATTAAGACTGGGGGCAGGGAATGAATGGGCTTTTCTTTGTGAGAGGTTTTCCAACACTTAAACTACTTGGAAATATAGAGGCAGCACTTGAACCCAGATCTTTTGATTTACAAGTTCATTCCTCTTTCCACTCCATCATATTGGTTCTCATATCAATTAGAACCTTATGAAAACTTCTCAGAAAAATGAAAACAATTAAAAAAAGAATTCCACAAATGTATAGCTAGCCAAGCAGTGTGCCAGTTGGGATCAGGGGAAGATTACAGAAGTCCTTGTTCACATGGAAAATTATATTCTACTTCAAGGTTACACCACATTCACAAATACCTAAATACCTGAATTTTTAAGGAGGGAGCTTAAACTAACAACAATGGGGATGAGTGAAGACTTTGTCAAGGAGATAAAAAGCTCAGCTAAGCTTGGGATGCTAAGAGGATCATTAGAATTTAGAAGAAAGGAGGGCAGCTAGGTGGCACAGTGGATAAAGCACCAGCCCTGGATTCAGGAGGACATGAGTTCAGACACTTGACACTTACTAGCTGTGTGACCTTGGGCAAGTCACTTAACCCTCATTGTCCTGGAAAAAAATTTAAAAGAAAGATCATGGTTAGATATTTAGATTTGGGAGATATCTGCACAGATATGATATTTGCACATATGGAAACATGCGATCACCAAAGGAAAGAATAGAGGAAGGAGAAAAGGAGGCCTGTAACAGAGTTTTGGAGAGGAGATTCCTGCTAGGGTTAGATAATTAGGTAATATTAAATTAGAAAATATATTACTATATGTGATACATTAGATAATATACCCACCGAGGATTCTAAGATTTTATTAATATGAACTTGACTTTTCTAGTGCCCAACTGACACAGGGTCAATGGGAAAAATAAAACGCTGGAACCATAAAGGACTGTATTCAAATCCTACCCCTGTACCAGGTGTCAAAACACTTAACATATCTGAATTTCAGTTTTCTCTTCTTTAAATGGGCATAATAAAAATTTTTTTGTTATGAACTTGCATTGTTGTTGTGAGGTACAAATGAGATGTGGCGTATAAAGGACTTTGCCAACTTTAAAATGCCATCTAAATGTTATTTATAATTTTTTAACCAGAATCTTGATTTCACTGGTATAGGGATCACCCAATGAGTAAACTTCCTCTACAAAGGTAGATTGGTACTACTTTTGCAACTGATAGTCATAGAGAGTTGCATGGGTGGTTAAGTGATGTACCCAGGGTGACACAGCCAAGTTATGTTAGATTCAGGACCTGAGCCCAGTTCTTCCTAACTCTAAGACCAGCTCTCTATCAAGCTTCTCTTGCCAATTACTACTTAATGTTATTGATCAAATGGAATCACAGAAAAATAACAGATGCTAAGATGAGAATAATGTAAATTTGTGTACATTGTAAAAGCTCCACTTGACAAGTATAGGCTGTGTGTGTGTGTGAAGGTGATCCTACTCAGGAAGGCTCTGAGGGTAGGTGTGCCCATAGTGCTCAAGCACTATGAAAGGAGCTGGGGCAGAAAGGACTGAGAGAAGGAAGACAAGCATACAGGTGCAGAAGATTGTTTTGAAGAACACAGAGAAAAAGAGGGAGGAGCAGCCAAATGGTGAACATCATGGAGCAAGCCTGCTCTGGCCCTGCAGTAATTTATCCTGTTGAGGCTTTAGGGGAGAGGCTATTTCTCTGAGGGAGAGCAGGTTAATGAAGGGAGCAACTGAGAGACAAAAAGCTGTAGGCACAGTTAAATCCAATCAGCTGGAAGGGAATCAGGGTACTCTGGCTTCTTTTTTATCCACCTTCCCTTGGCAGAAGGAGGAAACTGCCAAAACTGAGTCTCCCAATTTTCCTTAACTGTTTGGGCTTTGTCCTTCTTAAAGATGGTGAGTGAAAGCACACATGGCCACTTTGGAAGTGGGTGAAGGGGAGGTCATTTAGGCATTTGAGCTTTGTTTGGGAACTCTTTAAGCTCAGGGAAAATCTGTAAACTGTCTAAGGATCGGAGGCACTGCCCACACAGCTGCCTGGCCATTAGTATCTATTTGGCCTTATAATGCCTATTCCTTTATGGTGATGGTCAAAGGTATGTGTGTGCATAGGTCCTCACATGTTGTAAGGTTGCTATTTCTATTGTGCTCAAGTGATTCAGGTTCACTGAAAAAGAAAGCAGAGTTTTGAGGGGAGAGAGTTAAACAGCTAAGATCCTGATTAGATTTTCCACGGTGAAAAGGAGATAAGGTGAGTAAATGTACCTACTAGAGATGTAAGGCTGAAGGATAAAAATAGTAGTTTTTTGAGAACTATAGTAAGACTTTCTCTCTTTTTTAAAGTTTTATTTTTTTCAATTAACGAGTATTTATTTTCTCTCCCTCTCTGTTGAAAAAAGAAAAGAAACTGTCCTTGTAACATATGTGCATAATCAAGCAAAAGAAATCCCTGCATTGGCCATTTTATCCTAAAGTGTATATCTCATTTTTGAGTTCATTGCCTCTCTTTGAGTAGTTTGGTCCATCATCAGTCCCCTAGAGTTATGATTTTGCACTGCACTGATTAGAATTACTAAATCTTTCAAGGTTATTTGTACTCACAGTGTTGTTGTTAATATATAAATTATTCTCCTGGTTCTGCACACTTTATTTTACAACATTTTACATTAGTTTCCCCATATTTTTCTTTAAATCATCCCATTGATTATTTTGTTAGAGTATAATAATCACACATATGTGTACATATGTATATGCACATGTGTACACAAATACATATATTTACATATAAATTCATGTGCAGAGACAAATCATAACCCTGGGGTACTGTGTATATGTATGTGTACATGTGTACATGTACATATTGTTACCATTACATTTATGTACCCTATTTGCTTAGCCATTTCTCAATAGAATTTAGCCATTTCCCCTTAGTTTCTAATCTTTGCCACTACAAGGGAAGTTATCACAAATATTTTTGTACATATGTGTCTTTTTTCCCTCCTTTTTGTTCTTTTTGGGTTAAAGGCTTAGTATTGCTGGGTCAAAGGGTAGGCATGGTTTAATGACTTTTTGGGGAATAGTTCCAAATTGTCCTGATTAGTACAGAATGGCTGGTCCAATTCACAGCTCTACTAGGAATGCAATAAGTGACTGTTTTTCCTGCAACCTCTCCAAAAGCTGTCATTTTCCTTTTTTTGTTGTTTTTGTTCTTGTTTTGTTTTGTTTGCCAGTCTAGTGAGTATAAGGGAAAAGCTGAAAATACTTTTAAATTGAATTTTTAATATTATTAGTGATTTGGAATTTTTAATATGGTTCTTCATAGCTTGGATTTCTTCCCTTGAGAAATACTTGTTCATGTCTTTCAACCATTTATCAATTGAAGGAAATACTTTCATTCTTATAAATTTAAATCAGTTTTTTATATATGTTGGAAATGCAATTTTTATTAGAGACACAATGCAAAGACTTTTTCCTAGTTAACTTTTAAAATTTCATATGCTATAGTTAGTATTCCTTTCACAATATCAAATTGTTGTTTGTCCTTCATTTTCAAAGAGGACCAATGACATCACAGATGATATCTTGACTGGTTTGTGAATTGGATTTAAATGAGGCAGAGCTGTACAAAGTCATCCGCCTCAGTCTCTTTTCCAGAATTATCTAAGACCAGTGGCAGGACAAAAGTCAAGGTGACTGTTGATGGCCTGGGATGTATTGGATGTTCTTGGTGTTTTCAATTTCTAGCCAAGCTCTAAGCTCTCCACAGCCCCTACTTAGTTTGAATTCAGGACCATTGGAACAAATTGTTCTCATCTGCCTATTCTGCCAGGGAAAGTCTTCACATGTTTGGTGTAGACATCCCCCAACTCACTGATAATGTGACAGGGTTGAGGGCTGTTGGTTACCCTCAATTGGCTTTAGTCCATTTGATAAGATGGTTTTACCAGGGTGTGGCTGCTGTGCATGCAATACCTTCTTGGAGCCACAGATAAGAGGTAGTTGGATACCAAAGATGGATGAAGCATTCTGTAAAGGACTTGGCAAGTCCGTGTTCAGGGAGGACTAGCTCCTCTCATGTGAGGGCTTACTGAGCCCTTTTTGGGGCTGTTCATTCCCATTTGGTGCTCACCTGTCACCCAACTCTCACCTGTGACTCTATCAAATAATATATTAATAGACATCCTTATTTTATTCTTCATCCTATTGAAAGGGAGTGTAGTTTTCCCTCAAAATGTTAGGTAAATGCTTTTTTGCCATGGTGAGGAAGGCCTATTTATTCCTGTTTTGTTTTGTTTTTTATAACAGAAAGAGGGGTTGTATTTTGTCAAAAGTTTTTAATGCATATTTATTATCACAATTTTATTATTTTCTCATTAATATGATCTGTTAGTTTTTTAAATGTAGAATCAACCTTGCGTTTCTCATAAAAATCCAACTTAATCATAGTATATAATATTTTTGATATGTTGTATCTTCTTTGCTAATTTTTAAAATAATGGAGCTGGTATTTATTAGGGATGTTGGTCTATAGTTATCTTTCTCTGCTTTTGATTGTAAGGGGCTAAAATTCTATCTATACTATCTAAAATCTAATGAATGGTCACCAATAAAATACAGACTTTAGCAAGAGTATTGAAGTGTTTAAGTATTTATTAAAGAACATTAGGATAAGAGAGAAAGGTAAAAATCTAACTATTTCTAAGAGACCCCATCATCCGACCCGCCATGGCAAGGTCAGGAACAAAAAAAGGACCCAACACCTCCTGTGAAGCTGGGAACATCCCCACACACACACACACACATAGCTCCAAGCTAATTGGCTGGCAACTTTCATAGACAGCACTCACGAGCATACGTCACTTCCTGATGCCAAGGACCTGACCGAATGGCTTGCCCTCAGATGCTTTCTCCTCAAGGTGGAGCTTTCTTACAGTCACTCTCCAGGAGGTGGCATCACTCCAATCATTACTTGCTGTTCTTGGTTTAGGTAGCATGTTCATATTTGTGTAATAGAATTTTGTTGGATCCTATCATTTCATATTTGTTTTGCATGTACATAACATTGGTATTGTTATTTGGTTCACTTTGTTAGTAATTCCATCTGGGCCCCGTGTTTTATTTTCCTTTGGGAGTTCATTTTTTTCAAGTTTTTTCTGAGATTTTAGTAGCTTAAATTCTCTATTCTGTTACCCTAGACATTTTATATTTTTGTAAATATTTCATTTCATTTTATTTCAGTTGTTGGTTTCAGTGGCATAACATTGGCAAAATTGTTCTTAGTTTCCTCTGTTAGATGTTTTGTATATAGTATACAGTTTGTAAATTCTACTTTTTCATTTTTAATACAGGTAATTTGTTTTTCCTCTTTCTTTTAAAAAAGACAAATTAACTCATAATTTATTTATTGTATTTATGCCCCCCAATTTAGCTCCTGATTATATTTATTCAACTTTATGTTTTAATTTTTTAAAAAATGATTTTCAGCATTTCTATTTAGATCCTTACTTATATTTTGTTGATTTTTTTCTAGTTGTTTTTTCCAGTTGCATGCTCAATTCCTTGTTGACAAATGTGTGTAAAGAGACAAAGAGCTTATCCCCTAAAGACAATTGGCTGCATTCCAAAAATTTTATTCTGTTGTCCATTGTTGTCATTATTTTTAATGAAATTATTTATTTCTATGATTTGTTCTATTACTCAACAGTTCTCTGGGATTAATTTATTTAGTTTCCAATTAATTGTAATTCTTTTTAATGACTCTTTATTCAATGTAATTTTGAATTTTATCGATTATAATTTTTATTTTATTGTTGGTAGTAAGCAATATGTTCAATATTTTTGATTCTCTGCATCTGTTGGGAGGGGTTATGCCTGAAAGTACCATCAATTTTTAAAGGAATCATTCATTTAATGCTGTGCAACTTGTATATTTAGAGGCAGCTATATGACTCAGTGAATAGTACTGGGTACTAGGTTTGTGACCCTATTCAAGTTACTTAACCTCTGTTTGTTTTAAACTACTGGAGAAGGAAATGGCTGATGACTCCAATATCTTTGCAAAGAAAACCCCATGGACAGTATTTGTGTGCTTTAGTCCACGGGGTCTAACACAGCTGAATGACTGAACAATAACAACATGTTTAACATACTTAACAGTTGGTATAGGATATCTCTTAGTCAAGTAATGGTGAATTCACCCACAATTAGGATGTGAATTGTACATAGCTCTAGGTTAGGTTGAAATTGACCCAAATACAAATCTACCAAGATGATAGGTCATATCCTGGGTGCATTGTTTAATGATACCTGTAAGGATATTTCCCATTCCCACTTTGGACAGTTCACCTAGTATCAGATAGCCATGTGACAAATGGGTTGACCATCAAAGGTAAGGTAAATCTTAGGTCAGGATTTGGAAGTAACTTAAATAATTTTCCACTGAGCCTTTTTGGATTCTACTTATGCTTTGGCTGTCTATACAAAGTAAGTCCCTGAAGGAATCTTATCAACTTAGCAACCTGCTTGAGTTGCTTAGCCACCTCTTAGGCCCTATTCTCCATCTGGTTCTGCTCCTGACTTCTGGACTTCAAAAACATTCCTCAGCTGCTGTCTCATGCTGGGACTTCCCTCAGTGTCTAAGACTTTTTCTACAATGTAATATATAGCCATCCTTATGCCTTTCTTACCCTGGGATATCCCTCTGACAGAGCTATCCACTTTTCTGCATTAATAAATTACTCCTGGGGCCATCATTCTGTAGAGGTTAGAGGTGTTCAGGCAGTGATCTTTTATTCCCTTACCTGAGCTTCAATACTTCAAACCCATGCCCTCCTAAGAGTACCTTTGTTCTTTTCTCACCCCTTTACTTCCTTTTGTGTGTTAAATTCAACCAATAGAAGGGAGACTCCTTGACAGCAGGAACGGTCTTTCTTTCTGCTTGTATTTGAATTGTCAGTGCTCAGTATAGTGGTTGGTCCACAGTAAAGACTTAATAAATAAATGCTTAGATTGCCTCTTATCAGATAGGATGTGGATCTGTGGGTAGCCTTTCCAGTAAAACATAAGAACAAAATGACTATGTTGGAATGGTCATTGTAGAGGTTTTAGAATCAGATGTCTACTCAAGTGCAACTTTCTCAGAATCTTTTGCTCAGTACTGTTTTAATTTCATTTCCTATCCCCTAACTAGAAGTTACATTCCCACAAAGCTTTTTTCCAGGAACAACTTCTCTTCTCTCTCTACACTTTCTTTATTATTTCATCAGCCCATATGAATTCAGTTATCACCTCCATGCCCATGATTCCCACATCTAGCCTTAGTCTCAGTCCTGAGTACCAGGCTGTGATTACTAAGCACCTTTGGAATTTTCTAACTGGATATTCCATAAACTTGGGATGTTCACAGGAACTTTTCTCTGAGATCTATACATCTTCCTAACTTTCCTATTTTCCCTTAAAGTATCACCATCCTTGCTGCTACTCAAGTTTGTAATCTCAGGGTCATCATTGACTCTTCACATTCCTCACATCCAATCAAATGCCAACTATTGCCAATTCTGTCACTACTATGTCTCTAACATCCTCCCCATTTTCTCCATTCACATGGCTACCATCCTAGTTCAGGCACCCACGTAGTCTCTGTTATAATAACACCGGCCTCCTTAATGTTCTTGGAACAAAGAAATCCATCTCCTGACTCCACATGTTTTTACTGCATGTCTCCCACACCTACAATGTTCTCCCTTCTCATCTCTACTTCATGAATTCCCTTAGGTGTCAGCTAAAATCCTACCTTGTGGGGCAGCTAGGTGGCACAGTGGATAAAGCACTTGCCCTGGATTCAGGAGGACCTGAGTTCAAATCAAGTCTCAGACACTTTACACTTACTAGCTGTGTGACCCTGGGCAAGTCACTTAACCCTCATTACCCTGCAAAAAAAACAAAAAACCAAAAAAAACCCCAAACCAAAACCAAACCAAACCAAACAAAAAAATCTACCTTGTATAAGAAACCTTTCCTAATCTTAGTGCATTCCCTCTGTTTTTTCCTATTCATCCTGTATGTAGCTTGACTACATACCATTGGGCCATATGAGTGATATGAACAATAAGATGTAAAACTAGACATTTTTCATGATTTCCATTATCTTTCTTTTTTATTGAATAGAATTTTGTTTTCCAAAATATATGTAAAAACAGATTTTAACATCAAGTTTTTAAAACTTTGTGTTCTAACTTCTCTTCCTCCTCCATTCCCACCCCCCACCCACTAGAAGTCAAGCATTTCTAAATAAGTTATACATGAGTAGTCATGGAAAACATTCCCACATTATCTAGGTTGTGAGAGAAAACAGTCAAAACCCCCCAAAACTTCAGATTGAGGAATTGTCAAAGAGGAGAAAAAAAATTGAAAAAAAAATGTGCTTCCATCTGTTTTCAGATACCATCAGTTCTTTCTCCACAGATGGGTTGCCATTTTCATAAGTCTTTCAGGGTTATATTGGATCATTGCCTTGCTGAAAACAACCACATGCTTCCCAGCAGATCATCTTACACTATTGCTGTTATTTTATATACAGTGCATTTCACTCTGCTTCAGTCCATGTAGGTCTTTCCAGGTTTTTCTGATAGTATCCTGTTCATCATAACCTGTATATAGTACCTTAAACTTGAAAGAGAATTTTCTTCACCATAGCCCAGCAAGGTAGGTACCATACGTTTTGCCAATATAATCAATCATCATAACTATTTCCCTCCATCCTATTCCCTTCTCATGATATTTACTCTATTTTCTATCTTCTTTTAACCTATTCCTCTTCAAAAGTGTTTTACTTCTAACTGTCCCCTCCCCAGCTCTGCACTCCCTCTTTTTCACCATTCCTTCCTTATCCTCATCCCTTCCTAGTTTCCTGTGGGGTTAAACAGATTACTTCTCCCAATTGGGTGTGAATGTTATTCCCTCCATGAGCCCACTCTGATGAGATGAAGGTCTTTGAGCTAATTCGGTGTTCTAAATTTTTGTTCTCCCTCCCTCCTCAACCCTCCCTATGAAATCAAGCAATTCAATATATCATACTTGTGCAGTAATGCAGAACATCTTCACCTTCCTCAAAAGTGTTTTGCTTTTTACTGCTCTCTCCCCCAATCTGCCCTTCCCTCTTTCCCTTCTCCCCTCCTTATCTCCCTCCCCTCCCTCAGGGCAAAAATATATTACTATACCTACTTGAGTATGTATGCTAGTCCTTCTTTGAGCCAATTCTGGTTCACTCACTCCCCAATTCCTTCCCCCTCTTCCCCTCCCCTCCGTAAGCTTTTTCTTGTTTCCTTCATGTGAACTACCTCTCCCCAGACCATCTCTCCCCTTCCCCCTCCCCCAGTCTATTCCTCCTACACCTCAACCCTATTTTAAAGATGTCATGATGGGTTAGTTAGGTGGCACAGTGGACAAAGCACCAGCCCTGGACCCAGGAGGCCCCAAGCCCAAATCTGGCCCCAGACATAAGACACCCCACCCTGTCTGCCCCACAAATAACAAAACATAAATGCTTTACAGATATCATCCCTTCATTTTCATTTCAGACCCGGGTCCTCTGTGAATCTCCATTATCTTTAAAACTTCTCCAAAAACAGAAATTTGTGTCCATGGTTTATGACACTTAGAAACTGAGAATAGGTTTTAAGAAACCATAACACTGATGAGCTAACTGACCCTGACCTGATTTTTTAGCCCTCCCCCATCTTTCACACTATTAGCAGTGAAGTTGTGGTTTTGCAAGAAAACCCTGTTCTCCCCTTCCCGCTTCTGCCACTATGCTCTGGCTATGAGTGTGCAGTTGTCAGGTAAAAGCCTGCTGGGGGCTGCAACCCTATAATGCCAGTAATGCAGAAGTCTGAAGTGATGATGCCAGGCCAGAGAACTGAAGAACAAAGAGAGGAAATCAGGACATCAACACACCCTGTTTCTCTGTGTGTGGAGGGGTGCTATATAGTATTTCACTAAGCCTGAGGGGAAAAAAATACAAGATCCAGCTGGCACCAATTCTGATGACCCAAAATTCCTTTGGGAACAGAGATAAACTGGTGAACTGTGCATTGTCAGTGTAGGAGGAAGCTAAGACACTTTGAGTTCCAGCACCCAAGAAAGCCACCACCAGAAGATATAATCATAAAGTGAACTGGGGAAAATCAAGCGAAAAAATAGGGACTAAAATGACCAAAGCTCTCAGGAAGAAGAAAACTCATAGACCTTGAACATAAGCAGAAAAATCAATAGGGAAAACATTAACAAGAAAAGGAAATAGGGTTTTCAGATTGAGCAAAAGAGTTCAGGCATCTATGGATTTGTTGTTCAGTCATTTTCAGTCATGTCCGTCTCTTTGTGACCCCATTTGGGGGTTTCTTAGCATAGATACTTGAATACTTTGGCATTTTCTTCTCCAGCTCATTTTACAGATGAGGAAACTAAGGCAAACAGGATTAAGTGTTTGGGTCACACGATCAGTAAGTGTCCGAAGCCAAATCCGAACTCAGGGAAATGAACCTTCTTGACTCCAGGCCCAGTGCTCTATGCACTGTAACACCAGCTGTCTATTGAGAATTATGAGAGCACGATAATAATGGGCAGAATAGATTGTATAGTTATTTGACTGTTTTCTTCCTCAGTAGACTATAAGCTTCTTAAGAGCAGTGCCTCTCTTCACCTTTCTTTGCATGATAAAGCACAGTGCCTGGTACAGAGTAGATGCTCACTCAGTATTTGTTTACGGATTCTGTTTCTTTTCTGAACTATTGGATGAATTTCCTGATTGTTCTCCCTGCCTCCAGTATCTCCCTTCTCCATTCTCCACACAGCTGCTAGACTGATTATGCTTAAAGGACAAATTAGACCGGATTGCCCCCTGCTCAAAAACCTTCCGTGGCTACTTCTTGCCCCTAGAATTTTCAAATTACAGAGTCCTCAGACTAGCATTTAAAGGCCTTTATATCTGACTCCAGATGTTATTCTTCACACTTCTCTTCTCATTACAACACAGTCACACTGGACTACCAGTTTTTCTTATACTCCAAGGCATTCTATTCTGTCTTTTCTCTCTATGCCTTTGCACTCATTCCCAATCCTGGAATGTGCTCTTTCCTCAATTCTTTCCCTAAGAGTCACTTCTTCCCTTTCAGACTCAGTTCAGGTACATTTCTTACCTGGAGCCCTTTCTGATTTCCCAAGCTGCTACTTCCCTATTTGGGTCCTCACTCTAGTTACTTTACATATAACATAGTTTGTATTTAAGTATCTATGTACGTGTTGTTTCCTTCATTGAAATGTAAGCAACCTGAGAGCTCAGGATCAAATACAAAATCCTCTCATGTTCAAAGCCTCCTATAACCTGTCCTACCCCCAACCTTTCCTTCACCCCCTTTTTTTGATCCAATGACATTGGGCACCTTACTGTTTCACAGACACAGAACTCTATCTCTTGGCTCCTGGATTTTCTCTAGTTATCTCCCATCCCTGAAATATTTTTCCTTCATCATCTCTACCTCATGGTTTCCTTCAAATCCTATTTAAAATCCTACCTTCCACAAGAAGCCTTTCTCTATTTCTATTTTCTATTTCTAGTGCTTTCCCTCTGTTAATTATTTCTCATTTATCCTCTATGCTTTTTTGTTCATGTTTGCTTGTTGCCTCCCCTATTAGCAGGTGTACTCCTTGAGGACAGGGACTGTCTTTTGCCTTTCTTTGTATTCCTGGCCCTTAACATAGTGTCTGGCACCTAGTAGGTACTTAATAAATATTTACTGACTGATTAAGATGTAAGCTTCTTGAAGGCAAGGGGATTGTCTTGCCCTTGCCACTTAGTAGGCATTTAAAAAATCCTCATGTATAATTTGAGTTGTCTGTGTGGGACAAGAGACCACCTACTCAAAATAAATACCTGGAGTCAGAAAGTGAAAGCAAAAAAAAAAAAAAAGGAGTTTACTTTTTTCTCGAAAGGGTGCACACCTGAGTATAGGAAGTATGCCCACAAGTATTACATATGATCCTAACTCAATATCCTCTCCTATCCCACCCGACTCCTACTGGCTGGTCGTCCTGACTTACAATCTATATTCGACATCTAACCAAATCACAGAATGGCACAATGTATAGCATACTCTGATCGTGAGCTGGCCATGAGTTCATGCTGGGGGGGGTTAAGATTTATTTATTTATAACCAGCACATCCCTGAAGTTACACAATGGCAGGATGTAAGCTAGAAACTAAGGAAATAACAAAATAGATGACCAGGGTATGATACCTCTGAGAAAAACACACTATGTTGTCTCTCACATTGTCCATGAATATTTTTAGCTTGGGTATGAATTTTGGATGACTGACAGCTTGTCAGGCAAATGTCTCCTGAGCACTTTCTGAGCTATCAGATCCACCCCCCCCCCTCCATGAGTGCACAGCTACACTTGCAGTGGAGACTTGAGAAAGGGGGATTTGAAGACAGTATATTAAAATTAAACTGTATCCCTCCCCAAGAGTTGGGGTGGGGCCTGGGCCAAGAAATCTCTATGACACAGGTTGTTTGATATACTGCAGGTACCATTTTTCCAGACCTCATGGAGAAATCTTTGTGCTTCTAAGTTTGCTAACATTAACCTCCTCAATTGTCTTTTTCCAATAGGGAGGAAGTAATTCTCTCCTCTCTTCCCTTTAGCGCTTTGCTCTTTGCAGGCAGAGCTTGTATAACTTGACATTTACATCAGATGGTCCCAGAGCCACCATCACATATGAAGCATAGATATAAAACAACTTTCTGCAAGAATTCGGAGTTAGTAACAAAAATAATTTTATCAGGATAACATAAGTGAGTAAATTGTAAGCAGAAAAAAGATTGATTTTTCTCCCACAAAAAATGATGACATATCAATAAAGCAGAAGCCATTGAGAATACTCAATATTAACACACCCAGAGGTATTTGCCTTTTAAAGGGTCTTAAGAGTCCCTTAGGCCAAAATAGTGGGTCTGTTCCGGAATTTTGTGTTTCAACAAACAAACAGGAGAGTTTGTGGAAGGCTAAGGAACTGTTCAAGTCATCCCTAAAATGATATCACACTCATCACTGCCTACTATACTTCTGTAAAAAGTAGCTCCTAATTGTGGAACAACAGACTACTGGTAGCAGTGCATATATAACTTAGAAATAAATACCTGAAAAGTCCACAATGACCAAGAGCAGAACTGCCCAAGATAAAGCAGTTTCTGATGAAACAGATAAATACTATAATTCTATTACATGCTCATTTTTCAAGCTCTTTGGATTGCTAGGTAAGCCAAACAAAACTACCTGATTACAGAGAATGGATTATTAAGTGGGGCCTTGTTCCAGCATCTGTGGACTGTAAAAAGAGCTTTTAGTTTTCCTCCACTTAGACAATTTTATACCTGCATTTTAGGTAATACACTGTTGAGGGTACAGAAACACTTGTAGTTAGTGTTTAAAATGTTGAGATTATTAAAGACAAAAGAATATATTTATTTAACATAGCATTCCTTTAACTTCAAATTTTTCAAAATAGTGATTTTATCATTGTGGAGATTCTTTCCATTCATTGCATCCCCTCCATATCTTATTAAATGGCCCTTCAAAAATTATTGAATTTGGGGGGTCAAAATAATTTATTACTTTGTAGCCTCCTCTTGCGATAAACGTCTGTGAGTTTAGCATGGTTGGCTGATTTCTGGGAGTGTATTTAAAGCTTTTTCAATTTGATTAGACCTCCCACAGATGATACCTTGATGGCAGAACCTTTGGCAACCCCATATCACCTTCATGTACTGAGGGAAGAAAAGAGAACTTTAAATATCACATATTTATAGTTTGACCATTATAACATGATTAGGCCTCTTAGAAGTGCTCAGAAATATCTGTTGATTGCTTGACAACCCTATTGATAGGTATGTATTATTTGAACCCTAATCATTTCTAGTTTCTTGTCAATGCCTGCCACAAGGAACAAGGAATTCATGCTAATAATGGACAAAATATTCCCATCTTAATCATAGAGTAGCATGACAAATATTGAGAAAATGAGTTTAAATCCTTGTTCTAAAACCTACTACTTCTGTGATGTTGGATGTATTACTTAACCTTTCTGGGACTCAGTTTCCTCAACTGTAAAATGAAGGGTTAGATTAAATAACCTTTAAGGCTCCTGCCAGCTTTAAATCTGTGGTATCTCTTTGTTTCCTCCTTTGTAAACCAAATAGGATGTAGGATTAGAGGATTTCTAACATCACTTCCATCTCCAAATCTCCACAGAAATGGCATGAATTCTAGGTCTGAAGCAAGGTGGGATTGAACCTTCAGGAAATGTTTCATGCCTGAGATAATACTATCATTACTGTATTCATTCCAATATAGTTTTTCCTCACAGCAGTTCAATTATGAGAAGTGGTATGGCATGATATAGACAGAGCTAGCTTCATGTTACAAAGACCTGTGTTCAAGTTCCACCACTGACATGCATACAGTACGTGTAACATTTGGCAGGTTACTTATCTATTCTGTATCCCAGGCATTGTTCTATGACTTTCAGTTGGGGAATGGTTGATGAGCTGCATTCTATCCTGAATCCCCTGAGTTTTTCGCTGATGAGTGCCTCATGGAGCCTGTGAGGGCTCTATCATACCAGCTCTAGCCATTATTTATATTATTCCAACATCTTACTAGCTTCTCTGCTTCCTTGAGCCAATAGGGATCCTACTCTCCCCATTCTGGAGTCTTAAATCAGTACTGCTGTAAATTTCATTCTATCATGTAGGGTAAGCTTAGGTTTTCTAAGTGCTATTCACAGGAACATTTGCAGATACATTCTGAAGTCTTGAATGCCCCTGAGGAGAGATGCAGCACAATAACAGAGGGGAGAAGTAGAAATTGGAAGGGGCAGTCAAAAAAGTCCCTGGACCATTCCAAAACCTGGGTTCATCTTCTTCCAGTGTCTAAAAAGGTAATAAACTAAAATTATACCTATCTTCTTCCTTAAATATCGTTAATTTTCAGGATATAATAGGTTCAAAACAAAAGACCACTTCTGAATGTCTTCTCTTAAAGAGTGTTGGCTTAAGCTTGTACTACTCTTGACTTTCCTGTCTTTCCCACCTCTACTTTGAATCCCTTCTCATCCTAGAGATGACTCTACCTTTGTGGCTGGTACCCTCCTCCCATTGGTGAACACCTGTCTGGAATTAAGAAAGTGCCCAAATAAAATACTTTTATGATAAGAAAAAAAAAGTGCCCAGGTGAGCTATGACTTACTTCTCTCCCCTGTCCCATCCTCCCTCTGGGCTTTTCCACCTTGACCCAGAAAGGATGCCTTCTTGCTCCTGTGTTTTTTAGATATTGGGGGACTAGGCTGGGGTTTCTCAAATATTGCTACTTATAAATTAATGGCCGTTGCACCAGTTTGGGCATTAAGCATTTATTATTAATTAATATCACATATTAATAAGGTATTGACCACGTGTCTCCCTGACTTCCCATTAACCACAGGCTTTACAGGCCTGAACAATTACATACTAAGCTTGAAGAGTAAGAGATTCCCAGGAAAGAGGCCTCAGACAGCAAGAGCCAAGAGAGCTATCCTTGGGTCCCCAGGGATTTTTATTCTCTTTTTGGTAGAGGCGAGTCACCACACATTGATCTAAGATCATTGGTTAGCATCACTCAGCTCCATTGATTGACATGATTTGGGTTGTGGTCTAGAGATCAAATTGGAACCATCTAGGTATGCTTCTTCTCCTAGATAATGAGAAGGATCAATCTGTATTCCTTTTGTTAAACTGAAGGCTCATCCTAGTTTGGTTTCTGGGGAGGGGGAGAGAGAAGCTAACACTAAAACTGGGTTTCTTTTAGAAATTCGTTATTAATAATTATTTTCTCATACCTCTCTATCCCACTTTTCAACTCTCTTTTATGTGTTGTCTTCTTCCATTAGAATGTTAGCTACTTGAGGATAGGGTCATAATTTTTCCCTGTGTTTTTATTCCAAGTACCTAGCATAATGTCTAGAACACAATAAATACCTAATAAATATTCTAACTTTCATATAAGCACACACAACCTTGGATCAACATCCTTAGCATCACTTCAGAATTATACCTAAGCAGCAGTGCTCATATCCCTTGTGCTTATTTGGAAACCTAGGTTACATGGCCACTACTTTTGAAAAGGTTATGTCAATATACTTCCTTATGACTTTATTCACCATTTCTATAACTTCCAAAATACAATATCCCTCCCCGACCAACACTACTGTACACATATTATCTTCCACTATTACAATGGTAACTTCTTGAAGTCAGGAACTGTTTTTGGTTATGTTTTATTATAGCTAGATTTATCATAATATTTTGCACATAGCTTGCTAAACATATATGTATATATTGTACATATATGCATATATACACATATATGTATATATTATATAAATCCTTTTTTTTCTTTCATTCTTTCAGGAGTTCCCTATATCAGTGAAATTGCAGGTATGGACTTGAAACAAATCTCTAAAATGTTCTCTTTTTTTCCCCTTCCCAGCATTTTATAAGAAAATCAAGACAAACTAATCTCATCATAATTTAATCCCCTTGTTTTTGAAGTGAAAATAACAGAGGGAAATTGTGCCAGTAAATGCAGTGTGTCATTAACTAGCTGAAACTGCTGTGAAAGAAGCATAAAAACTGGCAATGTTTTAAGGGTTCTTCATGGCATCTTACTACCATAATTTGGAATAAAATTTAAGAGTTCTTTTACTAAAGCTATTGTTCTAACAATTCAGAGACATAGCTTCTATTTGTTTGTTCTTTGGAGTGAAATAAGCCAATTTAACTAAAGCAATTGTGTTTTAATCCAGATTCCACTCAGCACCAGAGGCTGATGGAATATGAGAACATACTCAAATTTCACTCTATATAGCATGACAAAATGAAAGTATTTGTCTCAAACTTACAGTTTAATTACCCATAAAAACCCAGAGAACAGTTATGATATTATAAAACTAAGATTCAATCACTCTATCCTTATAAACCTGAATTAGTTTCTTGAAGTAATTTATTGGTCTCTGATCACATGAATATTCAATTAACACATATTAAGCCACCTTCTATCTACCAGACACCATCCTAAACACTAAGTATACAAATATAAAACATACAGGGCACAGTCTTTGCTCTCGAGGATCTTGCACTCTATTGGGGAGAGGGAGGAGAAGATATACATAGATAATTAAGTATAAACTATGTACAAAGTACATAATCATACTTTTGGGGGTATCCTGAGAGCACCTGATCTGAGTTTTGAAGGAAGCCAAGCATTCCAGGCATGTAGGGAGGTTAAATTAGTAAATAGGTCTGTTTGGCATGAATTCATTAAGGAGTATTATGTTAACAATGCTGGAAATGTGGACTAGAGCCAGATTATAATGGGCCTTAAAAATTAAAGAAGATTTAGTATTTTATCTTAAAGGAGTGGTTACCATATAGTAATTTGCAAATTCCTTGGGGATTTGTGTGATAGTCCTAGGGTTTTAAGCTAAAATTTATTAAATACTAACCTAATTACAAAATAAATGCCCAGTTATGTTACAAATACATTTTTCCCCTGTGAAAATTTGCACATGCCTGTTTGAAACATGATTGGTTGGTTTCTGCAGTGATTTGAAACCTTCATGCACACAGTAGTTTTGGTGTTCATACAAGTACATCAAACTCTGATAACTTCTAAGTGAAAAGTATTCTTGCTGTTTCTTAACCTGTCATCAAATTGTTTCCAAACCATCACAAAGACTGGACATTCTGAATATAAACCACTTCCCATGAGCTGATCAGACAAATATACACACTTTCATTTGCATTCTGTAAACTAAACCAGAGTAGCTCCCTCTGTGTGACTGTATTTACACCTCATAAGTTGTATAATCACATGATCAAGATGTTACATACATTTGCTTGCTTTTTGTAGCACAAATATCAAGCTCTTTGAAAACCCTGTTCATTGCTCATGTAAATTACAAGCCATCTTGAAACCGTCATAGATTGTTACAAAAGTTCTGCAAAAGGAAACTTTATATTGGCTCTCATAATCCTCCACTTATGTTACTATTCTTTTATCTTCAGCATTTTCAAATGAATTAGTTGGCAATAATGTCCAGTTGTTCAATAGAGTTGTGTGAGGGTGTAGTTAAAAATAGATCAGTTGGGGCAGCTAGATGGCGCAGTGGTTAAAGCACCGGCCCTGGATTCAGGAGTACCTGAGTTCAAATCCGGCCTCAGACACTTGACACTTACTAGCTGTGTGACTCTGGGCAAGTCACTTAACCCCCATTGCCTAAAAAAATAAAAATAAAAAAAAATAGATCAGTCATGTTTTTCTTTACACAGGTTAGTTAATATAGAAACATAATTTAAAAAGAAGTGATATATGCAATTAAATTTTAAATACATTTATCATCTAATAGTGATTTCCTTTAGGTAGTAGAAAAGTAAATATTTGGTATTGTAACTATTATTTTTCATTGATTGGTTATGTGGCTAAAAACAAACAAAAATGAATTTCCATTAATCAGTAAAATTTTCTCACCATTTCCATCATACATTTATACAAGTGAGCATTTTACTTCATTCTTATTTAAATCAAAATGCAGAAATAAGCTTGATGATAAACCAGATTTAAGATTATCTAAGGTTTAGGTAAATATTATAAATTTATTTAAATAAAATATCTCACATTAAAAATTAAGTTTATGATTACTATATTGTATTAAACATCTTTCAAATTGTAATTTATTTCATTTTAAAATATTATTGATACCCCATAAAACCTCCAAAATGAAGAAATTTAATATGAATTGTTACAGATAATCATAATCATCTGAGGTATTTTAATTTTTAATTCTTGCCAAATGTCCCACACAAAATATTCTTAATTATTTTATATTTAGTTTTATAATTTCATATTAACATTTTTCACAGGTATAGACAAAATAAAAATTTTAAATTGTTTAAGGTAAATATTTAATTATACTTTTGGGGGTAAAAGTTGTCATTGTAGCTATTATAAGAACTGAATAAACCTAAAATAATATTATGACTAGCATATTACTCTGTTAAGATTGCATCCTAGAAAAGAATGAAGACATGTTTGACCTGAATTTCCTTTTAAAAATGAGGTTCTTAAAGGAACCAGTAAATTAAAGTGAGAAGTCACAGGGATAAAGAGTACTTGTGATATGTGAAGGACAGTGTAGATTGAGATTCCAGGGTGAAGAACTTTCTGGAACATTATATAGAGAGATGATAGGAAGGTCAGGGGTGCAGCCTGGAGAAGAATGCTCTCAAAGATTGATGCCCTCAGGCAGCTAGATGGCGCAGTGGATAGAGCACTGGCCCTGGATTCAGGAGTACCTGAGTTCAAATCTGGCCTCAGACACTTAACACTTACTAGCTGTGTGACCCTGGGCAAGTCACTTAACCCCAATTGCCTCACTAAAAAAAAAAAAAAAAGAATGATGCCCTCAATACAAATACATAAGTTAAGAAGTGGGGGGGAAGGCATATGTGTGTGTGTGTGTGTGTGTGTTGTTTATAAATTGATGAGTTTTGTCTTGGATATGACTATTCTGAGATTTTTATAGGACATTCCATTGGGGATCTTGGGTAGGCTGTTGGTGATATGAGACTGGAATTAGGGAGAGAACTTGAAATTGTATGTGTTGGTCTTGGAGTCATCTACAAAGAGCTAAAAGTTAAATTCATGGGAGCTAATGAAATCACTAAGAAAAAGCCTGGAGGGATAGGCCATGGATGATAATCAACCAAAGGAAACTGAGATGGAGTTGCTAGATAGGTAGGAGGAGAGCCAGGAGATGACAATGTCATGAAAATACAGCTAAGAGAGTGTCAATAGGAGGGATAATGATCAGTGTTAATACTGCAGAGAGGTCAAGAAGTAAGGGGAATGACAAAAGGACATTGCATGTGAAAATTAAAAGACCATTGGTAATTTTGGAAAGAACAATGTCAGTTGAGTGAGTAGATCAGAAGTCTTATTATGAAAAGCTTAGTAATGAGTAAGAGAGGGGCAGCTAGATGGCACAGTGGATAGAGCACTGGCCCTGGATTCAGGAGTACCTGAGTTCAAATCCAGCCTTAGACACTTAACACTTACTAGGTGTGTGACCCTGGGAAAGTCACTTAACCCCAATTGCCCTGCAAAAAACAAACAAAAAAAACATTAAATAGTAATGAGTAAGAGAGAAAATGAGGTCAAAAATATAGATGATTTTTCATAGAAGCTTGACTTTGAAAAGAAGAAAGGAAATGATACCTTAAGAGGATGTATGTTTTAATTGACACATGAAATAGATTAGTATTTTATATGCTTCTTATACAGTTATTATTTACATTACAATGTATACTTCCTAGTTTTCTAGATTTCCCCCCCATGCATTGATTTTTTTTCAAATATTGTCATTGGAATTTTCTAGATTTGGACTATATATTCCATTCCCAAATTGAAATGAATCCTCTTCTTTCTTCCCTTTTGATCTATACTCCTTAGTTTGAAAACATTTATTACTGTCTGCTGTGTGTAATAAGTAAAATATTAGGTCCAAGTGTATGTATTCTGCTATATCTCAGTTTCTTAACTTATTTGAAAATGTGGAATTGATAACTAATAATTGGGTTCTGGATGGAATATTACTAGAATAATGTAAGAGCAAATTTATACCTTATATTGTTTAAAAGGATGAGTGTTAGATTATAACTATATTGGGTTATAATTCGCTTCTGGAAAACTATCAATAGCACATTAATATTTACAAAGCACTTTATGCATATCAAAATAGATAGTACAGATAAAATTATCCAAATTTTATAGATGAGGAAACTGAAGCTCAGAGAACATGTGTAATTTGGGCAGTTACAAAACCAGTAATCTCAAAACTGTAATACAATTCAATTTCTCTCAGCTCCAAGGTTTTGTGAAAATTCTATGGAAGTACAGTCAAATTGATTTGTTGCTGATGGAAAGGTAGAGGATAAGGCTTAAAGACAGTTCTGCGGTTTCATGCCTGGATGATTAAGAGAATAGCAACCCAATTCATGGAGACTCCTTCTTAGGAGAAGGAGGTTTAGTTGAGAAGGAGATTTAGGGGAGAAGGCTATTGAGTTTAATTTTTGGCATATGAAGTTTGAGGTGCCAACAGGAGAAGCAGGTAAAAAGGTTTAGCTGACACTTGGCAATTGACAATTTCACCTGCTTCTTCAGTTCTGGAGGGATGAAGCTGGGGCTAGAGACAAATTGTTTGAAAAAGAATTGCCTAGAATCCAGGGAAAATACTCTGTTAGGCCAAAATTAAAAGAGCTAAAGAAAAGGCCTTAGTGACATCCATATTGGCCAAATGGGAAAAGAAAAAACAGAGTGGGAACTATGTGAGGAGTCTCTAAAGGTCTTTCCAACTCTACAGTAAATCTTGTAGTGAAAACTAATAATTGGAATAGCCACACCAATAAATTCACCACTCTTTTGAAATATTTAATTAAAGTAGAATTACTGATTTCTTTTTCTTTTTCATTTTTCTTTGACTTTTTCACTTTTTCCCTTAACTACATCTTTTGAGTTTGATGTTTTATTATTCAATTTGACAAAATTTAGAGGTCTGGTCCATGGTAAGATTGTTGAGTTTGTATCAACTTGGTTTCATGTATTCCTTTAGTAGCTGATTGTTGACGTTTATCAATATTTATAGTACTATACATGCATTTGCTATGCCACTCCAATTAAGGTGATAATCTGAAAATGGATTTTATGATTGAGTAACAATATTCCTTATAATCCCAGAATCAGAGTTAGAGCTGGAAAGAAATAACTGGATTCACCTCATCCAATATTTTTATTTAGATGAAGCTAACAGCAAGGGAATCCAGTGATTTCTAAAGTGAGTTATAAATAGAATTTGGATCAAAACCCAGTTCTCATGATTCCTGGTTGGGTGTTTTTTGTACTACAGTTCAATAGCTTGAGGTATTTACTTAAATGACATTTGAGTAGCTCCTGACTTATCCAAGATATAGCAATTAATTTGTAGAGGTTATAATGTTCTACTCACTAAGTTGCTGATTTGCCCTTGAAAACTTGTTGCTAAGAACATAGGCAATCAGAAAGTAGTTTAAGCAAAAGTTGAATATTTTGTGCTCATTCTTACCAAAACCTTCTATTTTTTTTCTTTTTAAAAAAATAGATTCTTTTTTCAATTAATAAGCATTTATTTTGTCTCCTTCCCACCTACATCCTCTGAAAAAAAGAAAAAAAATACTTTTATAAACATTTATTTTTGTCTTTTGTTTTTACATTCTGTATACTATATATTTTCTTCCATCTGAACTAGAAAACTATTCTTTAAAAATAAAGAATTTAAAGAGAAGAAAGGAGGAGAAAGTTCTACAAAGCTAATTAATTGATATATCAAAAATTCTGATTTTGCAGGTATTATTCTATTATACTTAATGTCTCTCACTTCTGCAAAGAATCCAGGAGAAGGTATCTTCTCATATCTCCTTTTGATTTTTATTTATTATCATACTAAGATCATGCTAATACTGTATGCTGACTTAGGAAGACATTGAGACTAGGATACAAGTCAGAAAATAAATATCCGTGCTTTTAAGTGTTTATGTCCTGGAGATTGTAGGGCTTTGAGAGACAACTGTACGTTTTTGAGTGAACATTTATACCTCATAAATTAGCAAATGCTACACATCAGGCCTTGATTTATTGCTTTGTTTGTCCAGAATGAAGAAAGTGAGGAAGAAAATGTTAATAATGCATATTAAACTTAAAAGTGTATCCAAGGTCTTCTCCGCCTCCCCAGCTGGTTGTTAAACCTTTGCCAGTACATCCCTGGATATAACAAATATAACGGGGAAAACCTCACAGAACAAGGAAATTACTTGTTAAGTGATTTGCCTTATTTGATTTTTACTGTTAACCCCAAACTCTCTACTCAAATATTTTCACAAATTTTCTTTTTTTAAATGAAAGTATAACAATAAGGGACTAAGATTTTTTTCTTACAGTTCTTTATTATGTTTTAGAAAATTATCTCTGTAACCAAAAATGTAGACATTGATTAAAAAAAGAAGCTCATGGGTACAGATTTTTGAGGAATTTTTCCCCCTTCATGAAATAAGGAAATGGTATCAAGGGAAGCAAGCAAGAACATAGTATAGTACTCTAAAAAAAACCCCCAAAAAACCTTCCCAGTTCTTCAGGAATAAAATTTTATTATTTATATGTTGCCATAGCTAGGAGAAAAAAATAAGAGCTTTGATGTCTGTCTCTCAGCATCTTCTTTTCCTTAGATGGGGAGGAAAGGCAAACCTAAAAACGGGAGTGGTGTGGGTTTCCTGCTGACACAAAGACCTTCATGAAAATATATATGAAAGTCTTCTTCTTTTTTGAAAAAAAAGAATGTTTTTCTTTTATCATTTTTTTTAACTTTCCTCCCTTTTCTTATAGATGATGCAAATATAAGATAAATATTTCTCCATTGCATATTTTGGATTTTATGAACTTAGATAATTTTTCTTTATTATTAATTAGGCTGGACATTATGTAGCATATAGAGAACTAGTTGCCATGGAATCTATCGATTTCTGGCTCTCAAGTCAGGATAACTTGAGTTCAAATCCAACCTCAGACACTTACTAGTTGTGTGACCCTGGGAAAGTCAGTTAACCTCTGTTTGCCTCAATTTACTCAATTGTAGAATGGGAATAATAAAAGCATCTACCTTGCAGGGTTGTTGTGAGGATCAAATGAGATGATATATATTTTTAAAATCCTTTTTTACAGTGCCTGCCACAGATTAGGTGCTACAAAAATGTTTATTCCCTTTCCATAAATTATTGGTAAAATTCCTGAGTTTCCTGGTTTGAAGACCAGGAGAATTATTCTACTATTTTGATGTTTGTTAAATGTATGTAAGTGTGTGTGTGTATATGTATGTATGTATGTATGTATGTATGTATGTATATGTATGTATGTGTGTTTATCTCTTTTTCTATATCTTCTCAACTTTAAGATGTTTCAGTTTCAAGTTTTTAAACTTTTGCCAACCATACTCATTCGAAGCTAAAATCTTTAATTTAGGATTACATGCTGTTTCAAGATCAATTCAAGTATCTAATTTAACTGTCATTTTGCAATGAAGTCATATTTTGCTTCTTCTGTGAGATAGATACTTGGTGGTGCCAGTGGCAATAGGTGTTACAGAAAAAACTACCTTTTATAAGATATAATTAGGTATTGCATTATAAGTAATTAAATCTATGTGGAAATTGAGTTAAAGTGACCTTGGGTAATTCTGATTTTATTTGTAGTTCCATGTTTTGTATGTATGTGTATATATAACTCTTTCTATTTATGTATGTATGTATGTATCTATATATCTATCTTATATATTTGTTTGGGTTGTAGAAATGTTTCCTATAGAGGACTTCTTCTAGGGTATCTTGTTTATTAGTTGCTATTATTTTTGCATTAATGTAATAACAGAAATATGTGTTTTTCTGTGAGTAAACACATGACTTCAAAAGTACCATTCAGAGTTTAATTGTGTTTATTGACAAATTTCCCCTCATATTGGTTAAAATAACTAACAAATACAGAGGTGGTGTATCACACAGGGAGTGTATCACAATGGATAAAGAGCTGGTCTTAGAGCCAAAAAGATCTGAATACAAGTTTTATCTTAGAAACATACTGGCTGTGTTACTCTGGTTAAGTTACTTAAATTCCTGGTGCTCCAGGTCAGGGCTTGACACTTTTTTGTACGAGAAATTTTTACACAACCCCGGGTATATATGTATATAAAATAGGTATACATAAACTTTTGTTTTTGCTTTTTGTTTTAGTTTTATGACCCCCCTGCATTCAATTACACCACCCCAAATGGTATTGGGTCCCACAGTTTAAGGAACTTTGTACTCTACAACTGTAAGATGCAGTGGTTATACACATGAACACATGCATACTCTCTCTGTGTCTTTCTGTGTCTATCTCTATCTTTCTATATGTGTGTGTCTCTCCCTCTCTGTATGTTTTTTCTGTCTCTTTGTGTCTGTCTCTGCTCTCTCTGTGTGTCTGTCTCTATTTCTGTGTTCTGCCTCTGTCTTTCTCCGAATAGAAATTGTATGTTCACATTGATTTTTAGAAGGAGTTTCCCTCTATAAATAAAGGATAGTGAAGGAGTAGCCTCACACACCTTTTCTATTACCTTAATTCCTGGATGAAAAGTGAGCACCACAAACAGAGATGGGTGGATTTGGACTTTCCCAAACTGGAGATGAGGGAGGAACTAATTTTGAAAAATGATAGGAATGTTGGTTGCCTTTTCAATGCCTTATTAGTTATCATACATTTCATTTGAAGTCTCTTTTGTTTTACAGTGATGTCACACATTAAATTCTGCTTGGTCAGGAAAAAATGCAGTAGAATATGGGGAATGGCAAACCATGAATTTGAATAGATCTGAACAGGTTCTAGTAATGAAGCACTTAATGCAAATTAGAATTTAAATCTGTCTCAAACACACGTGCACAGAGTCAAAAAAGTTGTGATTGCGGGCAGGTAGGTGGCGCAGTGGATAGAGCACCGGCCCTAGAGTCAGGAGTACCTGAGTTCAAATCCGGCCTCAGGCACTTAACACTTACTAGCTGTGTGACCCTGGGCAAGTCACTTAACCCCAATTGCCTCACTTAAAAAAAAAAAAAAAGTTGTGATTGATTTGAGAATAATGAGGTCAATTCCAGTCAGAAGGATCCTTACTTGTAGGAATTGACACTGAATTTAGACCTTGAAGGATGGGAAGTTTAGGCAGTGGGTCCAGATGGAGTTCATTACTGATATGAGTGATGCAGAGTCAGGAAAGGAAGTGGGTTTAGAGATTGGTGGCCTATTCGCTTTGGTTGAAACACAGAATTCAGAGAAAATGAATACATTTGGGGCAACTAGGTGGCGTAGTGGATAAAGCACTGACCCTGGATTGAGGAGGACTTGAGTTCAAATCCTGCCTCAAACACTTGACACTTACTAGATATGTGACCCTGGAAAAGTCACTTAACCCCAATTGCCTCACCAAAAAAAAAAAAAAGAGAAAATGAATACATTCATATAAATGCACTAGAAGAAGATGAGTAGAGTTCATCCAGAGAGTAGAGGACTTTAAATACCATTTTGTATCCTATTTGCTAAGGAATAAATAACTTAAAAAAATAAGTGTCATCTAACTAAAACTAAAGGCAAGCATTATCTATAACAGGGATAAACACAAAACCCTTTCATTAAGATCAGGGATGAAGCAAGGATGTCCATTTTCACCACTTTGATAAAATATTGTATTAGAAATACTAGCTATATGGGCGCAGCTAGGTGATGCAGTGGATAAAGCAACAATCCTGGATTCTGGAGGACCTGAGTTCAAATCTGACCTCAGACACTTAACACATCCTAGCTGTGTGAGCCTTGGCAAGTCGCTTAACCCTCATTGCCCTACAAAAAATAGAAAGAAAGAAAGAAGGAAGGAAGGAAAAGAAATACTAGCTGTATTAATGAGACAAAAAGAAATTGAAGGAATAAAACTAGGTAATTGGGAAACAAAACTATCACTCTTGGCATATACTATGACAGTATACTTGAAGAACCCTAGAAAATCAACCATAATCCCAGTATGCTGGAGCAAACACAGGGAGCAAGCCCAGGGCAGTGAGAAATCCACAAGCCATAGAGGCCTCAGAGTAGAAAGCCAGTGACACAGTACCTATCTCCTAGCACTAGAAGCTTGAAACAGTGACCCTGGTGCTACAGGAGCAGACCTTAACTTTAAAAAAAAACAAAACTGCAATATGAGTAAGAAACAAAAAAGAGCTCTTATCATTGAGAGCTTCTGTGTCGACAGGGAGAGCTAAACACAAACTCAAATGAGGAAAATACTCTCAAATTGCCTTCATGTGAAGCCTCAAGAAGGAAGATAAATTGGTCTCCAGACCAAAAAGCCTACTTGGAAGAGCTCAAAAAGGATTTTAAAAATCAATTGAGAGAAGTAGAAGAAAAAATTGGGAGAGAAATAAAAGCAATGCAAGAAAAATATGAAAAAAAGAATTAGCAGCTTGGAAAAGGAAGCACAAAGATTGATTGAAGAAAACAATTCCTTAAAAAATTCATTTGGCCAAATGAAAAAGGTGGTGCATAACTGAAGAAAACAATGCCTTAAAAATTCAAATTGGACAGTTGGAAGCTAATGATTCCATAAGACACCAGGAAACAAACAGAATCAAAAGAATGAAAAAATTGAAGAAAATATGAAATGCCTCATTGGAAAGACAACTGACATGGAAAATAGATCCAGGAGAGACAATTTGAGAATTATTGGACTGCCTGAAAGCCATGATAAGATAAAGAGTCTAAACATCATATTCCAGGAAATTATCAAGGAGAACTACCCTAATATTATAGAATTAGAGGATAAAATTATCATTGAAATGGGGGCAGCTAGGTGGCTCCGTGGATAGAGCACCGGCCCTGGATTCAGGAGGACCTGGGTTCAAATCCAGCCTCAGACACTTAACACGTACTAGCTTTGTGACCCTGGGCAAGTCACTTGACCCCAATTGCCCAGCTAAAAAACCAAAACAAAACAAAAACCAAAAAACCGTCATTGAAAGAATCCACTGATCATCTCCTGAAAGAGACCCCAAAGGGTAATCTCCAAGGAATATTGTAGAAAAATTCCAGAATTATCAAGTGAAAGAGAAAATACTCCAAGCAGCCAGAAAGAAGCAATTTAAATATCATGGGGCCACAGTCAGGATTGCTCAGGACCTGGCAGCTTCAACATTAAAGGATCACAAGGCTTGGAATACAATATCCTGTAAGGCAAAGGAGCTTGGATTGCAGCCAAAAATCTGATCATTCTCTTTCAGGGGAACAAATGAACATTCAATAAAATAAGGGACTTTCAAGTTTTCCTGATGAAAAGACCAGAACTGAATAGATATTTCGACCTTAACAAACAAGTCTCAAGTGAAGTTTAAAAAGGCAAATGGGGGAAAAAGTCATTCAATAAGGTTAAACTGTTTACATCCCTACATGGGAAAATAATACTTATAACTCTTGAGAACTGTATATATGTTTGGGCAGACAGAAGGATTATACACAGAGGGTATAAATATAAATTGTCTTTGATGTGATGATATAAAGAATATTAAGCAGTTAAAAAAGGGGTTTATGGGGAAAAGAGGAAAAGGGAGGTGGAATGGGGTGAATTACATCATATGAAGAAGTGCAAAATCCCTATTATAATAGAGGGAAAGAAGGGAGGAGTGAACATTGTTTCAACCTCACTCTCACTAGATTTGATTCAAAGAGGGGATAACATACATTCATTTGGATAAAGAAACTTAGTATATTCTTTAGGGAAGAAAAGGGTAAGGGGAAAAGGGGGGCACTGATAGAAGGGAGGGCAGAAGAAGGGGAGAAAAGGGTACAGAAAAGGCAAGTGGCTGATAAAAGGGAGGGCAGATTGGGGAAGGCAGGGGTAAGAAGCAAAATGTTGGTGAGGAGGAATAGGGTGAAAGAAGGGGGAAAGTACAAAGGGGGTAAATAGAATGGAGGGACAGTTAGTAATAACTGTGAATGTGAGTGGGATGAACTCTGCCATAAAACAGAAATGAATAGGAGAGTAGATTAAAAACTAGAATCCTACAATATACTGTTTATAAGAAACTCATGTGAAGCAGAGAGAGGCACACAGAGTAAAGGTAAAAGGTTGGAGCAGAATATATGCTTCAGCTAAAGTAAAAAAAGCAGGGGTAGCAATCCTCAGACAAAGCAAAGGCAAAAATGGATCTAATTAAAAGAGATAAGGAAGGAAACTACATCTTGCAAAAAGGTACTATAGATAATGAAGTAATATCAATACTAAACATGTATGGGCCAAGCATCCAAATTCTGAGAGGAGAAGTTAAATGAGTTATAAGATGAAATAGAAAGCAAAACTATACTAGTGGGGGATCCAAATCTTCCCCTCTCAGAATTAGATAAATCTAGCCACAAAATAAATAACAAAGAAGTTAAAGAGGTGAATAGAATGTTAGAAAAGTAAGATATTATAGATGTCTGGAGAAAATTGACTAGGTATAGAAAGGAATATACCTTTTTCTCAGCAGTACATGGAACATATTCAAAAATTGACCATGTATTAGGGCATAAAATCCTCATAGTGAAATGTAGAAAGGCAGAAATAATGCGTCCTCAGATCACGATGCAATAAAAATTATGTGTAATAAAGAGCCATGGAAAGGTAGACTGAAAATTAATTGAAAATTAAGTAATTTCATTCTAAAGAATAAGTGGGTCAAATAACAAATCATAGAAACAATTGTGGGGACCAATTTTTAATTGGGGAGTGTTAGCTAAGTGGCTCACCACAATATTGGGGCAAGGAAGGAGACTGGCAGCCTCCCTCAAAACAGAACAGGATTTATTTTAACAAGAACAAACTTAAAAAAAAAAAACACAAACAGGATCAGTATGATCAAGGGAAAGGAAATAAAATGGGGAAAGGGAAATTATACAACCTGAAAAAATACCACCACCCAGGAATCAGCTGAGAATACACAGCAGAACTCCTGTCGCCTTCCAGCATCCAGCTAGAATGCCCAATTCTCCTCCCCAATCCCAGAAAAAGACTCCACACAGCCCCAGCCAATGGGATGGCTGCTCTGACAGTCACATGACTGCCCTCACTAGGCTTCCAATCATTATAATTTTGCCAGGCCCATGTAGGCATAGGCAAGTGGTGATGACATGAGGTGCCAGCGCCATGGCAACGGCTTCAACCAGTGGGTGGAGCACCGTGCGGTTTGCGGAGCCCTAGGCCAGTGTGCACTGAGGCATAAAAACCTCAAATAAAAATTAATTCTTTACCAAACAAAAACTTCATCCAACAGAATGACAATAATGAAACAACATACCAAAATTTATGGGATGCAGCCAAAGTAGTGCTTAGGGGAAGTTTTATATCTCTAAATGCTTACATCAATAAAAAAGAGAAAGAGGAGATCAATGAATTGGGCATACAACTTAAACAGCTGGAAAAAGAACAAATTTAAAATTCCCAATTAAATACTAAATTGGAAATCCTGAAAATTAAAGGAGAAATTAATAAAATTGAAAGCAAGAAAACTATAGAATTAATAAAACCAAGAGCTGGTTTTTTGGGGAAAAAAACCAATAAAGTAGATAAAATGTTGGTTAATTTGATTTAAAAAAGAAAGAAAAAAACAAATTACCAGTATGAAAAATGAAAGGGGTAATTTAACCACCAATGAAGTGGAAATTAAAGCAATAATTAGGAACTATTTTGCCCAACTGTATGCCAATAAATTCGACAATCTAAATGAAATGGATAAATATTTACAAAAATACAAACTGCACAAGTTAACTGAAGGAAATAAAATCCTTAAATAAGCCCATATTAGAAAAAGAAATTGAACAAGCCATTAATGAACTCCCTAAGAAAATAATCTAAAGGGCCAGATGACTTTATAAGTGAATTCTACCAAACATTTAAAGAACAATTAATTCCAATATTATACAAAATATTTGGAAAAATAAGTGAAAAGGGAATTCTACCAAATTCCTTTTATGACACAAATATGGTGTTGATACCAAAACCAGGCAGAGCCAAAATGGAGAAAGAAAATTATAGACTAATTTCCCTAATGAATATTGATTCAAAAATCTTAAATAAAATATTAGCAAGATTACATACAATAAGCGATCACCAGGATAATACACTATGACCAGGTGGGATTTATTGCAGGAATGCAGGGCTGGTTCAACATTAGGAAAACTATTAACAAAATTAACCACATCAATAAGAAAACTAACCAAAATCTTATGATTATCTCAATAGATGCAGAGAAAGCTTTTGACAAAATAAAACACCCATTCCTAATAAAAACACTAGAGAGCTTAGGAATAGATGAAGCTTTCCTTAAAAGTATCTACCTAAAGCAGTATCTACCTAAAACCATCAGCAAGAATTATATGTAATGGAGATGTTAGAGGCCTTGCCAATAAGATCAGGGGTGAAACAGGGATGTCCATTAACACCTCTATTATTTAGTATTGTGCTAGAAATGCTAGCTTTAGCAATCAGAGAAGAAAAAAGAATTAAAGGAATTAGAATAGGCAAGGAGGAAACAAAACTATCACTCTTTGCAGATGATATGATGGTATACTTAGAGAATCCTAGAGAATTAACTCAAAAATTACCTGAAACATTTAACAACTTTAGCAAAGTAGCAGGATATAAAATAAATCCACATAAATACGAGTACCAGATTTCAAGCTACATTACAAAGTGGTAATCATGAAAAGAATCTGGTACTGGCTAAGAAACAGAGTGGTGGATCAGTGGGATAGATTAGGTACACAGTACACAGCAGTAAATGACCATATTAATCAGTGTTTGATAAACCCAAATTGGATCCAATCTTTTAGGATAAAAATTTACCATTTGACAAAAATTCCTGGGAAATGTTTGGTAGACAGTAGGCATAGACCAACATCTCACAATATATACCAACATAAGGTCAAAATTATTTAGACATAAAGGGTGATAATATAAATAAATTAGAGAAGCATGGGAAACTGTACTCCCTCAGACCTATGGATAAGGGATGTGATGAAACAATAGATTGAGAGGAACTAAACCATAATTTTGATTACATGAAATTAAAAAGGGTTTGAACAAACAAAATTAATACAGCCAAAATTCGAAGGGAAAAATTATAGCAAATTTCTCTGATAAAGGCCTAATTTCTCAAATGTATAGGGAAGTGAGTCATATTTTTAAAAAATACAACCCTTTCCCCAAATGATAAGTGGTTAAAGGATATGAACAGCAATTTTCTGTAGAAGAAAGCAAAGCTATGTATAGTCACTTAAAAAATGCTCTCAAAAAATGCTCTCAATAACTATTTATTAGAGGAATGCAAATTAAAATCACTGAGATACCACCTCACATCAATCATATTGGCTATGATAACAGAAAGGGAAAATGACAAATCCTGGAGGGGAAATGGAAAAATTGGGACAATAATGCATTATTGTTAGAATTGTGAACTGATCCAATCATTCTGGAGAACAATTTGGAACTATGCCCAAAGGCCTATAAAACTGTGCAGACCCTTTGACCCAGCATTAAAACTATCAAGTGTGTATTTCAAAAAGATCAGACAAAAGGAAAAAGGACCCATTTGTACAAAAATATTTATACCAGCTCTTTTTTGTGGTAGCTAAGAATTGAAAATTCAGGGGATGACTATCAGTTGGAGAATGGCTAAACAAGTTGTGGTATGTACTTGTGATGGAAGAATATTATGCTATAAGAAATGACTAAGGGAATAGTTTAAGAAAAACCTTGGAAGACATATATAAATGTTTTGCATGACTTCATATGTATGATTTATATCATATTGCTTGCCTTCACAAGGGTTTGGCAAGGGACAGAAGGAAAGGAGAGAATTTGGAACTCAAATTTTTTTAAAAAATGAATGTAAATATTTTATATTTAATTTGGAAATATTTCATGAAATAAAAATATATTTTACAAAGTCAAGGAGTAAAGAACCTCTGTAAATTTCTGAATAAATGAATGACATGCATAGGTAAGACTACACACTAGTTGCGTGTAGGATGAATTTGAAAAAAAAAAAAGACTGGTTGCAGTAAGATGAATTAGGAGAAAGACAATCACACACCTCTGCTGAGGGTTCACAAGGGCTTCAGTGTGTTAGCAATAGAAATAGGAAAATGATACGATCTTGGGAAAATTCTGTGAAACTGGCATCAACAAAACTTGGCAACTTATTTGATCAAAGTGATGATGGGAAGAGAGAAGTAAATGTCAAAGATGGCTCTGAGGTTTCTTATCTGGGTGACTAGGAGAACAGCAGCACCATTTGTAGAGGCAAATTCTGAGGAAAAGAAGGTTTGAAGAAGAAAGAAACTAAGATCCATTTTCAGCATCTTGTATTTAAAATGCTGTTAGGACAAGCAGGTGAAAAAGTTTGGCAGGCCGGTAATGCAGTTCTGGAAAAGAAGAGAGAAACAACAGGTTAGATCACTTAGGAAACCTGGTTTGTTGAAGATTACTAACTAGATCACCATTTCCCACTTCCTCTTGAATTTGTCTCATTTGACTTGTACTAGCAACCCAGAGAGAATTCAACTTGGAAGCCAGGTGCTACTAACCCTGACTCTTATTCCTACACACATTCCAAACCAGGAGCTGTTTACTTCAATAATATTTGGATATTTTGTTAGGGTAGAGAGTGTCTTAATATTATAGCCAACAATATCCCCTATTCCCTATTCTTTCCTGACGATACTCAAAGTAATGAGCAAAATCTAAATTCCTGACTCTTAGCTCACAGGTATAAATATTAGGATTCCTTTCTTAATTTTGACATAAAAATTGCTTGAGGCCATTTTGACGTTGTCTCCCCAGTGTTTTAATAAATGTATGTTGAAATTAAAGTCTTCCTGAAATAACACTGACTGGCCAACACTGAAGAAACGGCTCTCCCCCTCACCAAGGGAGACCCCATCATATTTGGTATTAATTTCCAGGTCTGAGCTATGAAATTAGGTTACATAGAAGCAAGTGATATAAATTATGTAAGAAGGAGAGCAGGATTTTTTTTTGCCTTTTCATTTTCTTTGCTTATTTTCTTTTTCTTCTCATTGTTTCCATTTCTTATCATTTCCCCTTTTCAGTTTTATTTAAAGAAAAACTTTTCCTTTTTTTAAAAATTTTACATCCAAACTTCTTGGACATTCATAGCTTCTGTTTCCTAACCACTGATACCATCCTTCCCCAAATGTGTAAAACATTTGTGATTTCATCAGCATGGAGTATTCTTGGTGGTAGCTAAGTACTGCAACAGATAAAGTGCTGGACCTGGAGTCAGGAAGACCTAAGTTAAAATTCAGTCTCACACATTTACTAGCTCTTTGATCTTAGGCAAGTCAGTTAGCCTCAATTTTCCTCAACATCTTTATCTGTAAAATGAGAATAATAATTATAACTATTTTCCAGGGATGTGGTGAAGTAAAAAAAAAGAAGCTAATATTTATAAAGCACTTTGCAAACCTTGAAGCAGTATGTAAAGCTTAATTGTCATCATTGTTGTAATCATCCTTATTATCATTGCCATCATCATCCATCATCGTCATCCATTCTCATCCATCCTCCATCCCTCCTTCATCTTCCTCCATCCTCATCATATCATATTAGGAACTCTCTCCACCAATATGCCATCTTCTAGATCAGAGGCATAAACTATGTGGCCTGGAGACCACATTACTCACTTCTGCATTGGAACAAATAAGAATAAAATATAATTAGTAAATAGTAAACAAAATAAATAAAATACAATAGAACATAGATAATGTTAATATGTGGTTTTCTAAGACAATATGCCTGTGCAGAGATCCTTATGCATAGTTTAGTACTTAGCTATTCAAACTGTGGATTATGACCCCATGTGGGTTCCTGTAATTGAATGTAGGAAATGAAAAATTTGGCTACAGTAGAAGGTTATATATACCTATGTACCCAGAGTCACATCAAAATTTCTCAGGTGAAAGGGGTCACAAGTGGAAAAAGTTTAAGAAGCCCTGGTTTAGTGGACACCTTTTCTGTTGGATTTTGATTCCACTGGTTAATTTACACAATCAATTTATGACTTAGTAAAAGAAAAAGCCCCAGAGATTTGGAAGAGCACTCTTAGATGTTAAGGTGACTTACTCAGGTTTATGCAGTTAACAAATGTCAGAAATAGGATTTGAACTCAAGTCTTTCTGACTTCAAGCTCAGAACTCAATCAACTATACTATTCAGCCTATATTCATTGTTTCCTTAATGTCTTCCACTCTATAGATCCTATACCATATAGCACTTGTTTATTACTTTTAATTATTTATAGAATTATAGGATCTCAGAGCTGGAAATTCACTTGGAGGTTACCTGGTTTAATGCTCCTTTAAATACATTTTGCTTACAATCATAGGAAAGAATTAGAATTGATCAGATCTCTTGCCTCCCAGTTCCAGGGTCTTCCAACTACATCCGATACTTTATAGGTGTTTCATTCATATACTTTCTTTTCCCCTAATTGATGGGAAATGTTAGAAGAAAGAAATTGTCTTGTACAGCTTTCATGTCCCCATGTTCTAGCATTTAATAAGCACTAATTCCTCCCTTTATTTTGTCTTCTGGCTTGCAATATTCATTTTTGGCTTTCTGTACTGTCCCCATTATTTTCCCTTAATCCCTCATTGAATGATTTGAAATAAAATCATATCAACAAATAAAGATAACAATGAATGTAACCTTAAAGGTCATCTTGCCCAATATCCCCATGAAATATGAATATGAATATTTGTATGTGTATATGTATGTATGTGTCTGACTACGTGTATATGTATATGTGTGCATACATATACGTATATGTATACAGTCCATACACATATAGATATATATTTGTGTATATAAGAAAATCTTGTTATTTTGGCCTCTTTAAAAAAATCATCACCTGTCTCAATAAGGTAAATATGTCCTTTACCAAAAATTTGCATTTTGTAATCCTGTACTTACTAGATAATAGTCTCTCTTTTTAATATTTCTGCTTTATTTTCTCTTTTTTTCCTCTCCTTTTGACCTACTCTCTTTGTTTCCCTTTCATTGGCTCTTTCTACCTTTTATCTTTTTTTCTCTCCCCATCAGTGGAATAAATATTAATTTATTTCTTGGCCTTGCATTCTACCCGCATTATGTATAGTATATTGTGCATCATAGTATATTGTTTTTGTTTGGCCCTGTTGAAACTCAGTGGGGCAGAGTTATTTGATTTCTTAAATTTCCATTTTCTAGATAATAGTCAATAGACCTTTCACCATCCCCTGAGCAGTTGCCCCTCATCTCTGGATCCCATAGTTTTTGCTAGGCAAATTGCTAACCCTTAACATATCTTGTTTTAGGTGTCAGGTTTCTATTATCCACACCACCTCCTCTCTATCCCATCCCTGATAATCTGGCCTCTATGAAATATGTTCACTTTTCTATGAACTCTCATTCTATTAGGCAGGATTAAAAAAATAACAAAAATTTCTTAGATAAGAAAGCTAGAAAGGATGGAATTCCACCTATATGGGAAGGGATTGGGCTGTAAAAAGAACAGAATTTAAGCAGCATCAACTTTCAGTGACATAGGGATCCCTCCCAGGGACACAGATTATCTCCTGGGGTCTTTCCCTGATTGCATGAGCACCTGCCTCTACAATTTAAAGTGCCATTTTCAGCTTGAAATACTTTGGGGTGGGGAATGACTGCTGATTTTAAGGGGACACTTTTTAGTATTGGATTTTCCTAAGATTATGCCTTAAAGAAAAGGGAAGAAAATTAGCCAATTTAGGAGGAAAGTGGAACTTTTAGGTATAAAAAATGTGTAGAGTAACAAATTCCCACTCCTCGCTCACCACCTTCCAATTAGTTATGTAAAGGAAGCAATGTTTGGACACATCCTTTGTAAACCATTATGTTTAAAATTAAATGAATCATTATTTACAAATACTAATTATAGCTAACATTTAAGTAGTGTTTTAAGGCTTGCAATGTTTTATATATTATTGCTTTTGATCTTCACAACAACCCTATGAGGTAGGTGCTAATTATTATCATCATTTTACAGTTAATGAAACCAAGGCTTATAAGTGGTTAAGTAACCAACTCACTCACACAGGTAACAGCTTCCTAAAACAGCATTAAAATTTAGATTTCTTGATTCCAAGGCTGATTTTCTATCTACTATGCCATCTAGAAATATGCTATTTTTTAAAAATTCTTTTGGTGTTAAATATTTGACATTAGAAGCAAGAGATAGAGGGAAATTTGCCTGAATCAGAGATTGCAAGAAGGGAAATAATGTAAACTGAGACTGGAAAGATGGATTTCAGCCAGGTTGTAAAGGGCTTTCAAAGTCAAGCAAAAGAGTTTATATTTTATTGAAGGGGTATAGGAAGCTACATGAGTTGGGGTATGGGATTCTTTTAGGAAAATCATTGTGGCAGCTGTGTAGAGAGTAAATTAGAGTGAGGAGAGAAAGGAGATAAGGAGACCAATTAGGAGACTCCTAAAATGGGATGTCAAGTGGTGACAAGGGCTTGAATGAGCCCTTGTATAAAAATTTGCTTTAAAGAGAAAAAAAAATAAAGAGAAAAAAGGAGTACATGAAAATCAGTCAATGCATGAACACCATCTGTCAATGTATACAATATTCCATACCCATAAACTTCTATGTCTATAAAGAGGAGTTAGAGGTGCATCAAAAATACTGTTCTGAAAAAAAAATAGTTCTGTAAATTATAATTGGGTTAACTAGAAAAGCTATCAGGATTCAAAGAAGTGGAGCTTAGTGTGGTAATATGTGTGACACAGATCTGAGCTATGCCTTGAAGGAATTAGTACAAAAAGAGGATTTTGAGGTGAAAGGAATAAAGTAAACAAAGGCATAGAGGTGAGTATGAGCTAAGTATGTCCACAGATCAGTGAAGAGAAGAGACTAAATGGAGCAGAAGGATCTTGGTACAGAGTATAATCATAATATTTGTGGTAGGAGCACCTAGATGGTGCAGAGGATAGAGCATTGGCTCTGAAGCTGGGAGGATCTAAGTTCAAATCTCACCTCATACACTTACTAGCTGTGTGACCCTGGGCAATTCATTTGACCCCAATTGCCTTAAACATCCAGGGTCATCTCCAGTCATCCTGATGTATATCTTGCCACTGTACCCAGATGACTCTGGAGGAGAGAGTAAGGTTGGTGACCTTGCACAGCCCTCCCTCAGTTAAATCCAATTCACTGCAAGTCATGACATCACCTCCCAGTATCATGGTCCTCTTCTAGAATGAAGGACAAACAATAACAATATTTGTGGTAATTATGTTATGTGACTTTCAAAGGATCCTATATCTAAAGTTAGAAGAAACTCCAGTCACCTTCTAGTCTAACTTCTTATTTTACTTGGTAATTTAAGTGGTTGAATGAATAAAGCATGATATTAGGGTCCTCCTTTAGGAATTGTATTTAATAGTTATAAATGAATCAAATTTTAAAATTATTATTATTATCATTAATTATTTTGTGGGGCAATGAGGGTTAAGTGACTTGCCCAGGGTCATACAGCTAGGGAATCAAATTTTTTTAAAAGTAAAAACAATCATAAAATTACTCAATCCCTCAATTACAATGAAGGGCACCAAAATTATGCCATGTGAGGCTAATACAAAGGCACTGGGAATCTTTATCCTACAGAAGAGATGAGGTGTATTGAGGAAATGGGAAAGTTGTCTTCACATATTTAAAGGTCTTCCGTATGGAAAAGAGGTTAGATCTCAACTGCTTGACTCAAGATTGCAGAACTACAAATAGTGGAAGAAAGTTGCAGAAAAAACTCCCTAATCATTTGTTCCAAAATGAAATGGCCCACCTTAAATAGTATTTTATTTTTTTCCAATTACAAGTAAAGACAATTTTTAACATTTGTTTTTAAAAAGTTTTTGAGTTCCAGATTTTTATCTCTCCCTTCCCCCCTCCTCCTTCCCCAAGATGGCAAGCATCTGATACAGGTTGAAATATCTTGCCTTAGCAAACAATAAGTTTCCATTCTTCCAATAATTTAAAACAGAAAATCAAGGACTACTCTCTATAGCAGTGGTTCCTGTTCAGTTGTTGGTTTGGACTAATTGCCCTCTAAAGCTTCTTGTGACTAGGGGTATGTTGATAAATGTTTAATGACCTGCTTTCTGAAAGGAAAATGTATATACAACTCAGTTTTAAGTTTAAATTGCAGTATGAACATTTTCTTGTCTTTTATAATCAATAAACCAATAAATGAAGCCCCAGAAATTTAATATTTGCCAGTTTCTAAAATGTAAATGCTAAGATGGGAAATTTAACCACTGGCACTATTTGAACTGACTTTCCTACATAAGTTGTTGTTGTCATTTGTCCATTCTCAAAGAGGACCATGACAGCAGGAAATGATGTTATGACTTACAGTGAACTGGATTTAAGTGATGGAGGGTTGGGCAAGGTCACCAACCTCACTCTCTCCTCCAGAGCCATCTGGGTCCAGTAGCAAGATTTACATCAGGATGACTGGAGATGACCCCATACGTTTAAGGCAATTAAGTTAAATGATTTTCTCAGGGTCACACAGGTAGTACGTGTCTTAGGTGAGTTTTAAACTCAGGTCCTCCCAACTTCAGGGCCAGTACTCTATCCAATGCACAATCTACTGCTTTACTACGTGTCTCTAATTCTGAGATTCAATGAGACCATCTTATGTTAGAAGAAGTCAGTATTTGCAGCGTGTCATTAACAATAAAAAATATTTGTAAAATACCAATGATATTATAAAATTAAAATACTAATTTCAAGATATTCCACAATATCATGATTACTATTTACTTATGTGCATTCCTTAGTGAATGCTATAATCCTTGTTATAATCATCATCTCTTAATGAAAGTTTCTAGTCCCTATAGAAACTAAGGTATATTATAACATGTGCAGCTCAGGGATTTTTTTTCCAGTTTCCAAGTTTACATCTGTTACATCTAATTATTTTATTATCATTAGCAACAGAAATCCCATGAGGATGCTTTTAGTACCTAGCAAGAGTAGATTAGAGTTCAGGTTTAGTGCTTAGTTTTATAGCCAAAAGATTTTTAAAAGATCATTTGTATCAAATGCTATTTTCACAATAAAAGAGAAACTGGCACTTTTCATGGTAGTATCCTACTTTTAAAAAATAAAGCATGTATCTAGTTAAAAATAGTCATTTTGTCTATAAAATTTCCATCTGTTTCTACCTTCAAAGGGTCTGACTAATGAAAATAGCAAATTCTAAATATTAGAATAAACTTACAACTTAATTTTTATGACTTAATTAAACTAAACAAAGAATAATTATAAGTGTGTTTAAGTTCCCTATTTCATTCTAGTTTTTAAAAAACCAATTAAAATAGGACTCCAAATAATACACACATATGGTGTGTGTGTATATATATGTATATATGTATGCATATTTATATGTATGTGTATACGCTCATATATGTAAGAATATAATATACATAGACACACATATATTAATATATATGTATATGCATACACACAGAATAAAGAAATAGCAAAGAGACTCAAATCAAGTTATTTCAATGTGCATTTACAGTATTAAACACATACTATGTGCAAAGTTCTTTGGTAGACACTAAGAGCAGAAAGGGAAAATAGGCCCTGAATTCAAGGGATGCATGTTGTACAGAGAATACAATCTATAGAAATCAAAATGTAAATACAATTTCATTTGAGGAAGGAGAGGTCACTCATAACTGTATGAGGGTAAACTTCCTGTAGCAATCAAAATTACTCAATGCTTTCCCTCTCCCTTCCCCTCAATGTATTTGGTTTTCACTTTGTATGCATTTTGCATTTATTTACCTAATTACATGGTTATTCTTCCTTCCCAATAAGCTGCTTGGAGACAAGGACAATTTATTTTCTGTTTTTGTAATGTGCTAAATAAATATCTGTTGAATTAAATTATTACACCTTACTATAGAGATACCTAACTCACCTTCCTTAATTTTTATGGAAAACTAAATGTGACAATGGCATAGGGGTAGTTTATTCCTTATCAAGGATAATCTGCATTAAGATAGACAACTGACCACCCAAAAAACAACAGGATTATGAAATTTAATAATAGTGTTTGCTTATGATATGTCAATAATTGTACATGAAAATTGGAATGATTTGAGATAGCCCCAAAATGAGATATGAGGTAAGTATGGGGTAATGAAAAGCACTGGACTTGACATAAGGCTTATTAATTGTGGCTCTGCTGCTACCTAGTTTTGTGACCTTGGAAAAGTCAGTAAACTACTTATGCCTCAGTTTATTCAACTGTAATTTGGGGGAGTATAGTTAGATCTCTCAGATCTCTTCCTATTTTAAAGTTCTATATTTTTAAGAGAACATGGGACAAAATTGCTACCACCATACTAAGGCTCGTTTTGAGATTCAGAAAGAAATGAAAGAAAATACTTAAGAGCATAGCTACTTACATTCATGGGTGTGAATTTTCCAAAGCATTATTGATGTGAGAATCACCTCATTGCTTAGTCATGAAGTTCAATGGAACAATATATCTGGGTGATCTAGAATTTTTTTTTGTTTCCTGATTGCACATGTATATAATTTCTCTGTCTTACTCAGATGTTCAGACACTATTTTTCACAGGCAAGGAAAGGGGACCCAAGAATCTTCTGGGCCACAACCCTTTTCTTGTGGGGATTAGGAAGCCTAAATTCTCAAAGGAAAACAACTAGGTAAAACTCAAAAACCATGTTTTCCAAGAACTAAACTGGAAGTTCTTGCAGTAAAAAGGGTGGCATGAAAGGTTCCAGACTAACTCAAATCCCTTCATAATCCTATCAATAGGAAGAGAAATTATATCAAACAAAGAAAATTACCAACAAACAAAAAAAGATGAATTAACAGAAACTCAAATAAGATCTCACACACACAGAGAGACAAAATAATGGAGTGTAACACCATTGGCCCACCTTACCCTGGCCAAGTTCTAGGACAAAAGATGTGCCAAGGAGGAATGCCATGGCGGCCAGGATAATTCAGCTTAGCATCAACCTCTTTTGAATTTGTGCTGAAAGTGGAAATGCCCTAAAGCCACTATATGTCATGCTTGCTAGCTGTCCTAATTCAGGACAAGAATAGGAAGCTTTTTGTATTTAGCAATATCCCTCAACTCCCACTGCAGGCTCTATATTGCACAATCAGCATGATCATGATTCCAGCAACTTCAGAGCTAAGGCAAATTTAGAAGAAATAGCAAAGAAGGATGTAAAACAGAACCTTTTTTATACCAGCCTTTCCTGGTATAAATGAGGGAACAATTTATACAATGATCCTGAAGATTTAATGGAAAATAATGTTAAAATACATCAGATTCCTGATAAGTGGAGTAAGCTGACTTTCGAATTCTGATAAAGAAGCAAATTTTCTACCTCTCATTTAAGTGGTCATGGAAAAAAGATGGAAATGATATATACATTGTCAAATATGGCCAACGTGTTAGTTTATTTTTCTTAACTATACTTTATTAAAAGAGTTTTGTGTGTGTGTGTGTGTGTGTGTGTGTGTGTATGTGTGTGTTTTGGGGATAATGTGATAGGGGGAATCATGGAATAAGTGTTGTAGAAAAATCATTTATAAACCATTTTAAAACTTAAATAAGGAGTACTGGACATAGTGCATTTCAAATGTTTCTCAGTTACTCACTACAAGATGCTCCATTTAAGGATTCCTGGTAAGGAGAAGTCCTGAAATACTCTAGGAAGGAAAGTCCAGCTGCTGATCATCCCTAAAAAGGTATAGTAGTCAGAATACCAATATTTTGAGCCTCATTTCCTTTTGATTTAATGGAACCCTAGGTTGCAGCAAGAGAAGCATCTCAACTCCAGTACTCATATCCCATTGTTCATATATTAAAAAACTCTGAGTCCGTCTTAGGAATCAGAACCATGGACAGTGGTAGTTGTTAATCAATTCAATAGCCTGTCAACAGTTAACATACTATGTTTCTTTTCTGGTCCTTTTTCATCTATTTAAAACAAAAGTTCTTAACCTGGAGTTCTGAATTTTTATTTTTAACTATTTGATGACTTTTTTCAATTTAATTAGTTTCTTTAAAAATGCCAGATATTTTATTTTAAGCATTTATTTTGTATGTAATATATTATACATATTTTATTCATTTAAAAACATCCTTAAGGAATTACCAGACTTCCAAAGGGATTCAAATATCTGCGTGTGCACACACACACACACACACATACATATACACTAATTCACAAGCTGGAAGAACCATTTCTTTCTTCCATCTGGTCTTTCACTTCTACTGGATGTCTCTCTGACCTTAACTCAGTTGGCTCATCTGATTTCCTCCTTATTCCACCCCTACCCCCCAGGTCCCACTATAGATTCATAGAATCATGGCAGTAAAGCTGTAAGGGATCTAAGAGACCTTCTCATCCAACCCCCTCATTTTTTACATATAAACTGAGGATCAGGAAGGTTGTTACTTGGCCAATGTCATACAGGTAGTAAACATCCAAGGTGGGACTTGAATCTGAGTGTACAGCCAGTTTCCTTTTGATTTTATGTCCTCAAAGACAAGTCTCCAATTTCTATGCCAATGGAAAGTTCTGCTCACAGGTCTATACCCTGCTTGACACAACTCATATGCATTGTCACTGATGAAAAAAATCATCCTTTTGTGACTTTGATGGTTACTGTTGAATTGCTGAACTGTCTTTTCTTCTCCTCCCCTTTGCTTCTCCTAAAAATTATATTTCTTACATACAGTATTTCATAGTTAAAAAACCCACAATCAATATTATTTTACTTCATGAAAACCTGATTTCAATTGATTTAGTATAAGAGTAAATTTTGGAGTTCATACCGAATTACAGTGCTCCATCTTCATGCATTCACCTAAACATGCTTCCTGAATGCTGCGAATATTTTGGCTTATTAAACATTCTTATCAATATCAATTTTCTAAAGTAAGGTATAATTTCCCAACAATTTAAATAAAGCTTCTTCATGTTCATCCATTCATTTAACAAATATGTATTAAACACCTGGTAGGTGCTCAGGATATAAAGATCAAAGAGGATGGAGTCCCTATACCCTGAAGGGATTTTCAGCCTATTGGGGGAGATAAAATATATGTAAATAATTTTAATGTAAATTAGAATCACAGAATTTCAGAGTTGGAAAGGACCTTTGAAATGATCTAGTGAAAGCAATACAAGAGCAGGAGTTTCCTCTACAGTATGCCCCAAAGTAGCCATTCATCAACTTCTTGAGGATTTCCAATAATTGGGAGCTAATTCACCCTTTGCCAGTCCCATTATGTTTTTGGAATTGAAAATTATTTTTCAAAAACATAAGTGTGTGTATAATGTATGTATGATCTTAAGTATATATATATATGTATATATGTGTGTGTGTATATATATATATATATATGTATATATATGTGTGTGTGTATGTGTGTGTGTATATATATATATAAATGAAACACACTTTTCTAACTTCTATCAGATGGTTTGGCTTCTTCCATCTAGGTCCAAGTAGAACAGGTCTAACAATTCTGGAGGAGAAGAGAAATGTAGTACATTAGAGAAAAGATTGCTGGAATTACTCAGGACCCTGGGTTTATAATCATTTCCTTGTTACTTAATTGTATACATATATGCATATATGTTCTTACATATGTCCACATGTGTATATACATATGTGTGTATATGTTGGTATGAAATATGCTTCCTTAACTTCTATCAGGTAGTTTGGGTTTTTCCTTTTGGGCGGAGTAAAACAAATAATTCTGGAGACGCAGAGAAGAGCAGTCCATTGGAAAAAAGACTGCTAGAATCAGGAGCCTGGGCTTATAATCAGGGATTTATTACTCAATATGTTTATGATCTTAAGGAAACCACTGAACTGTCCTGGGATTCATTTGTAATATTAGGGAGTTAGACTAAATGACCTCTATAATTCTTTCACCTTGAAATCTGGGACCCAATTTGCCCTTTCTCATAGAAGTATTATAAATGTTAGAGAATATACATCCTGCTGTGCTTCAGTAACCTCTTCTCCAAGTGCAGCTTTCCCAATTCCTTTAACTGATTCTTATGTGACATTATATATAGTCCCTTCCCAAATTTGGCCATCTTCCTTTAGCTTGTAAATTTCCTTTCTAAAATGTGATTTCAAAAAATAAATAAATAAAATGTGATTTCTAAAATTGTTCACAATAATCTAAATATAATTTGGCTATCACCTTCATGAATTTTTATCTTCTGTGATAATGATAAAGGAACTGTGTTAACTACTAGAGGTACAAAAATGTGTAAACAAGACTGTCCCTGACCTCAAAGATCTTACATTCTAATAGGGGAAGTTAATCCATAAAGGAGAGATAGGAAGAATTTGGAGTATGTAATTAATAGCATAATTTGGAAATGCTCAGGAGATTATGTGGAGTCCTGGTTCTGGGTAAGATAAGGTGAAAGGTGACCTTTCAGAGTCCAATTTACCAGGAGCAGAAGCTAAGCTTCCAATAGAGGGGTGTGGGGGGGGATATGAAGAGAATGTCCAAAGTACAAGTGTTATGTTTTTGTAAATACAGAGGAAGTTGCTAATTTGTGTGTTTCTCTGTGCTTGTATTAATGAAATTTAGGATGACTTTAGCTTTTATAAGGGGTACAGAGAGAGCAAAAGAGACCTCCAAATCATAGTATTGACCCATGTTGAACTTGCGATTAAATAATAGTAGGTGTTTCTTTGGTAGAAACTTCTGTCACTTCACACTTTTCACATTTTGTAATTATGCCATTGATTTTTTTTTTATTTCAAGTGCCAAAAAATCCCAAATAGGGTCACAGTCAGACATGATTGAAAAGTGATGGAACTGAACATTTTAATCTGCCAAAATCTTTATGGATTCCCATTTTGCATTTCAATGCATCTTTAGTCTGGTAACTAAAAAATTTCATAAATATGGCATCTATGTATTCTTTATTGTGTCAGTAAGTTTGTTAGATTACTTGTGTGAATACTCCTTCCAACATTGCAGATTCTGAGTCATCCATGTTTTCTTTTTTTTTTTAATTTCTTTTTTGTGAGGCAATTGGGGTTAAGTGACTTGCCCAGAGTCACACAGGTAGTAAGTGTTAAGTGTCTGAGGCCAGATTTGAACTCAGGTCCTCCTGAATCCAGGGCCGGTGCTCTATCCACTGCGCCACCTACCTGCCCCCATCCATGTTTTCTTATCCCATGTAATACTTGTTCATGCTCTGCAAATACTCCATAGCACCTTTATCTAATACTTTAAAAGGATTACCCTAGGAATTTGTGGGTACCAGTTGTTATGAGGTACCTGAAGAGCCACTGTTGCTTACAAAATCGTAGTCAGTAGGCTGATACATTATAGCGGAATGGGGATAAAGGCAGCAGAAGAGCTTGCTCCCCTTCTTGACCCAAATACTTTCAGAAAATAAATACTCTGCAATGATTCATGGTTTGTGGGCTGGTTTCCTATCATAGCTATAGTATACAACACCCTTAATTCAATTCTATGACTCTCATGGGGAGATGAATATTTGTTTACTCAATGGTGATCCCTTCCAATCTAATTTCTGACAGTTGAACTTTCAGGATGGATTAACAGTATCCCCTCTAAGAAGATAGAACTGAGAAGTTGCATGTGGTTGAGCATGTGACTTAGTTTGATCAGAATTAATAGGTAGAGTTTCTAGAGCCTGGCTTTCATTCCTGGCTCTCTTTCCTGATAGCTATGAAAGGAACAAAAATCTAGAATCTGGCTGTCTCTTTACTTGTCTTCACACACCCTTTAATCCAGGTAAACATGCCTACTTATGACTCCCTGTACAAAATTGTCCATTTTCTACCTCTTGTAGTTCCTACCTCCTTAGTTCTACTTCAGCCATCTCCATGGCTTAGCTAAAATGCCACCTCATTCAGAATTTCTTCTTAGAGAGAAGACCAGTTTGGCTATTGCAGCATGTAAGAGAAGGAGTGATATGCAATGGGACTGGAAAAATAGATGGGAGACAGGTCTTAAGGGCCTTTAAAAGCTTAATAAAGGATTTGCCATTTTACCCTAAAGGTAATATACAGCCATTGTTGTTTATTGAGTAGAGGAGTCACACAGTCAGATCTGTGCTCAAGGAAAATCACTTTGACCAGTGTTATGTAGGATAAAATGGAATATAGAGACTTTAGACAGGGAGATGATTAGGGCATAGGTTTGATAATCTGAGAGGTGATGGAGAACTGATCTAAAGCATTAGTTGTGTGAATAGAGGAATGGGGTCAAATGCAAGATATATTGTGAAGAAAAAAATAGCAAGATTTGCATACTGATTGGATATGTGGGGTTAGGTAAAGGGGGAGCTTGCAATAATGGTGCCTTTAATAGAAGTAGGGAAATTTGAAAGGGGGTAGGGTTTTGAGGAAATGATAACAGGTTTGGTTTTGGACATGTTGAGTTTGAGATGTTTTGAGAAAACTAATTTAAAATGTCCATTAAACCACTGCATATGGTGGCAATAAAACTCAGGGAAGAGATAGGCTAGATAAATAGATTTCTGAGTTATTTGCGATGAGATGATAATTAAGTCCATACGAGCAAATGAGGTCATTGAAAATGTGTAGAGAAAAGCAAGAAGAAGGCCTAGGAGAAAGCGTTGTGGAACACTTGGTTAGGGTGTGTGATGTGGATGATGAAACAGCAAAAGATACTTAGTAGGAACAGTCACATAGGAGAAGAACTAAAAGAGAGTAGAATGGATGGTCAGCAGTGTCTAATGCAGTAGATAGATCAAGAAGGAAAAGACTGAGGAAAGACTATCAGATTTTGGAATTAAGAAACTATTGGCAAATTTAGTGAGAACAATTTCAGATGAACAATACTTTTGGAAGCCAGATTGCAAAAGGATAAGGAGTACACGAGAGGAGAAGTAGAGGCAATGAGTGGAAACATTTTTTTTCCAATGCATTTGGCTAAGTTAAAAAAGGAAGGACAGATACAGCATAAATTGGGCTTGGGAGGGTGCAGTAAAGTGTATTTTTTTTAAAAAAAACTACTCTTGGGGCAGCTAGGTGGTACAGTGGATAAAGTACCAGCCCTGGATTCGAGGACCTGAGTTCAAATTCAGCCTCAGACACTTGACACTTACTAGCTGTGTGACCTTGGGAAGTCACTTAACCCTCATTGCCCTGCCCAAAAACAAAAACAAAAACAAACAAAAACAAAACAAAAACAAAAAAAACCTACTCTGACCTGGCACTAAATCTAGTGGAGAAGTCTGGTTTTGTATTTATAATGTTTTTCTATGATGTTTATGTCAATAGCTATTCATTCTTCATCTCCCCCCTCTCTCTCCCCTTTCTTCCCCTTTCTTTCTGTCTCTCCATCTTTCCCTGTCTCTGTCTATGTCTCTTCTCCCCTTCCCCCTCTTTTGTCCTCCCTCCCTCCCCACTGTACCTCTCCTTTTCTTCCTCCCTTCCTTACACTTTTCCTTGTTCCTTCCCTTTTTTCTCCCCTTTTTCGCTTTCTCCCAGGTGCACATGGATGTATCAAAACAAACAAACCAAAAAACTTAGTTGTTCTTAGGAGAGGAAATCCAGTGCTTTCCTCTTTATATAAAACCTTGTTTGCCTTATACAGGGTGCCTCAAAAGACTTTGGGCACCCTCTATCTATGGTATTATAACATTTTTATAAATATCGATTTAATTAATCATAGGTATGTATATTATTGGACTAAGGATTCCCCTGGTGGCCCATGGGCCATGTGCTTCATAATTTCAATTATTCTAGACAGGTGTTCTCATTACTAAGCTAAGACTTATTTTATATTCTATGTTCTGATGATTTCCATTGAAAATTTTTCTTTTCCAAGCTAAACTATATAGTTGTATTGTGAATTCATCTTTGTGGGCATGCTAAGACCAAAACTAGCAGATTCCAGGAGTCCTATGATCCTGGAATTTCCCTTAATTGTAATTTCCGTTAATTTCTATTTGAGAAACTACAATTTTTAAAAATTTCCTTGTAATTGCTATCTATGGAATGTAGTAAGACCCAGAGGAGAGCTTCTAATGCATTAAATGATCTTCTGGAGATTATATTAGGGAGAACATGGGCAAAAATTACAAAGAATGAGACGAATTGTGAGCTGTGCTGATAGAGGGAGGATTCACTTTGATGAGATGATGAATCCATTGAAATATTCAAGTCATGCATTAGAGTTCCATTGAACAAGACTATTTCTTTGGCTATAACTTCCAAGGAATATTGTGTCATCCTAATATATGCATGAGAGACACCTTTGCTGTGGTTCACAAAATAATTATATTTTAGAAAAGACATGCCAAGGGATCTTGTATTTTCTTTACTTTCAGTCTAAAGATGTCTTCTGTCAAAAGCTGTTCATGAATTTTTATGCTTCCCTCTCTCATATTGTCATCAATCATACCTTCATTATGCATGTAGATAATTATACAGATCTCATAATTATTTATGTCCCCTTGATTGCCTTTTTAAAAAAAACTTTAAAAAAATTTGATTTTATTTTTTGCAGGGCAATGAGTGTTAAATGACTTGCCCAGGGTCACATAGCTAGTACCTGTCAAATGTCTAAGGTCAGATTTGAACACAGGTACTCCTGAATCCAGGGCCAGTGCTTTATCCACTGCACCACCTAGATGTCCCCTCGATTTCCTTTTTGGTAACAATTTCTTTTTCTTTCTTTCCTTTTCCTTTTCCTTTTTTTTTAACCTGTGTTTTTCCATTGTAAAATTTCCATCCACCTAAGGAGCTCATTTTGAGGATATTTCCCTGGCAGGTTAGAGTCCTCTGCAGGACTATAAGGTCCTCTGTACCATATAGTTTTAGAGAGTTGCCTGACACATTGAGAGGAGATTTGACCATGGTTACACAGACAATCTGTGTCAGAAACAGGTATTAAATCCAGATTATTCTGATTCCAAGACAATTATTTTTTCCTCTAAAATATGCTACTCCCACCACTGTCCCATCCATTCCAAAATTCAATTTCCTCCTCTCAGATATTTGGAGATCATTCTATAAGTCCTCAAAATTGCCTTTTTTTCAGTATTAATTTATCTTCTTTTAAGTTTTTAAAAATTTTAACTCAAAAAAGTTTCCAATTAACCATTTTAAACTTATCTGGCCCTCCGACTACCCTCTCCTGCACACAGAGTGATTTTTTTAAAAAGTGAAAAATAAACCCCTCAACATATATGCACACACTCATGAAATACACACATATGAGATATGCATTTTCAAATGTGGGTAATATGGGAATTATTTTGTTGGATTATGCAGCTACATGACATATGATATAACATAGAACTATATGTCATACGATACCAAATGTGATGTATCACATAGGTATATATCATATAACATGATATACTATAGCATAGCTATATATAACTTCATATGATATGTATGATACATATCACATAGTTATGATATATATCACATTCAGACATAGTTAATGTTGGAATTTGTAGTCACGTAAAACCAATTCTTACATTATCCATGTCTGAAGATTTATATCTCTTTCTGCATTTTAAGTTTATCTATCTATCAGGAGGTAAATGGCATATTTCACCTTAATTTTTTTTTAACTTATGGTTTATCATTGAGTTGATTGGAGATCCAAAGTTGTGACCTTATTTGGGTTTTTCTTAGCAAAGATACTGAAGTAGTTTGCCATTTCCTTCTCTAGCTCATTTGAGAGATGAGGAAACTGAGGTAACAGGGTTAAATGACATGCTCAGGGTCACACATTTATTATGTGCTCTGAGGCCAGATTTGAATCCATGAAGATCAGTCTTCCTGACTCCAGATCTGACTCTCTATCCATTGCATGCCCATGGTGCCTTATTACATGTGTTGCTTTGTATCACTGGCCCTTTGCACTTGCTGTGAACCATTTTATTTATTCCCACCAAAGTATCCACAAAGTGAATCAATATTTCCATTATAATTTAATAGGGATTAGTATAATTTATTTTTATCCTCATTTTTCATTTGTGTCCAACTCTTTGTGACCACTTTTGGAGTTTTATTAGCAAAGATACTAGAGTGATTTTCCATTTCTTCCACCATCTCATTTTACAGATGAAGAAATTGAGGGAAACAGAATTAAGTGACTTGCCTAGGGTCACATAGGTAGTACATGTCTGAGGTCAGATTTGAACCCAGGAAGATGACTCTTTCTGACTCCATGCTCAGCGTTTTATCCACTGTGCCACCTTTCTGCCCAGTATATAATGTTGCTGTCATTGTATTAATTATTTTCCTAGTTCTGCTCACTTCTCTCTGCATTAGTTCATAGAAATCTTCCCAGTTTCCTCTAGAATTATTTCATCATTTCTTATGGCACTATAATATCCCATCACATTAATATACCTTAATTTGTTTGTTATTCTCCAGCAAAAGAACATTTCATTAATTTCCAGTTTTTGACTTCCAAGGATAGAACTACTATAAATATTTTTGTACATATAGATATTGATTTGTTTGGGGTATAAGCCTAGTAATGGTATAGATGTGTCAAAGAGTATGTACAGTTTGGTTGCTTTCTGGACATAGTTCCAAATTACTTCTCAGAATGTCTTGAACACTTCACAGATCTACCAATATGGCACTAATGGAACTATTTTCCCACAGCCCCTTCAACATTTGTCATTTTCTTCTTTTGTCATCTTTGTCAGCCACCATGAATTTCTTCTGTGTACTTGATCTTATATGACTACACATCCTGTCTTCATCTTCTTTAATGTCTTTTGCTCATCCTCATATGATGCATTGGGGACTGAATGGTTAGAGTTCAGATGTGGCAGTTCACTATCTTAGAAAATTACAATAGTTTGTTATAGAAATGCTGACAGATCGGTTCTGTGGGTGTTTTTTTTTTTTTTTTACGTGCTTGTCGTTTCCCTTCCAGTTTTATCTATACGTGTACTTGGATTCAAGCTCTCTTTTTATCAGGCTTGTTTTCTAATCTACTTAATTTTTGTTGTCAAGTCATTGTTGTATATTCTTCCATACCATCCCTCTCCATAAAGTTTTACAAATGATTTTATTTTCTAAAGCAGTTTTGTCCTTTACCTCCACTTCTCTCTTCTTGCAAAGGTGACTAAGTATTTATGAGCTAATAAATTTTTGAGTTCTTTTTGACTTCTTGTTGCAGCATTGATTTACGTTAATTATACTTCCATAGGATATGGTGATAGGTTGTATCTTTTTCTTTTTTCATTCCCATTTTTCCCTTTTAGTACCTCTTTTGAATTGCACCAATTGGAACTGATGTGATTACACCTAATTTTTTTCTCATTCTTGTCCTTTCTCCTAATTTTATGACTTTCTAAAAATATTTCTTAAAACTGGTTAATGGTCCTGCTGCACATAGACATTTGATCCAGAAAAGACTACGACATTGGTAGCCTAACATTTCCTGTCTCTTAGGCAATAGTCATTTTCAAGCTTAGAGATGGTGTTTGGTACTCATCATATCTAATGTATTCCAATTCCCTTCCACGTCCTCATGAGATAGAATTACAGTGCTTCTGAAAAGTTTACTTGCCTTGAGCTTCTTTTAATTCTTAAACCTGGACTATATTTTCTGAATTTCTGCCATTCTCACTTATTTTTTGCCTTCAAGTAGCGTCAGACTTCCATATGTTGATTTATTGAGGTTATGGGGGAGTGGGATGGTTCTTACCAAGTTCTGTTCAATTTTTCTCAAATTTGTTAATCTCTGCAAAAGGTTTTGTAACATAAGCTGTGATTAACTTTATTGTTGTCTCCTCACACATGCTCATAGTGAAAACTGCAAGATAGGATGACCAAAGTAATGAACTTTGGGCCTCCTCCAAAAGGGCTCACAGTGAATTGGTCATAATATCCCAGCCCCTCTCTATTGGGACCCTTCCCTGCTAACTTATTATTGTTTAATTAATTACCATATCAGGACTCAAGTAGCCCACTCCCTTATGATCAACCATTATAACCCCTCTGTCTAGAAACTACCCTGATTCAGCAGTGCCAATGCCTTGTAAGTCTCTGGTATCACTTTGAGGCCAACTTACCCAGTAATACACCATTCCTTCCTCTGCCTGAACTCTTACTGGTCAGGAGTATGTGCTGCTTGTTTTACTCAAATACTATCTCTGAAGCTCTTCCACATCAGCTCCAAACTTGTTTCCTAAGCATCTCATGGGAATTACCCTTGGCATGTATGATCTTTGGTACTCATCAGGATGCCCTAAGATTCTTACAAACTTTTGATTTGGACATGGGTCTAATCTCCCCCACATCTCATCTATATCTCAATATTCTTCATAGGGAAGGTAGAGAGCAAGACCTAGGAATGTGAATCCTGTGTCCCAAGGACAGGGATTACCTGTTTCTCTGATACTTGAATAGGAATTAGAGGTTTCCTCTGAAATTTGTGGCTTTGGGTTCCTCCCCATATTCACATCTACTTCATGAGCAGAGCTTATATAAGAGTTACAAGTATTCTTATTAAGAATAGGAAAACCTTCACTTAACCCTCATTGTCCCCATAAAAAAAAGAATAAGAAAACCTGGGGCAGCTAGGTGGTGCAGTGGATAAAGCACTGGCCCTGACTTCAAGAGGATGTGCGTTCAAATCCAGCCTCAGACACTTGATACTTACTAGCTGTGTGACCCTGGGCAAGTCACTAACCCTCATTGCCCTGCAAAAAAAGAATAGGAAAACCAGGAATCCCATTTAATTATTCACCTCTTTATTCAATAAGCATTTATCAACCTATTATGTATTGGAGGTAGGGATACAAAACCTTCACATTCAATTGAAAAAAGAGAACTAATTCTCTCATTCTTTTCATTTGGCTCCCCAAGAAGCACCTGTGATTCACTTCTCCACTTATTGGCAACTTTTGACTTATATGTCCATCTAAGGTAAGAAATTCAATATTGATATTGATGATTTACCCCACTTATATGCTAGCAGTCTTTGGATAGCAGATATTTAGGAGAAAGCATTTATAACAAAACATTGTACAGGAGTAGATGTCAATCTTTCATTTACATGTAGTTTTTGTTTTTGCTAAGAGCCATTTTGGATTTTCTTGAGCTCTGGTACAAAAATATACTGATAGTATCAGCTCATCATTTCATGGAAGAATATTTTAATCTCTCCACAGAGACTGGTTTGCTCCATTTCTTTTTTGCTGATATTTTTCTCTTCAGCATTTGCAGTGTTGTTACCATTATATAATTAATGACAAAGGTGTTTAGTTAAAAGTGTTTTCTGTTTCAGGATACTCTAAAAAATCCCACTATTACTGCAGAAAAGCCCACTTCCACAATTAACTGTTAAGTGGGGGGGTGTAAATTAAGCTGCTGTTTGGGTAGATAAATGAAACTGTCACATGTATAATTGCCAGGCAAAGCGGCTGCACTTTTAGCTGTTTTCATGGGTTTGCTATTGCAATTTTCTGGCACTGAAATAATAAATCATCATCTGCTAGGGAATAGGCATCCACTCTGTATGCTTTGCTTTCTGAGGTTTCTGCAAAAGAAGAAACTTTTTTGTGGCTTTCTTTCTTTTAAAAAATAATAATAAAATAGCAACTTGGGGAATGATTTGCAATTATTCATGTACCAAAATAGTTTTCAAGAAAAGAGATTTGTGTGTTCCAGGAAACATATTAACAATGGAATAATAGAAGGCCATGGAAAGTAGCCCCTGGGGGATAGAAGTTGGAGCCTATTTGAAAAAAGCTTAGGGAACATATGAGTAGCTTCCCTTCAAATGGCTGCCTGCTGCTCTTTGTTACCACATAGGAGCTGTTAATTTAAATATTTGGGTCAAAGCTTTTTGTTTTTCTTGTGGTTTCTTTCCCACCTGTCTGCCTGTAAATAGAGCCAGGGTGGCATAATGCAGAAAATATTTACTTTGAAGTCTGGAAGATTTGGATCTGACTCTTTCCAGCTTTGTTGGCAAATTATTTCAACTCTCGGTGTTCTGTGTGTGCAACAGTGTAAGACTGTAAGTCACAGAAGAGTTAAAGGATCAGCCTTGGTGGTGGGAGCTTCCACATAATTCTTGGCCCTGGTGAAATCAGAGATTCAGAGCATGAAAAAGAAAGCCTGCATGTCAGTGACAATTCAGTCAGCATCTGTGAAGTGCATGTTATAAGCCTAGCACTTTATGTTGGGAAACTGAGGTCACAAAAACAAAAATGCTACTCTCTTGACCACAAGGATCTTACATTCTTTTTGTTGGAAATAACATGTATACAGTTAAGTGAGTAACTGAACATTTTGTTTGGGCCATCATATAAACCCTGATTCACTGGGACCCAATGGTTCACTTTCCGGTTTAATTTAGTAAATTGAGAAGCTTGGTGGTATTTAAACTTAAATATTAAAGTTTCAATTCCTATAATCAATCAGCATGAGGATTATATTTCAACTTATCATTTTCTGTTTATACTTTTTGACCTAGTTGGGTCTTCACAAATGTGTGCATTTATAGCTTTCAGTCATTTTCTAGCATCCAAACAGGTGGTAGAGTGGATAGAGCACTGGGCATGGAATCACACAACAGCTAGAAAAAGAACAATCCTCAGCAGGTTGGGTGGATACCCTGTAGTATATTTATGTAAAAAATGGGGAAGAGTTGCATAGAATATTCAGATATGACTTGGTTGTGATCTGAAATATTGGAGGGAATATCTACATTAATGAGAAAATGAATCCACTGGATTCATTGACATATGAGTTAGCCTTCAGTGACCCTCTCTCCAGATGACTGTTTCTAAACCTCACTTCTGGGATTTCAGGTAGAGGCTCTGGCTCTGTTAAGCAACAACAAAAATACTTTTATTTAGCCCTTCTTTCTGTCTTAGTTGTCCTAAACATATTCATTCTAATAGTGGCCTCCCATCCTTTCTATACCCTTTAAGTCGTGTAACACTCTCTGAGTCCTATCCTTTTTGTTGCCAAGTATTATTCATTCAACCTACATAATATATCTTGCTTCTTTCCCCTTATCTCCACAAACACAGCCATTGCTATAGTTTAGGCTCTCATGACCATTTACCTGGACTCCTGTATATTAGACTACTTGTCTGCAGTCTTTTTTTTTCCCTTCCTAATGTATCCTTCGCACTGCTTCCAAAATCATCTTCCTCAGTCATGGGTCTGACTATGTCACTTTGCTTCTCCCAAGCCTTCAGTGGTACCACATTTTGTCACTGAAGGTTTGTTATACTTTGTCTCTAATCATGCTCTATAGTATTCATCAGAATGTAAATGCCTCAAGGGTAGGTGAGGGTTTTCATTCTCTCTTTGTACCAGGTATTTGAACAGATTCAACATCTCATAAATGTTGGCTCTAAATTGAATTGAATTCCTCAGGCCAGCTGAAGTGAGTTGGACTTCTCTCTGGAATGAAAACACACACAGATAAGTTATATTTAGCAGCAAGATGGAGTTATTGTAAAGATATAGGGTGAAGTTCAGAAGGAGATCAATAGAACTATGACTTGCCTTTAATAATCATGAATACTTATTTAAGTAGTATAAATCAATCAACAGGTATTTATTTATCAAACACTATATGTAAAGCAAAGTGCCAGACTCTGGGGATAGCTGTAAAAAATGAAACATTTGAACTGAAAGAGTTTATGTTCTAATGGAGGACGAAACATGGATATACATGAAAATATGCAGAGGATGCCTACTACCCTTCTCTCTGGGCTTTCACTCTTTCTGTGGACTTGTTTTCCCTCAACTTTCACCCACTCTGGAAAGTCTGGTTTTCCCCTAACAGGGTAGCTGTCACAACTATTAATCTCAGTATTCTAGAGATAACTTTTGTGAGTACCTATTCCTAACATATAAGAGTTCTTGAGCCCCCACCAGTGTATTTGTCATTAACAATTCATCTTTGGGGCAGCTAGGGGGCTCATTGGATAGAGCACTGGCCCTGTATTCAGGAGGACCTGAGTTCAAATCCAGCCTCAGACACTTAACACTTACTAGCTGTGTGACCCTGGGCAAGTCACTTAACTCCAATTGCTTCACCAAAAACAAACAAACAAACCAATTCATCTTGGGCAGGGGGGCAGCTAGATGGCACAGTGCATAAGACAATGGCCCTGGATTCAGGAGGACCTGAGTTCAAAACTGACCTCAAACACTAGACACATACTAGCTGTGTGACCCTGGGCAAGTCACTTAACCCACATTGCCCTGATAGATAGATAGATAGATAGATAGATAGATAGATAGATAGATAGATAGATGGATGGATAGATAGATGGATGGATGGATGAGTAAGTAAATAAATAAATAAGCAAATAAATGAATAAGTAAATAAACAAATGAATGAATGAATGAATATTTTTTACCAAAAAATTCGTCTTGGGGCAGCTAGGTGGCTCAGTGGATAAAGCACTGGCCCTGGATTCAGGAGGACCTGAGTTCAAATGTGACCTCAGACATTTGACACATACTAGCTATGTGACCCTGGGCAAGTCAGTTAACCCTCATTGCCCTGCCAAATAACAAAAACAAAAACAGACAAAACAAACAAAAAACCTAATTCATCCAGCAGATTCAGTTACCCATTTATGAAACACGTTATCTAAAAAAGACAAGGAAGAATTATATAATATTCCAACCATAAACTTGATATACACTTTCCTACCAATGGACACAGGGCCTATGGGAAACAGTGGACACAAACTCATAATACTACAGTAATAAAGTACATGTGTAGGGAACACATAACCAAGGCAACTCACAACTCTGGAAGTATGATCCTTGATGTGTTTTTCTTGAGGATTGCCTTACAAATTTTACTGATGGATTGGGCATTTAGGTTGTCAATGTGGCACCACAACTAAGCTGAAGTTTCCCATAACTGTTCTTTACAGAGCACACTATTTCAGAAGGATGAGTCAGTCTGATAAATTGCTCCACTGCTTTTTTCCTACCAGATTGGGGTATTCTTCTGCTCAGCTGGGCTTGCACCTCTGTGGCATCTATGCTTTGACTTTTTTAGCTGTAGACTTAGGAGATATGATATCCTCAGCTGAGGCAGTGTTATGATTTTTCAGAAAGGCCAAAGACATGTAACCTAGAATTGGTAGAAGTCTCTTCAGTTCTCCTTTGCCTGGGCTTTGAGGTTCTTCTATTCCTCTCATGCAGGGAGTGACAGTCTAGAAAATAATAGTCTAATGAATTCTCATGCAGTGGGTAGAAGTGCAGATTGATTTATATTCTCTTTTCCCATAGATAACTCTCATGTCTTTCCTTTAACTATCCCTTACTAATTCATTAACAGGTCCTCAAAACAGGAAACTTCACTTAGTAACTCTAACAAAATCCCCATGTCTGAGAGCTAAGTCAAAAACATACAATGTTCATTTGCCTGAAAATCACAAAATAACAAACAGTTTTGAGGTTTAACTTCAGCTATGAATTTCAAAGTTTTTCAGTCAGTCATATTCAGATAAATAACTTTAACAAAGAACAGTGAATCAGATTTGGCATTGAGAGGGTCGTTTTACTCTCACTACGTTCTTAAGGTTTTCCACATAAAAGATTCACATTGGTATTTGACTTTTCCTATTTCATAGATCACAATTGTGGAAATCTGAAATTGGCATATTCATATATATGCAAAACAGAAACATGGGCATTAAGGGAAGTATGCTCTAGCATATAAAGCAACCCAGAAAGACTTCATGAAGAAGGCAGCACATGAAACCAACCAGTCATTGAAGTCTTGAAACCAACTAGTCATTCCCCAAAAGTGGAGATGAGGAGGGAATGAATTTCAGTAACAGGAGGCTGACTAGTGCAAGTTTAGGGAGTAGGGAGAACAAGTATTATTTTTGTAGATTAATGTCAAAGATAGCATGGCTAGAGGTTGGAGTATGATAAAAGGTAAGAAGACTAGGTAGGAAGGTAGGAAGGGGCCAGATTAAAAAAAAAAAAGTTTTAAATATCATAGATCAGAATTTATATTTGGTTCTCAAGTCAATCAGGAGTCATTGGAATTTAAATAGGGAAAGATATGATCATTCTTACACTTTTGGGAAATCACTTTGGTAGCCTTGGGCGATATCAGAATAAAGAGAGGCTTGAGGCAGAGATATCAAATAGGAGACTATTGTAATGGTCCAGGTGAGTGGGGATAAAGACACGAACAATTGTGTTTTCTGTATGAGTAGAGAAGAAGAAATTTATTTGAGTAACATTGGGCAGACAGAGATGAAAAGATTGGGCATCTTGTAAGATTTGTTTGTTGAATGAAGTTCTGAAGATGGTACCAAGGTCATAAACCTGGGCAACTGATGGAAAGGGAAATTTGAAACAGAGATTGATTTGGAAGTAAGATGAGTTCTATTTTGGAAATGTATAACTTAAGATGTTTCTTGGACATGTAGTTTGATATTTCCAATAGAAAGTTGGGGAGGCAAATGGGATAAATAAGAGAAGTTTGGGTTGGATATTAAGATTTAAAAGCCATCTGTACAGAGATGATCATTGAGCCTATAGGAGCTACTTTTAAAAATTGATGAAAATGAAGTGAGCGGAACCAGAAGAACATTTTATACAATAATAGCAACACTGTAAAGACAAATAGCTTTGGAAGCTATAAGAACTATGGTCAATATCACAACTTCATGATTTCAGAGTACTGGTGATGAAACATAATGTCCATGACAGGGATCTGATAGATAACAAATTTCTTGTAATAAATATATATAGTAAAACAAAAGTGTCTGTATGTGTTTGTGTGTATGCACACAACCATTAAGGTATTTTGTACATAATATACATATATGTTATATTAAATATGTGTTTCATATATTTTTTATATATACCTCATATATAACATATACATATTTGATATATAATAATATACATATCTAGTGTGTATATATAGTATTACATTCCCATAAACACACATATAACCCTTAAGGTAATCTGTTTTGTCTTACTGAACATATTCATTACTATACATTTGTTTTTCTGTTTTTTCCAATGGGGTGAGGAATGGGGGCGGGGATAAAATAGATCTAGATTAATTTGTTAAAAATAAAGAAGTGTCTAGAAGGTGGAAGAACACTACTGATATGGCCTCTTGAATATACTTTCAGATGATGTCACAGTATTGTCATTTTTCTTTAACTGTTTTAGTTTGTTACAAAAGACCCCCCCACGAAGTGGGAGTCATTTATAAACAAAGGTTGATATGCCACTAGGAGAGGCTTTCTAAAAGGAAAAGAGAATAGGGCCTAAGGAAGAGTTTTGAAATGGGAAGGGGCACTCAAGATTAATGGGCTTGGCATGGATAAAGAGATTAAGAAAGAAGAACCAGACAGGTAAGAAAACTCATGACAGAGCAGTATCATGAAAACCCAGAAAGGAGAAGGTTTCTAGGAGGAAAGGGGGTCATAGAGTGAGCTCCTTGAGAGCAGACTTGTTTTTGCTTTTCTTTGTATTTGCAGGGCTTAACACAAAGGTCGGCACACAATAGACACTTAATAAATGCTAGCTGAGAACCATTTTGAAACTAAAGGGTTGAAAGGGAGAAAAATTACCAAAAAGCCTTCTAATGGTAGAGATCCATCTCTTGCATGTCACCTTTAACTTTTATGCATTTTTGGCTTGCTTTGGAGGGGCAGAACTTCTCTTTGCTTTAAATTCTGAATTGAAATTCATCTCAACAAGGAAGCTTTTACTAATTGCGACTGATTTATATTTTTTTCAATTTCAAATTCTTTGAGCATTTGCATACTTAGATTGGTCTGGAAACCAAGGAAGGTTTGTGTTCCCAATGGCTTTTAAGGGATATCTGAGTTTTGATAGGATGTCAAGTAGTCATTAGGCCTGTGTCCTCATTAAAGAGGTACTTGAGGTAAAGATTTCATCTCCTCTGGTAGCTTATGTAACTATTAATGAAGACCAAAAAACCTCATAGGGTTTGTGAGACTGGGCAGGCTTATCAGAAGGCCTTCTTAAGATTTATATTTAATTCATTCTGCTTATCAAGAAAAGGCTAATTATTTGGTTGCAAATCTGTCTCTTGGCCTTATTTTTATTCATAAAATCTTATATACTTACAAATTCAGTCATAAAGTATTAATAACACATTGGAAATCTTACCCAGAGAGTAAAGGGGTTTTAGTGGGCTAAATTCAGACAGGAGATCTCCAGCATAATTTTTTTATGAGAAAATTCATCTTTCAACTTCAGTGGTACTGAATCTCAGTAATTACCAGATTTTCCTCTTAATTTCATCATTATAGCTCACACAATGCTGTATGGTTACAAAATACTTATTCCCAACATTTTGTGAAGGAGGTACTGTAAATAGTGTTAGCCCCATTTTATAGATGAAGACACTGGGCTTCAGAAAGAATAAATCACATTCCCACAGTCATACCACACTGGGTCCAAGTAAAGGGTTCTTCTTATAACACCATTCCCCTCCTCATTGCCAATGAAGGTCATTACCACCATCATCATCTTAATCATTTTCTACAACCTTCTTTTCAATCTGCATTATCCAGCAACAAGCCCAATACTATTCTATGTGGATTCAGTAAAATTCCAAACTTTGAAACCATTGATTCATGTGATTGGGAGGGTCTAGGAGAAATGGAAAGTTGCCAGCTAAATGGCAAAGTGAATGTATCATGTTTTGGTAGCAATACTTGTTTAAAAGCACAGAAAAGAGTTGTGACTGTCTCCCCCTTGGCTCAGTCTCTGGGGCCCCGCGCTGCTCCCACCTCCCGCCACCGCTGCCACCACCATGTCCCGAAAAATAGAGGAAAGAAAAGACATCTTGCTCACAGTCAGGCGAAAGGATGCGCAATCTGTCAAGATCAAGAAAAACAAGGACAATGTGAAGTTTAAGGTTCGCTGCGGCAGATGCCTGTACACCTTGGTCATCACAGACAAAGAGAAGGCAGAGAAACTTAAACAGTCCTCACCTCCTGGTTTGGCTGTGAAGGACCTGAAGTGAAGGAATCATTCAATGTTGAATCTGTATTAAAATGTGTTTTAAAAAAAGCACAGAAAAGACAAAACTGGGGGATATAGCTTTCCTAGAAATGATAGGAGAATGAAAATGATGTTCATTGGAGTAAAAGTTAGTGGTCAAGAAGTTCTTGAAAACTTTGAGGGAACAGAAGATGAAATGGTCCCAAGAAACCTCTCTAGAAGTGAGAGAAGTAATGAACAAAGTCAATTAACAATGGTATTAGGGCGGCTAGGTGGCACAGTGGATAGAGCACCAGCCCTGGAGTCAGGAGGACCTGAGTTCAAATCCGGCCTCAGCCACTTAACACTTACTAGCTGTGTGACCCTGGCAAGTCACTTAACCCCAATTGCCTCACTAAAAAAAAAAAAAAAATTAACAATGGTATTTCCCCAAACTGGAGAAATTTCAGAAAAACAAGAATTGTTCTGGGAATAGAGAGAATGATGACTTACAAAGCACAATGCCCAGGTATGCTACCATCTCCAGAGAGCCGTGTGGTAAGCGCCATAATCATATGTAGCCCACTTCCTTGCTTTGTATAACCCATGTAGTATCCCCTCCATCTTATGACCACATACATCTCAGAATACACTTGCATAATTCCCCACACACACCCTTATAGCCATTGCCATGAATTTATAGTAATAGCATCCATCAATTTTTTAAAGAAAAAAAAAAGCATCCTCTTAATGTCATCTCACTAATCATCCTTACTATATTGTATTACCTACTCAGAATTCAGGGCTGCATGAAAATTCAGGGTATGTAGTCTCTGATTACTACTGGCTCCAATAAGTAATTGGTTTCAAATAGGTTTCAGTAAAGTAATTTAATTAGAATTTGAATGAATGCTTATTTGAAGGCAACAGTCAGCCTTTTTTTCTGAAAATAGTGTCATCCTTTATGATGAGGAAAAGTATGTATCAAAATACTGTTATGTTTCAAACTGAATTCATTATTTTAAACAGTCCTCCCCAACCCCCACCTTGTTAAGGACAGGGAGGGAGTAGACTAATGAATACCTTGATCATCTGATGTTTTCCAGAATTTCCAGGACCCATTTGTGACAAAACCTTTGGGGACTGAAGATTATCTGAAAATTTGATTTTTTTCCTTACTGCAATCTTTCAAAGAGTAGTATAATTATCTTGTGATAGTATACTGTATTCTGCCTTTAATCCCTCTTCTTTAAGTACTCATATAACTTTTTCATAATTGTCTCATCTGGCACATTCCAGAAGTGGGATTCAGATTGTCTCTGTGGAAGAAGATGTTTGCCTGACCTTTAGTCAGAGGTCCCTGAGTCGGGCAAAAACCTCAGGTGAAACTATCATTTTATAACTTGGCTTTGTATCTTGTCACTTATAAAGAGATAACATAATAGAATACCCGAGGCTCCATATTGATGTAAAATAAGAATTTTAATGAAGTTGAAACTTTAATTACTTATTTAACTTTTTCGTATTGTTTTTTGTCTAGACATAATTAAAATGGCATAAGGAAGTCCAAGAAAATACACTTCCATTACCAATGCAGATCAGTAACTGCTATGAAATTTACAGAGAATATTTTTACATGCTTACCAAAGGTCAGGCACTATGGTAAGTTCTGGAGGCAAAAATTTAAGAAAATAAGGTCGGGGGCAGTTAGGTGGCGCAGTGGATAAAGCACCAGCCCTGCATTCAGGAGGACTTAAGTTCAAATCCAGCCTCAGACATTTGACACATGCTAGCTGTGTGACCCTGGGCAAGTCACTTAACCCTCATTGCCCTGCCCAAAAAAAAATGAAGAAGAAAAAAGAATAAAAATAAAAAAGGTCCCTACTCTTAAAGAGTTTCCATTCTAATCGGGAAAGACAATACATAAATGATAGGTAAGGGTACACTCCTTGTAGCAAGAGGGAGCAATGCTGCTAAGGAGGTAAACTAGTATTCAACATGAGTTTTAACAGATCTTCAGAATAATTTTCTTATAATTCTTCAATAACAACATTGTTTTGAAATCCCAATATATTGCCATGTTTTCTGTCTTCAATTCATCACATAGGTCATGCAATGCTTTATGGAATTTTTATTTCTTGAAGCTGAAGCTCTTTGAAAAATGCAGACTCTGGCCATAGATACACCAATCAGGACTGCAGGCCTTGGGGTAGATCCTAACCCAATTGGTCAAGGATGCGGAGTTGATGAAGCTGACTGGAGAGTGAGTTGAGTTGGTGCTTATAGTTTTAGAGAGTTTCCAGGTTCTCTGAAAAATTAAGTGACTTGTTTCCTAGTCAAGTGTCCAGTATGCTTCAGAGGTAGGAGTTAAACTAGCCACTGATTAAGATGTTGGTCTTCCATAGCCTTGCTGCCTCTCTAGTCAATGCACACAATATAAAGGATGGTCTTGGAGGAGTTGACACATTTTTGCAGCTTACGTTTAGTTTCTTTTTTAAGAAAAATATTGATTCTTGAAATTTTGTGTTTAGTACCTGTCACGTAGGGTAAGTTATATGTTACTTAGTGTATCTTTTAAAAGGTGTTAATTAAAATTGGTTAGGTAGCACAGATAAAGCACCAGTCCTGGAGTCAGAAGGACCTGAGTTCAAATGTGGCTTCAGACATTTGCTAGCTGTGTGATCCTAGGCAAGTCATTTAGCTTTGTTTGATTCAGTTTTCTCATCTATAAAATGAGCTGGAGAAGGAAATGGCAAACCACTCCAGTATCTTTGCCAAGAATACCCCAAATACAATCAATGGAGAGTCAGACACAGCCGAACACAAATACACAGACAATTAAAAAATATTAATCAAATACATACAATAAAGTTTTTAATCTAGAGCCTTCAGGCTATCCAGATGAAAATTACTAGGATTGACCAAAAATGGCTTTGATGTCAGTTATACATAAGGCATAACTTTCTCCTTCTTTCAGTTAGCCATTTTTTTCAACTTTGAGACAGGGGCAAGCTTTTACTTATTACTCTGTGACTTCACTGTCATCATTTCTCTAGAAACTGCTTGACATAATTGTGACATGGGAAACTGATGGAAATTCATTTTTGTGTTATCCATCTATCAGACCTGTTACTTTTAGTTAGGGATTACATTTCCTGCATCTGGTAAATGAGAAACTGGGCTACCAGTCAGAACTCCAGGATCTCTCTGGCTCTATTACAACTTCATCCATTTCATCGAAAAGATTCAATTTCACTTTTGTTCAACATGATCTGTAATTTTTCCCTGACTGCTTCCTGTGCGTGATTCTTGGCTCCAGATTGGGACTATCACCTCTCTGAAGTTTTGGATATATGCCTTACCTTTCTTTGGGATCCCCTTCACTACCAAGCACTGTGTTGAATAATACATGGTAGGCGTTCCCTGCAGAATTTTTGCAGGAATGAGTGAATTTAGGGGTTCCTATGGCACAATAGCTAGGGTATCAGTCTTGGAGTCAGGAGGACAGGTTCAAAGCCAGCTCCTTGACACTTACTTGTTTGTGATCAAGACTTATCTTAAAGGTACAAGGTATTGTTTTGAAATTGTATCTTCTTACGATCACCAACTTTACCACACCCCCTGACAACCTCACTGGTTAGGATATTAAGTAGGTATATAAGTAGTCAGTATAAGATAACAGTAAATAGGTAATAACAACTAAAAGTGTAAAGAGGAACATAGAAGGCATTTCTCAAAACTGCCTTCTAAATAAATTAAGGCTATATCCAGAGATTATGTAATATATTAGGAGAAGCCAGCAAGGCCCCAGTAAATAAGTCTCAGTCTGCAAGGTACAGATAAGCTACAGACATGTGCAGTAAAACCAGAAAATCCTTATATTATTAAGGGATACCTAGGGTGGCATTGATATATTTGAGATGATATTGATAGGCTAAGGAGTCAACTCCAAAATGATATGGATAAGAGTTAGGCTGTCCTCTACTCCCACTGGAACTCTACATGAATGAGATCCCCAAACCCTGCCCTTTGAGCACTCTTCCAACTGCTATAGGTCCATGCTGTTCAAGTGTTTCAACTCTGATCAAGTTACATAATTAACTCTATATGCCCCCTCCCTCCATGGTCTATTTCCTATGTTATCTTCTTCCCTCTCCTATCCCATTCCCTATACTGTCTTTGTGTCATATGCCCCTCTACTCTCTATGCCTTATTAATGTGTGATCAATTCATTACTCCCTGCTTGCTGCCAGCATGATCTTTCCTGGTGAATATCCAAAAAATCCAGGGATCTCCTTGTGGGGTCCTTTTCTTTAAAGCATAAACTGGGTACCCAGGTTTAGGACTTAATTTTCCTGCCATCGCACCTATCAATAGACAAGCATGATGCCATGAACCTAGTGAATGAAGGCAAGGGAGGACAAAAGGACCCCGCATCATCTCCCAACACCCCCCCCAAACCTGTATATATCAATATATCTGTATTATAGATAGATAGATAGATAGATAGATAGATAGATAGATAGATAGATAGATAGATAGATAGATAGATAGATAGATAGATAATCTATATATTCTTTTCCCTACCCTGTCTCTTTTGTTTGTTTGTTTTTGCGGGGCAATGGGGCTTAAGTGACTTGCCCAGAGTCACACAGCTAGTAAGTGTCAAGTGTCTGAGGCCGGATTTGATCCCTGTCTCTTTTTACACTCCTTTCCCTCCCTCTCCCACCTCATTCTCTGTGCTGGTGTTCTCTCTCTCTCTCTCTCTCTCTCTCTCTCTCTCTCTCTCTCTCTCTCTCTCCCTTCTTCTCTCCTTCCCCTACCTATGGCTTCATGAAGCTGTAGATTGCACATCCTGGTAAAACTGTCTTGGCAGACAGTCTAAACCAGGTTGATGGTAACAGACAGAACTTTAACCCATCTGTCAGGTGGGGGGATGTCTACCCCCAAGCATGTGAAGATTTCCCCTGGTGTAATGGGTGATGAGAACAATTTGTTCCAATCTCCATGAAGGTGGCTAAAGCAGGCACCGTGGACCCTTTAGAGCTTCCTGAAATATCCAAGATGCCAACGTCATCCACTACTTCCCAGAAAATTGCCAGACATCCTGACTTTTGTCTTGCCACTGGAAGAGTGGCAAGGAAGAGAAAATAAAGCTGACTACTTTGGGCAACTTTGCCTCGCTTAAATCCAAATATAACACATCGCCTTTTTTGTTTGTTTTTTGTGGGGCAATGAGGGTTAAGTGACTTGCTCAAGGTCACACAGCCAGTAAGTGTCAAGTGTCTGAGGTCGGATCTGAACTCAGGTCCTCCTGAATCCAGGGCCGGTGCTTTATCCACTGTGCCACCCAGCTGCCCCCAACATCACCTTTCAATGCAATTGTTCCTCTTTAAAAACAAAGGGTGGGGGGGCAGTTAGGTGGCACAGCGGATAGAGCACCGGCCCTGGATTCAGGAGTACCTGAGTTCAGATCCAGCCTTAGACACTTGACACTTACTCTCTGTGTGACCCTGGGCAAGTCACATAACCCCAATTGCCTCACCAAAAAACAAAACAAAACAAAACAAAAGGGTGAACAACTGTCTGTCTGTATATCTATCTCATGTATATACTTTACCATGTTTAGTTACTCTGTATATAAAATGGGGCTAACATCAGCCTTGGGCATTCCAGCTATTTTCACTATTGTTCATAGAATCATAGAGAGCTGGAAGGAAGCTCAAAGATCCTTGACTTGGATCCTTATGAAAAGAATTAATTCCTTTGACAACATTTTGACAAGTGGTCACCTGCTTTTTACTTGAAGACCTTCAAGACCTCCAGTAAATGAAGTCACCCTCTCCTTAGGCAATATGTTACATTTTTTACACATCTCTATTAAGTAGGATTTTTTCCACAAATACTGTTTAAATTCCACTTCTATATAATTTTGACCAATGTAACGATTGGAATGATGCCACCTGCTGGAGACTTACTGTAGAAGAGTTCCGCCCATGAAGTGAAGGTCTTTGAGGGCAAGACCAGGAGTCTTTTCTTTGGCGTCAGGAAGTGACGTTGGCTAGTGGGAGGAAGAAGGAAGAGACTGGCACTCTGTCTCATTCTTTTTTCCTGGGGATGCTGGTGGAGAAGGGAGCTAGAAATGAGCTCTCCCTTTAATAGATAGGAATCTAGGCCTTTTCTTCTCTCTTTACCAAATTCTTATTGTCCTTAATAAATGCTTAAAAGTCTAACTCTTGCTAGAGCTTATAATTTATTGGTGACCACTCATTAGATATTTAGACAGTTTAGCTAGAATTTTAGCCTTAACACCAACCAAATCAGGTTCTAAAGTTTATTCTCTCTCCCTTATGACAACCCATCTGAAGTTAGCTTCCATGTCCAGAAACTAATTTCTCCCCCTGATTCCACTCTACCAAGTCACCCCCAAAAAGGAAAAAAAATCCTCAAGACTAAGCATTATTACATCCTTTAACTCATTCCCAGATGGTCAGGTTTCTAGTATCTTCCCCATTTCTGTTGTTCTTCTCCTGACCTACTTTGGCTTGCAAAAACCCTTCTAAATATGAATGTCAGGATTGGATGTGTTGCTAACCAAAGAACCAGAAATTAGAGGAAGCATGTTGCTAGAGGCTGCTGAACTCAACAACCCCTGATCTTTGATAAGGTTCTATATATCCTCTTGTTATTGACCTCTGACTTTGGTACCAGGGTTGTTTGCTGTCTCATGAAAAGCTGAAAGCCCAACATCTAGGTTGTACAAAAGTTAGTCCATTTTATTTTTATTTTTATTTTTGCAATTATGTAAAACAGTACCATATTAGTCATTTCGTGCAAGAAAACTTGAATAAAATAAAAAAATTAAAGAGAATTAAAAACAGCATGCTTCAGTCTGCGTTCAATCAATATCAGCTCTTTTTTTGGAGGTGGAAGGCATGCTTCATTATTAGTCTTTTGGGATTGTCTTGGATCATTGTATTGCCTGAGAATAGTTAAGTCATTCACAGTTCTTCATCAAACAATATCCCTGTCTCTGTGCACAATGTTCTCTTGATTCTGCTCACTTCCTTAGTGCATTTTAAAGCTTTTAATAACAGAAAACTATATTTGGACTTTTGGAACACCCTACATAAGCCTCTCTTCCCTAATACTATTTGATCTATTTAATTCAATAAGCATTTATTAATAGTCATTTATTAGCATCTACTATGTAGGAATTGTTCTAGGCTATGAGGATAATAACAAAATAAAACAAAACAGGCCTTTAGAAATCCACTATCATTTATTAGTGCCCTGAAGATGTTTTCACTGAAAATAAAACTGGGAATGAAACAATGTCTTCAGTCAATGAAAATGTCAGGCTAATATGATTTCCACATTTTCTCTATCAAATTCCATTCACACAGCACATATTTTTAGACAGAAAAATAACATGATAAAGAGAGGAAAAAAAAAAACGATGCATTTTTAGTAAAAGGATCTAGTTTCAGATCCTGCCTCTGCCACTTACACTCTGGGTAACTTTGGACAAGTCATAGAACTTCCCTGCTTGTCAGTTTCATCATTTGTAAAATGATGGAGCCTAGAAGACTTCTAAGAGCTCCCTTCCAATTATGAATATATGATCCTATAAAATATAGATCCTATGACTCTAAGTTTAGTCTGTGAGAAATTTTAAAATTTTGTGTATCCACATGTGAAAAAGGTAAGGCTCTGTGTATTAGTGGCTAGAAGTGGGTTAAAATCCCAGCTCTACCACTAGCCATGAGCAAGACCTTGAACAAGTCAATTCTGTAGACTTCTGTTTCCTTACTTGTAAGATAAGAAGGTTGAATTAGATGTTTTCTAATTTCTAATATTCTATGTTCCATTTCTAATATCCTATATCTCTTCACTGGGACTATATCTAATGTGGTATCATCAGGTTAACACGCTAAGAAGCCAGAATGAGCTATGTCGTGTAAGAAGTCACATTTAATACATCTGCTCTCCATCCCTCACTACCCTCTCCATTTCTAGCAGATTTTTCTAGAGTACTTCTGGGGCATGAGTGCTCCTATATATCCTGGGGAGATGCATAGGTGAGTTGCAATGTTGTCACATCATGTAGGACGGCAAATAGCCATATCTTATGGCTGATCATAGCAATCATGGTAACCAGGTCCTTGTGCCCCATATTATAATCATCACAAAATATGAGAGTCAAATATTGTTCTCACCCTTGGGTGGGTGGCATAGAAAGACTGTTATTCAGTTGCAATGAGTTCATAGGCCCATAAACATTCCCTCAGTTATTATGCCTCAGTTTGTTCATAAGTAAGATAGACAAAGTAATATAAAGGGGGTGGATAAAGGGAGTCTTTGATCAATGAAGCAGTGCTCCTAAACAGTCTTACGGCATAATAGGGTGCGGGCTGTTGTTGGATCCTGAGGCAGCTAGGTGGTCTGGTAGATAAAGCTCCAGAGCTAGAATCAAGAGGATCTAAATTCAAATCCTAATTCAGATACTACTTATGTGACTCCTGGGCAAGTTGTTTAATACCTTTAGACTTCCTTTTTTCTCATCTGTAAAAGAGAGATAATAATAGCACCTATCTCAGGGTCATTGTGTGGATAAAATGAGATAAGAGTCATAAAGTTCTTTCTAAATCTTAAAGCACTGTATACATTCTAGTCGTTGTTATTGTTAACCTTGACCAAATTGAAAAAGTTTCTCAATCATTCTGATGAGACCATGAAGACTGGCTCTGTACCCTTGTACTCTGGAAGAAGAATAAAGAAAAAGATAAAGAGCAAGTCCAAGACTTGATTATGTGAGGAGGCAGCTAGGTGGCACAGTGGATAAAGCTCTGGCCCTGGATTCAGTGGGACCTGAGATCAAATGCAGCCTCAGACACTTGACACTTACTGTGTGACCTTGGTCAAGTCACTTAATCCTCATTGCCCTGGGGAAAAAAGACTTGATTATGTAAATAAAATGGGATCTAATTGGATTTTCCATGTATTATCTATCCACATTTAGTCAATCACCAAGAATCCCATGGTCTCATCTGATCTCATCCAATTGATTAAGAAACTTAAATAGGAGGGGACAACAAGGACCCACACAATACGTTATTGGTTGTTTAGGAAGCTCCTTAAGTTAATCAGGGTGTCTTCTAAACTGCTGACTTTATAATTGTCATGGGACTATTGAGGGAAATTCCCTAGTTTCATTAGTTAATTCCATGATTTAACTTTCTTTACTGTGATAAATGCTTACATATGTTATAGCATTGTAAAGTTTGCAAAATGCTTTCCTCACAACAGTGTCCGGGAAATGGTGCACATATTATCACTGTTGTTGTTGAGTCATTTCAGTTGTTTCTAAAGATTTGTAACCCCATTTGGGTTTTTCTTAGCAAAGATACTACAGTGGTTTGCCATTTCCTTCTCCAGCTCATTTTACAGATTAGGAAAGTGAAGCAAACAGGGTTAAGTGACTTGTTCAGGTTCACAAAGCTAATAAGCATCTGAGGCTGGATTTGAAATCATGAAGATGAGTCTTTCTAATTTCAAGTCTAATGCTCTATCCATTGTGCCAACTAGCTGCCCCACACATATTATCCCCATTTAAATATAAGGAAACTAATAATATAAGAAGTGACCTGTCCATAGTCAAATCACTTTTTGAGGCAGGATTTGAACCCATGACTCCACCCAATCTAGCAGTTTTTTAACATGCCATTGATAGAAATAATTGCTGCCTCATAATAATTTATATTCAAAGTATTAAATATGATATTTGCATGTATATGCATATAATATATAGAAATATATACTATACTTATAATATATGTGTACTCAAATATACTACATCATAGAACAATGTTTTTTCATCAAAATGTCAGCTTAATATGTTTTTTCAAAAATGTAGATACCAGCTATAATATATACATATATATATATTTGCATAATCACATATATGGTGAATGGGATAGCATCTTTTGTCAAGGAAAATAGTCTAACGCCTATTTCACACATGTATGCATATATGTAGCATGTGTCTATGTAGTATACGTGTACATATGTAGCATGTGTATAGGCATGTTGTGTATAAACATATGGTGAATGGGATAGCATTTTTTGTCACTGAAAATGTCTTCTGAACATTACTGTTTAATATTAATCTACTGCCCCCCTCTACGCACATACACACACATTGATACACATTATGTTGCTTTGAACATAATAGGTTTAAAAAATCTATCAAATATTTTAAACTGCCTTAAATTTGGTACTATAAAAAGCCAAATACTAGTCATGATTTATTTATTTACCACATTCTCAGCTTTCTTTCATAGTTAAGAATTCTGGAAAAGAGTTGATAAAAATAATCTGACTTTGATTCATTCTATTCCCCACCTAAAATATCTTCTTTTCTGGTGAATCTGAAGTCATCCCTTGGAGATTTCACCATAAGGTGGTATGAGACTGGTTTAACATTTTTTTTTAAATAAAAAACTGATGTAACTTAAATATCATGCACAGAGTCCTTTTTAAAAAAGACAGAAATATATGGTTCTGTGTATGAAGGAAGAGGGTATTAATGAGGCATTTGAAAAATAATTCACATTTTTCTTCACATACCGTGCTGGTGAGGGTCTCCAAGACCTCATCCCAGTTAACAGTAATCAGAATATCTCAAGTGGTGTCAGCAGAGCTGCCGGTGAACAATTGTCCCATTCTGGAAGAAAATGGTCAGGCAGATGGAATATTTTCATAAAATTTTTACTATCATTTACCTGCTGGGGATATTTTGCAAAAAGTCTACTGTTTTATCCAGGTACTTCCCAATTTGTAATCAAATGATGATTTATTACTGGCACAATGGAGGAAAAATATATTACCCTGGAATTTATGAATATGTAATGATGTTTCAGCTATAATAATGAATCACCATTTCTCCTCCCTTTTCTTTTTTCACATGCATTTGGGTATAAATTTCCATATAAATTTCCACTTATTTATATCCTCTTAAATTTCCCTTCCTAAAAGGGAATTCCCAGAGCTCTGAAGGAAAAAACCAACTAAAAAATGTCAAAAGGCTTGCAATTTTTGGAAGCCTTTCCTTCTTGCTCTGTTTCGCTTCAATGCCATTCCTGTTTCTCTAATTTCCTAATTGTTACTAATCTCTAAAGGTACATACAAGAAGTGTGTGTTTTTTTAATCCAAGTGGACCAAATGCCTATTCAAAGGTATCTATCTTTTTTCTATATTAAAAAAATATTGATATGTTTTGCTTTAAAGATCGCCTTAATTTTAGGCAGTTATATAATATAGTGCTAGACCTGGAATCAGGAAGACTTGAGTTCAAATCCAGCCTAAGACATTTATTGGGTGATATTGAGAAAGTCACATAAGTTATTAGTTTCCTCAGCTGTAAATTGAGGATAATAATAACACCTACCTCTCAATCCTTGTTATGAGGAGTCAATGTGTTAATATTTATAAAGTACTGGGGGTGGCTAGGTGACGCAGTGGATAAAGCACCGGCCCTGGATTCAGGAGGACCTGAGTTCAAATCTGGCCTCAGACACTTGACACTTACTAGCTGTGTGACCCTGGGCAAGTCACTTCACCCCCATTGCCCCGTAAAAAAAAAAAAAAACACGCAAAATATATTTATAAAGTACTTAGAACACAGTGCCTGGCACATGGTATATATTATAAAAATATAAGTATTAATTATTATAATTATAGTAATAGCAATAGTAGTAGTGGTAATTATATATACACACACATATATATATACATATGCATATATGTAGGTATGTGTACATGTGTGTGTGTATACATATACATATAGGTTATCCCATCCTAGTGCAGTTTTAAGCAATTAATCCTTAATAGAGATGCCATGCACCTCTCTCTTCTTTCCCTACCCAGTGAGCCATTCCTTGTAGTTAATGAGAATAAAGATGAAATGAATTATAATCTAATAATATTTATATAATACTTTAAGGCTTTCAGAGCCCTGTATATACTATATTTCATATGACTCTTACAACAAATCTGTTAGTTAGATTCTATTGTTATTAACATTTGCAAATGAAAAAACTGAAGCTGAAAGAAGGTAAACAATTCAGTCAACCTAGCCAAACTTACCTTTAATTGGACATTATAACATTTCAGTTTTCCATTTTGTGTGTATACTAGCTAAATGCTGATGTAATTGTCTAGTGCTTTTCCACATATTTTCCAACACTCTAAATTTGCTTCTGCCATGTATTTGTATTAGTATTTGATATTTGTTCTTCATGGTACTCTTTGACAGCTCTTTTCCTCCTGTGTTTCTTATTATTGCAATGACTGCTACACATATATCATTGTGTTTAGGTCCTGAAATATATACTTTTGTCAAATAGTCTAGGGTAGTGCACTCATTCATGATGCAGATCCCAGATTTTTTTAAACTCATTTTTGTGTGTGTAATTGATCTTTAAGTTGGATTCATGACAATTTAAAAAAAAGGCTTCAGAATTACATTCTAAACATGATAATTTCATTTTCAAGATCATTTGAAATATTGGTTCTGTTTTTAACATACATTTTATTATTACCTATAATTTCTGGAATTTGCATTAATTCTCAAGACTAAACACTAAGACTAAGATGAAGATGAAGACGAAGTTGGAATATTGGTTCTGTTTTTGACATACATTTTATTATAAGGTATAAATTCTGGAATTTGCATTAAGTGAAAAGATCTTTTGAAACACTCAGTATCTTTAACCTTTTCCTCTGCATATTTTAGTGTACCCTTATTTTCATGTTATTTTGTCTAATCTATGTTTAGGGATGAAGTTATTTCTTATAATTGTCCTCCAGTGGTCAATAATATTTTATTTTGTGACTTGGAGCTAAAAGCACCTTTGACAAAAAGAAGTTATGAAGCCTTTGCCTATAAATGATGAGATTTGTTTATTGTTTCCTTTTGATTTAGTGTTGGCACATAATGAAAGTATTTATGCCTTTAGTCCATTTCAAAGACACTTGTGAAGTGTTTGCTCTGGTAATTGACTCCACCCACTTAAAAGCAATTCTAGCAGGTGTGACATTTATGTTTCTTTCTTTTGGGCGGGGCAACGGGGGGTTAAGTGATTTGCCCAGGGTCACACAGCTAGTAAGTGTCAAGTGTCTGAGGCCGGATTTGAACTCAGGACTTTCTGAATCCAGGGACAGTGCTTTATCCACTGTACCACCTAGCTGTCCCCTGATATTTGTGTTTCTTATTTCTTCTGTGTACCTTACCTTTTTGTGGTGTCAGAACCCAAAGGACCACAGTCTTTGCTCTGCTGTCCTCCATGCCAGGCTGATCATCACTATGGTTTTGATTAATGCCCTTTTGCAGTCCTCTGTCACTCTATCTATTCCTTATGCTTATAGGAGCAGCTTCATCACACTGGTGGCTATTATGCTGAGCCAATCAGTGATATTGCCAGAACCCAAATAACAAGTGCATCAAGGTTAATGAGAGACCTCATCTCTTTTAGATATTTCAGAGCACAGAAGGCTCATTTTACATCACCCTGACTGGCGTTATCTTACTTTGCTATTACATTGATTTAAAATATTGCTGAGTGGTTGGGACTTTTTTAAAAGCAAGCATTTAGTAAGTGCCTACTATGGGCAAGGTGCTGTACTAAGTGATTTATACATATTATCACATTTTATCCTCACAAGAAGATTAAATGACTTGCTGAGGGTCACAGAGCTACTAAGTTCCTGAGGCTAGATTTGAACTCTTTCTTCCTGAGCCCACACCTAGGACCCTATTCATTTAACAATTTCCTCCATACATTGCTATCCCAGTAAGGAATATCCCTTTGCCAATGCAGATTGTCAACTTGTCTGTAATTTATAATCTTATGGTTCCTTAGGGGGACTTGGAGTTTGATTGTCTTACCTAAAGCTACATGGTATTTGTCAGAGGAAGAATTTGAATGTAAGTCATTCTAATTCTGAGTCTGGTTCTTAATTGTCATTCTGAAGTTATCATCATCATTATCACCTTCATCCTCACCGTCCTCATCATTGTTATTATTGAGAGGCAGAATTCCATATAGTGGTTAAGGTTAGCTGGCCTTACATTGACATTTGTTAGCTGTTTGATCCTGAGAACTTAACCTTTAAGTATCTTAGGCAAATTATTAACACTGAAGAGGAGATATTGCTGCTAGTAGAGGACACCAGAAGATTACTATACTGATGAAATCACAAGTCTTATTGGATAGCCCAGATGATACTTTTCAATTACAGGCACTTGTGAGATTCTTTTGCCTTCCGTGAATAGCTGTTTTATCACTGAAACTTGACATTCTTTAGAGGCTAACACATAACAACCAGAAAGCTAAAGTTTATAGAGTCAGGTCTCTGTCTTTTTGCAAGGATGGGCTGTGCTATTGATTAAGAGCAATGAAGAGAATCTTAGATGACTGGCTGAGAAACTAAACTTATTACAATGGGCAGTGGTAACCCATAAATTCCTGAGTAAAAGGGTAGCAACATATTGAAAGGGAATATTGGGGGCAAGGTATTAATATGCTAATGATGTACAGAGAGGAATTTAGGGAAGAAGGCCTGGGAGTAAAGAAGTTTAAAGGCAAATAGTCCAGATAAGGTGAAGAGAACCATGAACATAGTAGTTACATTGCTTGTATGAAAGGCAGTTAGGTATATAAATGGATAGAGTACTGTACATGAAGTCAGGAAAACTCTGAGTTCAAATTTGCTTTCTGGGCAGCTAGGTGGCACAGTGGATAGAGCACCGGCCCTGGATTCAGGAGGACCTGAGTTCAAATCCAGCCTCAGACACTTGATACTTACTAGCTGTGTGACCCTGGGCACGTCACTTAACCCCAATTGCCTCACCAAAAAAACCAAACAAACAAAAAAACAATTTACTTTCCAACCCTTACTAACTCGTTGAACCTGGACATTTCACTTAACCTCTGCCTACCTCAGTTTCCTCACCTATAATAAAGGGAAAATAATAGTTCCTACCTCAAAGGACTGTTGTAAGGATCAAATGAGATATTTGAAAAGCATAGTGTCTGACATAGGTGGTTTATAAATGTGATTATCTCCCCTATTCTTTAGTTTTTATGGGCTTGGACTCATGGAAAATAGACTACTTAATATTTAAGTTTTTTGTCCAATTTTTAGCACTGATTCTAGTGTAATGTAAAGTCTTTGTAAATTCTACTGTCACTACCATTGTGTATGATCTTGTCACCTCATTTGCAATGTTATGTTTATTAAACAATAAACATTTATTAAGCACCTACTATGTACCAGATATGCTAAGCTCTGGGAATACAAAAAGAAGCAAAAGACAGTTCCTGTCCTCAAAGAGCTTACAGTCTAATGTGATAGACAAAAATGGCAAACAAATGTATACAAATAAGCTATATATAGGATAAATAGGAAATAAATAAGACAGGGAAGGCAATAGAATTAAGAAGAGTTGGGAACTCCCAAAATAGCAATAAAACAATCACTGGAGCAGCAAAACCCACAAAAAGACAGGCTGAGATTATTTTTCAGCCAAAGACAGCTTAGAAGGGGCCATGCTGGGCTGCAAGGAGAGTGCACCCCTGCAATTGTGCCAAACAATCCCCAGGCAGGCTGCACCAGAGAAACTTAACCCCAATCCTCCAAATCAGCTGCAGCACCAGCATCTTCTGGAACTAAGTTTATGGTTGGGTAAGATGGCTGAACAGATGGGTGGGGAGTGGTGTGTGGAGGGTGGAAAATACAAGGGTGTCTACAGGTCCTAAGGAGGAATTCAGCCATACCACCCCAGCAGGGAACCAGGAAGAAATCTTGCATGGTGGGAGGCCCAGGTGGGTAGGGGAGCAGACTTGTTGAAGCTAAGAACCACAGCACAAAAAGTTTTGCTGTCTGGTTAACTAGCAAGTTGGCTTGAGGCTATCTTCAGATCAGAGAACAGACCAGGCCAGAGAAAAACCTTCCCTCCCTCAAACCAAAAATCCTTGGACCCTCTGAAGCTTGGGACAGTGTAGCTTGGAAGTAGGGCCCCACTGTAAGAGGGAGTTAAAAGTGAAGTAAAAGACATCAAGATGAGCAAGCAAAGATAGTTGGGAACTATTGAAAGTTTCTTTAGTGATAAGGAAGATCAAGGTGCACCCTCAGAAGAGAATAACAACCTCAGGGACCCTACATCCAAAGCTTCCAAGAAAAATATGAATTGGTCTCAGGCCATGGAAGCACTCCACAGGGACTTTGAAGAGAAAGTAGGAGAGATAGAAGGGAGATTTAGAGAGGTGGAGGAAAGAATGGAAAGAAAAATGAAAGTGATACAGGAGAGTCATGAGAAAAAAGTCAACAACTTGAAAAGCCAAATGGAAAAGGAGATGCAAAACCTCTCTGAAGAAAATAATTGCCTAAGAATGCGAATTGAACAAATGGAAGATAGTGACTTTATGAGAAACCAAGACAGGTTAAAGCAAATACAAATGAATAAAAAAAATAGAGGGCAATATGAAATATCTCCTTGGAAAAACAGCTGACCTGGAAAATATATCCAGGAGAGATAATTTGAAAATCATTGGATTACATGAAAGCCATGATCCAAAAAAGAGCCTCTACATCATCTTCCAAAAAATTATCAGGGAAAATTGCCCTGATATTCTAGAAGCAGAAGGTAAGATAGAAATTGAAAGAATCCACTGATCAGCTCCTGAAAGAGATCTCTCAAAAGGAAAACCTCCAGGAATAATATAGCCAAATTCCAGAGCTCCCAGGTCAAGGAGAAAATATTGCAAGCAGCTAAAAAAAAGGAATTCAAATATTGTGGAGCTACAATAAGGATAAAACCAAATCTAGCAGCATCTACATTAAAGGACTGGGGGACATTGAATGTGATATTCCAGAGGACAAAGGAATTGGGACTACAGCAAAGAATCACATACCCAGCAAAACTGAGTGTAGTCTTCAGAGGAAAAAATGGGACTTCAATGAAAAAGAGGACTTTCAGGCATTTGTTATGAAAAGACCTGAACTGAATAGGAAATTTGACTTTTAAATACAAGACCCTAGAGAAGCATAAAAAGGTAAATATGAAAAAGAAATCATGAGGGATATTAAAAGATTAAACTGTTTATATTCCTCCATGGGAAGATAATACTTCTAACTCATAAGAACTTTCTCAGTATTAGGGCAGCTGAAATGAATACACTTAGATGACACAAGTCTGAACTGAATATGAAGGGATGATATGTGTAAAGCATTTATTTTTGTTTATCCTTGTTTTTGTGGGGCAGATAGAGTGGGATGACATGTCTGGAGCCAGATTTGGGCTTTGGGCCTCCTGGGTCCAGGGCTGGTGCTTTGTCCACAGTGCCACCTAAAGAACCAATGATGACATCTTTAAAATAAAGTTAAGGGGTAAGAGGAATGCACTGGAAGAAAGGGAAAGGGAGAGGTAGTCTGGGGAAAAGTAGCTCACATAAAAGAAACAAGAAAAAGCTTTTGGAGGGGCAGGAAAGAGGCGGAATAAATGGCGGTGTGAGTGAACTTTACTATCATCAGAATTGGCTCAAAGAGGGAATAACATACATACTCAAGTGGGTGTAGTAATATATTTTTCCCTGAGGGAAAGTGGGAGGGTAAGGAGACAAGGGGTTGGAGAAGATGATGGGTAGGAATGAAGGGCAGATTGGGGGAGGGAGCAGTAAAAAGCAAAACACTTAAGGAAGGGGAAGATGTTCTGCATAACTGCACTTGTATGACTTATATTGAATTGCTTGATTTCATAGGGAAAGTTGAGGAGGGAGGGAGGAAAATTTAGAACACAGATTTAATTCAAAGACCTCAATATCATCAGAGTTGGCTCAAGGAGGGAATAATATACACACCCAGTTGAGAGGAGTAATATATTTAACCCTACAGGAAAGTAGGAGGGGATGAGTATAAGGAAGGAAGGGTGAAAGAAGGGAGGGCAGAGCAGTGGAGGGGGCAGTCAGAAACAAAACACTTCTGAGGATGAATAGTGTAAAAGAAGGTAGAAATTAGAGTAAATATCATGGGAAAATAATAGGATGGAGGGAAACAGTTATGAATATTGATCATAATGGCAAAATGTATGGTACCTACTTTTCTGGGCTATTATGAACAAAATTCTTTGTCAGGTTTAAGGTACTATATAAACTTTATGATGAAAAGGATGCTATCAGAAATACCTGGCAAGACCTACATGAACTGAAGCAGAGTGAAATCTATTATATACAAACAAACAGCAATAGTGTAAGATGATCTGCTGGGAAGGACATGGTTATTTTCAGCAAGGCAATGATCCAATATAACTCTGTAGGAGTTATGAAAATTGCAATCCATCTACAGAGAAAAAACTGATGGTACCTGAAAACAGATTGAAGCATAAATTATTTTGACAGTTCCTCAATCTGAAGTTTGGGGTTTTTTCTGTTTTCTCTCACAACCTGCATAATGTGGAGATGTTTTCCATGACTACTCATGTATAACTTATATTGAATTGCTTGAGTTCTTGGGGATGGGGGTGGGAAGGAAGGGAGGGAGAGAAGTTGGAACACAATTTTTTTTAAATGATGTCAAAAAAATTTTTACATGCAATTTGGAAAATAAAATTCTAAACAGAAATAAAAGACGAGTTGGGGAAGGTTTCCAAGAAAAGATGGGATTTTATGTGGGATTTAAAGGAAGACAGAGGTGATGTCAGGAGGCAGATTTGAGGAGAGAAAGTATTCTAGTAATGGAGGACCCTTAGAGAAAATGCCCACAGTCAAGAGATGGGGTGGCTTATCCTTTACTTTTTTTCTCTCTACTCTAGGTTGTCCCCTCCATAATTCATCCCAAACACCATTAGTAGATTAATTCTTCCCCCCCCCCATTTTTTGTTACTCTCCTCCTAAAGAACTTATAATACTTCACTATTTCCCATTGAAAACGTTCATTTCTCACACTGGCATTTAAAGTTCTCCATAGTATGGATATACTTTATCTTCCCCAATTATCTCCTACTACACTTCTATACAAATGCTCTACTCTAGCCAAACCAACATCCGCATTATCTCATAAATATGTTACAGTCCTACCATTAGGCATGTTAATTACCTTATCCCAATCTACCCAAAGTAATTTCCCCTTATCTCTACCTATCTAAATTCTCTGAATCCAATTCACCTTCCTAAGAGCCTGTAACACATCATCTAACTTTTATTGGGCACCAACTTTGTTCAAGTCATTGTGCTAAGCACTAGGGATACAAGGACAAAAATTGAAAAATCCCTGCTCTCATAGAGTATATGTATGCAGGTATGCACACACACACACACACACACACACACACACACACACACACACATACACATATATATGTGTGTGTGTGTATATGTAAGTGTATATATGTAAATTATTCTTTACTTACTAAAAGGACCATACATATTGTTATATGCGGCATTATATTGTATATTTGGGCATTTGCTCTAAATGTAATATCTTACTGTATACTTCAATCCTAAGGTGTATCCACATGATCAAAGTTGAAATTCCTTCCAACTTTGTAGCTAGCTACCCATATAAATTTCATCCTCTACAATTTTTGTGCATATTTTCCAAAAATTCTACGTAGAGAATTTCAATCTAGCCAGTGCTCTCGAGGCCTTTTCTCTAGTTTTTTTTATAAACATTCTGTGGGTAACATCACAGCTATTGGGTTAGCCATCTGCTATCTCTTGCTTTCATTACATGACCAGTCCAAACCCTTTTCCAGTCATACATTTCATAGAAAAGGATGATGCCTTTTTTCTTGTGAGGTAGTTGGGGTTAAGTGACTTTCCCAGGGTCACAAAGCTTACACAAAGTAAGTGTTAAGTGTCTGGGTCTGGATTTGAACTCAGGTCCTCCTGACTCCAGGACTGGTGCTCTATCCACTATGCTACCTAGCTTCCCCAGGATGATGGCTTTTATGATAATTCTTATACACTGATCATTGGTAATATGCCATCACCTACCCACACTTGCCATATGTCTCTCTATTCTTCTTTGGGTTAGTCCTAATTTTGATTCTTTGGAGTTTATACTATATCACAAGTTTGTAGCCATATAGCATCCCTGTAAGACTATCACTATTTAAAAGCTGAATTTTAATTTTATCAGCAAACAGCTTGCAATTGTTAAAAATCCTGTACAGTTTTCCAGAAGCAATACTTTCTCCCTTTCTCCTGTACAACAATAGCCAGTGAAGCATATTTTGCTTTTTAGACAGGATCATGGAATCACATTTCAGAGTTAGAAGAGACCTCAGCTGCCATCTAATAAAACTCACATCCAAAAAGATATCTTGAAACTTTCCATTGAAGTGGAAATCAATAATCATCAAAGCATCCCATTCTGCTTATTAATAGTTATAAGTAGTGATATGGTATTACCTGATATTAAACTTAAATTTGCCTGTTTTCTTCTCCCACCTATTATTCCTGGTTCTACCTTTGGGACCAAACAAAACCAATCTAATCCTTCTTCCCTTCAGATATTCAAAAACAAACTTTCACTTTTCTCTAGGTTATTCACTTCCACTTCTTTCAACTGAGCCTCATATGGCAAATATTTAAGGAACTTGACCATCCCGGCTTCCCTTCTCTATATACTTCCTCTTAAAACATCCTTCCTAATCTGCAGTTCCTAGAAATGAACAAAATTCTGCTGATGTAGTCTGACTGCAGCAGAGAACAAAACAACAATTCCCTCCTTATTCCTGGAAAGGATATCTCTTGAAATGCTGTCTAAAGTTGCATTAGTTTTAGCAGGTGACATATCACTGTGTTGACTCCTGCTGTGCTTGTAATCCATTAAAATCCCCAAAGTTTTATTAGGTGAACTGATGTCTAGCTATGTCTTCAACATATTTTACTTGTGAAATTGATTTTTGAACCCTGATATAAGACTTCATCACCCTGTTAAATTTAATCATTTTAGACTTAACCCAATATTCAAACCTTTAAAGATTTTCTTTCTCTCATATCATTCAGTATGTTAGCTATCCTTCCAGCATTATGTGTATCTTAATAACATAAAGTTTAATTAATATTTATTTAATTTAAAAATTGATTTAATTTCTTTATTAGGACAATATCTTTAAAATGATTGCGGATGTCCTTGAGGAAATTATTTTATTCTGTGATTTGAATGGAAACAGCACAGCCGCATCTAGAAGCATGAACATCTTGGGATCCCATCATACATAGGGAATCCTGTTTGCATTCTGTGAAGGACATCTGCCATGCCATTGGTAAACACCTTACTTCTTCCTGTTTTACGTCGTTTTCAGTGTTGGTAATCAGAGTATTATGAAAGAAAATTTCCTCTGTAGTCACATCTATAAAGTGATATTTTTTATTTGAACCTACACATGAAAACATTTTGTTGGGGAACTATTGAAGTTCTACCAAGTCCAAGACGTTTTGAGTCAATTTATCACACAATGGCTTATATTCTCTATATGTTTTAGTCAATTTTGTGACTCTGAAAATCCATTTCAATATGGGCAATAAATTGTCTCTTTGTTTCCTTGTATTATTTTCATCAAGGATAAATATGTTATGCACAACTCATTCCCATAAAGATTTTAGAGAAAGTTGCCATTAATTGGTCAGTAGTTACTGATGTTCTCTCGATTATATTTTTGGTAAGTATATGATCCTTTAAAAACATTTTCTTTCAGATATTTTGAAAATTAGTCCTTCAATATTTTCTTTTTGTCTCTATTTAGCAATATCTTTTTAATTTACTTGTAATGTAATAATGCATGTTATAATAACCATCATAATAGCTGGATTTGTATAATACTTGGCAAAAAAAATCCACTAGTTCATCTTATCCTCATAATAATCCTGTGAGATAGGTGCTATTCTTATTCTCATGTTACAGATGAGGAAAGTGAGGCTCCAAAAGTTGAAGTGACAAAGTTGAAATTCTGAGGCATTATAAGAGCCCAGAAAGCCCAGCATTCCTATTTCTCTGATCTGAAGTATTCCTCTTTCTTGTTGAATAGCAGGTGTAGGGGCAGCTAGGTGGCGCAGTGAATGGAGCACCAGCCCTGGAGTTGAGAGTGCCTGAGTTCAGATATGGCCTCAGATGATTGACACTTACTAGCTTTGTGACCCTGGGCAAGTCACTTGACCCCAATTGCCTCACAAAAAAACAAAACAAAACAAAACAATAAAAAGCAGGTGTAGTACCTTAAAGGAGGAGATTCCTACTCAGATACTAATTCGGATAGGAGACCTCTGAAGTCCTTTAGTGTTTTGAGCATTTGTGAGATATTCTTCTGAGAATTCCATGAATTCGAGTCCTAGGTCTTCTCTAACCCATTGCTCCCCTGGTACCCATGGGCAGAGAGAGATGGAAACTGGTAAAGAAGGGAGAACAGGCAGGGAGAGAAGAAGGGCATTGAGTCAGAGAGAGAGGAGAGTGATTGGGTAATAAATTCAGTAGCTGATATGTAGTAGGTACTTAATAACTGCTAGTTAAAGTTAGATGTAGAAGCAAGAGACAGTGAATGAGTATAAGGGACAGGAATGGGAGGAAACAGAGAAACTGACCAAGAGAAAGAGCTTGAGATGGTAAAAGGGCATGTTCATTGCCATGGAGTCACTAAATCTGCCCAGAGCACAGAGTACATAAAAGAGAGTGATTTAGGATAAGACCAGAAGGGAGAAAGCCAGAAAGTATAAAGACTTAAAGGAGTGCTGCAACAAGGGAAGACTCAGGCTATGCAATGTCCATCAGATGTTCTGCAACGATGGAAGCTTAGGAATCTGGGGTGGGGTTGAAAACAGAGGTTCATGCCCTCCCCCAATTGTGGTTCATTACCCCATTGGGTAGACCTCAACAGCCTCTCTTGACAGTCTGGAAAAACACAAAGAACCATCAAAAGAAGAAAAGGGAGAGAAAAACAGATAAAAATGCAAGCCATTCTCCACTTGATAGTTAAAGGATAAGGTATGAATACGTAGTGTTCAGAGGAGGAAATCAAAGCTATCAATAAGTGTATGAAAAATGCTCTAATTCACTAATAACTAGAGAAATGGACATGGACATATCATTTACCTTCACTAATAACTAGAGAAATGGTACCATGTCATACTCATCATATTGGCTAAGATGACAGAAAAGGAAAATGGAAAATGCTAGAGGTAATATAGGAAAAAAAACCACACTAATGCATCATTGGTGGAGTTGTGAATTAGACTAACCACTGGGGAACAATTTGGAACTATGCCCAAAGGGCTGTAATACTGTGTATGCCCTTTGTTCCAGAAATACTACTACTAGGTCTATACCTTAAAGAGATAAAAGAAATAGAGACCCTTATTACAAAAATGTTTATTGCAATCTTTTTTCTCGTGGCAAAGGATTGGAAACTAAGGGGATGCCCATCAATTGGGAATGAGTTGAACAAGTTGTGGTGTTTGAATGTGATAGAATTTTATTGTGCTGTAAGAAATGATGAAGGGTTGGATAGAGCACTGGCCTTGGAGTCGGGAGTACCTGAGTTCAAATCCAGCCTCAGACACTTAACACTTACTAGCTGTGTGACCCTGGGCAAGTCACTTAACCCCAATTGCCTCACTAAAAAAAAAAAAAAAAAAAAAAAAGAAATGATGAAGGGGATTATTTCAGAAAAACCTGGTAAGATTTATATAAACTGAGTCAAAGTAAAGTGATCAGAAGCAGAAGAACGATGTACAATATTGTAAAGATAATCAGCTGTGAATGATTTGGAATCTCTGATAAAAAATACATCTACTATAGAGCTCATGATGAAGCCTGATATCTACCTACAGATAGACAACTGATGGACTCTGCAAATTGAAGTGTAGTTTCTTTTATCTTTCTTTCTTTTTTCTTGTTCCTCCAACCTCCTGGAACATAGTTAATATAGAAGTATGTTTTGCATTGCTTCACGTGTAAAATGAATGAACGGAGGGAGAAAATTGGCAATAAATTTGGAACTCAAATTCCATTCAAACTTATATTTCATATATATGTATATGTATATATGTATATATAATAACTGTTTCAATATAATTGGCCTCCTTTTAAATCCTATACATTTGTATTGTTCATTCAAAAGTATTATTCTGAGAATGGGTTGTTAGGCTTTACCAGCTGCCCGAGATGTCTTTGGCCCAAAAAAGGTCTCTACTCCACAGTAACCTTCAATCTACCTTCCCTAAAGTTACCCTTGGTCTTCTCCGCATGTATGTAGCCTTTCATGTACATGTTGTCTTCCTCAATAGAGTGTAAGCTTCTTGAGGGCAGGGACAATTTTTGTTTTGTATAAGTATCCCCAGGGCTTGGCAAGGGGATGTTTGCCTTATCAATTAATCATTTATTAAGCACTTATTACATGATTCCTTACCAGAAATGTAAAGTACATGGAAAGAATATTGACTACACATAGTTGAATGAATAGCTTTTGAGTTAGGCTAATTAGTCTACATGGTAGTTCCTAAATAACCTTGGATTTGGGGACCTAGATTATCTTGCAATGGGTTATCCACTCTCTATCCATTCCTGTTTATCCTGTACTCTCCTTCCCCACCCCCACCCTCTTCTGAAACCTTCCATGCCTGGTACTTTGCTAGAAACTCCCAAACCCATGAAATCCACAACTGGAATTCCTAGTCAGTCCCTGATGTTTCTTTATCTGTGACAGCAGAGAGTAGAAATCAATCAAATACATCTCAGTGAGATGCTGCCTCTCTATTTAAAGCCCCTGGCCCTCATTTATATTGTTAAATTGCCCTGTTATGTGGGACAGGACCCAGGTGTTTCTGTGCTAAACTAAACTAAGGGAAGAGACAGATGAGGTATCGGTATGACCTGGATGCTAGGTTAGGAGGGCACCTCATGCAGGATTATTAATCCACATGCTCCTCTTGCTGGATGCTAAAGATGCATCTCACCTGAGATTCTGAATCACTCTTACCCTACCTGAATTATGGATTCATTTGTCCCTTATGGGAGATATGACCCAGTTGTTTTTCTGGGTACTGTGACATGGACATATCATTTACCTTCAACCTTTTTTCCCCTTATCCCACTCTTATGACTTTAGGTGTTTCATGTTAAGCCTTATGCCTTCCCTTGTGTGAGTGGAAATGTAGAAACAGACTATGGCTTTTGGCAACACTGTACAGTCTGCCTTTTCTCTGAAAAGCCTCTAAATCCTAAAGTAGACTGCAATGGACTGGTGCAGTTCATTTTCCTCTGTCTCTGTCTCTCTGTTTTTAAGGAGCAGGGACCAATGACTTCATTAGTTTAGAGAACTCCTAGTGTGGGAAATCCATCCACTAATATAGATCATGAGTTCTCCATAATTCAGTCTTAGAAAAGAGCCTGGAGCTCTGAGAAGTTTAAATGGTTTGCCCAAGGTATTTGGGTCAGTGAGAATGTGTCATAGGCAGAGCTAAACTTGAGGTCTTCCTGCATCTTAGCCTGTCCTTTTGATTATGTGTGCATGTGCTTGTGTGGGTAGATATGTGTATTTTTTATCAATGGATGTGTGTGTGTGTGTGTGAGTATTGCAACATTTCAGTGGATATATTTCCCACTGGATGGATATGGGTATTCCTAACAGTGTAGAACACAAGCTATTCACAGTTTTTCATCCTGTATTACTCTTTATTATTTTTTTTATTTTGCTGGTGTTTGGCTTCTTTTTTTCTTTTTTTCTTTTTTCCCTGATAAAAGTATTTTATTATTTTTCAGTTACATGTAGAGATAGTTTCCAACATTTGTTTATATAAGATTTCCAATTCCAAATGTTTCTCCCTCCCTCCATTCCCTCCCCCCCCCCCGACAGCAGGTAATCTGATATAGGTTATATATACACAATAACATCAAACATATTTCTGCATTAGTCATGTTATAAGATAAAAATCAGAACAAAAAAGGGAAAACCTCAAAAAATAAAAAGAACAGCACCAAAAACAAGAGAAATAGTATGGTTCAATCAGCATCCATATTCCACAGGTTTTTTTTTTCCCTGGATTTGGAGAGCCTTTTCCATCATGAGTCCTTTGGAACTTTCTTGTACCATTGTATTGGTGAGAAGAATCTAGTCTATCACAGTTGATCAACAAATAATGTTGATGACACTGTGTATAATGTTCTTCTGGTTCTGCTCAGTTCACTCATCAGCAGTTCATACAAGTCCTTCCACATCTTGTATTACTCTTGTTCAAATCTTCCCCTAAATCATTCATTAAAGATCTAGCCAATGAACTGGAGGCCTTTCTCCAGAACTTTAACCTCACCCCCTCTCAGACATTCTAGGTAACTACAATAGCTCTCTTGGGTTATCTGTCTCTTGGATTATCCATCTCTTGGGTTGACCTCTCTCTTACCAGGGGCCTGGCACAACTCCTTTTATAATCACATTTTCTGGATGGGCTCCTTTATGGAATTAACACATAAGAGTTATGGGGTTTTATTCAATTTTAAAAATATTTTTTCTGGATAGATTTTGTTTTTACATTACCTATATGTCCCAATGTATTCCTCCTCCCTGCCCCCCCTTACCCCTCAGAGAGCCAGTACTTATAATAAAGAATAAAAAAGGGAGGGTAGCAAAACTAACAAATATATGAAGAAAGGGCATTCATTATACACTGTAGACTATTCACTCAGTGTGTGACTTTCCATTTCTTTTTGGATTTCCAATGGGAATGTATATTTACATATATGCTATCTTTATATTTATTCTATATATTCAAAAGTATACCCTTATAATCTCACCCATGAGACTGTAAGCTCCTTGCCAATAGGGATGGTTTCATTAATGGTATTCTTATTTCCAGAGTCAAAATAGTACCTGATACATAGCCATCTCCTAATGAAAACTTGTTTATTTATGGATTATCATTTTTCTTGGGCATAGCATCTTTCAGATGAACAGTGAGTAACAAAGCTGAGTAGCAAGAAAAGATCAAGTTTGATTGCATTTGAAATAGCACTGGACAGAGCTATTGTGTTTCTAAGCTTCTTGGGGCTATAAAAGCCCCTCTCTTCACCACGATTCTCCTAATAATGTTATAAAGCTGTAAATCATGAAAACTCCATAAACTCAGAAGAAACAAAATTGAAGGGGACCCAAAGGGTAATAGAAGACACAGAGTGGGTATAAGTAGTACCTATATTATGTAATGGAAACATATGAGAAAAGTAAAATAAAGGATAACATATTAAAGAGATAGTGACAGAGAAAAGAGTGGAAAACTGGGCATAGCCTGCCATGAAATCTTCTTCTTTTTTTTAAACAGGGCAATGGGCATTAAGTGACTTGCCTAGGGTCACACAACTAGTAAGTGTCAAGTGTCTGAGGCCAGATTTGAACTCAGGTACTCCTGAATTCAGGGCCAGTGCTTTATCCACTGTGCCACCTAGCTGTACCCCCTGCCATGCAAACTTGAATTTGGTGAGCAGATATCAGAAAAGATTGACAAGCTCTTGTGCTTTTGGAAGAGAGAGACCACAAGGTCTTTATAATATAATGACAAAGTCCCTTTACTACCATAATTACTGGACTTTTTTTTAATTGTCCTCATCTAATACAAATCTATATTATATTAATCCTCAACCTACTCACTTCCCATGATCTACTCCTCCACTGCACCTAAGCCACATAGAAATATGGCCATACTCTTGATCTGACCATCATCCACAGCCATCCACCTTCACATTTAAGACTTCTAAAATCCCATTATCTGACCATAATCTATTAGATCTTACCCTCTTCCTCTGTCTTCCTTTAGAAAACATCTTTCTATCTGCACTGTACAATCCCTTGATGCCTCATTTCTCTCCCAGGACATCTCCCCTGCATTGATCACTCTTTTCTTTTCCCCATCTTGACATCATGATGAACCAATATAATTCTAATCTCTCCTCTACTCTTGAATTCCTAGTCTCCTTATCATTTTGCCAAAGACTCTTGCCAAGGACTCACTGCTACTCATTATTGCTGTCCACCTCCTTTGCTCCTACATATGTGCTAATGAACAAAGGTGAAAAAAGTCCCACAATTATTTTGACTACATCCTATACAAATTACGTTATACAACCTCAATGGGCCCTCACTGCTGCTAGGCATTCCTTCTATAGCTCCCTTATCAACTCAATATCTCACTCTCCATAAATATTCTTACAAACTTTTTGAATCCTTCTCAAATGTCCCACTACCTTCACTTTCTCAGTTGAGAATTTTTCCTCATATTTTACAGAAAAAATCGAGGCAATTTGCCACGAGGTCCCTATTCTCCCCACTTCCTCATCTCATATCACTTATCTACTTTCTGTCACTATCTCTTCCTTCATCCAGTATTACATGATGAGATAACCTTCCTTTTTTATTAAATCTATCCTGTTAACCCACTCAAGTGATCCCATTCTCTATCTCTACAGATTGCTCCCTCTGTCATCTCTACTCTATCACTTATTTTCAATATCTTACTGTTTACTGTCTCATTCTTTGTTTCCTACAAACATGCCCATATCTCCCCATCCTGAAAGAAACAACCCTCATATTTTTCCTATATCCCCAATATCGCTCTATATATTTTCTTCCCCTTTGGCTAAGCTCCTTGAAAATGCTTTCTGTGATAGGTATTTCCATATTTTCTCCTCTCATTTTTATCTTAACCCCTTAAAATCCTATTTCAAACCTTATTCCACCAAATTTGCTCTCTCAAAAGTTACTAATGATATCTTTGTTGTCAAATCCATTGGCCTTTTCTTAGTCCTCATCCTCTTTGAAACTTCTATAGCTTTTGTCATAGTTTATCACCCTCACTTCCTAGATACTGTCTTCTCCCCAGGTTTTGGGGACAGCCCTGTCTCCTAGTTCTCCTCTTACCTAATTATTCCTCAGTCTTCTTCACAGAATCTTCAGACAGATTTGGCCTCCATATCCGAAAGGATTCTGTTCAGGGTCCTCTTCTCTATTGTCTATACTACTTCACTTGGTGATTTCATTAGCTTCCATGGATTTAATCTATCTCCATGTTGACATTTTCCAGATCTATCTATTCTATCCAATTTCTCTGCTGAGCTCCAGTCTGACATCTTCAACTGATTTTCTGAGATCTCAAACTGAATGTCCAGGAGACATCTGAAACTCAACATATCCAAAATTGAACTCATTATCTTTCCCCTTAAACCTTCACCCCTCCTACGTTTGCTATTACTGTAGATGGCAGTCTTCTTATACTTTAGTCCTTCTCAGTCACAGCTTAGTGTTCATGACCCTATTGGGGTTTGCTTGGCAAAGATTTCACTGAATTGACTTGCCATTTCCTTCTCTAACTCATTTTACAGATAAGAAACTGAGGCTAAAAAAGTTAGATGACTTGCCCAGTGTCATGCAGCTAGTAAGTATCTGAGGTCAGATTTGAACTCAGGTCTTCTTGACTCTAGGGCCAGTATTTTATCCACAGTGCCAAATACTCTTCAATACAGTGACACTAACATCCTGAACAAGACACTATTTCTCAACTCCAGGCTTTCTCTCTGTCTGTCATCCATGCTGGAAATGCTTTCCTTTTTTTAAACCCACTGACTTCCCTGGCTTCCTTTAACCCCCAACTAAAGTCCCATCTTTTATAGGAAGCTTTTTCCAAATCTTAATTCTAATGCCTTCCTTCTCTTAATTATTTCCTATTTATCTTGTATATAGCTTGTTGGTACATTGTATGCCTTTTGTCTTTCCCCAATAGACCGTGAACTCCTTGAGGAAAGAGACTGTCTTTTACCCTTTTTTGTAGCCTCAGCACTTAGCACAGTTCCTGAAACGGAGTAGGTTCTTAATAAATATTTTCTGACTGACTCATGCCTATTTAACTAAACTTCTTTTTAACTTCCTTTTGTGTAGGACAAACCTTTCTTATGTTGAAAGCTGCTCTATAATGAACAGTTTTATAGTGATATTCCATGATTAATTATTCCCAACTCCTATATACAGAGGTTTTAAGAAAAAAAAAGTTATAGAGGCTGTTGATTAAATCTAAGATGAAAAGAGTAGATCAAAATTTAGAGAACAACAACAACTTGTATTCTGGTCCTTTTCCATTTAAATAACTATAAGAATAATTGTAATGTCAAATCACATCTTCCAAATGATGAAATTTAACACAATAACATGAATTCAGAAATTAGACATTGGGTTTATAACTGCAAAAAGCTATCTGTGAAGGTAAATGGAATAATAATTTGAACTCCCAGGAGGAAATTTGCTTCATCATTAGATTAGAAAAAAAAAGTTACCGTGTTCCTACCCTGAAATGCTTTTTTTATTTAGAGTGAAATCCTTTTTCTGCAGGCACACCTTCAGTTCACTTGGTCATACCCCTGCTTCTTTTCCTTCTTCCCTTAGTAATTTTTTAAAGAAGCTGAAACTGGCAGCACAGCAGAGAATTTTTCCTTTGGGGAAGCATTTGGATTAAGGGTACTTGACCTTTTTGAATTGGCTATGCAGGGATTGCCAGTAAAACCTTAAAGAAAGGAAAAGTATGCCAATTTATGGTTTCTTCTCTTTAAGGTATGGATAATTCTGTGTTGATAGTAGATTCAGGAATCATGATCAAATTCTGGAAATCTAAAAGAAAGCAACTTCTTTCTGGCTAGGAAATGGTGTGGTGTGTGTGTGTGTGTGTGTGTGTGTGTAAGTGGAAGGCTGGGGATAATTGTGAGAAAGTAAAGGGTAAAGCTGTTTCCCTTTGGAAGCATTTATGGTAGTGGATCAAAGAAAGACCATTTAGAGACTGCTTTAGTGTTTCCTTGGTAATTTGCATACTGCCTTGTAATATGTGCTTAGTAACTAACAGTCATAGAATCTTAGTGGCATAGTCATTGTTTCCTGACCATAACCCTGCCGACCTCCTGGGCAGTCCTAGATGTAGTCATTAACTATGCTAAATTGATTTAGAAGCAGAAGACCTACACTTTAATCCCATTTCTATCAAAGGTCAACTCCAATCTATTCTCTGCAAAGCTGCCAAATTGATATTTAGAAATGGATGTTTCTAACACATTGTCTGATCATGTCACTCACCTGCTCAAAAATATTCAGTGGCTCTCCATTGCTACTAGTTTAAAGTATGTATTTCTCAGCCTGACACTTAAAGCCCTTCACTATCTAGTTCCAAGTTATCTTCCCAGGCTAATTACTTACCGTGATGAATTATTCCCATATTCTACCAACAATGATCTATTCCTTGTTACTAATAACCAGGATTGCTCAAGCTGTCATTGATATGTAGAAGGCACTAATTCTTCATCTTCAACCCTTACTTCCCTTAAAATATGGTGTTTGTTTTAAGTACAACTTACTCCAATGGGCCTTTCCCATTCATAATGTCCTCTCCCAAAGCACATTGGGCTTATTTTGTAAAGAGATTATATTTGCTTATTTGCTAATGTTGTATCTTGCTTAAAACATAGTAACCTCCCTGAAGAAAGGGATTGTTTCACTTTTGTATTTCTAATCTAGGCACCTAGCACAGTGCCTGCCACATAATAGATGGGTATTAAGTGTAATGTTGAATAACTGGCTTCTATAGTGTAATTCTTCTGTCTCTGGACACCTAATGGTCTGGGCTGACATTCCATGGATCCATGCTTTGCATCTTTTGAATACTATCTTTAGTAGTTTCTCTTTTAGTTTGCATGAAAGCAGTTAATGATCTAAAATACAGTATATCTGTATTTGAGTATGTTTCAGATTGCCTTCCAAAAATAAATAGCTTTAAACAAGTTCACTTTTTTTTGGTCATTTTGTTCTTATAAATATGTCATTTAGTTGTGACTTGAGAATGAGAAGCAGCAATGGAATAATGAGAAGAGAACTATTTTTAGGAGATAAATGACCTGAGTTTGAAACCCAGGTTTGCCAATTACTAACTGTGTGATCCTGGCCAAGTCACTTTAACTTTTGGTGTGTTTGCTTCATCATTTGCAAAATGGGATGTAATGTTTAAATGTAATTTTCCTACCTCACAAGGTTGTTGTGACATTCAAATGTAAATAAAGAACCAAACAAATACAAAGTAACTCATAAAACCTAATGTCTAAGTAAATGTAATTACACTTATTCTTCCACCTTATTGAAAGAAATGGATCATGCTTAGGGTAATCAAAGATCAGTAGATGCAGAGACCCCTGAGTTAAGTTGCAGTAGTAAAAATGATGGGAATCGTGGGGCAGCTAGGTGGCACAATGGATAGAGCACTGGCCCTGGAGTCAGGAGGACCTGAGATCAAATCTGGCCTCAGACACTTAACACTTACTAGCTGTGTGACCCTGGGTAAGTCACTTAACCCCAATTGCCTCACCAAAAAAAAAAAAAAAGAAAAAAGAAAAAAAGTTAAGACTTAATAAATGATGGAAGAATGGACAAATAACTGAGGATGGATGTCAGAAAGTAACATGGTCCTGAACATTAAGGACAATGAGAAGATTTTAAAAACCCTATATTTTGGTGATAGAGGAAGATCAAAGAAAGGACAGAACCATTGCTTGAGATGATGCAACAGTAAAACTGATTTTATAAAAAGCTAAGATGTTCCTTTTTTCTTCTGTTTTCTATGCCAAGTAGAAGGATTTTTGTGTTGGAAAGGGTAAAACAAACACAAGTTAGGAGGCCAAGGGCAATTCACAATCTCCACTGTGATGATCAATTAACTGGACACAATGAATTCATCTTTTTCCCTACTTGTTAAATTGGTTAATTCTTTGAGATAGATGGGAAGATGAAGGCATAAATGGATGAGGAGTTTGAACTACTCAATATTGCTTTTGTTTTCTCTGGCACAGAAAATGATCATCAGATGTGGAAAGGCAGAACAAAAATGGTTAGCAGGGAATAGAAATCCCAAATAAATGATGATATGGCCAGAAGACTAAATGCCCTCAGTGACTTCAAGTGACCAATCCTGGATGAACTACATCCAGGGTTACTGAAAGCAATGTGATTGTAGAGCTATTTAAGTAATCTTTGGAAGATCTTGGAGAAGAGGTGAGATACTGCAGGGTAGATCTTACAATTTTCCCAAACGGGAGGAGATTGGAATCTGCAAACTATAGACCATTAAGCTTGATTCCTGTTTATGACAAAATTCTGGAACATGTTAATAAAAGAATCATTTATGTATAGTGAGAATAGAATTAATGATCACTAAAAAGCCAACATGTTTTTATCATAAATAGATCTTTTGTTTGTAACCTTATTTGCTTAGTTGACAGGCTAACTGGTATATTAGGAAAGTTCTCTACATATGAAACACTTTTATTTCACCAAAGTATTTCATGAAAGTTCTACAGATATCAAACACTTTTATTTCACCAAAGCATTTCACAAAATTTCTCATGATATCTTTGTGGGCAAGATAGGAGACATGAATTAGATTATAATTAGGGTACACAGACTGGTTGAATGCCTGAAACCAAAAGGTCATCATTAATGGGTCATTATTGATTTGGATATATGCCATAAGGGTAGTAACACAGGGATATATGTACTTGTATAACATTTTTTATCAATTATTTAGACAAAATTATAGATAGCATTCTTATTATTTTAAGATAATGAGAAGCTAATAAGGGTATATAATATATTGCTGACAAAATTAGAATCCAAAAATGTCTCCGTAGTCAAGACTGATAGATTGAATTAAATTAGATATACTACAACATGAAAAGATGTAAAATTCAGTTGGACTTTTAAAATTAAAAATCAAAACAACTAGATATTTGAGAAATACTCAGTTTTTCTTGTTTAAAAAAAAAGAGATGGGAAATTTCATAGATTCCAAGCTCAATATTTTGAAAAGACAAAAGGGTAAAAAATGATGAGGGAAAAGAGGTAGTCTAAGGAGATGAATGTAGAAGTACACAGAATGTTCAACAAATTCAAGTTTTGTTTTTTTTTAATGTAGAAAAGTTAGATTCAAATCAGTTAATGGAGGACAAATGCCGAGTTGAGACTGGGCAAAAAAGTTAAGGAAGAAAAAGGTTGTTTTTAAGAAATATTGTGGAAAAAGCTCTTATTTTGCCACTATTTTTCCTGAGGGACCTTCAATAAACTAATTTCAATGAGCTAATTTCAATTAGGGTGGGTACTGAAGAATTGGCAGATGTGATTGTTGAAGCATTGCTAACATTGAATGTTTATAGAGAATAAGGGAAGAGCCACAGGATTAGGAAACTACAACATCCCACTTTTGTTTGAAGGAAAAGAGTGGAATCTACAAAATACTGGTAAGTGACCTTGACTTTGAATTTTGACAAAATCCTAGAGGATATTATTGAAAAGGTGGTTTGCAAACATCTAAGAGAAGAAACAGTGCTCAGAAAGATCCCACAATCATTTTGTCAAGAATGATCAAAGTGTTAACTTCTATATTTTTTATGAAGTAACCTCACTAGTAGTTCAAAGGAATTTTGTAGATGTAGTTAACCTAGATTTTTTTTTCAAAATGTTTATGAAAATCTTCCATTTTTTTTTAAAATCTGTAGATATGCTGGTTAAGTGATAGTATAATAAGGCAGATTTGTACCTTTATGGATGGATGGTGGATCCAAAGAGGAGCCATTAATGATTTGTTGTCATCTTGGAATGACATTTTTTGTGGACAACTTCAAATGAACAAAGAAAAAAGGCTCACTTAGAGAATCAATTGCATTAAAGCCACTTGATGACTTTTTGGGTTATGAAGGGATTTCCAGTAAATCCTGAAAAAAGTGAACCAATTTGCCATTAAGTCTCTCTCTCTTTTTTTTTTTTTTTTTTTGGCGGGGCAATGGGGGTTAAGTGACTTGCCCAGGGTCACACAGCTAGCAAGTGTCAAGTGTCTGAGGCTGGATTTGAACTCAGGTCCTCCTGAATCCAGGGCTGGTGCTGTATCCACTGCGCCACCTAGCTGCCCCTGCAATTAAGTCTCTAAAAAAATATAGATGTTCCTCTGATGATAGAACTTTGAGAATCATGTTTAAATTCCGACTTTGACCCTGAATTATTTGCCATTTTTTGCCATGACTTAAATAATGGCATAGATTTCATCCTTATTTTATCATCAAATTTTGTCATCAAAACTGGGAATGATATCTAACTTGCCAAAACTGAAATATAACTGTGGAAATTTTTTGTGATTTGGGGATCCTGACTTTGGGATGCGATTAAAAAGCCTTAGGCCCTCAGGGTTCTTCTCTGTGTAAGAGGGGCTGGTGCCCCTCCCTTTTCACTTCAGCCCAGCTGAGAAGCCTGTGGGCCTTAGAGAATGCCCAGCTGGGTGGACAGCTGGGGAAAGCCCCAGCTCCCTCCACCCTGAGGGGAGCTGCCTCAGTGATCCCAGGCTTGTCCTGCCAGGCCCTGGGAGAGCAGTAGGGGGCAGGGGCCCATCCAGCCCTGGGTGTGGTATGCATGAGACACTTGAGCCCCTTGGGCTGCAGCCCTAGTGTGGCAGGCAGATTAGCTTGGCATGTGCTGGGGCACAGGGAGCCTGAGGTTTGAGGGGAGAGAAGGAACGTATATACCAGGGAGTTAGACAGAAAGAGGTCAGAGAGAAAGAGGACAGACAAAAGGGAGGATGAACAGAAAGAGGAGGGACAGAAAGAGGACACTGGAGGACTAGGAAATCACTAAGAAGACAGTGGCTGCAGTAAAGAAAGGGGGTTTGCAACAGTAAGAGGCTTTTCAGGGGGGTTGACAGGAATACGGAGCAGGGGGTGCTTTTCAGTTAGGGAAATGCTAGAAGAAGGTCCATTGGTATGCAGGAGGACACTAAGAAAGTTAGATGGCAAAGAGTAAGCATAAGCCGTGGAAGGAGAGAGATATTCTGGAAAGTAGTCAGGTTGTACATTTTATTTCCCTGTATTCTTATTTTAAAACTGTATTTCATAAGTAAACTCTGCTTTGATTATTTAATTAAGAGGCTTCTTAATCGTTTCCTTATCAATTTGGGAGCAGGGCAGTGTGGAGAAATTTTTAAAAGGCCCTAACAGATTGGCTTAGGAAATTAATAGCAGTCAGATAGCCAGCCAGTCAAAAGTCCATAGATTAGGGCCCACCAGCTAGATTAGGCCTAGCAAGATACCTAGTATAAAATATTTTTACAATTGAATGGCGACTGAGGCAGGGCTTACGGCCCAATTATAATTTTTCTTATAGATATAATTTTTCATATAAGTCCAGTTATATATTTTTATATCAGATGTAGTAAATTTTTAACATAACAATAATAGCAATAATAATGATTTACAATAGTAAACAGCTCAGAACATTGGGCCAAAACTAATTATATGAAATTTAACAGGGATGAATATAAGTCTTACACTAGGATTGACAAAAATTCATTCTTAGGTAGAAGATGAGGCAAGCATATCTATATAGTATTTTATTTGAAAAAGAAGACCCTCAAATGTTAGAGGATAGTAAATTAATTACAAGCTAACAATGTGATATGGTAATCCATAAAGCTAATGAAAATTGAAGTGATTGTACAATTATAATACCTTATTTACTGTAGTCCTTTTCTGTAATATCTGACTCTTAATGAAAATTGAAGCTGCATTGAGAGGCATCATGTTCAGTACTAGCAAGGAAGTGACTCTACTCTACTCTAATTACAGCACCTCTATAGCACTGTGTTCATATCTGAGTGGAAAGAAGGAAAGAAGGATGAATGGATGATGGATAGTGGATAAAAGTCCACTATGTGCCAATCACTATGCTAAGTGTTTTACAAACATTACCTCATTTGATTCTCACAGAAAACCTGTGAGGTAAATGTTATTATTATTCTCATTTTATTGGTTGAGAAAACAGAGGCAAACAGAGGTTGAGTGACCTGCCCAGGGTCATATAGCTAGTAATTGTCTGAAACTAGATTTGACCTCAGGTCTCCATCATTTCAGGCCCAGGACTTTATCCACTGTACCACCTAATAGCTAAATTAGAGAGTATTTCCAAGAGGGCAACTAAGACAGTGAGGGTCCTTAAATCCATACTAAATGAGGATCATTTGATGGACCTGGGGAAATTTAACCTTCAGAAGATAAAACTTGGCAGGGATAATAATTGCCCCCAAGTATTTGAGTGGCTATCATTTCAAAGACAAATTAGACATCTCCTAGGCCCCAGAGGACAACGGGGAGAAGTTACACAGAGGCAAATTGAAATTTGAGGTATGAAAAAAATAATTCTAAAAATTAGAGCTGTCCCAAAGTAAAATGGGATGGTTTGAAAGATGGCAGATTCTTGCTCACAGGAAATCCTCAAACAAAATCTAGATAGTCATTTGCAGTATATGTAATTAAGTAGATTCAAGTTTAGGTGTATGTCAGACTGAATGATCTCTGGGGTTATTTCTACTTTGAGATTCTGGGTTTGTGTGAAATAGCCATTAGCGCTTTTTTTTTCCTACTTCCCTTGAAGGAAACATTTTAATTATACCAGCTCAGAAGAGGCTAACTAGTCATAAAATAGTTAATAACTAAATAAAGAAATGTTCTGCTTTTTTGGGGGGAAGGGGTATTGTTGGGGCTTTTATAAGTGGAAGAGGGCAGCTAGGTGGCACAGTGGATAAAGCACTGGCCTTGGATTCAGGAGGACCTGCGTTCAAATCCAGCCTCAGACACTTGACACTAGCTGTGTGACCCTGGGCAAGTCACTTAACCTTCATTACCCTGAAAAAAAACAAAAACAAAACAAAAACCCCTAACAAACAAATAAGAGGAAGGGGAAATAAATAAGGACTGGACAGTGTACTAATTGTGTCATTTGGAATGTTAAATGGGGTAAGAAGATAAGGTGGATGCCAAACAGCATTTTAAGTAAAGAAGGAAGCCTGGAATCAGTCCAGTCTTTTACACTGGACTAAATTGGGGAAGAAAGTTGAAAGATAAGCATCTGTAGGGTATGTATCTATACATATCATCAGTTCTCTGTTTCATATATATATATATATATATATATATACACCATGCACATGTATGCATCATACACCACACACTTATCAAATCCAGTCTATAAGCCCACATAGGCACTTATCCAGACAATTTCTCTCTCATACACATGTATATATTTGTGTGTGTACATGTTATGTACGTATGTGTGCACGTATTTATGCATATTCACTACAACCTTTCCATGGAGTTTCTTCTGACAAGAAGGAGGAAGAAACTTGCTAAACAAAATCAATTCTTTTCCTCTTCTTCCATGTTAAGAGCTTTTTATATTTCTTCAAGTCCTTCTACATTATTGCCTCTGTCCCCACACTCCCAAGCTCCAAAAGCTATGGAAAGATGTCCTTCTTTGGGTTATTCATACTTCCAGTGAGGAAAGTATGTTGTCCCATTATATGCTGATGTACTTAATATTACTTGGTTGACTAAGTAATTTAGTACTATTGTTTTATTTTACAAAGTTAATATGCTTAATGTCTCAGTCAAAAAGCATTTACTAATCACTTCTTATGTGTATTATACAAAGAAAGGCAAAAACCAGTTCCTATTTTCAAGGAGCTTTCTTTCTAGAGTGTTAAAGTGCGAATAAATACCTTCTATCCTAGGACCATCCATCCATCCTGACATAACTGAGTTGTATTGTCAGCTTGGTTTTTACAGTCAAGTCCAAAACATTCATTAAGGTCAACTCTGCGCTAAGTGCTGGGGATATTAACAAAGACAAAAAATAGTCTCTGCTTTCAGGGAGCCCACAGGCTAATGAGGAACATAACATGCTAGCAACTGTGGACAAACAAGCTACATTCAGGATAAATTAAAAATAATCAAGAGCATAATTATACTAACATTAAGGGAGATTGGAAAAGGTTTTTTATAGGTGGGCTTTTGTCTGAGACTTGATGGAGACCAAGGGAGATGGGAGGTGGAGATGAGGAGAGAGAACATTCTAGGCATGAGTGAATGGCCACAGTAAATCCATGGAGTCAGGAGATGCAGTTTCTCCACTGAAGATCCACAAGAAGGCTACTGTTGCTATATTGCAGAGTGTGTGGAAAGAAGGTAGGTAAGGTATAGAAAGACTGGAAAAGTAGGAGGGGTAGGTTATAAAGGGTTTTGAATTCCAAAAGGAGCTTTTATATTTGATACTAGAGGTGACAGGGAGACACTGAGTTTTAGTGAATAGATGAGGTATGTTATCAGACCTGTACTTTAGGAGATTAATTTGACAGCTGAGTGGATAGACTAGAATGGAGCAACACTTGAGGTAGGTAGACACATCAGCAGGGTATTGTAATAGTGCCGGTGTGAGGTGACAGAGGTCTGCCCCTGGGTGGTAGTGGTGTGGAAGGAAAGAAGGTAGCATAAATGAGAGATATTATAAAGGTAGCCTCAAAGTAAGGAAGAAAAAGATTGCTATGTACCTGTACTGATGAAATAACAAGTCCTTGGGGTCAGCTAGGTGGCTTAGTGGATAAAGCACTGGCCCTGGATTCAGGAGGACCTGAGTTCAAATCTGGCCTCAGACACTTGACACTTAACTAGCTGTGTGACCCTGGGCAAGTCACTTAACCCCCATTGCCAGAAGAATAAAAAGATTAAGAAATCACAAGTCCTTCAGAAACAGTATAACATACATGGATTAATAGCTAGAAATTTAGAATTTACTCTGTTGGAAAATTTTTAAGATTAGATTGTTCCCAGGCCTAGTCAGTCTTACTCAGTTGTTCATCTAAGTCAATTGGGACAAAATTATTTTTTGCCTGTTAACTAAGGAATGATTTTTTTTCAAGTCCCAAGGAGCTAGACCCATTTAAAAAATAGTCCACTTTTAGTGTTCTTGTTAGAAATCTTAGAAGGCAGGAAAAGGCTAGGCATATAGCATAAAAACCCTTTGAATTCTAGATATATCTGTAATATACACTTGTATTTGTATAGTATAGATTTATATATGGGCATCTACGTGGCATAATGGATGGAGTGCCAAGCCTGGACTCAGGAAGACTCATCTTCCTGAGTTCAAATCTGATCTCACTTGTTAGCTGTGTGACCCTGGGCAAATCACTTCACCCTGTTTGCCTCAATTTCCTCATCTGTCAAATGAGATGGAGAAGGAAATGACAAACCACTCCAGTATTTTGCCAAGAAAACCACAAACAGGGTCACAAATAATTGTACATGACTGAAAAGTAACTGAACGATAGGTTTGTATATATTATACATATATCGGAAAAGAATAGTCCTACTCTGATGCTTCATTGTGATTTGAACGGGACCCTGAGGTCTTGAAGGCCAGAGAAACGGAATACATGCTAAGTCAGTTTCTGATAACCTAAATAGATTCCGAATATATTCCCAGTGATGGATTATGGGACTATTGTCCAAGGGCATTGCTGATCAAGGTCAGGTATGCTCATCAGTAACGTCACTGAAAGGTAATGAGCCCTTTAGCAGGATCCAGGTCTAATAGCCTCTATAAGTTTCATAGAGTCTGTAATCTGCACCTGTTGATGGAAGTACCCATCTCAGTGAGGTACAGACTGAACTTACAAGCCCATGAAGGTTTGAAATATATTGAGATAAAGACAGAAAAAGGAATATGATTTTATGGACATAGTGAACTCCCACATGAGGGAACTTCTTTCCTCAATGCAGGTTAGAACTTTCCCTATAAAAAAGTTATAGTCCTAAAGAATTGCCAACAGGAGTGGGAGATGAGATGATTTGCCAAAGGTCACACATCTAGTGCATGTCAGAAATAGGATTTGAACCCAAATCTTAACACCAAGATGAGCAATTCTTTCTACTATGCCACATTTACTCTCTGTATATACTTGAAGTGTGTAGTTGGAGTAAGACTAAATTAGTGTAGACACATTTCTTTACCGCTTGCCTTTGCCAAAATTGAGTCCAAGAATAGTTTTTTTTTCATTTCTTGCCTTTCCAGTAACTTTCATGAGCTCTATTTTCCATTTTTAAAATGTAGAGTATATGAAAGATGCTCTATAAAGTCAAATTCATGCCTATAATTTCTAATGGCTTCTTCATACCATAACTACTATTCTGGGATTTTGTAGCCATAACACAATGAACTGTAATCAACAGCATAATACAAGATGAGATTAGAATTGCTATGCTTGATCACCCAATCAAACAGTATTACTTTAGTGCAACACGCACATGCATCGTCGCCTCCTGACCATCCATTTACAGAAATTGCAAATAGCTTTGTAATTCCAGTGCACAATCAGTGTATCAGAGCCATGCTCCCTGTACACTCAAGGGTTCAATCAGAATCCCATGAAAGGTCATTGTTTTGGAGTTGAGAAAGACCACTCCAGCACAGGCGGAAGATAGCTTGAAATGTCAATGTCTGTTAGGATGTACAGCACTTGTTTAACATTCCTCACTCAGTTATTTGGAGATTAAATTTTTAAGCAAAGTCCTTATTTGCAATTAATGATAATGAATCAAATGTTTGGCAGTTATAATGCCTTTTCATCAGAGGATCTTAAAACCCCTTCCAAGCACTATTTAGCTAAGACTCACAATATCCCTTTTGATAGGTGGCGTATATGATTAGCAGACTTCAGCATGATGAAACTAAGCTTAGCATTTGGATGCTGGGGCTTAAAACTAACCAAACATCTGACCTGCCTGTCGTGGCTATCAACTTTTTTTTTTTCCAGAGAGGAAACTAGGATTAAGTGATTGGCCCAAGGTTACATAGTAAATCAGTGGCAGGCCAAATATTGTAATTCAGCACTCCTGGCTTGAATGGTTTGCTCAAACAAGGTCAGTTTAGCCATCTCCCTGTTTTAGACAGGATCATCTCTTTTGCTAAACAAATACAAGAGGCAAAGGACATTGAAAGGACTTTCTAAAACCAAAAATGAAGTCAGGAAGCATTTACGACTGAAGTTAGAGATACAAAATTCTCTATCTTTAATGTTTTATAAAAGATTATCTAGATTCCATTAGAAACATAGTATATTTACCAAAGACTAATTCTCAAACCTAGCAGCTCCCTTTGAAAAGAGAAAGGGGGGAACCTAGGTGGTGCTCTATCCACTGGCCCTGGAGTCAGGAGTACCTGAGTTCAAATCCAGCCTCAGACACTTAACACTTACTAGCTGTGTGACCCTGGCAAGCCACTTAACCCCAATTGTCTCAAAAAGAAAAAAAAGAGAAAAGACATGAGAATGGGGCAGCTAGGTGGTGCAGTGGATAAAGCACCAACCCTGGATTCAGGAGGATCTGAGTTCAAATCCAGCCTCAGACACTTGACACTTACTAGCTTTGTGACCCTGGGCAAGTCACTTAACCCTCATTACCCCACCTCCCGGAAAAAAAAAAAAAAAGAAAAGACATGAGAAGCTTTTGTCATATACCATTGATCCTTAATTCTTTCTTCCCCAAACATCTTTCAGAGATTCATTTTATTTTTGTTGTTGAATGGTTTCAGTTGTGTCTGTCTCTTCATGAACCCATTTGAGTTTTTCTTGGCCTCTGCCTTTTCCTTCTCCAGCTCATTTTACAAATGAGGAACTGAGACAAACACAGTTAAGTGACTTGCCCAGGGTTACACAACTAGTAAGTATCTGAGGCTGTATTTGAACTCAGGAAAGATGAGTCTTCCTGACTCTAGGCCCAGCACTCCATCCACTGTGCCCCTAGTAGTTCTCACTTTATTTTTAGAGTATAGCTATTTTCTGTCTCAGAGTTTTTTCTGTTAGGAAATATTTAAAGGGGTAAGAAAAAGTAGTATTTAATCAGGAGTTCAGGGTTCAGATCCCACCTTGGATTTTTACTACAGAGAACAGCTGTGTGAAAATAGTCACGAAAACACTCTGAGCCTCAATTTCGGTATCTCAAAAATGGGGATGATAGTACTCATACTACTGTCCTGACAGGAGGGATCTTTGTTTACTATGGTTAAATATATGAATTATTATTACCATTATTGTTTTAATTACTATTATCATTCCCCTCAATATCTCAAGGTTATATGGGTTCATTGTGAGGGTTTCCCTCCTATTGACACATATCACAACTATTCTATTTTAGAGACAATTTTTGTCATTTGTAACAACAAAAAATATCACACATAGTGGTCACACTACTTATGAGAAGTCTCCCAGCATTTTTCTATACCATGCCTCTAACAAGGCCATAAAACCCATATATGGTTTGAAATATGAAGTATTATATAGAATAGGGGTTCTTAAACTGGGGTCTGTGATCTTATTTCTATTTTTTGTGTTTTTTTGGGGGGGGGGGCAATGAGGGTTAAGTGACTTGCCCAGGGTCACACAGCTAGTAAGTGTTAAGTGTCTGAGGCTGGATTTGAACTCAGGTCCTCCTGAATCCAAGGCCAGTGCTTTATCCACTGTGCCATATAGTGATCTTATTTCCAAAAAAAATTTTGATGACTGTATTTTAATATAATTTTCTGCTTTGTTATCCAATGCATTGTGTTGTATGTCATTAAAATTATTGCTCTGAGTAGGGGTCCATAGACTTTACTGGATGGACAAAGGGGTCCATGACACAGAAAAGGTTAAGAATACCTAGCATAAAGGAAGGAATAATGATCTTAGAGTCAGAATATCTGGATATAAATCCAGTTGTTCTGCTACTTATGATCTGGACAAACAAACTTCAGAAAGTCATTTCATTCAGCAGCCCTCTGTTTCTTCATATTTCTATGAAATGAGGATCAGGTTATATCTATGCTCGCTTCTGTCTTGGTAGTACTTGCTAGAACTTCTGCTATGGTGATGTTGCTTTTTAGATGTCAAGGTCACATTGATGCCTCAGTTAAGACCTGGGGTTATCACTTTGGTGAAACAATATTTTACAGTAAAATCTTTAGAAAGAACTAGGGAAGAGTTATATATTATTTTCGGGGGTAAAAGCAAAGGAGAAAAAAGTTTTTTTTTTTTCCTGTAGACTAAGTTAGTTGGCAAGAAACCTAGTACAGAAGATGGATGTTTTTACTCAGATACCAGAATCGGTATCCAAAAAGCTAAAGTCCTAATGGCATAAAAGTGAGAGAGTGCATGGTAACGTAGGAGTTTGGAATCACAAGCAGCATTAGAAATTGATTCCCTTGGGTTCAAGTATAGGTCTATTTAGCTAATTCTTAATAATAAGCATTATCACTTGGAGAAGAAGCATCCTATAGACTTTATATCTTTGGCACCTACTAAGTATTAGCATAGAAGGGAAGGCAAGGCAAATAAATGACTATATCCAATACCATCCTGCCCACACTTCAGCCAACATATGGAAGCAGGAAAATGCAGCACTTCACCTGATGTTTTTTGGAAAGTAGCCTTCATAAAACTACATCTGTAGAGTCATATGGTACTTAGAGGAAGAGGGTAGGAGGATGATAAAACCTTGCTGCAGCAAAACATGAAGATGCTAAGGGTTAGTCCTGAATCTAAAGTACCTAATGTACTAGAAGTAGGAGAACTCTCCAGGTTATAGACACTGCAGACAGTGCAATAGTGAGAGTGCCTCTTAGTGAGTTTCCCTAGTTCTTTAGCTTTAGCTTTCCCTAGGAGTCATGCTGTTGAGCTTTCTAAGGGGGCAGCTAGAGGAATAATTTGGAGTGACTCACAGAGCCAGCAGTGGTTGGTATCCTGAGGTTAGACTCCCTTCCCACTGAGTTAACCAGTAGAAACCTGAGAAGCTTGATAATGAAGTGGCAAGAGTATCTGATACTTCAGGAAACTAATTTCCCAGATCCCTGAGAGATAGACACCAAAGGAATAACAGTTTTGATGTGTGGAAAGCTAAAGGGGCGTTTAGGAAGCATTAAGTATGCATGGAAAAAGCCTATATAAGTCAGTGGGAAAAAGGGAGGGTCTGGATAGTTGGAGAATTCAGGTTACCTGATATATAGAGTAGGGAATTCAGGGGAAATGCCAGAAGAGAGGGAAAGGTTCCAGAATAGGAGGGAGACAGTGCTTCACTGGAATTCTGATTATTTCATGTTTGTCTAGTACTGCCCATGAAAGTGATTAAATTCCCATTTCAGACCAGAGCTTCAAATATGAAAAGCACATTCCATTTTCTATCTTTGTGTCTTCCCATGGATTCTTTCCCACACCTAGAATTCACTCTTCCTTACCCCTATCTCTCTTAATCCTTATTTTCACCTAGAGTTAACTCCCATGTCATCTCCTATGTGAACACTTCCTCCGTCCTCCCAAGTCTTTCATCTTCTATCTCATACTTGAAATACCTTATATTTACTTATCTGTTTGAATGTCACTTCGTGAAAGTAGGATTGTATCGACCCAACTGGCCACTTAACCAGATTACTTATACAATATATATACATATATACATACATACACATACATACACACAAACACATGCATATATACACATACATATACATGTGTCTGTATGCATGTCTGTGTGTCTAGGTCTAGGTCTAAGTATATAAATCAAAGTTCGAGAATAAAATGACACATCTATCAAAATAGACCATTTATAAGTAAAAAAAATAGGGCAGTGAGATGGTGCAATGGACACAGTGCCAGTCCTGGAGACAGAAATGTTTCATGTACAAAGTGATGCTTATGGGGCAGCTAGGTGGTGCAGTGGATAGAGCACTGGCCCTGGAGTCAGGAGGACCTGAGTTCAAATTTGACCTCAGACACTTAACATTTACTAGCTGTGTGACCCTAGGCAAGTCAACCGCAATTGCATCACAATAAATAAATAAAGAAACAAAAGTGATGCTTAAGCAGAGTATTGAGATACACCAAAAATCATAAGAGATACAGATGAGGAGTGAGTACATTTTAGGGATAAATGCTTGCCATTTGGAAAAAGGCTAAACAAGTTGTGGTATATAATAATGCATAGGATGATTTCAGAAAAAAATGAGAAGATTTATAAACTTATGCAAAGTAAAATGAGCAGAACCAGGAGAACATTGTACATAGTAACAGTAATATAGTAGGACAACCTACTGAAAATGATTTAGTTATTCCCTGCAATACAATGATCTAAGATGACTTATGATGATAAGTACTATCCACCTCCAGAAAAAGAATTGATGGAGAATGCATAAACATCAAAACATTTTTTAAAAACTTTACTTTTCTTGTTTTCTTGTCTGTTTTCTTTTGTAACATGGCAAATATGGAAATATGTTTTTCATGACTGCAAATTATTACCTATGTCAAATTGCTTGCCTTCTTGGGGAACATAAGGGAGAGAGAAAATTTGGAAATCAAAATTGTAAAAGTGAATGTTGGAGCAGCTAGGTGGTGCAGTGGATAAAGCACTGGCCCTGGATTCAGGAGGACCTGAGTTCAAATCTGACCTCAGACACTTGATGCTTACTAGCTGTGTGACCCTAGGCAAGTCACTTAATCCTCATTGCCCTGCAAAAAAAAAAAAAAAAAAAAAAGTAGCAGCAGCTAGGTGGCGCAGTGGATAGAGCACCGGCCCTGGAGTCAGGAGTACCTGAGTTCAAATCTGGCCTCAGACACATACTAGCTGTGTGACCCTGGGTAAGTCACTTAACCCCAATTGCCTCGCTAAAAAAAAAAAAAAAAAAGTGAATGTTACATTGTTTTTACATGTAACTGGAAAAAAGAAATATAAGAATTTAAAAATAAAGATCACAACAGAACAATCTGGTCCTACCCAGCCAGATTTAAGTGGGGGCTCACCTATATAACATTGCTTACAGAAAAGTAAATTGAGTGGATAGCCTTGTCTGGGTTGATTATTTTGTGGTGCATACCTACATTTTTTAAAAAAATCAAAGGATACAGATTGTCATAGGGTACCTAGAGGCATAAGAAAAGTTCTGAGAATCGTCACACTGTGTTCCCATGAATGGGGCAGGTGGATGTTATGTCAGGAAACATAGTATGGTAAAGTAAATACCTTAGGCCTTGGTCACATTGCTAGCAAGGTTCAGGATGGAGACATGATAGCGGTAACTATTTTAGGGGTTCTCATTTAGAAGTGGAATTGTATTCATATTGCTTAGCCCCAAAAGACAGACATAGAAATAAGGTCTGGCAAAGACTCCAGCTTCTGGGATAGGAACTCAGTATTTGACAAAAACTGCTGGGAAAACTGGAAGATAGTATGATAGAAACGAGGCAGAGACCCACATCTTACACCTTATACTAAAATAAGGTCAAAATGGGTACATGATTTAGACATAAAAGGTGATACCATAGGTAAATTAGGAGAGGAAGGAATAGCTTACCCCTCAGATTTATGGAAAGGAGAGCAGTTTATGACCAAACAAGAGATAGAGAATATTATGAAATGCAAAATGGATGATTTTGATTACATTAAATTTAAAAGTTTTTGTACAAACAGAAGCAATGCATCCAAAATTAGAAGGGAGGCAGAAAGCTGGGAAACAATTTTTATAGCCAGTATTTCTGATAAAGGTCTTATTTCTAAAATATATTGGGAAGCAAATTAAATTTATAAGAATCCAAATAATTACCCAATTGAGAAATGGTCAAAGGATATGAACAGGCAGTTTTCTGATGAAGAAATCAAAGCTATCTATTCCCACATGAAAAAATGCTCTAAATCACTATTTATTAGAGAGATACAAATTAAAACAATTCTGAGGTACCACCTGACACCTATCAGATTGGCTAAAATGACAAAAAAGGAAAATAATAAATGTTGGAGAAGCTGTGGAAAAAATGGAACACTAATACATTGTTGGTGGAGTTGTGAACTGATACAACCATTCTAGAGAGCAATTTGTAACTATGCCCAAAGGGTTATAAAGCTGTGTATACCCTTTGACCCAGGAATACTACTATTAGGTCTTTTTTTCCTGAAGAGATCATAAAAAGGGAAAAGGTCCCACATGTACAAAAATATTTATAGCTGTTCTTTTTTTGTGGTGGCAAGGAATTTAAAATTGAGGGGATGCCCATCAATTGGGGAATGGCTGGACAAGTTGTGGTATATGAATGTAATGGAATACTATTGTGCTGTAAGACATGAGGAGCAGGCAGATTTCAGAGAAACTTGGAAGGATTTATATGAACTGATGCCGAGTGAGATGAGCAGAACCAGGAGAACATTGTACACAGTATCAACAACATTGTGTGTTGATCAGCTGTGATAGACATGACTCTTCTCAGAAATACAATGGTCCAAGATAGTTCCAAAGGACCCATGTTGGAAAATGCTCTTCAGATCCAGAAAAAAAAAAAGAACTGTGGCATCTAGATGCAGAATGAACCATACTGTTTCTAATTTTGTTTTTCTCTTTTGCTCTAATTCTTCTTTCACAGCTTGACTAATGCAGAAATATGTTTAATGTGATGGTACATATATAACCTATAACAGATTGCTTGCTGTCTTTGGGAGGGGGGAGAGAAGGGAGGGAGGAAGAAAAAATTTGAAACTAGAAATCTTATGAAAAAATGTTGAAAACTATCTCTACATGTAAATAGAAAATAATAAAATACTTTTGTGATTGAAAATAAACTTTAAAAAAAGAAATAAGCATTGGAATTTACAAAGATTTTGACTGTACCTATGTCAAAACTTCTTAACAAATAGATGTATTGAGAAATGGAATACCTAAAGAGTTGATGGGTTAGCCCTCATTACATATTCAAGCAAAGCCTGGATAGCTAATTGTCAGAATGATGAATTGTCTTGCTGATAGAACATAAGCTTCCTTAGGGCAGGGACTATTTCATCTTTATCTATTTCCCCTTAGTACTTAGCAGTCCTTGGCACACACCATATTAAATGGTTAAATACTTCTTCTTTAATTGGGTAATGTTGTAGAGGGTATTTCTTTCAAGTACAAGTTGAGTTCAAGTATGTAGCCCCTGATGTCCCTTCTTAATCTGAGAGTGTATGATTTTTTGTTTGTTTTTATTTTTGACACTTAGAACTTAGATATCTAAATTCAGCATTTAGGCTAATCTTTGAAATTCAGCAGTAGTGGGGCTTCCAGATTTTCCTTTATAAATGCATTCAATAATTCTTGCCAGTGTTTTCCATTTTCTGACTCTGTCAAGTCTGTCAAATAGGTAATTTCATTAGTATTTATACTTGTCAAAGACATGGGGATGGCTTACACAAACCTTCCCTTATTCTCTGGCTTAGTTTAAATACTCCAAATTTTCCATTTTTTTTTTTGAGTGAGAGATCCAAACATCTCTCATTTCAAAAAAAAAAAAAAACTTTTCTCAATCATTTTGATGCTCAAAACTCCTTCTAATTTATCTGTCGTTCCTATCATAGGGTGTCAACAGCTAAACATAGTCTTCCATTGTTTGGGTCATCAGAGCGATACAGAATAGACAAGAAAATTTTTTTAACTAATTTATTCCAACTGTTATTTACCCAATTGTTCACTGCAAATCACTTATTTTTTTATTTGACTTAAAATCTGTAAATGGAACATATTAAAGCAGTCAATCATGCTCCACACTGACATTAATACCCAACTCTGTACACCCAGGAATCCATTCTGCCTGTATGCATAAATTCAGATGCTATGCTACAATTGTTTGGGGAATTAGGGAGCATCTTCCCTTCCTTTTGATAAATAATAAAGAAAAGATGATTTCACACATGGAATACAACTGTCTAGTCCAGACCCTTTAGTAAAGCTATGGGATTTTCTTTAACTTGTAGATACTCAGGTGTTTTTCAGGAAGCATTGTTGCCTCACTGAATTTTATCCTTTTCTCACTTCCACACCTCTCCCTTTCCAATCTACCACCCATGACAAGCAACCAGCAAAATTGGGGGCACTTAATGCAATCTAATTTACTGTGGGCTAAACTAGTCTGAGAAGGGATATTTTCCAGTCAAACAATCAACTCCTCAGTGGAAATCTCATAAATCAGGGCAAGTATTAGTGGAAGCATGGTAACTCTTGTCTTGAGAACACATAATTTGGAACTTGAGAGTGACTTATGTGCCCATTTTCTTGATATTTCTGAAGTCATGAGGCCAACCTTCTAAAGCACCATAGAAAAAAGAGAACATAATGATAGACCCAATTTAAATATTTCACAGAGGAGGCAAATCTAGGACTGATATCTTATTCTCTCAAGGAAAACTTGAACAAAATGAAGGCATTTTAGGCAAAACATCAAACCTTCATTCATCTTTGCAGACTACATTTGCATTTGAATGATTTTACTTTCTTCACACTCTTGGAAAAGCCCAATATTAAATATTAATGTAGTACTTTCCTCTGGTGACTTTTCACTTTCTCTTCTCTTCATGAACTCTATTGACAGTACGAGAAGGACAAAAAAAAAGATGAGAACTCATGTTTCCAGGGATAACAATGTTGTATACCACACACTCTCATTTTAACTCCTGAGCACTGTTTCTTGTGCTATGTTGACAATTTCAGAGATAGATACAATTTGGGTGAAGTTAACATCAATGTGTTTCTTTCTTGCTGTGACTTACTTTTTTGCTTATTATTTCTTTCAAGTGCATAATAGCCAGGATGGATAGTACTAAATGGGAAACTTGGGTTCTGAAGTATTGCACTGTCCTTCCCTCTCCCCATTGTCTGTAGAAAGCAGTAAGCATCCTAAAGACAGATTTTCTCATGAAGTTTGGCATGACTATAGTTGGTGATATAACAGAACACCCTAAAGACATTAGATATCTTAATACAAAAGTTCCAAATTAGCCTAGGATAATGCTCACTCAATAAAGACACAGGAATAGTATATGGTTACAAGGTGAGAATTGGAACACCCCCACTTAGGAACAAACCATTTCTCCTATCAGGGAAAAGACAGGATCAGAGCCTCCACCCGTAAAAAGAATTTCACCACTGGTGATTATTAAATTCAGTTCAACAAATATTTAGCAAGCCCTTATCAAGTGTCAGATACTGTACTAGAAATTAAAAATAAGTTTTCCTAGCATCAAGAATAATCTTTCATTTTTGCAGTTTTTTTCTTACTAATCTTACTTTGAGCCCCTAGCACCAAACTGGAAAAAGTCTAGTCCTTCCATTCACATGACAGCTACTTCAAATATTTGAAAATGGGGATCTTGGTTATTCCCACCTTTCCCCTTACTCCCAAAGAATCTTCTTTTCTCCAGAATAAAGAGGCCCAGTTCCTTAAACCAATCCTATATTATGGACTCAAAAGCCTGTACCTTCCCGATTGCCCTTGCTTGGACACTGTTTATTTTGTTATTGTCACTTTCTTATCTACTACATTAGATTTAAAAAAAAAATTATATAAGGTGGAAAGTATTACCGATTAGTAATATTTCCATGCCATAACACTATGAGAATAGAACTTGGGGAACTGCTAAAATTCAGAATCCTATGAGGCCCCAAAATAAAATAAGGACAACATAAAGTGTTCTTCTCAATCATATTTGAGAAAAGAAGCTTAAAGTAAAGATACTTATTGTTAAGGATAGAAGGGGCTGCAATAACTGATGATGGAGAGAAGGTAGAGATGTTTGTTATTTGTCTCTTTTTTCCTGCCACAAAGAATGGTCTTTGGACTTGGAAGAACAGAAAAAAATCACTGAGAAGGAATAGATTACCGAGATGAGTATAGAGATTAAGGAGTCACCTAGTTAGGGGCAGCTAGGTGGCGCAGTGGACAGAGAACCGGCCCTGGACAAGTCACTTAACCCTCATTGCCCTGCCCAAAAAAAAAAAAAAAAGTCACCTAGTTTCCTAAGATGAATCCAAATCACCAGGGGACTGAGAAGACTGGTGGATTTATCTTCTAAGACATTGTCAATGATTTAGAAATGTCATAGAGATAGTTTCCACTGGCGTGGTAATAGCGCATTTTGGCCCATTTTTTAAAGGAATATAATGAAGTTTGCAAACCATCTGTCAGTGAACTTGATTTTGATTCATGACAAAATTTTAAAATATTATTAACAATTGTTGAGGATCTATGAAAAAATATCAGTGATCAGTGGGGGAAAAGGCAGCATAACTTTATCCAGTTTAACTAATGTCGTGATCACTTTACATCTTTTTTTGACTTAATGAAAATTCATTTATTAGGTTTTTATTATGTCCCAATCATTGTGCTAAGTTCTGGTAATACAAATATAAAAGAGAAGATAGTTCCTATCCTCAAGGAAATTGCATTCTAATACAAAGATACATAATATAGGGGATTGTGGCTATGCCATGGCAGGGCATTTTGGTTTGCAAATAGTTATGGGAATAGTGAGTGGAGTAATTGGAGAGTAGATCTTTCCAATTGCAGTGGCAGTAGAAATTCGATTATGGTTCCCAAACTGGGAAGTGAGAGTTGGTGAGGGGTGGGTGTATTGTAGCAAAATAACTGCAAGAAGATGTCTAGAGAGTAAAGTGAAGTACTAATAGAGCCATTCTAGATCAAATGAGGCAATCAGGCTCTTGCCAATTAAGACAGTGACATTCCAGGCAAGGAGTTCCAGGTCGAAAGTGTTCAGTCCATCAGGACATAGTCTCTGGTCCAGGAATCAAAGCAGTTGGCAAGAAGATGACTAGAGAGTTGAGTTGGATAGGGTCACTAAATGGATGAATCAGGGAAATGCTATAGGTATATTTCACTTGAATATTAAGGGAAGGGAATAAGCATTTATATAGCACCTACTATATGCTAGGCACTGTGAAGGTGAATGGCGTTTAGGGGACTACAGGTTTAAGGTGAGTCAACAATATGAAATAGCAACCAAGAAAACTAACGTGGTCTTAGACAATATTAAGAAAAAATAACTCTAGTTATCGGGAGTTTATAGCTCCATAATCTTTTACCTTGGTCAAACCAAAATCAATACTATTGTGTTCATTTCTTGCCATTCAGAAGCTTATATTATAACTGAGAAAACAACTCACATTGACTGTTTACCATCAATTGTTTAATATTTTTTTCTTAGAGTAATTCAAGAATACAGAATATTTCTTTTCAAAGTTCTTAAAACAAGGTTAAAAGGCTTTGGTGGTGGTAGATAAGGAAACATACCAACACATTTCCATGCCCTAGTCCTTTCATTCTCTAACCATTTGAAGCAATAATAAGCTTTATTGAGTATAGACCACATTCAGGATGTTGGTATAAGGGTTCTCACATAGATTCAGGGTGTTATATTTATTACTCTTTGGGAAGAGAATAAACTAACAACTCTGGGGATCTTTGTAATGGCTCTTACATTGAATTACTACCTTTTCTATATAATCTACTTAGGCTGTATCACTTTTTTAAACATTTCCATTTAAAAACAACAACAAAACAGAAAGAAGGTCTTTTTATTTTATTTTTTGGAGTAGTTTTATGAAGCATGGCCACTATGGGATGAAATATTTACAAACCATTCCCTGGGCTAAGATAACACCACCATTCCTAGAGATGATCATTATTTCTTCCCAAACTCAAATGACACAAAAAGCCAATATAATGTTATTATAAAGACAAAGCAAAAGTTATTAATATATTTCCATTTTTATCTCTGTTCTTTGCCTGATTCAATTTAGATCTTGGGCACATGCCAGTCCCATGGTTGGTAAAGTCCAGTAGTCAGAAAGGAAAATAAACAAACAAAAAAACTAATGGTAAAATCCTAGTTTTTTAAAAAACTATTTAGTAAGCAAAGGTTATTTATACTTTAAAGTTAAATGGTTAAAGGTTCCTTAAAATCACCTCTCTAAGCCAACAATGTCTTAAATTTTCTTGCTATTGAGCAAGATGTTTCCAAATATAAAAACTGTAATGAAAATATTTTTTAAATATATCTTATAGCTTGTGCATTTGTGAAATAAATTTCTTTCCATGCTATTCTTAGGTGAAGAAAAGAGAAGAAAATAATTCCTCCTTAAAGGTGATGAGAACTTTGTTTATCAACATAGTGAAATAATATTAAAAAAATATTTTTAAATTTCTCAGCATGCAACTTTGCAAAAACTTGAGCTGCCCTATTAAGTTCTTTCTTAAAATCCTTTCCTTAAGTAAAGGTTTAATTTTGAAAGTACTCATTGAAGTTGAACCTATAAAATAAGGCCCTGACTAATGTATAACTTAAAATATATTTCCTAATTATTCATAAGAATTGACAATGGATTGGACTGCAGTAGATTTTGAACTGTACCTAGTCTGTCTACTATAGGTTAGACTTTAGACTATTGACCTTCATCTTAGCTTAACCTCAAAGCACAAAGAGATGCTAAAGATCTAGGTCTATAACCTCAGAAGAGGCAGAAATGCTGCCTCAGCTAATCCCTATATTTGCATTATATACACTAAACTAACAGACCATAGTATTTACAAGGCTTCACTAAATGCTGAAATTTATTTTGTCGGACAAAAGGATTTTAAGTTAATTCATTTTGCAGAGAGAATAATTTAAGCAAGTTAGCATTTTGTTGACAGAATTATGATGAAATTCATTTTGTCTACATAATTGATTGGACAGCTAGCAGAATGCATTTTCTCCCTAGAATGAAAAATGTGCAGAGATTGTCAAGGGGGATTTCCTCCATGGTCTCAAATCATTCTGTCAACAAAATGAATACAAAATCCCTTTGTCTACAAAACGAATGTAGGTGTTAATTATTTGTGGAGAGAAAGCAAAGTCTGATGAACCTCTGTTGAATATTGATAGAGAAATGTGGCTAGAACATCATACCCTTTCAATGGTTAGGTGCTAATCTTATAAAATATTCTCTCTGATCCATGTAACAACAATGTGGGAGTTCAGTGTATATTCTCATTCAGTGCTCCAAATCTGAAATAAATAGTCACATTGACTGGAAATTTGGATTAAACCATTGGAGAGTATTGGAATGATACCTAGAGCTGCGGTGTGTTGGGACTCATAAATAGCACATGGTAGGACCTAAGACTACATAACAAGTTATCAATATCAAATGTATATTTAGATGGTTCTCCAGATACACTTTTAATTAAATTAGATGATTGTATTATAAGCCACTTAAACCTAGAAGCTTGCAAATGAACATGAGTAATGCAGCCTACATGCTGATAAAGGTTTTGTGCATCATTTTTTGTGTCTTTGCATGCTATTAAAGCAAATAATGATAATGGAAGTAGTCCTGGACAATCACTGTTGGAGCTTTTTTGGTTTGAAGAGATGTTCATGAGATTTAGAGCTGAAGGGACCTTAGAAACCCTCTAGTAATCTAAGCCCCTCATTTTACACCAAAGCCCAGAAAGATGACTAAATTTGTGTTCCAGGTTGCATAGGCAAGCAGAATCAGGACTTCAGATGAGATTCACTGATTCAAAGTCATGCACAGTTTCTACCACACCATGCTGTATCCTTCAGGGCAACTTCTCCATACATCCAAAATTCTTACTTAAAGAATTTGGATGTGCTAGCAAGGAGTAGAAGCAAGTTATTCATCTATTAGCTTTGATCTCAGACTGGACAAAGCCTTTCATAGTAGGAAATTATTTGTAGTTTCTCATCTGTAAAAGAGGGACAAAAATCCTTGCCAACCCTCTAAAGTATTTGGTTGAATCTAATGAGATAATACATCAGAAAGTGTATAGAAAATGGTGGCTTCTTAGACAAATATAAATAGAGATCTTTTATGCTCAATGTAAGGCTTTTCTAATACCTAATCAGGTTATGATTAGGGTAGAATTAGGTGATTTTTGTGTGTGACACTGAGCAAGTCACTTAATCTTCACTGCAGTGAAAGAGCAGTTTTGTTTTGTTTTGTTTGGAGCAAAAGGGCTGGGTTCAAATGACGCCTTTTTAAAAACTCATTTACCTATGTGACCTTGGGAAAGTCATTTAAATGAACTGAGCTTCAGTTTCCTTATCTGTAAAATGAGAGGATTGGACCAGAATTAAGGATTTGGCAAAATCATGCTTTTCACCTGTTTTTCTATGACCCACAAGTCAATAATCTTCATTAAATTTTTATATATGATACATTTTTAAGAATTATAAACCATTCTTCACTCATTGCTCTATGAAAATAAAAAGTTGTCTATATTTGACACATGACACTTAGCTTGCTGAGGCCTCTTGTCCTGAATCTATGAGCCTATAGACTAGCTCAAATAAACTATGTGTACTTTATATATGTAATATATGTCCCAATGCTTAGCACAGTACCTAGCATATAGTAGGTACTTAAATAAATGTTTATTGAACTGAATTGAATTTTCTGAATATATGGTATATATTACATAACACATACCTAGTGCATAGATGTATAAATGTATGTGTAGGGTGTGTGTATATATACATATACATATACATGTGTATATATATATGTATATACATACATACACGTACACAGCTGTGTGGAAAACAACAACAAAAAACTGTCTTTATAACAGTAATTTAGTTCACTTGGAAATTGTCTGTCCCAGAATTTATGAATTCAACCTCTTTAAAGTACTCTCCTCCCTATACACCTTAGTCCAAGTGCAAAAGAAATATGAACATATGAAAATTTTGTCAGTTACATTCTTATTTAAGATGACAAATTGGCCCTAACAATGCAACTTAAGATATAGGTTGAGTAACTATCATGGGGAAGGGAATAGGATGGAGGGAAACAGTTAATAATAGTAATTGTGAAAAAGAGAAAAGAGGGGGAAATATACAAAAAATATTTATAGCAACTCTTTGTGATGGCTAAGAATTGGAAATCAAAGGAATGTCCATCAATTGAGGAATGACTGAAAAATCTGTGGGATAAGATTGTAATGGAATATCATTGTACTATGAGAAATGATAATAAGCAAGATGATTCCAGAAAAACCTGGAAAGACCCATATGAACTGATGTATAGTAAAGTGAGCAGAACTTGGAGGACATTGTGCATAGTGACAGCAGTATTGTTCTATGAGCAATTGTGAATGACTTAACTACTGTCAGCAATACAATGATCCAAGACAATCCCAAGGGACTAAAGATGAAGCAGAATATCCATTCCCAGAGAAAGAACTGATATTGATTGAACACAGACTAAAAAAAGAGAGAGCACTTGTCGATTGTACATATATAACCTATATCAGATTGGTTGCTGTCTTGTGGAGGGGGGAGGAAAGGGAAGGAGGGAGAAAAATTTGGAACTCTAAATCTTATGAAAATGAATGTTGAAACATGTAACTGGAAAAAATAAAACAAACCTTTGTTGTAAAAAAAAATGTTTGCACACCATTGCCAGATTAATTTTTGTAAAGAACAATGTTAATTGTCAACTGCTAACTCTTATGTCCTGACCATCCAGATTTATCATCCAAGCTTTCAATATGTTGTTTTTAGTCACTTAATTGTGTTTGTCTTGGGTTTTCTTTGCAAAGATACTGGAGTGTTTTGCCATTTCCTTCTCATGCAAATTAAGGCAAATGGGTTAAATGGCCTGTCCAGGGTCACACAGCTAGTAAATGACTGAGATTGTATTTGAAATCAGGTCTTCCTGACTCTATGCCCAGTGCTTTATCCACTGAACCACCTAGTTGCCCCCATATGGCTCTATTCATATTCCTATATATGTAGTCTACCTTTCATTTACGTGTGCCCTGTGCCATTACATTTACTGGTATTTACTCATGCTGCTTTGCCACTAAAATTAATCTCCCTGACATTCTGCCTATCAAAGACCTAACTGGCCTTCAAGCTCTTTCATTCATTCAATAATCATTATCAAGTGTCAAGCATTGTGTTAGGTACTGAAGATGGAAAAACAAAAATGAATAGACCTCTGTCCTCAAGGATCTGATATTATGTATGATGGAGACACATTTAGGTAAATACAAAAACATGTAAAGCAAATTCAAAATGGTGGGGAGTGGTAACATATTCCCTTTTATAAAACCTTGGTTGCATTTTGATCAACAATAAACTTTTAAATCTAAAGGTAGAAGCACAGAATAGTCAGCTTTTTGTAGGATGACAGTAGGAACATACAAGATGGATAATAAGTGAATTCCAAATATTTTCATATGGAATATGGAATTAACAGTGTATCTATATTTTCACATATCAGCATAAAAATAGATGAATGTATTGATGTAGTGTTGATGTCCTTCCATTGAATTCTTGAATAACATATAGGAGTGAAAATGGTTTATCCCATTGTATTCTTCACTGATCAGCTTATTAAATAAGTATTTATTCACAAATTATTATGTTTCTGGGACCATGGTAAAATTGTTTTTGATATTAAAAAGTAGATCCAAATTTGTTGTCCTTAAGAAGTTTATAAACCATTTTGGTCAGCTATTCATAGAGTATAAAAATATATTAACAAATTTAAGACAATATGCATACAGAAACATACATACCTTTTATTATCTATACCCATCTATATCAAGTATATCTGTTTATAATCTGTCTCGCCAGCAGAAGTGGGTGTAGCCACATACAGATGGTACAGGTGAGGTTAGTAAAAAGTTGTCACCATCTTCATTATCCTTTCCTTCCTATCCTCCATTGCTTCTGGAGTTATAATCAATCACATCCTGTAATAGAAAGTACCTCATGTTAAGACCGAGGCAATATAATAGCCTGTTCACTGTTCTTTTGCTTAAGGGAGATTATTTTAAATGACAATTTAGGAATCCAATCATAATTTCCCAGAGTCCCCAATTAGGCAAAGGATTTGCTTTCTACCTTAATTTAAATTTATGTTTCTAGCTAGCTAACCAATGACCTCTTTGCAGTTGGGGCAAAATTCAGGTTACTGGAAACATTTGGGTAAAGGAGCAAACGGATTACTATATGTCAGTATTTGTTAATAAATAAGCACTAGAAGCAGTTGGGCAAAGAGCAGAACTTTTCTTGAAATTTCCCTTAGCAAATAGTTTACCTCTCAGATCTATGGAGAGGAGAACAATTTATGACCAAACAAGAGATAGAGAATATTATGAAATGCAAAATTGATTATTTTGATTACATTAAATTAAAAAGGTTTTATACAAACAGAAGCAATGCAGGCAAAATTAGAAGGGATGCAGAAAGCTTGGAAACAATTTTTTATGGTCAGTGTATCTGAGAAAGGCCTCATTTAAAAAATATATAGGGAACTAAATTAAATTTATAAGAATGCAGTTGAGAAATAAATGGTCAAAGGATATGAACAGGCAGCTTTCAGATGAAGAAATCAAAGTTATCTATTACCATATGAAAAAAATGCTCTAAATCACTATTGATTAGAAAAATACAAATTAAAACAACTCTGAGGTACCACCTCACACTTATCTGATTGGCTAATAAGAGAAAAAAGGAAAATAATAAATGTTGGAGACACTGTGGAAAAGTGCAAGACTGATGCATTGTTGGAGTTGTCAACTGATCCAATCATTCTGGAGAGCAATTTGGAACTATGCCCAAAGGGCTATGGGACTGTGCATACCCTTTGACCTAGTAATACCACTACTAGGTCTATAACTCAAAGAGATCATAAGAAACGGAAGAGGATCCATGTGTACAAAAATATTTTAGCATCTCTCTTTGTGGTGGCATAGAATTGGAAATTGAGGGAATGCCTATCAATTGGAGAATGGTTGAAGAAGTTGTGGTATATGAATGTAATGGAAAACTATTGAGCTGTAAGAAATGATGAGCAGGCAGATTTCAGAAAAACCTGGAAAGACTTAAGTGGACTGATGCTGAGTGAAGTGAGCAGAATAAGGAGAAGATTATACACAATAACAGAAATATTGTGTGGTGATCATCTGTGATAGACTTAGCTCTTCTCAGCTATTTACCAGAGAAACAAAGATTTTTCTCCCATTTACTTGTTTTCCTTCCAATTTGAACTTCATCGTTTTTGGTTGTGAAGAAGTTTTTCAGGGCAGCTAGTTGGTGCAGTAAGTGGAGTGCCAGGCCTGGAGTCAGGAAGACTCTTCCTTGTGAGTTCCAATGTGGCCTCAGGCATTTATTAGCTGAGTGACCCTGGGTAAGTCACTTAACACTGTTTGCCTAAGTTTCCTCATCTGTAAAAAGAGCAGAAGAAGGAATTGGCAAACCACTCCAGTATATTTTCCAAGAAAACCCCAAATGGAGTTACAAAGAATCTGACACAACTAAAAAATGGAGGGCAGCTAAGTGGCACAGTAGATAAAGCACTGGCCCTGAATTCAGGAGGACCTGAGTTCAAATCTGGTCTCACACACTTGACACTTACTAGCTGTGTGACCCTGCGCAAGTCACTTAATCCCCATTGCCCCTCAAAAACAAAAACAAAAACAAAAAACCTGAAAAATGATTCACCAACAAGAATATTTTTAAATTACTTAATAAAAATGTGCATTTTATCTCCTATTATCCTCTCCCATTTTATCTCCTTATTACCCCATCCCTTGCTTTTTCAAGAAATCTTTACTTATCCACAGTTTTAAGAGATACTTCCTACCTTGCTCCTTGAATCTTCTTATTATGTGACTTTTTTTTTTTTTTTTTGCGGGGCAATGAGGGTTAAGTGACTTGCCCAGAGTCACACAGCTAGTAAGTGTTAAGTGTCTGAGGCCAGATTTTAACTCAGGTACTCCTGAATCCAGGGCTGGCACTTTATTCACTGCGCCACCTAGCTGCCCCTATTATGTGACTTTTAACCTATATGTGTATATCTGTTAGCAGCTTACATATGATGTTGATCTAAACTTGATTTCTGCCACACTGCTTTTTACTTTTCACAAGAGTTTTTATTTAATAGAAAATGTTTACGCTGGTAGTTGAAGTATTAGGATTTACTAGACACTATGCTATGTTCATTCATCTTTAGATCTTATGTACTTAATCTATTAATGATCAGCTTCTCCATATTTAACCAGTAAAAAATAATGTCAAATACTATATCTCTGTAATATAGTTTGAGATCTCATGCCCCTTCCCCCTGTGAACTTCACCAATATTTCCTTTGAGATTCTTCATCTTTGATTCCCTCACATGAATTATATCATTTTTTTCTAGCTCTACCAAGTAGCTCTTTGGAAGTTTGATTAGTATAACACTGAAGAACTAAATAAATATATAGCTAGTACTATCATTTTATAATACTGACAGTCAAATCATGAGCAACTGATACAACTAATATTTCTCAAATTATTTATTTCTTTGCTGTAAAGTATTTTATAATAGTAGTTGTATTTTCATAATTATTACATAGAAATTAGTATGTAGACCCTGTTCACAATATCTTGCACATTCTGTAGTTATTTTAAATGGAATTCTCTTGCAGGCAATAAACACAAAGCCCAGTGATTCACATGGGTTTATTTTATATTCTACCACTTTGTAGTTCTCTTTCTCTCTCTCTCTCTGTCACTCTGTCTCTCTCTCATCTCCTTGGTTTAAATAACAAGACTATATTTGGATCATAGAATGAATTTTACATGATTTCTTCTTTTCTTATATTTACTAACAGTTTGTATAACATTAGAATTAATTATTCTTTAAATATTTCAGAGAATTTACTTATAAATCCTTCTGGTGGTTCTGAGGCATTTTCCTTTGAAATTTATGACTGGTCCAGTGTCTTCTTTTGAGTTTGGTTTATTTAAATTCTCTATTTCTTGTTCTGTTATCTGAGTGTTTTCTATTTTAAAAAATATTTACTAATTTCATTTGTTTTCAGGGTTTTTTTCATGTACCTGCAAAACAACATCTTTAAAATATCATTCATTTCTTCTCATTGTTAATTTTCTTTACTGTTTTTGGCAATTTCACTTTATTTCCTTTTTAAAAGTTAAACCATGGGGCAGCTAGGTGGTGTAGTGGGTAAAGCACTGGCTTTGGATTCAGGAGGACCTGATTTCAAATTTTACCTCAGACACTTGACACTTACTAGCTGTGTGACCCTGGGCAAGTTCTTTAACTCCCATTGCCCGGCAAAACAACAACAACAACATCAATGACAAAAGTCAAGGTACAAATGGCTTATCTACTTTATTAGCTTTTCAGAAAACTCCTAAATGTATTTATCAAGTCAATATTTGTTTTCAGTTTTATAAATTTCATTGTTTAAAAATATAAATTTTGTGTGGTTAAAGCACCGGCCCTGGATTCAGGAGTACCTGAGTTCAAATCTGGCCTCAGACACTTGACACTTACTAGCTGTGTGACCGTGGGCAAGTCACTTAACCCCCATTGCCTAAAAAAAATAAAATAAAATAAAAAATATATATATAAATTTTGTGTAGTTGAATTTTTTGATTGATCACATTTCAACTTTTAACTTGAATTGCTATTAATTTATTTCTACAATTTTAATCAAGTTTTTATTTATTTATAGTCTTGAGTTCCAATTTTTACCCCTACTTCCCTCTCTCCCCTTCCTCTCCCTGAGACAGTAAGCAGATATGAGTAATATATGTATGATTATTTACAACATTACCATATTAGTAATTTTAATAAAAATTTTTGACATAAACATTTTCCCCAAAAGCTTCCTTTGTTGAATCTTAATAGTTTTTGATATTTTCTCTCATTTTCATAATTTTCTTTGATGAAATTATCTTTTTCTCTTTACATTGTTCTTTGAATCATTCATTATTTAGAATTGAGGCTCCCTTTAAGTGTGAATCATTTCTTCAAAAATCCTTTATTGATTTAAAATAATATTGCTTTGTATCTAATTTTTCAAAATTCTATTTGGGTCCTTATCTTCTTTTTTATTTAACTTTTCTTAGATATGTCCAGGTCTAAGATGGGTACATGGAAAGATCCTTGTCACAATTTTATTGTATATTTCTCCTTGTAATTCATTTAATTTTTCAACTAAGTAGACATTTCCATTAAGTTGGTGATATTTCATTGATTATGGTGCCATTAAGCTTGGTGTTATTTCTTTGTTCATTAGCTTTAACCATGTCTGTTTTTACCACTGAATTTCTCACCCGTGTTGATTCATCTACTGTCTCCCTGTCTTTGTATTGGCCATTCCATGACTTTACTAAATTCCTTCCTTATATTCACTTCATAAATTTCTCTCTTCATTTAATATATTGCTCAAAATGCTTTTTGACTTGATGACCTTCTGCATGAAGCTTTTTCTAATCCTCTCTCCCAAACTACTTTACAATTAGCTACTTCGTATAGACTTATATTTATTAATTTTATATTTGTGTCATATATACATATGTTCATATGTGTCTATATATCTAACTATGTCTCTTCCATTAGAATGTTAGTTCCTTGTGAGTAGGGATTTTTCTTTCTTATTACTTGTATTTCCAGAACATAGAGTAGTACCTGGTAGATTGTGAAGCTCAACAAATACATTTCTTTCAATGACTGCCTTATCTAATATCAAAATTGCTATTACTGATTTTTTTAGATCACCTGAATCATAAAAAATTCTCTTTCATCCCTTCATTTTAACTGTGAATTTTAAGTTTCTAGTATGTCTTATGTAAATGACATTATTTTGGGTTTCGCTTTCAAATTATTCTACTTTCCCTTTCTATTTTATGAGTTCATCCCATCAATGTTCACAAGGTTGATTAATAATTTTGTGCTTCTATTTTAACTTTTCATACTTTTACCTGTTTACTTCTTCCTCAGTATAAAAATGAAGACAATGAAAGAGAAGAAATGTGAACACCATTAATCTATATTTGAAGTAATCTGTTTCCATTCCTAGGCCATTCCTTTCCCATGCTCAGGTCCCGATCACTGGTTTTTACTTTTTCTTTCCTTTGAATTTCCTCTTTAACATTTATCCTCTGAATGGTAAAGTTGATTTTGCTTATGATTCTGCCCTCACCAACTCCACCTTTCATCTCAAAAATCTCTTTCCCCTAAGTCTGTCCTTGCCTACTCACTGTTTCCCTGACTATAGATTCTTGATGCCTGAATGCTTTCATTCTGGCTGCTTGAAACATTTTCTTTTCTTTTTTTTTAACATGGAAGTTCTGGATTTTTTCTGTGACATTCATCAGTGTTTCCAATTTTTGCTCCTTTCAGGTATTTACCAGAGTATTATCTTTATATTCATTTTGCCCTTTGGATCTCAGTAGTTTTCATTTATGATTTCTTAAAATATATTATCTAGGCTTTTTGTTTAGTCATCATTTTCAGGAAAGCCAATGATTTTAAATTCATCCTTCCCTAAAATTATGGCATGTGAAGAGTTATTAAAGGAATTGAGATGTTTAGGCTAGAGAAAAGAAGACAGTGAGAGAACAAGATACCTGTCTTCAAGCTTTTAAAATGCTTTTGACTGGACAATGGAATAAATTGATTTTGTGTGCACACAAAATGCAAAACTCAGAGCAATAGGTATAACTTGCAAACAGGCATTTTAAGGTTTGAAGTAATGAAAAACCTTGCTAATAGTTATTTCTCTTCATAAATGGGGGCAGCAAGGTGGTACACTGGCCCTAGATTCAGGAGGATCTGAGTTCAAATCCAGTCTCAGACACTTGCTATCTATGTGACCCTGGGCAAATCATTTAACCCTCATTGCCCCCCCCCCAAAATAAAACAAACCAACAGCAACAAAAAATAAACAAACAAAACCTCTTCATAAGTGGAATGGGAGGGGCAGCCAGGTGGATAGAGCACTGGCCTTGGAGTCAGGAGTACCTGAGTTCAAATCCGGCCTCAGACACTTAACACTTACTAGCTGTGTGACCCTGGGCAAGTCACTTAACTCCAAATTGCCTCAATTTAAAAAAAAAGTGGAATGGGATGCCTCAGAAGGTAGTAGGCTCCTCAAGCCAAGCCTGGGAAGACCAGTTTTTAGAATTGTTTTGTTGTTGTTCAATCATTCAGTCATGTCTGACTCTTTGTGACCCTATGGACTATAGCATGCCAGGCCCTTCTGTCCTCTACTGTCTCTCAATGTCTGTCCAAATTCATGTGCATTGTTTCAGTGATGCTATCTATCCATCCCATTCTCTTTTCCTTTTGCTTTCAATCTTTCTCAACATCAGGATCTTTTCCAATGAGTCCTGTCTTTTCATTATTTGATGAAAGTATTCAAGTTTCAGCTTTATTATTTAACATTCCTGTGAGTGGACTGTATTAATTTCTTTAAGTATTGACTTATTTGATCTCCTTGCTGTTCCAGGGATTCTCAAAAGTCTTTTCTAGCTCCATAGCAAAAGTGTCAATTCTGCTGTACACAGCTTTCCTTATACTTAAACCATACAATATAGTTGAGCCATACATTGCTACTGGAAAACCCATAGCTTTGACTATATAGACCTTTGTCAGTAAGGTGATGGCTCTGCTTTTTAGTATGCTGTCCAGATTTGCCATAGCTTTCCTTCCAAACAAAAAGCATCTTTTTAATTTCATGGCTGTAGTCACATTCTGCAGTGATCTTTGAATCCAAAATATAAAATCTGACCCTACTTTCATTTCTTCTCTCTCTATTTTCCAGGTAATGATTGCACCAGTTTTCAAGATTTTAGTTGTTGGGTTTTTTTGGAAATTTTAATCAGCTTTTACACTCTTTTCTTCCACCATCATCAAAAGGTTTCTTAATTTCTCTTCACTTTCTACCATCAGAGTGGTATTACCTGCATATCTGAGATTGTTGGTATTTCTCTCAGCAACTTTAATCCTGGTTTTTGATTCATCAAGCCTGACATTTTTGATGATATACACTGTATATAATTTAAATAAATATGGTGACAATATATGGCTTTGTTGTACTCCTTTTCCAAACTTAAACCAACCACTTGTTCCATGTTTGTTTGTAATTGTTGCTTCTTGGCCCACATACAAGTTCCTCAGGAGAAAAGACAGATGATCTGATGTTTCCATCTGCTTTTTATGACTTGCCATATTTTATTGAGATGCATACAGTAAAAGTCTTAAGTCTAGTCAATGAAATAGAAGATTATGTTTTTCTGAAACTCCCATGCTTTTTCCATAATTGAATGAATGTTGGCAATTTGGTCTCTAGTTCCTCTGACTCTTCAAAAACTAGCCTGTTCTTCTTGCAATTCTTGCTTCACACATTGCTGAAGCCTACCTTAAAGAATCTTAAGCATAACCTTGCTGCTGTGTGAAATGAGAACAATTGTTTGGTAATTTAAATGTTTATTGGCATTTCCCTTCTTTAGAACTAGGATGTATACTGATCTTTTCCAATCCAGTGGACACTTGAATTTTCCAAATTTGCTAGTATATTGACTGCAGTCCCTTAACAGCATTGTCTTTTTCTTTTCCGGGGAGGGTTAAGTGACTTGCCCAGGGTCACATAGCTAGTAAGTGTCAAGTATCTGATCTGGATTTGAACTCAGGTCCTCCTGACTCCAGGGCTGGAGCTCTATCCACTATACTACCTAGCTGCCCCATTAAGATCATTCTTATAAAGTTCTTCAAAATATTCTTGCATCCTCTTAATCTCTTCTATTTATAAATGCCTACCATTTTTGTCTTTTATCATACCCACTTTTACATGAAACATTCTCTTGATAGCTCTTGAAAAGATCTCTTATCTTTCCCCCTCTTTTGTTTTCTTTGATTTCTTTCCATTGCTTACTTAAGAAAATCTTCTCTCTCCTTGCTATTCTCGGGAATTCTGCGTTTAGTTGGATATGGTTTCCCCTTTACTTTCCCTCTTTCCTCAGCTATTTGTAAAGCCTCATCAAGTAACCATTTTGTTTAGGTATGGATTTAGCTAGATAGCCTCTGGGTTCCCTTCCAGCTCTGAAATTCTGTGATTCTGTGACCTAAATGCAAATGTAGTAAGAAAGGATGGTAAAAAAAAAAAAAACAAAAAAAAACGTTGAGGGGCAGCTAGGTGGCGCAGTGGATAAAGCACCGGCCCTGGATTCAGAAGTTCCTGAGTTCAAATCCGGTCTCAGTCACTTGACACTTACTAGTTGTGTGACCCTGGGCAAGTCACTTAACCCCCATTGCCCTGGAAAAAAAAAAAAAAACGTTGAAATATAGCTGAGAAAAAGAAACGGACAAAGTCAAAGGCTTGGAGATTACTCAGAAGCTTCACATTATTATATCATTGATATCTCACTCTTTATTCTTATCACCACCATCATCACTGCCATTCCTGTAACACAGCGGTTTGCAAAGCTCTCATTATTTCATTTTATACATTCAGTTTTCTTTTCAAAAGAAGATGTAAAAGTGCATGATATGGCAAGCATAGAGCAATTTTTAAATGAAATTAACTATATCTTAACAGTCAGGCAATAATTTATAATTGAATTTAGAGTCATGACAGAACTTTGTGCCCTTTGAAAGCTAACTTCAATAATCAAAATCTACACCAAACTTCATTAAAGGATAACTATGAGGTGTTCTTTACAATTACAACTCTGACACAAGTTGATTAAACAAGCTGTGGACTTTGAAAAATGAATAAAGGGGAATTATTTCAACCATGAGTGATGAACCTTCAGGGGAGCCATTCACCTCTATTCAGTCCTATGGTCAAAGGTCAATAACTCTAGGAGACTGAAGTGAGAAAAATAATGAGAAAGATGTATTAGCATGCTAAGAACAAAATAGAACACTATTTTTATGGAACATTATTACATGACAGGAGAAGGGACAGGGTGATACACAGCCAATAAGCAGCAAACTGTGACAAGCAATATCATGAACCTGAAATCAAAAGAACTTATGTAATTTGCAGGAAATCATAATGTCTAGGAATATGAAACTTAATGAGGAGCTACATGTGTGTGTGGTTGTGGGTATAACATTTCTGTTCTTAGCCCCATAGAAATATTTTGAAATACCTGATGTCCTAAATCTGATTCCACATGGGCAATGGATAAAATTGAAGGTATTAATTCTGATTGTCACCATTTTTCAGAGAAGTTGAACTGAAGCAATCATTTCCAAAATGAGGAGGTCAAAAAAAGTCCTAAGCCCTCTCAGCCACCAAATACTTTATCACTTTCCACATAGCCAAGGGCAACACTGGATGAAAGTACAAGTTCATTTGCCAAATGTTATGAAGGAGCATTATTGGCTTACAAAACAGCAAAAATCAGTGAAGAGGAAAACAAGCCTGCGGGAGGAAGCTTGGTGTGAGAGGCAGCTAAGTCACATCATCCCAAGAGCATTTATAGATAAATCTGGAAAGAGGAAAATAAATTTAAAGTGGAACAGATGTGCCAGCATTTTATAATGATCTAGTCTTATCATTGATCACTGTGGAATTGCAATATCTCAGTCTTAATCAACAGGCATTTATTGAGCACCTAGGTAGTAGAGATACAAGTACAAAGAACAAAATGTCTCTACTCTGAAGGAGTTTGCATTCTCATAGGTGAGATTACTCCATTTGTCATAAGTAGTTCTGCTTAGCTTTGACTCCATGGAATATCATGTCCTACCCCCAGGATAAGCTGTTCAACTGAAAACTCATCATCATATAGGGTGACTCAGGTTTGATGATTCTCAACATCCTTTCAACTCATTCTCAGTAGTCTCTTCTTTCTGATTGGAGGAATGGAGTACAGGGCATTAAACTCCCAAAGCCTTCCTTTATAGAGAGCTCACAACCTTCCAGGTTGCTCCATTTTACATGAGCAGTGCAGAAAATCATGCCTCCATCGAACACTGAATCCTCTGCAGGGTATACCACATTTACCACCTCCCTATTTTCAAATTCCTCTTGGTGTTGTCTTCTCTTAATATGTTTTAAGCTCCCTGAGGGCAGGGAACTCTTTATTTTTCTAATTTTATCCCCAGCACTTGGCACATAATAGGCATTCAATAAATGTTAATTGTATTGAATTGGAAGCAAGTACACATATTTGCATAAACAGAATAAATAGAAAAAAATACAAATAAATGCAAAGTAGTTAAATTCAAGGTAGTTATGGAGGGAGAGCCCCAGTAGTTGAGTGCATTAGCAAAGGTGTCATGTAGACTAGAAGTGCTTGATATTCTTATGAAGAGGAAGCAGAGATGAGTAGCTGGACATAATAAAATACACACAGAAACACTCTGTGCTAGTATTTACACAATGCTGAAAGAAATACAGGATCAAATTGCAAAATACGTCAAAGATAAGAAGGTATTAAAAGAATATGAGGGGGCAGCTATGTGGTAGAGTGGATAGAGCACCAGACCTGGATTCAGGAGGACTTGAGTTCAAATCTGACTCCAGACACTTGACACTTACTAGCTGTGTGACCCTGGACAAGTCATTTAATCCCAATTGCCTCACAAAAACAACAACTATGAATCTTATTAGTAGTAGTAGGAATATAAAGAAAAGAACAATAACTACCAAGCCACATAAGGGCAATTATGTAATGTGATGGACTGAGTACTAGAATCAGGAAGATCTGAGTTCAAATTTGTCTATAGACACTTACTAGCTATGTGACCCTGAACAAGTCACTTAACCCCTATTTGCCGCAGTTCCTCATCTGTCAAATGGGAACACACTAGAGAAGGAAATGGCAAACCACTCCACTATCTTTGTCACGAACTCTCCATAGAAAAAGTCCATAGGGTCACATAGAGTTGAAAATCACTGAATGACTGAATAACAATACCCCCAATCAACCTATATACAAATAAGTCACTATTTTTTTTTAAGTCACTATTAGCACAAATAATGACTCCCATAAAGTGGTAGTATTATTTGAATTTATACTGTATATTTCCTTTGGGCTGGAACCAATGACTATATTTTACAAAATTATAACAAAGGATGTGCTTGGAGCCATCTCTAACTGTCTTTGGAGGTAATTATTAAATTTTTAGTGTGAGCATTCATACCTCAGAAATCAATTGTTTATAAATTCAGGCTGGATTTGTTGTTATTTTATTGTCTAGACTACAGGAAGTATTAATGGAACAAATTAAACTAAAAAATGTGTATGCATACATTGCCTCCCCATATCCTGGTTGTTAAATATTTACAAACACACTTCTGATAATAGCTTTCTCTTTTTTTTTGTGGGGCAATGAGAGTTAAGTGACTTGCCCAGGGTCACACAACTACTAAGTGTCAAGTGTCTGACGCCTGATTTGAACTCAGGTCCTCCAGAATCCAAGGCTGGTGCTTTATTCACTGTGCCACCTAGCTGCCCCCAGCTTTCTCATTTTTAGAACAACTTTATGGTACATATGTACCAAGAATATTCTTAATGAAAATGGAGAACAGTATATGAAATTGATGTTGACCATTATTTTCCTGGTAATTCAATATATCTTCAAGTGTTGAAATGTTACAGTATCAGTAGAATCAAAATTGCAGTTGGCTCAAAGACTAAAGGAAGAGTGTGTAATGGGTACAAGCAGATTGCATTATGTCATAAATAATTAGAAATGGTGGTAAATATTACTCAGGGAATGTTTGGGGGAACATATATAGTCTGCTAACATATTTGGAAGTCAAGATTAAGAGATAGGGGAATGTGGATTATAGAATATTACATAAAGTATCAGATTCTGTTGCTCTGGTGGTTAAATTTTTAATATTTTTTTTCCTTTGTCTCTTTATTCTTTGTTACAAGGGATTCCTCTCTGCATGAGAGAAGGGTAGGGGTATTTTTAGAAAGGACTGTGATATAAAAACAAAATATATCAATTTTTTAAAAAAGAAAATGAAGGAAACTACAAAACATTAAAAGCACTCCACTGCAGTAGGCATTTAATATGGAGGATTTATGTGAAGATGTGAAAATGCATCTCATGTGATGAGAAGAAACAAATTGACTAGGCTGGTCCTTGGTGAAGAAGGTGTTCACATCAGTAATTTCATAAATGCAGACAAATATGAAAGATAGTCATATCTTAAAGGATATTTATATCATTTTAGAATCCATATTTAACTTCTCTAACCTTAATACTAAATCAAGTGAAAAGATCTCCAAGTTCTGCTGCAAAGCCTATAGAAATTAACCACAAGGGGTTTTTGTTTGTTTTGGGTTTTGTTTTATTTTTACTATTTTGGGGTCTACTTTCAATAGCTTCTTCTTCTGTGAGCTTCTATATAATTTTTTTTCAGGAAATAGCCTTCACTCCAAGTAAGGGTCATTGGACTATCCATGACATAAAATGTAATGGATGAGAATACATTAACATTTTTCATCCCATCTATAAATACATATCTTGTTAGTTTCCAAGAATGGCAATACATTAAATTTTCTGTCAGTAACTCCAGATGCAAATCTTCATTTCTGTGTTTTTATTTGAATCCACTGATATTTTGCAGTAGACAAATATTACATGAAGCCCAAGCTGATTTTGAATCTTAAATATTTAGTATGATTTGCACCATCAGCTATCTCTTTGTCAAACTTCTTAGAGTGCTTAACCAACCAACAGAAATAATAATTTCCCTTTAAAAAGCAGTGGAAGAAACATTTTGTGGAGTTGTGATTTATTAGAGTGAAATAACTCATGTTCACATTCTCTTTCTCCAAAGAATTTTGCTTAATATCCATTCTAGGAAATGCAACGTAAACACTTCTTACACTTGTAATTTGGTTCTTTCAGCTCCAATAATTTCAAGAAAAGACGAAAGGAAAGGGGGGAAGTCTATCTTTTGTTTCTCTCCCCACTCACCATTCTAGTCACTCACATGAAGGAGAAATACAGATGCAAAGGGGTTGGGGTAAGAGTGAAAAATGCTTTCTTTTAAAGATACTTGTCATTTACAAGGGCATCTTTGTCTCTAAAGGCCTAAAAATGAACTCTTAGCATATTGAACAATGTAAATAATATTTTGCTTCCAGACCCTCTTATAGACAACAACTGTGAAATAGTGTTTGGCCCAGCAACTAACTGAATGCAAGGAATCACTTGCTTCAGGGAAGATTTCTATGGCAATGTCAACTGAGGGTACTTGGGAAGGCGACATCAAAATAGTGACCGAGTTCATCTTTCAAAACACTATTTTTATGCAGGGGAGAAAGCAATGTAGTTTCGTTTGTTTGCCTTTTTGTTTCAATACTCCAAAAAAGAACAAAATTCCCTCCATCTTCTCATTCATAATTAGTGTCCTTGTTAACTTGTCATATAAAGGAGGAAAAAGCAAATCAGTTGTGTCATTATACCTTGTTGTTAAACATAAGCCATGCAGTCATTAGTAGCTATAACATATGTTCTTGATTTCCTGGCTACTGGAAACATCATGCATTTCTTTCTCCTTTTCTGAGACAAGATATGTTTGTTCATAGCACTGTTTGTGTATCTTTATCCTCTGTGACCATGTCCAAGATAGACTCATCAGGGTCAACTTAAAGATGTCTTCAAAAGAAATGATGTATACAAAGGTTATTTAGATTAACTATTGGAGTTTCCTTTCTCTTTTCATTCATTCCTCTCCCAACCTTCCAAAGCAATTTATTAAGTGATATTAATGTAAAAGACACAAAACAATTTAGCCCATAAAGTCAGGAAAAAAATAAAATGAAGTAATTCACTTGAGAATAAGAGAGAATGAACTTCACTGCCAGTTTTGCCATTTTCAGTGGTCATGATGCCACCTACATTATCTTGTTGTTTAGTCATTTTTCAGTTGTGTCCAACTCTTTGTGACCCTATTTGGGGTTTTCTTGGTAAAGATACTGGAGTGGTTTGTCACTTCCTTCTCCAACTTATTTTACAGATGAGGAGCTGAGGCAGTCAGGTTTAAACGACTTGCCCAGGACCACACAGCTAGTACATGTCTGAGGCCAGATTTGAACTCAGGAAAATGAGTTTCTGATTCCAGGGCTGGTGTCCTATCAACTGTATTACTTAGCTTCTCTCTATTATCTAGGTAATGTAAAATTTGCCCGTCTAAAGGAAAGAGAAAAAGGTCCACTGGGATGAATTGAATTATCCGGCTGATTGTCCAATTTCTCAGCTTCGAATTGACCATAAAGATTTGTTTTGGTTGTCTTTTTTCCCCAGAGAACATATTATTAATATATTTTGTTTTTATATAACCTACCTCTGTTTTCTTGTCTTCCTTTACTCCCAAAGAGCTATCCTTCATAGTAAAGAATTATGAAAGCAAGAGTTTTTTGAGAGTTTAGGAAAACCAACCACCATATCAAAAAAAAAAAAAAGTTGACATTATATGCAGTGTTCCACACCCATGATTTTCATTTTCTGAAAGAAAAAAAAAAAGGAGCTATCTTCTCACCTCCCTTCTTTGGGACTAGGTTTTGTTATAATTTTATAGCATTCAGTTTTGATTGTTTTATTGTTCTTTTCATTTGCACCATTTTAGCGATTATATATGTTATTTTCCTGGTTGCATTTTCTTTACTTTGCATCACTTTATATGTCTTTCCATGATTCTTTTTATTTATGGCCTTTAACATTTCATAGAGCATATTAATATTTCACTAAGTTCACTTACCAAAATTTGTTTAGTCATTCTCCAAATAAGGGGTATCTACTTTGATTCCAGTTATTGAGTGCTTCAAAAAATGTTGCTATAAATATTATGGTGTATAGATAAGCCTTTTCATAATTTACCTTCCTGGGGGATAATTAGACAAGCTTTACCTTTTATTTCAGTTCTCGGCTCCGATGCCACTTTCCATGCAAAATAAATTCTCTTTTACATTCTAATCCTAAAGAATGTAAGCTCTTTGAGTGCAGAACTGTCCTTCCTAGCCCTTACACACAGTGCAGTATTCGACCCATAGTTAATATTGATCAACTACTTGGTGATTAATTTCTCTGATTCTTCTCATGTCTTCCTAGCTCCCCTAGCTACTCACTCAGTGCTCTCTTTTCTCAGTTTATTTTGCATTTATTTTTGTGCACAGGTGTTAGTTCTCCAAGGAGAGTTTAAATATAGTCTCTTGAGGATAGAGATAATTTTCATTGTTGAGCTCTGTATCCCCAACACCTAGCTTAGTGTCTTACAGCTAGTATTTCCTACATGTGTGTTGAATGAATGACTATATTGAAGTCACAGAACCTCTCTGTATCTCATCTATCTGTCCAGTGACACTGTGTGTGGAAAGACTAATAAAAATGATTATAAAACACTTTGCCAATTTTAAATGCTAAAGACTAAGGCATTGCTTTGAAGTCACAAGAACTGTGACAAGTTTCTAGGCAAATATATAATTAAGCTGTCCAAACCACATTAGCCGCTTGTGCTATTTAACAAGGGCTGACTGTTTCCGTCAATGAGTTTAAATTATAGCGGCCTCTGTAACTCCTATTGACTTCAACAGAATGAGAGAATTGGGTATGGGTGTTTAAGTCTGTCGGTTTATACTTAGCTTTCAAGAGAGTAATGAAAAGATTGCCCAATTGAAAGCTCTTGAATTGGACCCATTATTTCCAAAGGAAGGAGTGGTAAATGTGCCAATTGGTTTTTAAGAAAGTGGAGTGATATTGTATGGCCATGTATAGCAATAGCACTACCATTTAAAATATGCAACTTAATGTGGTTTTATGACATTCTGGTATCTCTTTCTATGCAGCACAGAAACATCTGGATGTACTTTGTAGCAATAGTGGCTACTGTAGTAGACTTGGAGACAAGAACAAATGGGTTAAAATCCAAACACTAACTTGCTGTCTAACCCTGGGCAAGTAAATTAAGCTCTCCTAACCTCAGTTGCCTTATTTGCAAAATGGGAATAGTAATAGTTTTACCTCAGAGGGTTATTGTAAGAATCAAATGAGATGATAGATATGTGATAAATTAGATAGATATAAAGATACATATATATATATATAATACATATTATTTGTATATGTATATGTACATATATTTCGCTTATCTAAACACATGTACATGTATATAAAGACCTTTGCAAACTTTAAAGCACTATATAAATGCTAATTATTAATATTGTGTTAATATTTCTCCTCTGGGCTAACGACATTCCCTGATACTATTCTTATCATATTGGGGGCTCCTATGTGTTCATCTTTGAGACTGGCACATGTAAATCCTGATTTGCATGAGTATTTGGGAATAGCTTTAATCTATCTCAAGAAGGCACAGTCTTGGGGTCCTGCCACTAATTATAAAGAGCAGAAGATTTTGTAGTCAAAGACCTGGATTTGAATCCTGGTTTCATCACAGAGGAACTATGTGCCTATAGGAATGTCCTTTCTCTTCCCTAAGGCTCAGGATTTTTGTGTATAAAATTGCACTGGATGATCACCAGTGTTCTTTCCTGCTTGAACATTCTGTGATGATGGTGTTTTGGGCAGTAAATGCTTAGCTCTAACCTTGCTTTCATCCCCTTGATAGGCCAACCTATTCTCCACTGTCATTGGTCAGAATTCCAAGGAAAATACTCTAGAATCTATTGGGACATACTAGATCATTTCTCTTAACTTCTATTCAGGAATGTACCAGAGATTCTAGAACTTAGTCCAGGTTCTGGGGTTAGAAGCAAGGTAGGAGATTAAGCTTGCCTACAGCCTCATATTTGATAGACACTATTCTCTCAGTCTAAGGGCACATTACAAGGGCCTGATGATCCTTCAAAAGTTTCAGCAGAATGAAAAAACAAAGGATCAAACCAAGTGAACTACTATAAGAAATTGGCATGTACAAAACACAAATTGAAAATTCCTATCTGAAAAATGAAAAGGCAGTTGAGTAATCAGTGGTTTGTTCTATATAATGACAAAGAATTCCTTCACTTGCTTATTTTCTAGTGGTGGGCCTGGAGACAGGAAGACCTGAGTTCTGGCCTCAGGAACTTACTAGCTGTGTTACCCTGTGTAACTCTGTTTGCTTCGATTTCCTCATCTGTAAAATGAGCTAGAGAAGGAAATGGCAAATCCCAAATGGGGTCATGAAGAGTTGGACACAGCTGAAATGACTGAATAACAATAAAATCATTTATCTCTTATGTGCTAGGCATTGTACTAAGTGCTGGGAACATGGAAAGAGGTGAAAGACAGTGTCTTCCCTCAAAGAGCTTACAATCGAACAGGAGGTGAAATGTTATCCTAGGCTGAGTGCCTGATCTGGCATCAAGAGAAACAGAGGTTCTATTCCTACTATAAATACTAAGTACATATGTACATACTACCTGTGACACTCTGCGCAAGTCATTTGACTTCTTTAAGCCTCAGTTTCTTTACTTGTTAAACGGGGATAATAATACCTATGACATATTAGGATGATAGGTAGATAGGATTATAAAGCGAGAGTTGCCAGTGACCATAGAGCTCATCTGATCTAACCACCTCTTTTTTTTTTCTTTTCTGGATAAGGAAATTGAATACTAAAAGGGGAAATAACTTGCCCACGGTCACAAAGAACCTGAGTAGCAGAGCCAGAACTTTAGTGTAAAATCCCACGACCTCATATTTAACGCTCTTTGCATTGTCATACCTCACAGGGGAGCCTTCTTTTGGGTATTCAGGAAATGTATCCAACAAAAGAAAAGAAGGTCTTTGTAAATTTTAACATGCTTTAGAAATTTCATCTATTATGGACTAATGGACTGTTGTTTGCCATAATGTTAGTGCAGCCTAAAAGAGCTTGAAGTTGTACTTTGGAAAATATAAATTGCTGCTGATGCATGGAATATGTATTTATGAGAAGAAAAGGACTCCGTTTTCTAAGTAAGGCCTTCAATGGGCTGAGCCTTCCACAAAGAATTGTTATTGAGTCATACCAAGATCCGTTTTCGGTTTTAAGATGAAGGATGAAAAAGGTGAATATGGAACTCTAAGTGGATTCCAAAAGTTGAAGTCAAAATTATTTATTGCCATTGTTTTCATTCTCTTCTTCCTCTTCTTCCATTCTCCCCAATCCCCAGGCTGGAAGCACAGCAGCAGCATGTGACCTATATGGGACCTGATCCACAGTCTGACCTGAGCTGATTGACCCCTCTTTAAGGCAGCCTAGTGGTCCCAGGCTCCTGAGGGCTCTCCATATTGGTTCCCAGATTTTAGTGCAGACATCCATCCAATTGGCCACAACCCTCCTGCAGCTCAGAATTCCCAAGCTCAAGGCACCCACCAGCCTCAGCCTCCCCCTAGCAAGGACTGTAGGCATATACCACTGTGCCTGGCTTGATGTCATAGTTCTTAGTAGTAAACCTTAGGATTAACAACCTATAGTTGTACTGCTGGAGAAAATGGGGGACTAGGGACTGAAGACTTTTGGGTAAAATAAAAAGATAATAAGAATGCAAGATGCAGGGGCAGCTAGGTAGCACAATGTATAAATCACCGGCCCTGAGTTCAAATCCGGCCTCAGACACTTTACACTTACTAGCTGTGTGACTCTGGGCAAGTCACTTAACCCTCATTGCCCTGCCCAAAAAAAAAGAAAGGAAGAAAGGAAGAAGGAAAGAAAGAAAAAGAAAGAAAGAAAGAAAGAAAGAAAGAAAGAAAGAAAGAAAGAAAGAAAGAAAGAAAGAAAGGAAGAAAGGAAGGAAGGAAAGAAAGAGAAAGAAAGAAAGAAAAAAGAATGCAAGATAGAATAGAGGCTAGGAAAAGGAGAATTTATAAGTACTATATGTGTTATAGTATATAAAATGATTGAATATGGCTATAAATACATGTCAGATTTTGGGAGAATGGTATTACCTACCAGAGTTACACTCGTCTATGTTTTGATGTTATGAGGTCTTTTCTAATGTAATTACTCTTTATTCTCCCCCTCCTCTACTACATCAAGGCAGTATCTTGAACAAAGCTGCCACTCTTTCAAGGGATCATTTTTATTTCAGTGAGTTCAGCACTTCTAAAGGTGTTACACAAAGTTATTTTAAGCAGACCTATATGAAGAGCTCTTTTTCAAACTCTGTTTTTATTTATAAGAACAAACTTCTAACACTTAAGGAACTATAGTGACTTGTCCAAGGTCATGTATTTAGCAAATAATTGATTTAGGACTCTATCTAGTTCTTCTGACTGTAGGATAAAGAGGAAAAGATGGATATAAGTATGAAGGTACATAAAAAAGTACTATTACAGATAATAGAAATAAATGTTTTTGTCAACCTCTATCCAAGGAACAAATATTTTAACATGCATAATTCCAAATTGCTCAGTATGACACACACACAAAAATCTGCAATAGCAATATTCTCCTTATAATGAATGAATGAGTGAATGAATAGCTGGCTAAATGGGTGGATGGATTAATGAATGAATGATGAATGAATGATTTATGAATGAATGAATGAATGGATAAATGAAGTACTTACTATGGTCTTTCACTTTGCTAAATGCTTTGGACACGAATACAAAAGTGAAATAGTATATATCCTCAAGGAACATACTCTCAGATGGATACCATATTAAATTACAGAAGAATCAAAATGGCTGTGATCCAAGGAGAACAGTATGGGGAAGTATAGCAACTAAAATCACATAGATAGTAAGTTGCTGGGCCAGAAATTTAACATAGGCCCTCTGCTTCTAACCCAAACTCTTCATATTGTATCATGCTCCTTTTATTTAGGTCATTGACTAAAGGAATAAGCAGGCTGCTTAAACAGAATTGTTTCAATGGGTTAGGAAAGGATTTTTCATTCTTATTGACACCTCATATCCTATTCTCCTAGAACACTTCCTTTGTTTTCAGTTCAAGTACGAGCAATCTTAGAAACAGTAATCCATTAAGTCTTCAGTCCTGGAAGAAAACTCAGCAATCATCTACAATTATTCAACTTAGTGCTGAGTTTAAATTGTCTCTACTATGTCCCTGATGAGTAACCAAACAGGTTCTGTTTGGAATTCTTTAATTCAGGTGAACTAGCTACCTTACAAGACATCTCATCCCACTTTGAAATTGTTCTGATATTCTGAAAAGCTTTTTTTTTTTAATTTGAGCAATATTTTTTTTTTCTGTGTAGACATTCCACTTAAACTCCTTGAGGGCTGGTGCTTTTTTGGTTTTGTCTTTGTATCCTAAGCATGTAACAAAATACCTTGCATAAAATTAATAAAGCACTAAGATTAGCAATCAATAAACACTTGTTAAGCACCTTCCATGTGTCAAGGACTGTGCTAAGTGCTGGAGCAAAGCACTTTATATACCTTGTCTCATTGAATCATTATATTGTAGAGATTAATAGATATTTTAAAATTGAATTGTTTCTAGTTCTATCCTTTGGGTTAAAACAAGGCAATGGACAGATTTCAACACTTGACTATAATTATCATATCCCTGCTAAGTCTTCTCTTTTCCAGAATGTTTCCAAGGTTTCTTCAATCCATTTTCTTTCTACAGCCACATCTTAAGTGCTCTTACCGTCCTGATCACATCTTCTGTAAAATGCTGTTTGTCAATATTACTCCAAAAGTATGGACACCAGAACTGAACACAGTACTCCTTAACGCAAAGTAAGCTGGGCTAAACTATCTCTTCTATAAACAACTTGCATAAATGTAGCCTAAGACCAAAAGACTAGAAATTTCTGAGAGGTCAGGTAACACTTAATTAGCCACTATCTAGAATACTAGATCCCAGCAGTGAAATAGTTAGGTGGCATGGTATATAAGAAACCTGGAACTACAATCAGGAGCAACTGAGTTCAAATCCAGCCTCAGGCACTTTCTGATAACCCTGGGCAAATTGCTAGGCTGGCTGCTTTAGTTTTTTCATCTATAACATGAGAATGATAATAGCATTTACCTCCCATGGTTGTTGTGAGAATCAATGAGATGATATCTGTAAATTTTTTGCAAACCTTAAAGTACTATATACACTATATACTAGTATCATCAGTGAGATAAATGCATTACAGGTAAGAATGAAATTTTCTTTTTTTTTCTTTTAATCTGAAAATGAACTATTATTTATCATATAAATATATTTAATATGATATATGATATAAATATATGTGATATATAATATCATATGAATATATTTATCATATAAATATAACTATTCACTACTCTAGCAAGGTAAGCTCTTTATAATGTTTCTCTGCAGTGTGAGTGAGATTTTCCCCACCCCTTAGTTATAAGTGATATAACTGTGGTAATAATCAGTATATCAACCAAAATTGTGATTTACTATATCTAGACATTTTATTTTATTAGTAGATTAAGTCAATAATAATGGATTAGGTAAAACAGATAGCAGTAGAACTAATCCCAATGCCATATGATTAGCAATACTATATGATTAGTAATGCCATATGATCATCAAGTCTTGCTAGAAACCATGTCTTGCCATCAGCTGTAGCTTCTAGATATCATCCTTTCCATCACAGTATTAGGTGTTCAGCAATTCCAGTTGGTAGATTGTGATAATCCAAGTGACTAATAGCAATCAAGTTGATTCACAAGCCTGGATGATCAACTGTAAATTGGGAGAAGGTTGTCTAAAATGAGTATGGATAATATTAGTATGTTAAAATTAGTATGGCGGGGGGCAGCTAGGTGGCATAGTGGATAAATCACCAGCCCTGGATTCAGGAGGACCTGAGTTCAAATCTGGCCTCAGACACTTGATACTTAACTAGCTGTGTGACCTTGGGCAAGTCAATGCCCTGCAAAAACAAAACAAAAGTCAGTCAAAAAATTAGTATGGCACTTAAGCCCTGTAGGGGCATAAAACCCTGTTGAGCCCGAAGCTCAGGGTTTTTTCAGGTCCTATCCCTGACTGACCAGCTTTATTGTGAGATAGGCCCTCTCTTAATAAACCTATTTTATTCAGCTTGGAGACTTTGCTGTTTCTTTCCTTCATCTGACTTAGAAATTTTCACAACAGCAGTCCCATAAGATTCCAGTGCTATTGGTACCTTGCCCCCCTCACTCTTTCTGTTTGCATAATATTATCTTCTATTCCCATAAAGTATTATCCGCTTGGTGTCCCTTAACTCATTCACACTCCAGATCCCAAAGACCATGGGAAAAGGAAATTCTTCAGCTTTCACTCCTATACTTGAGGATGTCTTTGTTTTGGGTTTTCATTTTTTTTTTACTCTTTATAGGTTTCGTTTATACCTTAATTTATATAAAATTGATAGGATCATTTCATAAAAGCAAGTTTCTCATGGGGAAAAACTGAAGAATCTTCAAGTCTAAGGATATAAATTCCTGAAAAGAAGATGGGAAGGAAAGGTACAGGTTAAGAGGGGTGGCACTTTTTATTCACAAACTTGTTCAGCATCACTTCTGCTTCTGGTTCATAACATGATGCTTTTCATGACCTCTAAATTCAATAGCTTCTTCACCATGTTAGGAAGCAGAAACAGTACACAAAAGAGTTCAATAAAAGTAGGAAGGAGCACATTCAGCAGTTTCTTTTAAGGGAAATGAGCACAAAGGTTTGCTTCTCACAAAATTGGAGAAAAGTCCCTTGAACTTCAAGCCAAAGATGTATTTCCTTTCTATAACTTTATTATTATTATTATTTAATTAAACCCTTTTTATTTTAAATGTGGGGCAGCTAGGTGCCACAGAGTGTTGGGCCTGAAGTCAGGAAGACTCATCTTCCTCATACACTTACTAACTGTGTGACCCTGGGCAAGTCACTTAACCCTGCTTGCCTCAGTTTCCTCATCTATAAAATGATCTGTAGAAGTAAATAGCAAACCACTGCACTATATTTGCCAAAAAACATCAAATTGAACAAGACCAAAATGAATGAACACTTTAAATATAAGCTTATTCAACATGAGACACTTTTGCAGACCTTCTGTAGAGATAGTTACACTGAATAAAGCCACTGTTGATATGGAGTAAGGTTTACTTGTAGTGAACTTGATGTTAGAGTGATTTAGTGCCCTCTTAATAGATTAAATAAGCCAGTGTTTCTGGAAACTGCTATGATTTTATTTTCTTTGAAAGAAAGAATATTTTGTAAAACTTGCATATAAAAAAATGACACAGTCCAGTGAAATCTGAGAGCCATGACTTAACAATCGCCATCCAGGCTTGGCCACTGTTGTGGGGTTCCGACCACATTGTCATTTAGCCTCCCTGAATCCTAGACCCTTTAACTACAGTGAAGAAAGCAGACCTGACTTGCTTTTTTTAAGGGATTTTTTGAAAAGTTGCTCATAAATGATTTTAAAGGAATAGTAGGTGGCTAGATCAATGCAAAAATGTAATAAGTTTGTAGCATTAGAAAAAAAATCCCCCTTGCAAACATTCTGGCAAGGTTTTTCTTGTATTATCCTTTCATTTTCTGTCCTTGTTTTTTCCCCCTCAGTGGTTTATGGAGAACAATAACTTCTGTCCTTCCTTTTGATCTTGGAGCTTTGACAAAACTCAGTGTCCTTGCTGTCGCCTATTTTTAAGGAACCCGATATTTGAGAAACTGTTACTGGTGTAACACCCCACTTGCAGCTATTGTCACTGTTCCTTTAGAAACTAGTTGTGAAGGAGAATGCTTCTTTCCCTGTCCCTGCCTGCCACCGAAGAATTGGAGTGCTCTTATGCACTTAGATCATTTTTTTTTCCACTTTTTTATCATTTGAACAGGGAAATCATTTGGCTGAATTAGCATCACTGGTTTGATGAAGATTTTTTTTTCAGAAGATTGTTAGTTTCCAAATATTAACACCACCAGAAAATAGTCTGTATTATATCATGGAGCAGAGACAGCATGATATAGTAGAGAGAGGTCTTGGTTCTTGGGGAGACATGAATTCAGTTCTGACTGAAGAAAAGTGGCTTTATGACCACAGGTCAGTCACTTAATTTTTTATTTCCCCCAGGCAACTCTTCAAGACTTTATTTTAAGAAATGTTAAGAGACAGTAGGGTATAATGGAAGGAGCATTGCTCTAAAGTAAGAGAAAATTAGTTCAAATGTCATCTTAGTTGTTTACTAGCTGTGTGACCTTGGGCAAGTTCCTTAACCTTTAAAGGCTTCAGTTCTTTGTTTTTAAAATGCAGTCTTGGACTATATGGTCTCTGAGTTCCCAAAGAAGCTAGGTGGAGCAGGGCCTGGAGTCTGGAAGTTTGTTGTTCAGTCGTTTCAGTTTCAGTCATGTCTGACTCTTCATGACTCCATTTAGGGTTATCTTGGCAAAGACACTGGAGTAGTGTGCCATTTCCTTTTCCAGTTCATTTTGCAGATAAGAAAACTGATGCAACCAAGGTCAAGTGTCTTGCCTAGGGTCACATAGCTAATAAGTATTTGAGTCTGGAAGAATCTGGAAGACTTGAGCTCAAATTCAGCCTCAGACACTTACTAGCTCTGTGACCTTCAGAAAGTCACTTAACCTCTCTGCTTCAGTTTCCTCATCTGTAAAATGGCACCTACATCCCAAAGCTGTGAGAATCAAATGAGATAATATTGGTAAAACACTTAGCATAGTACCTGTCACATAACAGGTACTTAATAAATGCTTATTCCCTTCCTGTTTAGGTAGATCTATGACCCTGTGAAGTCTTTACCTCATGTTCTTTTGTTCATTAGGTGGAGGGAGTATAAACACTAGAATCTCCCTAGAGTGACGAAATTATAGTTCCAGTTCCCCCAAACACCCACTTCAGGAAAGTACTTATCCTTCAGTCATTAACTCTTTGGCATTTCTCAAGGCTGCTGTTGGTGTTATTGACTAAACAAAGATGGCAAATGTGGTAAAAAGTACACCGGTTTCCTCCCTTTGCAAGACCAACGTCAAAGCATCGGTTCATGAGGACAAAAAAATCACCCCTCTGGACAAAACTTTCCTCTCTTCTTTTTCTATATTGTTGTTCACATATTATTAGTTAGCAATAGTTATTATATTCTTTTTACTGTTCCATCTAGGAAACATTATGTTTCTTGAGGAATCAAAGGGGGGAATGTGGTAAAAAGTACGCCGGTTTTTGAAGGACCACCCTTTCAGGGAGGAGACCGACGGCCGTGCATGGGCTACGCACGCCAGTCCGGCTGCTAAGCACTCCACTTCCAGGGTGCGAGGTTAAAAGGCAAGGAGAGAATGGAAGTGGGAGCTCTTTTCAGCTCTCCTTGTTCACTGGCTGCACTGCACACACAGACGCTGACGGAAGTTGGACTCGGCCCGGCTCGCCATAGCAGCACGTGCTTGACACGGCTCTCCCCCCCAAAGGTGGCCTTAGGCTTTTGGTGAGTTTTATACGGAATATAGACTAAGCTTAGACTGAAGACTATTTCTTTTGTATTTCTACTTTCCTATCCCTCTAATCAACATCACCTTGTAATTTCCAAACAATAAAAGCTCTAACTAGAGACCAGAGGCTTCTTCCATTTACTAGTCTGGGAGATAAATAAGGGAAACAGTTAAAAGGGGAGGTTAATGCTCTAGTATCCAATTTTAAATCTCACACAGATGAGAAAAAGATCGACAGAGATGGTGCTGGGACTCAGAATTCTGTTTTATGAGAATCTATCCAAAGCTGACTCCAAAATCATAGCAACAGTCTGAATTAGAAGAAACATCAGAGTGTAGTCTAAATCTTAGCAAAACAAATATCCTTTGTACAGTATAGCTGATATGTGTTCAATCCATCCTCTGCTTGAAGATATCCAGTGTTGGGGAACTCACTACCTACTGAGGTGGTTCATTCATTCTTTCAAAAATGAGCTACTGTCATTTTTGCATACCTCTTTTTGTTAGGACATTTTCCCTTATGTCTAGCCAAAATTTACCTCTTTGCAAGAATAGATCCTGCTGAGAAAGCAGAGTTGGAGGTGACCTCTAAGTAACAAGGTTTTCCCAGACATCAGCAGGGACTCTTGGAGGGTAGCAGATGCAGGACCTTTCAGTGTCAGATCTGGCTCATGACAGCTGGAAAGCTCAGTATTACTCTTTCTCAATCCTATCTCCAGCTATAGTTCATAGCAATGCCCACTGCTAAACCCTATAGCAGCAGGTAAGATATCACACAGATTTTTTTTTAATATTAGTGCTGTTTAAGGAACTTGTCCAAAGTCCTCTAGAGCCGTATTAGGGATGCAAGCCTGTGTAATACCATAGCCACACTCACAATCTTAACTTCTCCCTTCTTCTATTCCCCACAGGTCCATTGATTAATCAAGGCACACTTTTGTTATTCCATAGTGCTGAGGTGCTGAGCCAAACAATAAGTGTTCAAACTCATTCAGCTCTCTCAGAAAACCTGGCAACAACCTCATTGCTCAGGTTACTGTGGGGTATATAGAAACTGAATAGCCCTTGATATATAATTTATGGTCGTTCAAGATATCTATGTAAACTTATTGCTGATGATGAACTTGCACTGCCTGTCTCCTCAGACATCTTGCATATGCCAGCCTCACTTCCTTCTTGAATTTGTCATCTTTCCTAATCTATTGTCTTTTTCTCTGTTGTCTATAAATGTGCTCAATTCTCTTCAAGCTTAAAAAACAGACAACCCTTCATTTGACCCTCCTATCTCAAGTTACCATTATATAGGTCTCTTGCATTTCACAGCCAAATTCCTAGAAGAAAAAAAAAACCCTCTTTGCCTTTATTTTTCCTTTGCTTAGCTTTCAGGCATTTGTAATTGAGCTTCTGACCTCATTAATCAACTGGATCTCATATCTGCAATGTTACCCATAATCTTTAAATCACCAGATCCAATGACTTTTTCTAAGCCCCCCCTCCTCCTGCCCTTTTGACCTCTCAGTAATATTTAACTACTTTTGTTACTTTAAGATATTTTCTCTTCCCTAAGTGTTCATGATACCTTGCTCTCATGTCCTGCTACCTGTTGGGGTATATCCTCATACCTTTCCTACTGATCCTTTGTTGGATCATCCTATCTTTTAAAAGTTAGTATTCCCACAGACTCTGTACTGGGTCCTATTCTCTTCTTTCTCTGTTCTAGGAACTCTCTTTTCAATATCTCATCAGTTTTCGTGGATTGAAGGATTATATCTATGCATGTGATTCCCAGATCTATATATCTAACCCTAGTTTCTTGCCTGAGCTTATAGACCTTTCAAACCAGATATCTCCTGTAACGATTGGAATGACGCCACCTGCTGGTGACTTACTGTAGAAGAGTTCCGCCCATGAAGTGAAGGTCTTTGAGGGCAAGACCAGGAGTCTTTTCTTTGGTGTCAGAAAGTGACGTTGGCTAGTGGGAGGAAGAAGGAAGAGACTGGCGCTCTGTCTCGCTCTTCTTTCCTTTTGGACTCTGGTGGAGAGAGGAGCTAGAAATGTGCTCTCCCTTTAATAGATAGATGAATGTAGGCCTTTCTCTCTCTCTTTACCAAATTCTTATTCTCCTTAATAAATGCTTAAAAGTCTAACTCTTGCTAAAGCTTATAATTCATTGGCGACCACTCATTAGATATTTTACACAGACTAGCTAGAATTTTAGCCCTTAACACTCCTAATCATATCAAACTAATTTTTCTTTCCTCAAACCCTTTCTCATCTTCCTAACTTTTCCTTTTCTGTTTAGTGAACCACCATCCTTCTAGCCTCCCAGATTTTCATCCTGAGCATCAGTCTTAAGTATTCCCCCCCCCCATTTCCTATATACAATCAATTCCCAATCTTATCCATTCAACCACCCTATTTCAGGCCCTCATCACTTCTTGCTTGGACAATTAGAAAAACTTCTTCTTTAGTCTCTTTACCTTAACCAACTCCCCTTTCTTATCTGTCCTTCATAAAGTGGTCAAATGACCTTCTTTTTATTAATATTTTTCTTTTTTAATAATCACAAATAAATATGCATATTTCAGGACATGAAGAATACTGAATAGGACCTTAAAAGAAACTATGAACTTCTGCCATATATAGTGTTTTATCTATTAGGTTATTCACAAATATAGGTTTCTGGACTAGGGTAGTTATTCTGTGAAAAGGAAGAAAAGGCCAGATTTAAGAAAACATAAGAATACAAAATCAACAAAACAACAAATATTGGAATATGGATTGTGGGTGATAATAATGTATGGAAAATGATTCCTACCTTGGGAATTTGGGTGACTAGAACAATGATGGTGCCCTCAACAAGAAACAGGAGAGTTGGAGGGTTTGGAGGCAAGTTAATGAGTTCTTCATAGGTCTTGTTGAATTTAAGGTTGCTATGGAACATCTATAGAGGTAAAAATATGAATATATATATGTATGTATATGAATACCCAGAGTAGAGAGAATATCCAAAAGGAGGGATGGACAACAATTTCAAATGCTGCTGAGAGGTCAAGAAGAATGAGAACTGAGAAGAGACCACTGGCTTTATAAATAAAGCTGATAGTGGTGCACTTAGCCTTAAAAGGGAGATTTATCTATTGGGAGGGATGGAAGCCAGATTGCAAAGGGTAGAAAAGTGTGTAGGAAGTAAGGAGGTAAAAGCCATAGGTATAGATGATTTTTTTTCATAATACAATTTTGATTATAAAAGGTAACAGATAGGATAATAGCTAGATGAAATGGAGGAGGTCAAATGAAGGCTTTTTGTTTGTTTTGTTTTCAGAATGAGTGAGCTCTAGGCCTGCTTGTAGGCAGCATAAAAGGAGGCAACAGATGAGAAGTTAAAAATTATGGACTTAAAAGAGGTGGTCAAAGGGACAACTTCTTAAATATGATGACAGAGAGTCTAGGGTTGGGAGGCCTTGATATTGTCAAAGAGAAGGGTGACCTAATCCTGAGACTCAATCAGAAGAAGAAAGGTCAGGGGGATGATTCCGAGGTGCCTATCTTTCCAAGCACGTTCTTCTTCATATAATCCCAAATCCATATATATTAGCTGCTTGTGTACAGGCCATTCTGTGTCCCATCCCTGTCTTTATTCAGTCTGCCCCTCCTGCCTGGAATGTACTACCTTCTCATCACAATTCTGCCTCATAGAATCTCTAGCTTCCCTCAAGATGGGTCAACCCAAAGCTTTTGTGATCCCCATCCCTACATTCATCATACCAGTAGCTAATATTCTCCACCCTGAATTTAATTAGGATTAATTGTGTATATATTTTGTGTTTACCTATCTGTTGTTTTCCCCCATTTGAATGTAGACTCCTAGAAGTCAATGATGCTTTCATTTTTGTATATCCATTGTCTAGCCAAAGGCCTGGATTATAGTGACTATCTAATAAATGTTTATTAATGAACTATTTATACAAGTATAGTTTAGTGTTTGGAATTTGCAAGTCTAGACTCAGAATTATGAATTCATGTCACAAGTCATTTGTTTTTAACAATAGACTGTGCTGACTGCTTTTTCCTTCTATCTCAGGGCCTTTAGGTTCTTTTTTGTGGCCTATACAGACAAATCAGAAATATAGGGCAATTTCTGCAGTCCTCAGAATCCAAAATACAGGAATGTGTTATTGTGATATAACTATCACTGCATTTGAATGCATTTCTAGTGTTTTAACTGGTAGACATTTGTTTTGCATTCTACAGTGTCACAGGTTATGAGAAGGTTGAGCAAAATGGGGTCTTGCTTACTTACTAAACAAACCATACCAAACCCCAAACTATTGAACCAAAAAAAATACATTAACTTGATTATTTCCAAAATCATTCCTTGTCCTCTTCTATCTTGTAGCTCTCATCAGCCTGGTTCTAAGGCTGTCATGTTAAAGAGGAACACATTGCTTTTGACTTTGAGCCAAGAACAATTTTGGATAATAACCTGGCTCTTATTGTACATTTGAACAGACCAATTCCTCATAGAACATTTTATTTTGTCCTTGGTTCAGTCTAAGTGGAGAATATTACTGAGCATTCATTGGGCACTTAGGGGAAAATGGCACCTACCTATCTGTAAAAAGGGAACTACTGCTAAGTTCCATAGATTAGTTGCTTCTTTTTTGTGAGTTTTTCCTGACCAGTGTTAGGTTAAACTTGTAGAGCATTTGTCAGTCCAACTGCCAACCAAGTGCCATCTATAGAGTAGGAAAGCCAACTTTGCCAAAGTGGTAAGGCACTCAGAGATAGAGGAGGCAGTATGTGCTAGGCAGATAGACAGCCATCACCACCTTGACCATCCTCTCCCTTAAGACCCCAGAAAACAGTCCAATGTAGTTTTCTGGAGAGGGGGAAGAGGATATATGTAGAATTGAATTGTCTTAGAAAAGCATATTAATAAAATTCTTTTTTAAAAGTCTTTTGATTCTAAATTATGTACTCCATTCACTATAGTACACTTATTTTCTGGGATACAAATATATAAAAATAAAGAGCAAAAACACTCTCACAACTTCTTTTATATAATACTATTGAATAGCTTGATTTGTCCCCCAAACCAATAGAATCTATTATGTACCTTATGTATACATAGTATTCTGCTAGTAAGCTGGGGGATATACTTTTTTACATCACAATTTAATTCCACATATATCCTTCCTTCTCCCCTTTTCCAGCAAACCATCCCTTGTAATAAAGAATGACAAGGAAAAAGAAAAAATCAGTTCACCAAAATCAGCAAATAGATTAACTATGTCTGATAACATATGCAATATTCCACACCAATGGTCCCTTACCTCTGCAAGGAAGGGAGAGGGGGATATTTTCTTACCTGTTCTCCAATGTCAGGCTTAGTCAGTGTAATTAGTCAATATTCACTTTCTGTTATTCATGGTCTTTACCTTTATGTTGATGGAGTCATTGTATATTGCTGTTTTCTTTCTCCCGCTCACTCCACTATGCATCACTTCATTTAAGAGGAAGACCTAATTTTGAATCCTATCTCTCATATTTCTAACTGCAACCATGTTCAAGTCACTTAACCTCTCTGAGCCTCATTTCATTACTTCTAAAATAATAATATTTGCAGTATCTACCCCACAAGGGCTGCTTTGAGAAAGCTAGATACTTATATGAGCGCTCGCGCGCACACACACACACACACACACACACTGCTTTACAAGCTTTAAAGAGCTATGTAAAAGTCAGTAAAGTTGTTATCACCATCACCATGTACCAAAATGTACATCATCTTGGAAATCAAGGAATAAGGAAAGCCAAGAAGAAATAAGTGTCTGTGTTTTGGATTTGCATGGTCTCCTCTCATTAGTGTCATGGAGGAAAGAAATAACTGGAACAGGTGAACTCAGAGAAAGAATTTCCTGTGTTCCTATGAGTAATAAAATCCTTCCAAGTCCAAGGTGCTGATTGCACAAAGAATTTTGCATTAACTTTGTAAGTTGAATGGTCACAGTCACTAAAATCTGTCTTTCTGTAAATTAATCATGTTGCCTTCCTGTTTAAACTATGGAGTAAAAATAGACTTTGGTCATGTTTATATCTATGGAAATCAGCATGAACTTGATGCACTGGCCCTTTAAGCAAGGTAGCTAAGCATAAAGTCGTCCTTCTGACACAGATATGCATTTTCATTGTACCAGCATCTCCAACAAATCCTCATGATCAATTAACTGTCTTGTTCAATTAGAGAAGAAAGATATCACCCTTATCCCCTCTCCTGAAGGTGTCCTTGGCTAGGATCAAGCTAAGGCACTTCTGAGATGGTCCCTACCCCTGGCCTAGAGCCATCTCTGCTAAACCAGCCCTCCGTCTTTCTAGAAGAACAGCATTACTATCTTTTACCTAATGAACTTCATTTGTTTCCAAACAGAAAGGAGCATTTGTGACTCCTCATTATCAAGTGGAGGTTCCTGGGCTTCACTGACAAGGCAAGGCAGAATGATGAATGGGGTTCAGGGTGGAAGTGGAATGAGCCTGCCTGAATGGAGTTAGGCAGCAATTGATCAGTTTCCCCAACCCTCAAATCGTTTTCTCAGATAAAAAGCCATGTTTTCTTTTCCTTTTTTTTTAATGAGACAGAAAACATTTAGGAGTTAAGTTATCCACTGTTATTTAGGCATCACAATATTTAAAGCCACTCTGTACCATTAATTTACAATTTGGAGAGGTTAAAGAAATTAAAAGCATATATCTTATATAAAGTCCACATAGTGTCTATCTTATGCCCACATCAATAATATGAATCCTAGATAGATCTGTTCTGTAGGAGTTATGGTTACCTTTCTGGCCTTGTCTATTAGCAGGGTCGTTTTGAATAAAATAGATTGCCCCTCTCTCAGCCACTTGGGAATACCCATGACAATCCTCTCCCATCCCATCTCTCTTTTCTCTTCCTCTGTCTCCATCTGCCTCCCTGTGTCTCCTTTCTATGTCTTTCACATTAATTCAAGCATCTATTCACTGGAATTAGCATTTTATGGGATCAAATGCATTATCTGGACATAGATGCTTTTGTGAAGTTTTATTTTCTAATTTAAAGAAGAACTCATAAACTGGTTCTGTTTTAAAACTCATCATATCATTTGTGATGCCATAACATGTATGCACACATATTAATTCTCCAGATTGTTCTGAATGGTGATTAATATTTTTCCTGTTTGGATAATTCATTTCTAGTTCTGTGTTTAGATTCTATCAGTATAGTTTACTAGCTCCAGGATATGAAGAAGTGGAAAAGGAGCTTATTAAACACTTACTAAGGGTCAAGCACTGGGCTTACCTTTGGGAATACAAGTACAAAAAAAAGATAATCCCTTCCCTCTGGCACTTAACATTCTAATGATTGTTGTTGTAGGGTAAATTTCAGTACTGTCTGACATTATTAGTTTTATTGGATACACTGTTGGACTTAGAGTCAGGAAGTCGTTGTTTTCTTGTTTTTCAGTTGGTTTTAATCATGTCCAACGCTTTATGACACCATTTGGGGTTTTCTTAGAAAAGATACTAGAGTGGTTTGCCATTTCCTTTTCTGGATCATTTTACAGATTGAGGAAACTGAGGCAAATAGAATTAAGTGACTTGCTTAGAGTCACACAGCTAGCAAGTGTCTGAGGCCAGATTTGAACTCATGAAGTTGAGTCTATCTGAATCCAAGCTTAGTGCTCTATCCATTGTATCACGTAGCTGCCCCTTACATTCTTTTTTTTTTTTTTTTTTTTGGTGAGGCAATTGGGGTTAAGTGACTTGCCCAGAGTCACACAGCTAGTAAGTGTTAAGTGTCGGAGGCCAGATTTGAACCCAGGTCCTCCTGACTCTAGGGCCAGTGCTCTATCCACTGCGCCACCTAGCTGCCCCTGCCCCTTACATTCTGATAGTGGGAGACAACTCAGGTAAGGGAGGGATGGCTTAATAGTAGTTCTTTGATCCTGGAAGGTTACAGGAATGGTGAATGGGACTATAAAGAAGCAAATCCAGGACACCTGAATCAGGAGCAATGGCAGAGTTAGTTTTATCATTATTCCAGAAAAGGAAGACTGAGGAGAAGACACGCATTAAGGGGGAGGTTGTTGAGATAAGGCCAGAGGGTGATGCATGGCTTTAGCTTTCTTTAAGTAGTGGACCAGGAGAAAGACTCATTTGTCAAGACAGGAGGTTGTGAGCAAATAATTATTGATAATGGAAATCTTGGTGGGGGGGACACAGGGACCCAGTCTTAGTCAGCTTTCTCTTCAACCCCACTTGTAGAAACTTTAGCTAATCTCTTTTGGGACCAGTGAGGAGCCCATGGGTAGATAAATAGACATGGAGATTGACTGAGATTAGCCACACCTGGACTTCATTTGCCTTGCTCTTCAAAGATTTTTTTTTTGCATACTTCCCCATTAGGTCATTACATTATTAGGTCATAAGCAAAGCTCATTTTAATATGCAGCACCCTCAGGTCATATAAACCAATGGAATTGAATGATTCTAGCCAATCAGCTTTCTTTTTTTTTTTAAAACAAGTTCAGAAATACTTTATTTTCAAAATCAATCACAACACGAAGCCATAAGTTAATAACAACGCTAACAGCAAATTTTGTAATTTAACTTCTGTATGAAAGAAATATGAACTATTTTTAAACTTTTAAAACATTTTAGCTCCTCATATCAGTGTAGAATCAGAGAAGATAACTTGCCAATTAGCTTTCATCAGTGTGTAAGAGCGACCTTTATCAGAAGAGGTAAAGAGACTGAGATCATGAGATGAACACCATTCTGGGACACAGGCTAGGTGAGGAAGGCTGCCTGGGAGCTGTCTCTCTAGGTAATGTAGGGTTTCTCAACTCTGCTTGGGGCCATGTTCTCTCTCTTAGAGACAATATGGTGCTGGGGTTATTTGGGGTTTCTGTTAAATGCAGTCAATGCTCTTTCTCTTGTGCTGGAGATGCACTTGAACTAGGCATGTTCCCTCTCCTGGAACTCACTACATGCTGGGTATGTAATTAATTAGGCCTGCAACTAGTGGGGAAGTCAGTCAGACCCATGGTCAATACTTTAGTAATATGTGATCTTAATTAATAATAAATGCTTATTGCTAAAACTGGTACAATAGCCATTAATTTATAAGTAGCGGTATTTTAGAAAACCCCAGCCTTGTTCCCCAATAATTTAGAAAAAACAGGCTAGCCTCCTGCCCCCCACTATTTTAAATGACACAATGTGACATGAGGGTTAGGAAACTAGACAACTAGCTATTGGGATGTGAATAGTTCCTGTCTGTGATTCTAGCTAGACTGTCTAAAAATCTAATAAGTGGTTGCCAATAAATTAGAAGCTTTAGGGCATCACTCCAATTCTCATAGATGGGCAAACTTAAGTAGGGAAAGATTAAATTCTATAACAAGAAAGTCAGTTAGGTGTGGCTACTACCTGAGACAGAGATAACTCCAGAGGTCAGGACTACATTCCAAAAGAAAAGCCCCCTGACTCTCAGAAAGCCTCCCCACCCCCAAAGGGAACTTTCCATAGTCAGGTGGTCTCCCCATCTGTCAGCCACCATCCATCCTCTAGAAAAGCTTTTGCCTTCTGTTCAAGGAGAAATGTGCCTCAGAGAATCCTGTGATCTCTAAGCCATTTTTCCCCCCCAAAAGATGTCTTCTTCTCTTGGTCCCTTTCTCAAGCACCTAAATAAAAGACTATTTTATTCTAATTGGATTTGTATGTGAGAGGGTGTAATTCTTTAAAGAGGAATACCTAAGGACCCTAACTACCACCTCTTTCCCTGTGACAAAAGGTTAACATTTCCAGGATATTGTATTTCTGTTCATGAATTAATAAAGGACAAAAAAGCATTTATTAGCCATGTGCAATGTGCTTGGTGCTGGGAAGAACAATAGAAAAATAGAGAAATTCCCTGTTCACAAGATTCAGCTAGGTGGTACAGGGGAAAGAGTTCAGGACCTGTAGTGAATAAAATTTTAAGTTCAAAACTGGGCTGTGTGGCTTTTGGCAAGCTACATAATCTCTTATCTGTTTGAGTTTTCTTAAGTGTAAAATGGGAGTAATAGGACCTACCCTACCTCCTAGTGATGTTGTAAAAATCAAATAAGATATTTGTGAAGCATTTAGCATAATGCTGGGCCCATGGTAGGTGATGAATAAATGTTCAGTCATTCAGTCTTGCTGGACTCTTCATGACCCCACTGATCATAACATGCTAATACTGTTCATGGGGTTTGCTTGGGAAATGTACTGGAGTGCTTTGTCATAGCCTTCTTCAGTAGGTTAAAGCAAACAGAAGTTAAGTGACTTGCCCAGAGTAACAAAGCTAGAAGCTAGATTTGAACTCAAGTCTTCCTGACTCCAGGCCCATTCTCAATCCAATGAGCCACCTAGCTACCTCTATATATTACATATACATCATATACATACACACATACATACATACATATATATACACATATATTGTACAGACATACATACACAAACATATACACACCCCCCAAAACCTTAAGTAGAGGTATAAAATCCTACTTATTTGTTTTTCTATTTGCCCTTCCTTGGGCAAATCTTGGGGATTTTCCAAAAGCTTTGAAGACTTGCTAACATTTATATATTTGAATCCACACTAAAATGTTGTTGTTGTTTTTTTTCTTTCACAATATCTACCATGGTAACATCAGCAGATTTTGGTGTTTTTTGTTTGTTTGTTTATTCTTACAATGCAGTATTAGAAACAGCTGCTAGATGGCGCAGCAAATGCAGTGCCAAGCCTGGAGTCAGGAAGACATCCTCTTGATTTCAAATACAATCTAAAAACAGTAGCTCTGTGACCCTGGGCAAGTCACTTAACATTGTTTGCCTCAGTTTCCTCATTTGTCAAATGTGTTGGAAAAGGAAATGGCAAACCACTCCAGTAACTTTGCCAACATCAAAGGAGATCACAAAAAGTTGGACATAACCAAAAAATAACTAAACAACTTTTAGAAATAGCTCATGGATATAGTGTCATACCACAAAGCGTGTGTGTGTGTGTGTGTGTGTGTGTGTGTGTATGTGTGCAATAGCTTTTTAGCTAAAAGAGAACTCGTAAGTCCAGTGTTACCAGATGTAGTTAGTGTGACCTAGTATTTATGTAACCATTTGTTAAGATAAATATTCAGGGCCTGCATGAAAACCCCAAAATTGAACACCAATGCATGTTCCAAGTACATGAATGTCATAGTAGGATATATCATTTGCTAATTATATAATGATCATTAAAAGATATATTGGTTAAAATAAGCATTTTGTTTAGAATTTACAAATGAGGGAGAAATGACATTTGTGCCAACTGAATTTTGCAAATTTAAAGCATAAACCTCCTCATCACAGAAAGGTGCTAGAAAAATGTGAAAGGGGAAAAAATATACACATACACATGCACATTTTTCAGATGTGGCCAGTGGTGCAAATTTGTTTTGCTTGACTATGTATGTTTATTGAAAGATCCTCCCACCCCCTTATTTTTTCCAATTGAAGAAGTATGGTTGATAGTTAAAAAAAATAAAAATATGAAACATAGCTATACACTATAGAGAACTACATGTAAACAATAACATGTATTTTTTTCTTTTTTGTAGAAAAACACACATTTCCTTTGAAATTCTCACATTTATCACGGGTCATGACTAGGAGCCATTCAGTACTATATTTGAGGGGTTTAGGAAGTATATACCTTATTCTATATGGTGTTTTAAGAGAAAAAAATTTCAATTTAAGCTTCTACATTTTTTTTGTATCAAATATTTATTTAATTTTTTTCCAGTCACATGTAAAGGTAATTTTCAACATTCATTTTCATAAGATTTAGAGTTCTAAATTTTTCTCCCTCCCTCCCTCCCTTTCCTCTCCCCTCCACAAGACAGCAACCAATTTGATATAAGTTATATATGTACAATCCACAAGTGCTCTCTCTCTTTTTTTTTTTTAGTCTGTGTTCAATCAATATCAGTTCTTTCTCTGGGAGTGGATAGCATGCTTCATCATTAGTCCCTTGGGATTGTCTTGGATGATTGTATTGTTGAGAGTAGTTAAGTTATTCACACTTGCTCATAGAACAATACTGCTGTCACTGGGTACAATGTCCTCCAAGTTCTGCTCACTTTACTATATATCAGTTCATATGAGTCTTTCCAGATTTTTTCTGGAATCATCTTGCTTATCATTTCTCATACCACAATGATAATCCATTACAATCTTATCACACAGCTTATTCAGTCATTCCCCAATTGATGGACATTCCTTTGATTTCCAACTCTTAGCGACCACAAAGAGTTGCTATAAATACTTTTTGTACAATTTTTCCCCCTTTTCTCTTTTTCACAATTAGTATTGTTAACTGTTTCCCTCCATCCTATTCTCTTCCCCATGATATTTACTCTATTATCTATTTTCTTTTACCCTAGCCCTCTTCAAAAGGGATTTGCTTATGACTGTCCCCTTCCCCAATTTGTCCTCCCTTATTTTGCCCCTCCCTCTTTATCCCCTCCCCCTGCTATTTTCCTGCAGGGTTAGATAGATTACTCCAGCCAATTGTGTGTGTGTGTGTGTGTGTGTGTGTGTGTGTGTGTTGATCCCTCCATAAGCCAATGCTGATGAGATTAAAGACTTTGAGCCTATTCTGATGAGTGTAAAGTTCATTTACTGCCCTGCTCCTCACCCATCTCTTCCCCCACTCCATAAGCCCTTTCCTGTTTCTTTCATGTGGGATTTCATCTCATGGTACCTCTCCCCTTTCCCCTCCCTGAGTGCATTACTCTCACCCCTCAATTTTACCCTAAACATGTCATCATGGAGAAGCTGGGTGACACAGTGGACAAAGCATCTACCCTGGACTCAGGAGGACTGCAGGCCCAATAGGATCTCAGACGCAAAACATTCACCCACTGTATGACCCAAGGCATGTCACCTAACTCCAACTTTTTTTTGGGGGGGAGGCACTGAGGGTTAAGTGACTTTCCCAGGGTCACACAGCTAATGAGTGTCAACTGCCTGAGACCGGATTTGAACCCAGGTCCTCCTGAATCCAGGGCCAGTGCTTTATCCATTGTACCACTTAGCTGCCCTTTAACTCCAACTTTTTATGGTTCTCTAGGGTCTTGTATTTGAAAGGCAAATTTCCATTCAGTTCAGGTATTTTCATAGCGATACCTGAAAGTCCTCTTTTTCATTAAAATCCCATTTTTCTTCTGAAAGATTATACTCAGTTTTGCTGGATAGGTGATTCTTGGTTGTAAATCCCAATTACTTTGCCCTCTGGAATATCATATTCCATGCCCTCTGATACTTTAATGTGGAAGCTGCTAGATCTTGTGCTATCCTGACTGGGGCTCCACAGTACTTGAATTCTTTCTTTGTGGCAGCTTGCAATATTTTCTCCTTGACCTGGGAGCTCTCAAATTTGGTTATAATATTCCTGAGAGTTTTCCTTTTGGACTCTCAGGAGGTGATGGGTGGAATCTTTCAATTTCTATTTTACCTTGTGCTTCTAGAATATCAGGACAATTTTCCCTGACAATTTCTTGGAAGATGATGTCTAAATTCTTATTTTGATCATAGTTTTCAGATAGTCCAATAATTACAAATGACCTCTCCTGGATCTATTTTCCAGTTCAGCTGTTTTTTCCAAGGAGATATTTCATATTGCTCTCTATTTTCTTATTCATTTGGATTGGCGTAGTAAAAATTAATTGTGGTAAAGTTTAATATTCCTGTTTTTAGCTAACTTACTTGGGAGGGGCCACACCTGACCCACTCCAAGGTTACATCTGCTACTGAACTGAGAAGGAGAACTCTCCATAAGCAGTTTTTGAAGGACCTCCCCTTTTGAGGAAGGAAAGATTGAATGCTCCCTGAAGGGAGGGGAAGGGCTGCTTCTGGAACACTAGGCTTCTTCTGAATGTGAGCTCGCTCTCGGGACTCACTGTCTGGCGACTCCCCTTGCAGTGGGATGTGTTTGTTCTGTCTTGGCATGGTGTGAGCATCCGTAGACTGTCCAGGGTTGGTGAGTTAATTATGGAAAACCCTAAATTCCTTTAAACTAGCTTAATTGGAAACAGTCTGGGGTTGCATAGGTTAAGTTTAGAGTAAAGAGCATTTATCTGTATTTAATATTTTCCTATTTCTTTATCTTTGATTTTTATTAGTTTCACTTTTGTTGTTTAATTAATTCCAGAGTAATAAAATCTGATCCTTTTCTGAACTAAAGCTTAGAGGCTCCTTTCTTATTGCATGGGAGAAATATCTAAAAATGGCAGTTCAGAGGGGAGGGTAAACCTAAAAGTTCCCTCATATTTCTCAGGACCCCAGTATGAAGGCGAATCACCCAAATAACGCTCTGTATATCAAATTTTGGCCCTCACATTGGTTTCTCATAAAGTCATTAGCTTCCATTTGTTCAATACTAATCCTTAGGCAATTATTTTCGTTAGAGAGCTTTTGTATCTCCTTTTCCATTTGGTTTTTCAAGCTGTTGACTTTTTTCTCATGTCTTTCCTTCATCACCCTCATTTCTCTTTCCATTTTTTCCTCTACCTCTCTAACTTTATCTTCAAAGTCCTTTTTGAGCACCTCTGTGGCCTGAGACCAATTCATATTTTTCTTCAAAGCTTTAGATATAGGGGTCCTGATGTTACATCTTCCTCTTAGGGTGCACCTCGATCTTCCCTGTCAATAAAGAAACTTTCTGTGGTCCTCACCTTTTTCTGTCTGCTCATCCTGCCTTTATTGTACTTGACTGTTAGCTCCTTAAAGTGGGGCACTGTTTCCAGGTTGCATTCTCCCAAGCTTCAGGGGGTCCCAGGTGGTATGATTTAAGGAGTGGCAGGTTCTTCACTTGCCTGGCCTGTCCCCTGTTCTGTAGATAATCCTAGGCCAACTTGCTAATCAACCAGACAGCAAAAGTGTGTGTGCTGTCATTGTCAGTTTCCACAAGCCTGTGCCCTTCCCCTACCTGAGCCACTGCTGCTCAAACAACCTCCTGGTTCCCAGCAGGGGTGAAAAACCCAAATTCTATCTCAGCATCAGCAGAGACCCCTGTAATCTCCCCCCTGCCATGGGGCTCAGCCCTCTCACCAGACTGTGAGCTTAGTTCCAGACATCGCTGGCCCTAGAACTGATTCAGAGGCTCTGGGGGTCTCTTTCTCTGGTGAGGCCTTACTGGAACAGGATCTGTGTCAGTGTGACTGTGGGGTTGGGCCTCACTCCTGTATCAGCACAGCAGCTCCCTCCTTCTGACCTTCCAGGCCATCCTTGGTTGGAAAATTATCTCAGCATGTTCTTCTGTGGATTTTGTTCAAGCTTCTACTTTTAGTTACTTAAAGACTTAACCAGAATTTCATCTTGTTAACTACATTTTTCCTCAGGTGAATTTTCTCCATTAATACAAAACTTAAATGTTTTTTTCTGGTAATATTTTTTAGGGAAAAAAACTGCTCAATCAATTCTCAGTAATAGTAATTATTAAAAATGTGATTTAAGTCCATTCCAAATGCATTGTTATATTTTATAATTACCTATAGGAAATAATTAGTAATAATCAATTATTGGGGGGGGGATTCAGAGTTGTCCCCTTTTTCTTAAGTCCTGATAGTCCAGTTTTTCTTTTCTTTTTTTTTTGTTTGTTTTGCAGGGCAATGAGGGTTAAGTGACTTGCCCAGGGTCACACAGCTAGTAAGTATCAAGTGCCTGAGGCCAGATTTGAACTCAGGTCCTCTTGAATCTAGGGCTGGTGCTTTATCCACTGTACCCCCTTAGCTGCCCCCTCCAGTTTTTCTTTTTTCTTTTTTTTTTAGTTTTTTGTGGGGCAATGAGGGTTAAGTGACTTGCCCAGGGTCACACAGCTAGTAAATATCAAGTGTCTGAGGCTGGATTTGAACTCAGGTACTCCTGACTCCAGGGCTGGTGCTTCATCCACTATGCCACCTAGCTGCACACCCCTCCCTCTAGTTTTTCTCGAATCTCAATCATGGATAATAGGGTTGCATTGACTCTCCTAAATCTAGGTCACACCACACCAAACCATGCAAAGAATTTAATCTTAGGATGGGGAAATTCATTATGTTCTCAAGCTTCCATGGAGCTTGAGAACTATATTCTTTGAACTAATAGCCCAAGGTTCTGTTTCAAGGGTACATAAGCTGTGAGCTCCCCAATATGATTATCTTTGGTCTGAGAGAGACAGCTAAATGACCATCCTTTTATTAATAACCTTCTGGTCTTATTAATGAAGTTATTAATTTATTTAGAAACTATGTCTCTTAACTTTACAATCATCACATACTTTACATTTAGTTTTTTGTTTTGTTTTGTTTTGTGTTGGTTTTTTTTTTTGTAGGGCAATGAGGGTTAAATGACTTGCCCAGGGTCACATAGCTAGTAAGTGTCAAGTGTCTGAGACCAGAGTTCAGATTTGAACTCAGGTCCTCCTGAATCCAGGGCTGGTGCTTTGTCTACCATGCCACCTAGCTGCCCCCTTACATTTAGTATTGACTGCTGGCCTTAGCCTCTTATCTTTTCTAGTTTGGGAAGCACCTGACATATGATGTCTTCCAGTGGCTTAGCCATCAAGACCCCAAGATCACCTACATGCCAAGATAGGGCATCACTGAAGGGCTTTTATGGAGGATAAAGAAGCAGCTATGAGCCATTGTTTTGTGACAGCACTTTCTCAGAGTTTTAGCAAATAAGACCATTAATGAAGCTGTGGAGAATATACATCTTTATTACTATTTCCACCAATGTCAAGAATAGAATTATGTAATTTAAAAGATATTGTATTCCTATCATCACAGAAAAGATTTATAGAGGTATTTCACAAAGTTGGCTGATGAAAATCTTTAGAATATGATGATTTAATAATTTGGCTACTAAGTATTTCATTTCTAAATCAATATCCATTATAACAGAGCCAGATGCAAGGTTTACAAAGATAAAAATGAACCCATCACTCCCTTCCCCTCAAAGAGCTTATATTCCATTAGGGAAAACTACATAATATAGCCTCATATAGGAGGTAATGCTTAAGTTGGCCTGGTAAGGAATTTGTTGTTGGTTTTTTGTTTTTGTTTTTCCTCCTAGGGCCATGTGCTTTTACTGCAAGGTGCTCTCTTGGGAAGAGGGAGAGGGCAGGAAGTAGAAAAAAAATCCTCTTGTCTTGCTGTACTTTATAAGAGGTACAGTTGAACCTTTGGGGACTGAGTTTTTCCTCTATAACTGACTTTGATTTTGACTGATTCAACCAGTCACAGTATCCCCACTTCTCAATCAATAATCTTTCCCATTTGTCCACACAAATGAATACTTAGAGAAAAAGCAGTGTGTCAATCCACAGATCAAAGGCAAGTCCATTGTCCTGGCCCAAATTCCAAGAAACTTCCAGCCCTTTTTCATATGCAAAGAGACCACTCAAAATCTAATACCTTACAACCCTCTCATCAAGGTACTAAACTGGTCACAATCCACTGAATAACCAAACCTCTGCTTCATGGGGATAGTAATATACAACCTACCTGACAAGGTTTTAGTAAGGAAAACACTTCACAACTGTAAATCATTATATAATTATTAGCTAATGTTGCTGATGCACAAACATGGCCTCTTGAAGACCATTTCTGAAAAGTAATTTTGCATCATTCATGTCCTAGATGTTCCTATAGTTACAGAATTGTTCAAGCTAGAGTAGCCCTTAGAACATTCATTCAATTCAACTGCTTCATTTTACATATGAGAAAACTCTAGCTCAGAAAGTCAAAGTGACTTACGTGGAGCCATACAGGTAATGAATAGCAGAAGCAGGACTAGACCCCCAAGTCCCTTGACTTCTACTCCAGTGACCTCACTTGATTAAGGCAGAAACTTTTTTGTGGCAATAGACAGCTAAATTACTTCATTATAAAAGTGAAATTAAACTAAAAGTTGCTTTCAGAAGTGTCTGTCTGTTTGACTAAGTGCCCATGATATGAAAGAGTTAATGTTTCAGATTGTTCTAGATCTTACAAAATTGTTCTAGATCTTACAAGATTTACTCTAGCATTAAGACTATAGCTGGGAGTTTTTGTTGATTTTTGTGCTACAGAGACCATATCCAGTTAGAACCTTGTCACATTTCAAAACAATAACAACCATATCTAAGGACTTTGGATCTGTGATTTTATCCAAATCAGAAATTTCCAGTGTGGAAAATTATGTTTACTAAGATAGAGGGTAACCACTCTGGAATTTAAAGGTTTTAAGAGTTGCTTGGGGCATAAAAAGTTTAAGTGGCTTGTTTAATCACAGTTTCAGAGATGGGACTTGAATCCAGATCGTTCTGGCTTTAGGTCAACTCTTAATACATTCCACCATTATGGTGGCTTTTAAGAAAACACTAATTGTGCATTATTCTAGAAGTAATTTGGATTTTTTTTTCAATACTGACATGGAGAAAGTAGAAATACTCCTAATTAAACTTGGAGTTTTTGCATCTGTTGCATTGGGATTAAATAAGATTATTGAATTTTGCTGGTTATCAGGGGATTTACATAATGGGTACAAGCAAGTTCAATGAGGAAAAGTTCTTTGTCATATTATAGTCACAAATTATGAAAGAAGTCATAACAAGACCTAAGTTTGAATTAAAAATTAAAACAAAAAGAAATAACCACCCCCCAAATTGTATTCAAATCTCTGGAGATCATAACATAATTGTGTTTGATAAACCTGCTTAATTTTGTTCATCTATAATGAGAAAAAGGAAGATGCATTTAAATGTCTGTAATAACTACTATGATTCTCTTTGGGAACCTCACTAAGCTATCCTGTGGAGAAATAATCACACCTATTTAGTAGAGGACTCAGAGGAAACCTCAAGATCTGTTTGCTTGAATTACTTGAAACAGTCTGATGACACACATCATAGCCTGAAAGACAGGCTCCATGGAGTTGACAGACTGGAAGCCATCTGTACCAAGAAAAAAGAGCATAATGGCTTCATCCACCTGCTATAATTTGGTTGCACAGCATGCTAAGTATTAACTACAGAGAGAATTTTTCTATAGGGCAATTTCTTCCCATTCACCCAAGTCCACTGGCCATCAAGGTTTCATAACTTATTTCTTCCTCTTTTGGAAGCCCTTAGCTTTTTTTAAATAGAAGTTTTGACCTTTAAACTCATAAAATTACTTCAGCTCTAGTTCAGTAAGGTGTGACTACCTATAGTAAGGGGACTTTTGGCTGTTTGTTTCTTGATAAACCAAGGATCATGAGAAGAAATGTAGAAGTATTGGTCAACTGGCCATCACTCCATCCAATTCTAAAACTCTGATTTAGAATGATCACAACATAGATTGTAGGGGATGGTTGAAGTCATGAAATTCTTGGATTATGAAATTATGGAACTAAAATGGAGTCTGTGAGAACTTTTAGGGAAATTCCTTCATGTTGCCCATGAGGAACCTAAGGTCCAGAGAGGTTCAATGCCTTTTCTAGGCTCAAACTAGAGTAGTAGTACTGTGTAGACTGGAACTTGGGGAAATAAGTATAATTCATCATATATAGTATTCTAAATTATTCTATTACTCCATGCTGGACTTCAGTGAATAGAGTATTCCAGATATAGTTTCTAATACGATATCTCTTAGTGCATCTCGGCTTAGTTTCCCTTGTACCTGTTACCTTGCAAAATTAAACTTATTTCCTGCCAAATTAAAGAGAGCTAGATCTTCAGAAAACTTGAGTTAAAATCCAGTCTCAAAAATGTATTAGTTTTGTGATGGTATGCAAGTTAGTTCACCTGTGTAAAGGGTGAAAACCCCACTTCCCAGGGTTGCCTCAAGGATTACATGATTGTAAAGTGTTTCACACAGTGCCTGGTGCATGACAAACACTATATATAAATTTTAGTAGACATATGTACTCTATATTGGTCTTGAAGGCAATTATTAAAGAATGCCAAAAATAATAAAATGAATTATTTTTCTATGTAAGTTATTTTGGAAATGCATTTGACGGAATTGATGTCACCTGACTGATAATTATTGTTTCATGTTTTAAATAAATGATCTTGTGTGTATGTGTGAGAGACAGAAGGAGGGAGGGAGGGAGAGAGAGAGAGAGAGATCTTTCACCAAATAGTAGCTAGTTACCTGAAAAGAGCTTCTGAGATAAGTTTATTAAGGTCATGATAGTTTGGATCATCATCTAAAACAAATAAGTGCCCATAAATTTGTCCAAATCCTTAATGGACTGAGCTCAGCTCACCAGAAGTAGAAGGAAAACAACTAAGAAAGAGTCCAGAAGAATGAGGAGAAATAGTATAACAGGAAGAGAAATAGTTACCCCCTGACAAGTAGCCATTCACTTAGGAAGCACTTGATATATGCTTGGAGCTTTTTTCCAAAATGCAGTGGCATTTTGCTGTGTAGACTAGGTTACTTCAAAATCAATCTCTCTCTCTCTCTCTCTCTCTCTCTCTCTCTCTCTCTCTCTCTCTCTCTCTCTCTCTCTCTCTCCCCCTCCCTCCCTCCTTCCCTCCTTCCTTCCTGCGTGCACACACACATCTCCACTGGTTGGTGTGACTACTATGAGGCAATCTTTCAAAACTGGTCAAAGTTATTCCATTAGCTTTTCCCTCCCTGGGGCAATGATAGTTAAGTGACTTGCCCAGGTTCACACAACTAATAAGCATCAAGTGTCTTAGGTCAAATTTGAATTCAGGTCCTCCTGAATCCAGGGCAGTGCTTTGTCCATTGCGCCACCTAGCTGCCTCCTCCATTAGCTTTTAACTCAAAAAGCTCTCCCCTCTCTTAAGCCTTCCCTCCTTCTTTTCCTTTTCTCTCCTGCACTATCTGATCCCTCTTTTTCACCTTTTTACTTTTAACAAATTTAGTTTTGGTGACATCCTTACAAGCATCAACAGATATATGTAAACTTACTAAGTCTCCATTCTCTGTGTTTGTCAATAACATATTTTTCTGGCTTCCTATAACCACTAAAATGAAAACAGCCACCATTTTGGAGTCTGGTGAATTTCCATTGATTTCAACACCTAAACAAAACTGAGCACCCTATGATTATTAATCTTACACAAATACCTTAGAAAATATCCTGTTTCAATTTTATATGAGCTTGTTTATGACAATTGGCACCATTTAGGTTAGTTTGTAGTAACAAAATTCTAGCAAAATCAGCCCTGATGCATTGCAACTTTCTTTGCTATTATGACCAGATGGAGAAACTGCCTTCTTTTCCAGAGAGACTCTGAAAAGGCAGAGTAAAGGTGATGGTGCATACAGAGCTAGACCAGCTGCTCTTGTTTATTTCAGACTTGTTAGGCATCTTTGGCTTTAGTTCAGTGGCTTTTCGGAGGGTTTTTCAAAGCCCATTTTCCTCTTTGGTGGGTGAAGCTTCTCCATATAACTCCACTAAGGAAAAAAAAAATTCTTTGTAATTTCCACTAGTTGGCTTTATTTCCTTCAGTTTGCTTTTTCACCATTACACAGGCAGGCTTTGAAATAGGAGCTCTGGTAACATCAGAACAGAAACAACAGTCTGTTCTTTCTCCTCTTAAGGTTCCAAGATGATGAAATGTGGAAAACTGTACTAGACTCTGAAGAAAAAGAATAAGTTCTTCCTTTTCCCCTGTATTATCTCAAACAACTTGATGATATTAATATTTTTTAAACTACAAGTAATCAAGAACTGAACAGCCAATGGATAAACCAAAGGTGCCAAAAAGGCTTTACTGAACTGGGAAAATACATTTGAGAGGATAAGGGAAGTAGGATTAACCTTGTCTATCTCACGGTGGCATACTTTATGCAGTTTTGTACTGGCTACTCAAATGTAATTTTGATTCTAATCTATAACAGAAAAAAAAGTATTCTTAGTTCTTGGGTAATATCACTTTAAGAAGACATATATCAAGTTATTCATAGTCTATTAGAGCTGTCATGGCCATCAAGAGGTTACCTGTCTAGCCAGCTGCCTCCACATCAAAACCGTCTTCATAACAGATGGTTACTCATCCTATTCAAAAAAATCTCCTGGGATATAGATACCAAGACATTTTGTGTTAGCCTTTTCTTGTGTTTAACAGCCCTTACCATTAACAACAGAAAGCTCTTCCTGCATGACTATTTTCCCCACAAATAGAAATCGTTATTAAATATTATTAAGAAGAAAGTACTTAAAATTTGAAATTTCATGTACTTATATAACATTAATTAGAAACTGTATCTGTGGAATGCACTATTTAGAAACTTTGAGAAAAATGTAACTTGCATATATTCAGAATGGAAATATGCCAGTGTAAAGGTAGTTTTCCCACCCTTCTTAGGAAGTATTCTAAGTATTACTGTGAATAAAAGTTTCAATTTTAAATCTTTAGTTGAGTTTCCCAAGCACTATTTTTTAAAAAGCAAGTCTTCTAATTAGAGCCAGGGATGGTTTAATCTGGTCAACTTTGACTACCACATCAAAGTATGTCATTTCAGTTATGTTCATGACTCCATTTGGGGTTTTCTTGGCAAAGATACTGGACAGGTTTGCCATTTCCTTCTCTAGCTCATTTTATAGATGAGAAAACTGAGGCAAACAGACTGAAGTTACTTGCCTAGGATCAAACAGATAGTAGGAGTATGAGGCCAGCTTTGAACTCAGGAAGATGTATTTCTGACTCCAGGACCAGTACTCTCTCCACTGTACCACCTAGCTGTTCATAGACACTAGTCTTACTGTTTCACAAATGAAACACTCCATCACTTGGCTCCAGGTATTTTCTCTGCTTGTCTCCCAAGCCTAGGATGTTCTTTCTCATTTCTGCCATTTTCTCTCTCCACACAATTTGCATAACAAAAGAAATATTTTAATAATGCAGGAGTCACAGATTGGGTCTACAGACCAGGTTGCAGAATGAGAGGAGGTATCAATGACATAACCTCCATTCCAATGCATTTCCTTCATTCACCTGTATTCTTCAAGATTCCAAAATGATTCATATCATTAGTCACTCACAAGGAAAAAAAATGACAATCTAAAACTAAATGATACCAACATCATATTATTTCTACATACAAATGCCTTGTGACTCTCAAGAGCTCTATACAAACTTGTAGTGAGTTCTCGAAGTTTGTTCTTCAGGAAAGATGAAACTTTCAGGAAGAAACGAGATTAGAAAAGAGTTGCAGCTCATGCCTGTTTGTGATGACATGTCCCTTGCATAATTTAATGTGTTACTCTCACTCACGTTTGTTCCTAGTGTGGATTATGTGAGAAGACCTTATCTGAATAATTTGGCTTCTCCCTTCTCTATATGCTCAAAATATTCTGGTAGTGCACCTCTCCCAACCCCATCTTCCTGCCAGCTGGAAAACAAATCAGAATATGTTTCTTGTTTTGTTTTGCTTCAGTTATTTTCATCTCTTCTAGAAAATTTTCCTGATTTACACTTTTCTTTCAGCAGCCAGTATGTATAAAAGAAAGGATTATATCCTCTATCAGAAAAATGTGCACTGATGTACACTCTGCCCAGTATAAGGATCTAGATTCAGTTGTTACTTAATTGCTCACTCCTCTTCAAAGCAGAAAGAAAGAAAAAGAAAAAGACCATCTTGTTAATGCAGAAATCCATGCAACTCTTCTGTATGTCTCAAAAGCCTGGGAGGTCTAAAATGTCACCATATCTTGAGCCACTTCCTGGCCCATGCCTAGTTTCAAAAGAAAATAGGCCTTGAACTCTGGATTATGGAAACTTCCCCCATAGGGATAATATTTGTGATTTAGTTCTTAGGTCGGAAACATACTGATAATCTCCACTAATGCTCTGCAATACTGTCACAGACCTGTAAACTTGACCAGGAAAAATACTAATGCACATTGAGACATCTGAAAGCTTAACCTTTAATGCATCCATCTTGGTCTCCTTGCCGCTCATCTCCCATAACATGCTAGACTCCTCTGTTTGCTTACCTTGAAACTAGCTGTCCTCTAGGACTGGAGGGCCCTCCCCTTCTTACCTTCTTTGAATCCATAGTTTTTTCAAGAATCAGCTCCAGAGTCACCTTTTGCTTGGTAGCTTTCCTGGTAGCCTCCACAACCACCCCAGAACTCACCCTGGATGAATGTATTTTTGTTCTAAAGTTACCTTACATTTGCCTTGTATGCATTTTGTATGCACTACTCTTTGGTGTTGCTAAGAAGATATGAACACTGGAAATGAATGCTTCCTGGTCAGAACAAAAATCACCCAGAAATTCTGACACCACCACCACCACTACTACTCTTCAAGTGGCTTTGATTATGTAGCTGACAGGGATTTTGATTGACAAGGTAATCCCACTCATTTTAAAGATTTATGGGGGCAGTGAAAAATCACATGAGAGAACAAGTGTGTTTGTATCATCAAGGTCTAGGTATGAGAAAATAATTATTAATAATGGATTTCTTGGGGACCTAGGTTTGTTTTTTTTCCTCTTGTTCCCCCATTGCCCTTCAGTAGTCAGTTTTTAGGAGGGAGTCTTAATCCTGTTCAGGGCGAGTACAATAGAAATGGAGATAGACTCTTTGTGACTAGTTCAGTGAACTGATAGGATTAAGCCACACCTATCTGGACTTTGACTTTGCCCCTCAAGGGATCTCTCCCATTAGGCTATGAGGTCATGGTAGAACTCATTTCTATATGGACCATCCTCAAGTCATGCCAACCAATGGAATGGAATGATACTAGCAAATTAGCTTTGATCAGTGTGTAGTGACACACCTCTATCAAAAGAGGATAAAAGTCAGGAACATAGGAGGCTCCTGACCATTTCCATCATGGTACATACACTTGGTCTGTACTCACTGTTGGTCAGTGAGCACTCCCCTCCTAGGACAGGGTAGGCTGTTAGAACATGTGCTCTCTCTCTTAGAAATATAGCGCTGGCGGGGAGGGGTTCAGCTTGAATGCCCTTCTAGTATTTAATATAATTTAATAATAAATACTTACTGATTAAACTGGTGTAATAGTCATTATTCTATAAATAGCAATTAATATATAAGTAGCAATAATTTAGAAAACCCAGCCTAGCCCCCCAATAAATGTAGCCAAACACAATTTGGTCACCACAAAATATAGTTGGCAACCACATAATTTAGATAAAACAATTGTGAGAAGAAGGAACAGAGGAAGCAATACCAACCATGAGACCTGAGGAATGGAGTTGTCCAGGTGAACAGGAAATTCTTTGGAATGGAGGTTATATCATTGATATTTCCTCTCATTCTGTACCCTGGTCTATAGCCCTAATCTGTGATTCCTGCCTTATTAAAATATTTATTTTGTTATGTAAATAGTACAGAGAAAGAAGATGGGACAAACACCTGGTAGGAGAAAAATGAATTTTACAACAATTTTCTCTGTCTGGGATGTTGAGCTATAGAAATGTAGGGTTTGCTTCACATTTACAACTTCCTGGAGCAAAGAAAGAATCTTAGACCCAGCTCTTTCTAGGCATGTGGAAGTAGAGCCTTAGCGACTTTCCTCCCTCCAATGACTGGTTAGTCAAACCCCTTCTCCTGAGAAGAGAAGCCAAGGAAATTACTAGAGAGAAAATTACTGCAATTGGAGTGACTAGAATGAAAATGTACTAGATAGTGGGAGAGAGAATGACTGACTAGGTTAGCTCACTTGGGCATATAGGGTCACACTTCCTAGCTACTGCTAGATATATATAGCATGTTGTCTCCCTATTATGAATAGAAGCTCCTTTCGGGAGGGATGGTTTTACTTCTGGCTGTATATGCCCAGCATCTAACACAGTGGCTGTATGCAATAAGTGCCTAATATAAATCCCTATTGGTTGATTAAAAGATGAAAATTAATAAGGATAAATATAAAGTCGAATACTTGATTTCCATAAATCGATTTCATGAGTCCAATGTAAGGAAGGTGTTATTTCATAGCAGTTTACCTGAAACATCCAGGCAGCCTCAGACACTTGACACTTACTGGCTGTGTGACCCTGGGCAAGTCACCAATTGACTTGCCAAAATTAAAAACAAACAAACAAACAAACAAAAACATCCAGGGCTTTTATTTTATTTCTACATCATTTTGTGACAAAATTATGATATGGAAGCAAAAAAAAAAAAAAAGCTAATATAATAGAGAGGCAATAATACTATTATATTCTACCCTAAAGAGAACACATCTGACTTCTTGTATTAAATTCTGGGGAGAGCAGATAGGTGGTGCAGTAGATAGGGCACTGGCCCTGGAGTTAAGAGGTTATGAGTTCAAACCTCACCTCAGACACTTACTAGCTGTGTGATACTGGGCAAGTCACTTAACCCCAATTGCCTTAAATATCCAGGGCCACCTCCAGTTGTCCTGATATATATCTTGCCACTGGACCCAGATGACTCTGGAGGAGAAAGTAAGGTCAGTGACCCTCACTTAAATCCAATTCAGTGCCAGTCATGACATCACCTCTTCAAGAAAGAAGGACTGACAACAAAAACGACAATTCTGGGCATTATATTTTGACAAGTTCATTGATAAAACAAAAAATGGCTAACGGAGAGCAATCAAGAGAGTGAAGGGTCTTTATCTTTTCCAAAGAGGATCATTTGAAGGAAATTGGAATATTAAACCTGGAGAAAAGAAGACTTGGGAGCATTAATCAATTAAAAAACATTTATTAAGCACCTACAATGTGCTAGGTAATACAAAAAGGGACAAACGATATTTTTTGCTCTCAAGAACCTTACCGTGTAATAAAGAAGTAAACAGGGACAGCTAGGTGGCGCAGTGGATAGAGCACTGGCTCTGGAGTGAGGAGTACCTGAGTTCAAATCCGGCCTCAGACACTTAACACTTACTAGCTGTGTGACCCTGGGCAAGTCACTTAACCCCAATTGCCTCACTAAAAAAAAATAAATAAATAAATAAACAACCAAAAAAGAAAGAAAGAAAGAAGTAAACAGATAAGCAAAATATATACAGTTGAGTTACACAAGGATACATAGGAAATAATTAATATGGGGAAGGCACTAGAATTTAGAGGGATCCTTAGGAAAGGATTCCTGCAGAAGATAAGATTTTATTTGGGGCTTAAAGAAAGCTAGGGAACTTAGTAGGTTGAGATGATAGAGAATATTTCAGGCTTGGAGGACAGCCAGAGGAAATACCTGGAACCAAGAAATGGAGTGTCTCATTGTGAAACAGCAAGACTAATGTCTATGAACAGGTAGGTGGTGTGGTAGATAGTGTACTGGTTCTGAAGTCAGAAAAACTCATATTTCTGAGTTCAAATCTGTCCTCAGACACCAACTAGCTGTGTGACCCTAGGTAAGTCATTTCTCCCTGTTTGCCTGAGTTTACTCATCTGTAAAATGAGCTGGAGGAGGAAATGGCAAACCTTTCCAGTATCTTTGCCAAGAAAACCCCAAATGTCATCATGAAAAGTCAGACATGACTAAAAACAACTGAACAACAACAAATAATCAGTGTCACTGGATCAAAGAGTAAGGAAGTAAGATTGGAAAGGTAGGATAGTGATAGATTATCAAGGAGAGAGAAAATTGAGAAGATATGAACTGATAAAAAAAAAGCAGGATCAAAAGAACATTTTAAATGACCACAGTATTGTAAAAGAAAACATTTTAAAACTCCAGAATTCTGATCACTGCAGCAATCAGTTCTGATATCATAGGATTTAATGGCCAAAAAAAAAAAAAAAAAGGCACCTCTTGACAATGAAGTGAAAGCCCACCACAAGGCTTAGTTATATAATACATTTTCAGACATATCCAATGTGCTCATTTCTTTTGCTTAACTGTAGGTTTTTGGTTTTGTTTTTGCTTTGGCTACAAGGAAGTATTCTTTTTCAGGGTTCAGGGAGTCCTTGGTAAGTGACAATGATATTTTTAAAAGAGCATAAAAAAGGTGTTTGGGGTTTTTTTTTTAAGAACCATTGCTTTAATTTTAAGATAACTAACCCAGTTCACATTATATTGGAACCAAAACTTCCTTCTTATTTTGGATAATATGGCCAGGTTGAGTGATACTTATTCTATATTCTTGAATGTCTACCCTCCTCAAGGATATATATATATATATATATATATATATATATTTATTTATTTATTTTATTTTTTTAGTGAGGCAATTGGGGTTAAGTGACTTGCCCAGAGTCACACAGCTAGTAAGTGTTAAGTGTCTGAGGCCGGATTTGAACTCAGGTACTCCTGACTCCAGGGCTGGTGCTCTGTCCACTGTGCCACCTTGCTGCCCCAAGGATCTATATTTTTAGGTTCTAGAATTGGTCCTTTTTCCCCTCTTTTGTTCTAGATAAAGAGTTGTTAGTATAGAGTCTATGGACTTATTTTTATTTAAAATATATATTTTAATAACTATTTCAATATAATTGGTCTCCTTTGTAATCCTATATATTTTATTTTAGGCATTTATAACCATTCTCAGAATGGGTTCATAGGCCTCATCAAATTTAAAGGGGTCCATGATATACCCCGAAATATGGTTAATCAATCAATAAACATTAAGTGCCTACTGTTGATGTAGGAATGAATTGAATTGATCGAATTGATTGTGAGGCATCCCAAAGAATTATACAACTCAGTGATTCAGTTCCTAAGTTTCATTAAAAGACTGCATGGCCACAGGGAGAACACCAAAGGAGAAAAGTGTCTTGGTTAGGGAGATGGAAATGGTTATATTTATTGTGAAAAATGTAGGTTATTTCCTCAATATCTTAATCTCCTCCTTGTGGAAGGTTCATAAACTATTTTGGAATTCTTGGGGTGCAAATATGTCCCCTGAGGTGGGTACCTTTTTCCCTAGGGGTGTGTTTTTGGGGTTTAAATGTCATAAGGTGAAACTAAGGACACATTTGGTCCTTCTGCTCACATTCCTAAAACCTGTTTAAACTGGTCAGACCCCAAGGGTCTCTCTGTTTAAGATATCTCTTTGTTTTAAGGTCTGGATTCTAGGTACAGTTTCTGTTTCCTGTCATCCAGGAATACTAATGGCTATTAATGGTTCATGGTCCCTGGTTAGCATCTCCTTAAGCTTCTGTTGATATTGTTTGTTGATAAGGACTGGAACCCTCTGGTTACAGTCGATAAGAACTTAGACCTTAGTTTCTCTGTTAACCCTTCTGGCCACCTCCATCACTAAGTTACAGGCACTATGGTTAACCCTAGGGCTATAAGATACAAATTAAAAACAGATATAGTCCCTTCCCTCAAGGAATGTATAATCTAATGGTTTATAACCCTTCTTCCAGATTAAAAAAAAAATTATTCTCATTGGAGCTTTGTTTTCTGTGTCCTTCTTTCCTTATTCCTGTAGCTCTCCTTCTAAAAAGAAAATTAAAACAAGTCATAAATATGTGCTCCTTTTTTAGATGGTGGAGTATTGAAATGGCTATCTTGTGATTAGTCACATCTTGCTTTATCTAATTCTTCAAGGTTTCAAGAAATCATTGTTCCCTGGAAAATGTGTGTGTGTGTGTGTGTGTGTGAGTTATATTCCATATTTTTACTTTGCAGTAAATTATATAAATAGTATCCATATTATACAGATCTGTGCACATGGTACTAGATTACTAAAGCAGGGCAGCAAGGTAGTACAGTGGATAAAGCACCAGCCCTGGATTCAGGAGGACCTGAGTTCAAATCTGACCTCAGATAATTGACACTTACTAGCTGTGTGACCCTGGGCAAGTCACTTAACCCTTATTGCCCCACACCCCCCCAATAAAAAATGGATAAGTTAGATTACTAAAGTGTTACATATGTAACAGCATTTATGTAGTACTTTGTATATGTGCCCATGTATATGCCTATATATTATATTGTTATTGTTCATTTGTGTTTTAGTTGTATCTCACTCTTCATGACCTCATTTTGGGTTTTCTTGGGAATGAGTTGAATTGCTTGCCATTTCCTTCTCCAGTCCATTTTACAGATGAGGAAACTGAGGCAAATAAGGCTAAGTGGCTTGCCCAGGGTCACACAGCTAGTAAGTGTCTGAGTCCAGATTTGAAGTCACAAAGATGAGTCTTTCTGATTCCAAGCCCAGTGCTCTACCCACTATGCTATCTAGCTGCATATACACACAAAGACACACACACACAAACATGTACTATTTTACATATATACATATACATCATACCCGTATATGTATACAAAATATATAGGTACATATGGGTATAATATATATCTAATATACATGGGTATAATGTATATGTAATATGATAGATAGGGATATAAGTATATGTATAAGTATGTATATACACACATACTTATATACCTGCCTATGTATTATTGGTCCCCCTTAGGGTGGGTTAGATTAACATACTGGGGAATTTAAAACATGAGGAGTCTGAACTAGAAGATCATTAAAGTCCCCTTGAGCTCTCAAGCCTTTGTTCTTATGATCACTACACAGTGAACAACAATCTGAACATATACACAGAAGGCACCTTTGTAACAGGCAGTCTAGTGGATTGAGTGCCAGCCTTGAAGTGAGGAAGACCCAAGTTCAAGTTGTGAGTCTGACCTGTACTAATTGTGTGTCCCTGGACAAGTCATTTAATTTCTCAATGTTTTTACTTGTAGAAATGATGATGATCCCTCCTGGTAGAAGGAAGTTTTTCACTAGGTATTCTCTACACTGGTAAAACAAAAAGAGAGAGGGAGAAGAGAAAGACTCCAGCAAGATTAAAAGCAGCTACATGATTTATTCTGGTTGGTTATCTGAATCAGAGAGAGAAGTGCTTTTCAAATAGTTTAAAAGTCAATACAAAGGGGCAGCTAGGTGGCGCAATGGATAAAGCACTGACCCTGAATTCAGGAGAACCTGAATTCAAATTGGACCTCAGACACTTGACACTTACTAGCTGTGTGACCCTGGGCAAGTCACTTAACCCTCATTGCCCCACCAAAACCAAAAGCAAACAACAAAAAAGTCAATACAGTTTTTATAGGGTCTAGTCTGTTTTTCCCACTTAAAATAAACTGAGATCAGTAACCTGACATTAAACCCCATCATGTGAACTCTCTCATGCCCTATTGACAGGGGTCTTTGGAATATGAAGTAGATAGCATGCATATTTAGATATTTGAAGAAATACAATTTTGTTTTTCTGGTTCTAAGATTTAAAATCTTCCTAAATTGGGATATTCAAAGTGTCCCATTTGTATTCCATAATCTTGTTTCTCTATCACCATAGTCAGAGAGTGAAAATGACTTATAGAAGTCACTTATTTTATTCTTCTGATTCCAGTTAAGCATCCTCTCTTGAACCAGCACATTCCCAAAATATATATATATAGTATAAAAAAATGCTAGTAGGACCAGTCACATAACAATACCAAGGAATAGGTGGCATGCCATATTGCCACCCTTGTAATATTAAGAAGCCTTGAGGAAGGCCTCTAGAAATTTGGTAGACCCACTGAAAAGAATTAATGAAATACATGGACTAGAGCACCCCAGGCTAAGAGGGCCCAGATGACCAATGATCCGTATACCACTGGAGGACTTGCCAACATCAATGAGAATGTAATGCCATTATAATATAGAAATATTGAGGACAAACTACTTCTACTTACATTAGCCCATTTATGTTCACAACTACCCGGAGAAGTAAGAAAGGTAGGTAATAATATCCCCCATTTTACATGTAAGAAGTCTGAGGTCCAGAAAGTTGAGTGAATTGCAGAAGGCCACACATGTAGTAATAGGCAGAGACAGGATTTGCTTCTTGGTCTTATGACTCTGAGTTCATTGTTCTTGGGATTTTACCTCATCACACTCCTGCTTCCAAAAAGAATGTAAGATACAGCTTACAAAGTTAAATTGTGCTGTATGTGATCAGGACAATAATGAATACAAAGAAAATCTAGTTAAAGGGAGTAGATGCAATAGTCACCCAGGATACAAAAGGCATTTGGAATGAGTTCTGAGCTTTAGAAGCTGAGGATAAAGGGAAGCTCATTTGATTGGATGGTTCACATTTTCTAATAAAAAGAAGCAAACAAGTTAATTTAGAGAGACAATTTCACCTTTCTGGCACTGAATTTTAGGAGGAATTTTTCACATAGATCCTTTCATGAACAACTTGGATGAAATAATGGATGATGTCTTTAACTACAACTTTGCAAGATATAGGAACTCTATTTCAAAGATCCTTCCTTATTTCTACCCTTCATTACTTCTTAGCTCCGAGCAGGAATGTTTTTGAGAAACTAAGATAACATCGTCTGGCTTTCTGATGATCTGACTTAAAACAGGGATGTAGTTTAGAGAAAGCAAAGGAATTGATATTTAACAGCTCCTTAAACAGATACAATAGGCCCTCTTTCTCAGTTAGATTACTCAAGCTGGCTTTTGGCTCAGCCTAGATTACTGTATTTCTGTCTGAATTCTTTGACAAATAAATGCCTGAGGAACTCCAAACATGCTGTGTTATTAATGGGTGTCGATGCTGTAGAAGCCAGTGTGCAAGAGACAGATTTGATATTCTATGATGAAAATTGTGAAACCTCCTTTTCTCTCCTTGATGAAGGGTCATAGCATCACACCAGAGGTAGGCCTCAACTGTGACTAAACTATTTTCTCAAAATAGAGTCCTGGACAATTGGACAAATAATCAGTTGAGACCACAATAAACTATGTAAAAAAAGAGAATTTGGGTCTAAAAATTCAGTGATTAAGGAGCCATTGCCTGCCCCTTCTATAATATCTGATTTTGAGGACAGTGTCCTAGTAAACTTACTGAGAGGTTAGTTGCAAAGTATATCCCCAAATGGGTTAATGAATTAATTTATTAGATGGGATTAGTTAGTACTGCATATTTAAATGTTTAAGGATGACTGCTAAATATATTGATCCACCTTTTTGTATTTTACTTACTTCTGGCTCTAACACAAAACCATATCTATGGCCAGAAACTGGAATATTAGCACAAGGTATATTATCTCAAGAGCACCAATGGCATGGGTACTTAATCTCACTCAGCCTCAATTTCCTCCTCTATAAAATCTTTATTTTATAATAATAGTACCAACCTCACAGGATTGCTGACATCATCAAATGAAATAATGTCTATAGAGTGTTTTGCAAGCCATAAAGTGCTGTATAAATGTTAGTTGTTACTATCATTATTATTAATCAATCACTAAACATTTATAAAGTACCTATTATATGCTGGGCACTATGCTAAATGCTGGGGATGCAAAAAGAAACAAAAGATGGTCTTGCCCTCATGGATTTTACAATCTCATGGGAGAAAAAACATGCAGACAAAAATATAAGAAACAAGTTATATAAAGGAAAACTAGGAAATGATTCACAGAGGGAAGGCACTAGAATTAGGAGAGATTAGAGAAGGTTTCTATTATTTTTACTCTTATTATTTTTATTATTATCCAGTTCACTTCATATAAAGAAATCTCTCTGCTCTGTGGCCCATAAAACTACATGATAATCCCCAGCAAACCATTTTACAGATGTGTGCTATTGGTCACAAACAGGGAAGGGAATGCAAACAATTCATGGCAATCCATCAATATTACCACTCAAGGGGCAGCCAGGTGGCACAGTGGATAAAGCACTGGCCCTGGATTCAGGAGGACCTGAGTTCAAATCCGGCCTCAGACACTTGACACGTTCTAGCTGTATGTCCCTGGTCAAGTCATTTAACCCTCATTGCCCCACCAATAAAATAAAATAAAATATTACCACTCAAGCACAGCCTTTCCTGCCACAGAGGCTAGGCTTGGGATGTTTATGAGAAAGGAACAGAAAGGAGAAGAAGCTATATAGCAAACATTGGCAACCCTGCTATGCTTGTGGCTTGGTAATGGGGATTAACCTTTTCTCTGTGCTATGAATCCTGAAATTGGGACCATGGTAAGAAGTGATGGTGACAAGGCACGCATGTCAGCATAGAACTGCAGTAGCCAAGGTGTGCCTGTGTTCATTCCTTTCAGCCTCTGCTCGGTGGATTCCCACTGTCCGAGGCTCAGGAAAGAACTCCTTCCCATAATCACTGGGATGAGCCAGGAGTCATTCTCCTTGCCTCTTCTGTCTTCCTCCCTCCCCACTGCCTCCTCCAGCTTTACACGTGGGATGCAAGGACAGGACATTCCATGAGCCAGCTCTATCCTACAAAGGGTAAGAAGAGAACTGGGTGTAGTGCCTGCCTTCCCCCACCCCCAGCCATGGTGAATAGGATTTCTTTAATAACCATTAGCTGATATTTGCTATTCACTAGGCTTCAAAAGAGAAGCTCATACCAGGATGTCACCATGTACTTTCAAGGAGCCAAGAGATGACTCTCCTTTCCTGCTCACATCTCTTATTGCCTTTATATTTCAAAAGTGCCTTACAATTAGTTTTATTGTCTAATCCTTACACAGTGCAGCAAGGAAGATTCATGGGCTTTATTATCTTCGTTTCTAGATAAAGGGGTAGTCCTACTAAAGGAAGTGATTTTCCCAGGCACAAAACAAGTCAGAATCACAACTGACTCAGGACTGGCTGCTCAGCCCACTTGGCTCTTTTGTTCTCCTTTAAGAACATAATTCTGGTCTTTTCTTTCTTTCCTTTTTAAACAGGAAAAAAATCTTAACTGTAATATCTGATCATGTGTCTTTTATTCCTGGTAGATGAACAGAAAGGCTTATTGGATTTATCAGCTGGGAAAATAAACAAAGATCACCAACCGCTGCCCCGACATCCTCCTTGCCCCCCCCCCCCGCCCCGCAACACACATACACACACACACACACACACAAAGACATGATCAGCCTAGCTGTAGAGGATTATCAGATTTGGGGCCTTTCCCATTTTTTTTTTTCTCTCCCCGAGCTCTTATTTAGCAGAAAATGAACAAGGCAGGATCCTAGTAGAGATGGTCTATGTGGAGTGCATGGACGTTATGTTACAGGGAGGGGTTCACACTAGCCTGTATAACATGAGGGCTGCCTTTCTGGTTTGGGGATTAGGAGGTCTATGATTTAATAGGCCCAGGAAGCTCCTGCTGACCTGTGAACTCCCTAGGCCTATGAAGAGAATCATTTCTTTTACAACCTAGAATTTCACAGCCAAGAGGCAATCAAAGATTGAGAGACTTAAGAGTCATATACCAACTATGTGTCAAAAGCATGATTTGAATGCAGGTCTTCCTGAATCCAAAACAGTCTCTTTTGCCACTTCATGAAGATGACTCACATAAACTGCTCTATCTAGTCACCTGAGGAACGTGGATATTTTCACCCCATGTTCTCAATCTTTCCCCTTTTTAAATCTGGGCCTCTGGTGAGAGGGAGGAAGTTCAAAATTGTTAGTGAGGAATGATGGTCAGATATCCTATGAGCCAAGCGGTGATACCTGGATGTGTGTTTCCCATATTTGTTCTTGGGATAAGTGTTCCCTCCTTTTAGACCTGATTTGGACTGATATAAACTGATTTGGGAGATGCTGATTTTTTTTTTTACTTTATACTGTTGCCCAGTACTAGAATAGATTAAATCCTAGACTTGGAGACATTGCATCTGTCATTAGTTGTAAGTAAGGAGGATTTAAAGAATTTTTCCTTGCAAATCATAATTGCTGATAACTGCTTATTTTATGCAAATGTGGGCACATGTGGGACTGTGAATGTGGTAATGGGCTCAGTGAATTTGTACAGCTGCCACGGATAGGACAACATTACAGATGATAACTTGAATCTTAATGGGCTGTATAGCCATGCTGTTTGGTAATGAATGTATAGCTTTTTGGTATTGATTACTCATTTTTTTCTATAGGGGATATTAAAAACTTTTAAACCCACCAATACCTTATATTGGTTTAAATGAATTATGAATACTCAAATCAGGCAACTCAATTGAATAATATTCTATGTGCTTAATTAACACAGAACATTGAATAGCCATCTCTGAGGCTCAGATTTAATTACCTGCTTTTGCTGCTTTCCTGATGGTGGTAAGATTAAAAAAAAAAAAAGATGCCTGTCTCAGTAGAACAATAATTTTGGAGACCTTTACCTCTGTTCTTAACTGTTGCATCAAATCTTTTGCCTCTGACATCTCTGTTGTATCACTGATGCCTCAGACCATGGAGAGAAAGTCTATGTCCCTTTTTTTTTTTTCTTGTGGGGCAAATGAGTGTTAAGTGACTTGCCCAGGATCACATGGCTAGTAAGTGTCAAGTGTCTGAGGCTGGATTTATCCTCCTGAATCCAGGGCCAGTGCTTTATCCACTGTGCCATCTAATTGCCACCCCAATGTGCCTTTCTTAAATCCATGTTTCACTGCAAAATTTTCCCAGTGTGCACTGGAAATTAACATGGGAATGAGATCTCATGACTTAGTATGACATCTGCCTCAGTTGTCTTTGGTTTCATGATGGGTAAGATGTTTTCTTCTCTTTTTTTGTTGTCCCTAGGTTTTCTCATTGGAATGGATTTTGGGGGTGGCCACGTACTACCACTCAGCAACAATCCCTCCCTCTATTACCTCTGACTAGTCCTTACATTTAGTTACTCCCTGCAACCAGGATTAACAAACAGATTGGACATGGATTGGGTACCACCTTTTATTGGTCAGCCCTACCCACTTCCCTTCTTTGCCATGTTCTGGAATTAATTCTGCTCCCCTCTCTTGAAGTGGTTAGATTCTGTGGCAGTGTGATAATTTTGAAATGGGAAAGAGAAGAAAAAATCTTTCCAGCTTCATTCATGTTGTCTATTATCTGGAGAAACATTTTCCACTCTCAAAATATCATATATTGGATTTGCCCTGATGTTTAAAGCTCACTTTCCATTCTGTATACTTATTCAGATTATATTCCTCACATTAAAGAATGTATAGCTTTTCTCTTTTTTTATTTGTTGTGTCTGACTCTTCATGACCTAGTTTGGGGTTTTCTTGGCAAAGATGCTAGAGTGGTTTGCCATTTCCTTCTCCAGCTTTCCCTTTTAGCTGGATGCATAAAATTGAAGTGGTATGTGCTAGAAACCTACCTAAAATCATCATAGGATCAGAACTCTAAAGTAGTAAAGGACCTTACAAGCCAACTGGTACAACTCTTACATTTTACAGATGAGGAAACTGGAGTGAAGTGATTTACCTGGGGTTACACAGGCAATGAGCTTTAGAAGTCCTTCAATTTCAGTGAATATTCTTTCTATATTTCAACAATATGGCAGTATTCAAGCAACTTTGATTATTAGTGCTTGATTATTAATTTCCTTTGTCAACCTGAAAATTAAAGAAAACAATCAGTATAATAAAATTAAGGTCTCTAATGGGGAGTTGCAACTCGTGATACCACACAGCAAGTGCTAGGGTACCCAAAGATCGGAACTAGGGACAGAATTAATATGATGTACCAGAACAGAAAGCATGACAAGTCTGCCTTTGGGAAGAGTAAGTTTCTCACAGCTCATCAAACAGGTTAATTTTCTTTTTTTCTTTTTTTTGGTGGGGCAATGTGGGTTAAGTGACTTGCCCAGGGTCACACAGCTAGTAAGTGTCAAGTGTCTGAGGTCAGATTTGAACTCAGGTCCTTCTGAATCCAGGGCTGGTGCTTTATCCACTGCACCATCTAGCTGCCCCCCAGGTTCATTTTCATAACAAGCTACAGATCAGGAAGAAATCTTGGGAATCTCAGGAAGAGGAGAGTTTTTTGTGTTTTTGTTGTTGTTTGGTTTTTATTTGTTTTTGTTTTTACAAAAAAATTAAAAGTTGGAATATAATGTATCATCATCAGGCAATTCATTGGCCTGGGAATTAAACTAGATCAAATTCCATGAGTTCTCAGTCACTTATATTTGTCACCTGGAATAAATTCTTTATTATCTATTTCCATTTTCAGTGGAATATTTGGTTAATGTTAGTGGGTGACACTGTGGAAAATGATTCTTTCTGTTTGCACCTCCACTCAGAAAAGGGGGAGCTGAATGTGACCCTGACTTTGTTATCTAGGTCTCTTGCATTCCCTTCCCCCCCCTTCCCCCACCCCCAAACCCTAACTTTCTCACTTCCTGAAATGAGATGTTATCAGCCACTCCCTATTATAGCAATTAGCTCCCTTTTTTAGCCTGGGGCCAATATGGTGCCTTAGGTCTTTGAGATCTCCCTCTTCTGCTGTTTTACAGAATTTCTATCAAACAAAAGTTATTAGTACAATCACAATAACTCCATGCTACTATTTAGAATAATTCCTCCCATTCATCCAGAGGTTTGGTTTTCTGTGCTGATTTAAAGTTTTATGTATCTCCTCCTAATGCCCTGCTCTCTGTATTTGAGGAAAGATTGGAACACCAGAAACATTTAAGTAAACAAACACACAAACAGAAATGATATTATCTCTCTTGTTGGACAGAGAGGAAAAGTTAGGGAAAGAGCATTCTTTTTCTTTCTTTTCTTTTTTTTGAAAGTGGGAGGGAAATTCCCTCAGTCCCTCCTAAGCTATCTTATACTTTCATCTTCTGTTCCTAGATGGTCCACTGAAATCTCTCCCTACTCTGATCCAGCTCCACCCTCTTTTAAGTTTCTCATTTTATTTTATTTTATTCCACTTATTTTTATGTTTGTTCATTCGTTCATTTATTTTGTTTTGTTTTATTTATTTATTGTATTGTATTTTAATTTAATTTAATTTAATGTATTGTATTTTATTTTGTATTATTATTTTACCATATTGTTGTTGTTGTTGTTGTTTTTTCTATAGCTTGTTACCCCTGCCAACCAAATAAGCACATCAGGATTATGGGGAAGACTGTCTTCCTGCTCCTACATACTAGCATGTGCTCTCAAAAATCATAGTTGTGGGGGCAGCTAGATGGTACAGTGGATAAAGCACCACAACCTGGATTCAGGAGGACCTGAGTTCAAATGCCACCTCAGACACTTGACACTTGCTAGCTGCGTGACCCTGAGCAAATCTCTTAACACTTATTGCCCTGCAAAAAAAAAAAAATCATAGTTGGTTTTTGGTTTGTTTTTTTTCAAAATTCCACATAAACCTTCCAACTCAAAGATTTGATCTGTCCAATTGCTCTCAAAAATGAAAGGGGATTTTCATCTCAATAAACTGCAAATTCCAGAGTGCCTATTATATAAGGATGAAAAATGACCTAGATAAAATAAATGAAGACACTGGTCTAGAGTTGGAGAAAATGAAATACCAAGTTGTTCTCTATGCCTATATAGACATAAAAACCTTTAAAAAGGGGCAGCTAGGTGGCACAGTGGATAGAGCACCGGCCCTGGAGTCAGAAGGATCTGAGTTCAAATCCAGCCTCAGACACCTAACACTTACTAGCTGGGCAGGTCACTTAACCCCAATTGCCTCACCAAAAAAACAAACTTTAAAAAAATAAATAAAAAGGTGGTATTGGTGATTCTGAGTAGTTAGCAAGTTTTCCATAATGTTCCATTTCTACTTTGATGAGCATTACCCACTTTTCAACTTTTAAATCATCAATAAAACTCACCTCACCACTCTTGAGTATATTAGCTGCTTGGCTAAGAGCTCATATTAATGGAAAAGTGTTGGGTAAAACACAATAATGCATCTTTTTGTAAAGTAAAAATAAAGTTCATCACTTCTTAATGTCCTTAATTTAGTAAATGTAATTTTTTTTTTTTGCCATTTTCACTGTGGCTAAGAGGATGAGCAGAAGGGGGATACAAATTGTACAAATCACTCAATATAAAAATGATCTTTTAACTTCAATTTTCAGGATAATTTAGGAGAAACCAAGGTTATTGGGATTAGGGGGAGGAAGGTTTACTTTTGCCTGAATCATATGGATAACTGTTTCAACTCTCTATTACATTGTACTTTTAGAAACCAAGAAAGGGATACTAGGAATGGGGGTGGAGGAGGGTGCTGTATTTATTTTCATTATACTCTCTTGATCTGTTAAACAAGTTTCATTAGCCAAAAAATCTTCACAAAAGGTTATTTTTCTGTCTGATAGATGAGAAGTTATTTTTGTTATATGTGACCTACAGCCTAAATAAAATGGGCCATGTTCTGAATTTTTATGTGAAATCCCTTCAGAAATCTAAGTAGTAGATTTGCAAAAATTCTTTTCCTTCAGTAAAACAATATTGTTGAGGCAGCTAGGTGGTGCAGTGGATAAGGCACTGGCCCTGGATTCAGGAGGACCTTAATTCAAATCCGACTTCAGACACTTGACACTTACCAGCTGTGTTACCCTGGGCAAGTCACTTAACCCTCATTCCCCCGCAAAAACAAACAAACAAAATTGGAACCCAAAACTAAATAAAAATGTTTATTAAAAAAACCCCAATATTGTTGTTCCTATGGAAGACAGAAACTATTTTCTGTAGAACCAAATTTGCTTCCCAACTGTAGTCCCAACTGTACTTTTGTATACCCTTTAGGTATAACCAGATGACTTTAAGCTCTTACCTTGGGAGATAGATAGACGTCACAAGTTGTCACCACACATTGAAACTTGTCAGATTTTATACTATTTCTGTAGGCTCCTTTTGATGCAAAACACACACCTTTGAATGGTGCCCCTTGAAAAATAAAACAGAAAAGGTGATGCCAGGGTCATTTTCCAAAGTCTAGCTAATGAACTGATTATCCCCAAAAGATTACTAGCCTGAATAACAATGAAGGATAGAAAATGAACTTCAAGTCTTGGGGAAAAAAAAATCCCCTGAAGCCAAATTTTTAATAGGTTTAATATAAAGCAAAGGTTCTATTTTAATTGTTCTCTACCCAATTGTCCCAATACAAGTAGTTCAGGAGGAGAATTCATTATTTACTAAGAACAGGCATTCCTTGTCTTAAAATAATTTCATTTGAGTTTATTATACCTTCACCCCTGTTTATTTAGAGCCTGGACATTTGACAGAGAAACTGAACTATTAAAAAGTCATTCTTTTCTGCATATTAAAACACATATGCAACAACAACAGCAACAACTTTCTTTTCAAGTCTCTAAAAATTAGGGACTCTAGGGTCTCCATGCTTTGTCATTTCTTTCAAAGGCTCCCTTCCTTCCTTCCTATCTTCCTTCCTTCCTTCCTTCCTTCCTTCCTTCCTTCCTTCCTTCCTTCCTTCCTTCCTTCCTTCCTTCCTTCCTTCCTTCCTTCCTTCCTTCCTTCCTTCCTTCCTTCCTTCCTTCCTTCCTTCCTTCCTTCCTTCCTTTCTTCCTTCCTTCCTTCCTTCCTTCCTTCCTTCCTTTCTTTCTTTCTTTCTTTCTTTCTTTCTTTCTTTCTTTCTTTCTTTCTTTCTTTCTTTCTTTCTTTCTTTCTTTCTTTCTTTCTTTCTTTCTTTCTTTCTTTCTTTCTTTCTTTCTTTCTTTTGGAAAGTTATGTTCTAGGTTTATTTGTCCAACAAGCCATAGGAAAAAAGTATTCCATAGAAAACCTGTTAAGAATTAATATATAGGGGCAGCTAGATGGCACAGTGGATAGAGTACCGGCCCTGAAGTCAGGAGTACCTGAGTTCAAATCCGGCCTCAGACACTTAACACTTACTAGCTGTGTGACCCTGGGCAAGTCACTTAACCCCAATTGCCTCACTAAAAAAAAAAAAAAAAGATTTTTATCGACATGGATAAGCATTTCACAGGGTGGGCAGGAGTTTGTGACCTTTACCATTAGAGGAAATAGCCACCCTGGATCACAGATCAGAATATTTGCACATAGGAAAAGAGAAAAGTTAACTTGGGAGAAAATTATATTCAGCTGATAAACTAAATTCTTAATTATCATATGTTTAAAAATTAAACTGATGCATTTTTATTGTAGAGAAAAACATTATACCTAAAGTGTGGATGGCAGATGATATTAAGTCCTATTGACTAATTATCATCATTAGTGGGTTAAGATTCAGCATGTATTGAGGGAGTCAACATTTTCTTGTATACCTTAGCCACCTGATCAATAATAAGTTTAATAAATTTAAATAAGTCCAGAACAGATTAATTTTCATTTTCTATACCAGTCTATTGTTTAGACTGATTTCTATATTAGATGCTAAATTAAAACATTATTTACTAATGATATGAACTGTAACTTAAGGAGATCATTCTCTTATTTCATTGATACTTGCTTTTAAAATAATTTCATAGGCATCAAAGATTTTTTTAAATGCAGCTATAGATTAAAAATAGAAAGTTACAGTGCTTAGTGGCTTATATGATATGGCATAAAGGACATCATTAAATTCATGTATGATCAATCATGTAGCAAGACTGAAAGACAGTAAGTGGACAACAGACATGCTGCAATGGTCCCCTTAGGATCTTAAAGAAATCGCAGGAAGGTTTTTAATGTATTGGATAGAATCTCTATAGAAAAATATGGAAGAAAACTGCCCAGGACTCAGCAATATTAAGGAGCTGATTATTGGGTTTACCTGTCTGACTACTATAGGCATTCTGAAGCTCTACATCATTCAGTTTACAAATCCATCTAAGTAGCTGAGTAAGGCTTAATTCCTCATTAATCCTTTCATGTCCTAGGGTATCAATACTCTGACTGTCTTCCAGTGTATGCTGTGACCAAAGGCCTCATGTAGCTTTCATAGAACTCGTATACTATGTGTATGCTTTTTTGCTCTGCAGTTTCTATGACTACTATTTTTCCCTCCAAACATCTCTATAAATCCTAGACTATGTCCTTTTTCATACAAAAATCCTTTTTTTCTTCCTCCTCCTTTTTTCTTCCTTTTCTTTCTCCTCTTCCTTTTCCTCTTCCTCCTCCTTTTTTCCTCTTCTTTCTCCTCCTTCATTTTCCTCTTTCTGCCTTCCCTTCTCCCTGCCATATCATTATTACCAACCCGGAAAAGTAAGTACGTCCGATAAGGAGGGCTGATCCAACTTAGACAAGAGTCACAAAGGATGATTTGGTGTGAATGGGTTACAATGTTGGAGAATGTGCCCATACTGATAAGCTCTTAGACCTATTGAATTTGGGAGGTACTCTTGTCTCTTTGTACACTGTTTAATTTCAGTGGATGAAATAAAGATATTAAAGAAATGTTCTGAAAATAAATTATTATTTCAGATCTATAAAAAGCTACCATGGAGACTGCCTTCCCATGGCAAAGTGAAAAGAGTGTTAGATTTAGGTTCAGGAGGTCCAAGTTCAGATCTTAAATTTGCCTCGGACGATCTGTGTGAATTTGAGCAAAGCAGGCCCTCTCTGGGCTTTAGTTTCCACATCTTTAAGATGGTGAATTGTACTAGATGCCTTCAAAGATCCCTTTCAGTCCTGCATCTATGGTTCTATGATCATATTTATATATTTTATCACATATATATATGTTCATATTTATATAGAGAGAATTTCAGGTCAAAGGTATCTCTGCACATGAGGATAATTTTTATAAGTACATGGACAATTGAGAATATGTTCCAATATTATATAAATTCACAAAATGACCAATTCTATATATTATGAAGAACTTTGAAATAGATGTATGCCCAATATTTAAAATGCTTCTGTTTGGAGTTTAAATTTTAATTTATTCAGATTCTTATACATATAACCTAAGATTGTTGTTTTATTTCAATTAGAATTTTAAAATAGCTTATCTTAATATTAACCTAAGGGTAGCTAGGTGGTACAGTGGATAGAATGCTGGGCCTGGAGTCAGGAAAACCTGCATTCAAATATGGCCTCAGATACTTACTGACTGTGTGACCCTGGGCAAGTCACTTCACCCTACTTTGCCTGAGTTTCCTCATTTTTAAAATGAGCTAAAGAAGGAAATGGCAAACTACTCATATCTTTGTCAAGAAAATCCCAAATGGGGTCACAAAAAGTTAGACATGGTTGAAATGACTGAACAATAACAAAGATATTAACACGATCGACAAGTTATATTTCAAAATAAAGGGAAAAGAAAATCAATTAAGTGAAAGGAGATTTTAAATATAACTGCAAAATGCTATTTGCATTTGTTCCTACTCTGCCAAAGTTTTAAGAACTTTTTTTTAAGTAGAAATAAACCCTATGCCTCATTAAGGAGAGATATTAGTGAATTTTATTTTGGGCTCCATTCAAAGCACTGAACTTGAAGCTTTGAATGGAAATATTGCCAAAGTCTTGAAGTATTTTCTGCATTTTGAGGCCTCGCTAAAGTCCTACTCAGAATCCTCATTGTCCCTCCAAGCTGGCACTGTCTTCTTGGTGATAGGAAAACATAACCTCTGTTAGGTCCTAACAGGTTTTAAGTTGAGCTTGGTGATGAGTTTTCAAGGCCTCCTTACTTGAAATTTCTCAACTAGTCAATGAATTTTGTTGAGCATTGCTGATCATGAGAACATCTGTTGGAATCTGGAGAGCTGTAAATTTGCATCAGTGAATTGAGTCTCTGTATGGGAGGATTAAAGCATTTGGAGTATTCAGAACAACAAAAACAACAACCAAGAAAAATTCTACATGCTTAAAAGGACAGACCCTGTAGTTCAGTGGAAAACATAATGGACTGGAAGTCACAATAGTTACAATTCTGGTGCCTGGTACTCTGAGTTGCCTTGGGCATCTGTCTCATTTTTCATTTTCTTTTCTGTAAATGTAAAAGCAGTACCTGACGGGGAAACTGAAGGAAATATCTGCTAAAACCATCTTATTCCCCAAGATGGTATAAAGCACTTCAGTGGTGCACAGAAATTTAGTAGAATAGGAAACAATCACAGACGCAAGGAGCTTAAAAAAAACCCATGGAACCTTGCAAAGCTTCAGTGCCTCACCACCCTGTTTCTTTACCTGGAGGTTAGATTCCTTGCTCTTTATTTACTCATTGCCTCCTTCCAAACAATTTTTAAATTTAGGCTTACAAATTTAAAAGGAATTTCCAATAGGACAATTGTGGATAAAAACAGAGAATATGCCACCTCAGGGGAGCATGGGTGGAGTAGAGGGTACCAGGCATCTGAGATGAGATAATTACTATTTTTGAGCGGCAAATTTGGCTTAAAGTTTCCTGGCATAATTGCAAAAAGAAAAAAAAGTAGTGATGGCGGTGAATGGAAACAATCATTGTCTGACTAGAGAAAGCATATTAAATAATTTGCAAACTTTTTTTCTCCTCCTTGGAATAAAACTAAAGGAGGATTTTCTTTTATTATGTGGGCCTTTTTTAAAGGGAGAGTCAATAGCAGAGTAAATAAACTTGAGTTTTTCAAAAGATTGTAAAGCTGTTCAGATGGATGCTTCTTATATTGACCTGTCCAAGGAGTGAGGGCAGAGCAGTAAATCTTGACTCTGTGAAGGCATTTTTTCAGGGGCCTGTGATAATATGATCCAGTTGCTTTCCTTTGTGGTGACCTATCCTAAGAATAAGCCTTGGAAAATAGAGACGCAAGAATAGTTAATGTGTCTTTGAGGGTCTCTCATCTCTAATAGTGATTTAACCTGAGCCTTTGGCAGGTGCAAGATCACAGTCAAGCCATGATTGAATTTTCTAACAAGTGCCTGTAGGTGAGGGAGTTATGTTGTAGGTTAAAGTGACAGCTAGATGCTTTAGCTGCCAGACTTGAGGGGTGCAAAGTTACCATTCCATCATGAAAGTTTTAAGAATCAGACTGGTTGGCCTAAAGAAAAGAATAAAACCTTCATCATGGCTGGGGGCTAGGGAAGCCTCCATTTTCCTTTTTAAGAAAAGAGATTTGCTGTGTTTTTCATTATTGCAATGTATAACCTATATCAAGTTGTTTATCATTTCATAAAGAGGGGATTTGAGAGAAAAGGAAGGAGGAAATTGGCAGCTCAACATTTTTAAAAAATGGATGTCAAAAATTGTCTTTATATGTAATTGGGAAAAGTAAAATATTTAAAAATTTTAAAAAGATGTTAATCTCTAGTAGTTGATCAAGATTTTTTGAGAAACCATAATATAAACATAGAACATACAAAGAATCTCTTTATCTTCAAAGATTATGGCCCATGTGTTACCAACATAGTATCTCACCATTAGAAGAATCTCAGCATGGCTCCTAGGAACATCTCTTTTTTAGGACAACTATAGTATATGATTTTATACATACATATGTATTCATGTCTAATGACAGCTACCTCTAGGGTAGGGAGAGGGAAGAAAAGAAAGAAAAAAAGAAATTTGCATGATAATTTTATCATATATTTGAAAGGAATAACAAGTTTTACATAATAAATTTACAGTTTCATGTGCAATCACCTTTTTAAAAAACTATGTTATAGAAATGTTTATTTTATTCCATGAATTAAAAATAAAATAAATTAAAATTTAAAAAAAGAACTATATACATATCCTGCACGATGCTACCTATGCTCACTATGAGATGCCATCTGAATATACCTGTATGACTCAGGCTTCAGTTTACTTCTATATAATATGAGATGAATGGACTATATTATCTTTAGGTTTCCTTCTAGCTGTGTTTTATAAATAAACATCAATTTTAAAATATAACTTCCACTAACATATCACCTTAAGTTTGTTTGTTTGTTTTGGGGGGTGAGGCAATTGGGGGGTGGGCAATAAGTGACTTGCCCAGGGTCAGACAGCTAGTAAGTGTCAAGTGTCTGAGGTCGGATTTGAACTCAAGTCCTCCTGACTCCAGGGCTGGTGCTCTAGCCACTGCGCCACCTAGCTGCCCCTCACCTTAAGTTTGAAAAAGACTTTTCTCACATCATAGGATTTGAACCTCTCAACAAGAATTAAAGATGCTGAAATCATCCACTGCATCCCAGACCATCTCTTGCCACTGGACTTCACTGACTCTGGAAAGGAAAGTAAGGCTGATGATTTTGTGCAACTCTGACTCACTTAAATGTAATTCACACGGGATTTGAGACATCACCCATGTTATCATTCGTGCTCTTTGAAAACAAAGGACAAACAACAATATAAGGTAAGCAGTTCTTAACTATATATAACTATATAGTTCTTAACTATAATATTACTGCTATATACAGAATCTGAAACAAACAAACATGAATCCATATTGAAGTTGGAATGTTAGATTGTTCCTGTCTCTTGAATCAAAAGCTAGTGTGAGATCAATGAATGCTGCGAGAAACCTTAAATTGTTCTTAATTGTTTTCTCAGTGAAATGGAACCAGGTACAATGGTGATCAGGTATGGGATAATTTTGCCTGAACCTCTTCACTCTCCATAGGATATGTGATTATTGAGGAGGTGGGAGGAGTAGTCATCAGGGGCAGCTAGGTGGCGCCACGGATAGAGCACCAGCCCTGAAGTCAGGAGTACCTGAGTTCAAAGCCCACCTCAGACACTTAACACTTACTAGCGGTGTGACCCTGGGCAAGTCACTTAACCCCAATTGACTCACTAAAAAAAAAAAAAGTCATTAGAGGATTTAAAAGGAATGTCTAATAGACTGATGAAACTATAATTTAGGTTGTAATAAAGATTTCTTCCTTGTGAAGATGAAGTAAACACAATTTTGTCAATCCAGATAAAATGATGACCATAGATTTAATTTTAGTAAGTATTTCCTTTGTCAATATGGTAGAACAGATTGAAGATCATGCTTGAAATGAGGAAAACCTGAGTTAAAATTCTATTTCAGACACCTCTTACCTTTGTGACTATAGGCAAATGACTTACCTTCTCTGTGGATGAGGAAACTGTCTACTTCTATAGGTTATAGATTTGCATCAGTTGAGGGAGGTTGTAGATGGGGAGTATTCTAGTGGACTTCCAGCACCCCTAACCACAGGTCTCCACAGATTGCCAAGACCTGGAAAAATTCAGGAAGTTTAAAGGGAAGGAAATGGGCATTTCTTAAGTGCCTACTATGTGCTAGCCACAGTGCTAAACCCTTTACAAATCTCTCATTAGATCCTAATGACAAACCAATGAGGTAGGTTGTTATTCTCATTTTACAGTTGAGGAAACTGAGACAAACAGGTTAAGTGACCTCTTTAAGGTCATACAGCTTATAAATATCTGATGCTATATTTTGGATTAAGGTATTCCTAATTCCAGGCCCATGACTCTATTCATTGTGTCACCTAACTACATCTAGGCAGGGATCTCAGGCTTAGAACATTTAGAGAACCTAAGTTGATTTCAGAATGACCAATACATGTAGGTTTTCTGGTTTTGTGAGGCTTATGAAGAGGATCTGGAATTCTAAAGGATTTGTTTGTTATAGCTTTTTTTAAATTTTTTAGTTTCTACTAAGTGACACACATTGAGTAGAAGAGTCTCCATCCTAAAAACTCCTTTACCCAAGGTGGCAGGTGATAGTAATACCTTAATGGAAGGAATCACACCCTTTTAAAAGTCTTGTGTCATCTGTTGAGTCTGGCTCAATGACTTTCCCGTTATTCAATGTAGAGCATCTCTATTATTCAGTGAGGATTGCCTGCCCCCCCCCAAAATCAAAACTCTGAAATATTTTACAGTCACCCTTATGACTCTACCACTCCCACTGAAATGGATCTCTCAGTGGTTACAACTAATATCCTAACTGTTATTGACTTTTTTTTTCCCAATCCCTCATCATCCTTGAAGTCTCTGGAATTCTTGTCATTACTGATCCCAAGTTTCTTCTTGAAAACTTTCTTCTATTTCTGTAATGTTACTCATTTCTGTTTCATATTTAATACTCATCTTAAGTCTCTTTTGCTGAATCACCCTCACTCCATCTTCCACACCTTAAGTGTGATTGTCCACCCATTTCATTTTAGAAAGCAGATTTGAACAGGTGGGAGGTTTCAGCAATATTCTGAGATTATAAACATCTCGTGTTTATTATTCACCTCTCTTCATAAAGAGTAGTTAGTTCTGGGTATGAGGAAACAACTTGAAAATCTTTTTTTTTTCTTTTTAATTCTCTAATGCTATCCTTGGAGCGGAACTTGTTCTTGGGTCAGTGGGGAGGAAAAGATAAAGACTCAAGTCTCAGATTCTGTAAAATGCCCAACAGCACTCTATTGAAAAATGGGACTGAGTGTCAGCACTCTAAGGAACAGTCTTTTAAGTTAAGAAGACCAACCAAGTCCAATGGGAGGTCCATTCCAGACTGCTAGAGTGTTCATGAGGAAATAATAAGAGCAAACAAAGATTCTTAATTTCCTTCTTTACAGCTAGGTATCCACCAGTGTATCTCAGCATTAGTGCTTATTATTGATGTTTCCTGATGTTTCTAATATGTAAAATTCAATTAAATAAAAGAAAAAGTAACATTGGAAATAACATAAAAAGACTCTTTTTTTGGAGGGCAATGAGGGTTAAGTGACTTGCCCAGGGTCACATAGCTAGTAAGTGTCAAGTGTTTGAGGTCAGATTTGAACTCAGGTCCTCCTGAATCCAGGGCCTGTGCTTTATCCACTGTGCCATCTAGCTGCCCCCATTAAAAGACTCTTAGCAATTACTCAATCAACTCATTTTACAGATAAGGTTACTGAGGCTTAAGTTTCTGTAGAGTTTGATTGTAAATTTTTCCCTCTGATCTATCATATCTTATTAATATTGAAACCACTGAGCTCATGAAAATGTTATGAACATTATGAGAAACCTAGAGAAATCATAAAAGCCATGGCACTACCTTGGTTTGGTGATGCTTTTTAGATAGTTTGAGAGGTAGATTGTTTATATAAGCCCTATTGATTAGCATAAATTCTGGTCTGTAGGACAATTGCTTTCCCCCTCATTTGTTTTCAATGAGCTGTTATCATTGCTCTTGCATACTGACTATACTGATTCAGGTCTGAGTTTTCTCTGGTCTTCATCCAGTCACGGTGCTGCCTCTGTGTTCCATTTTCCATCCTGATTTACATAGCTTGTATAGTCAAAGAAAGCTCGTCTTGAGCATTACCCAAAGGTTTTATTTTCTTTAGAAAATGTAGCTCTTCAAGTCAACTTAAAATATCCTACACCATGCTCATCAACATGTAGTGTTTTGTGTACCACGAGAAAAAAGTCTATTCATTTTGTAGTACAACTAAAAATGATTTCATTACTATGGCTGATTTTGAAGGTCTGTGTTATTTGTACTTATTGGAACTGGAGGATACCAAGTATTCGTTTCCATGTCTGCAGGAGTGAAAGCAATTATTTTGAAATGATTATTCTTCTTCTGACATCTACTGTGGCCCAAGATAATATTAAGTATATCATCCAATCAACAATGACTCTATACATGAAACTCCTCAAACAATGTACATGATTCAATACTTTTTATGTGAATAAATTTGGAAATGTGTGGAGAGCTGTGAAATTTATGAGCACTTTAATTCTTATAAATTTTTATCAAGTGTGGCCTTTAAAACCAATGCTTATCTTAATGTTAATGTACTTTTTTTTTTTTTTACTGTGCTCCTCCATTACTAAAACCAACTTTCCTTAAGTATGATAATTTCCAGAACTACACCTTCTGGTGCTTGTTTGCCCACTCTGTCCTGGGAGCCCTTCTTCTGAGGCTTGGCTAAAGAGCAACCTGAAGTCAGTTGACAATCAATCAATCAAGAGATATGTGTTAAGTACCTACTATGGGAAAGAAAGCCACAAAAAGGAAGGGATGAGCCAGAAAATGTTTCCCTGACCTGTCCTTCCCCCCTTCCAACTTGGGGAAGCATATGTTGAATTATCTCATCCAGTTCATACTTACCAATCTCTTTGCTCCTCATTCTTGACCAACCTCCAATACATCACCGTTATGATGGCTTCAGTAGCCAGACTCTCCAGTGGTTCACATCATCCGCCAAGGTGATATATGAAATTGTTATGTTGTACCATGAAAGACAAGAACATTTCTTTTTACCAGTTAATTTTTTTTCTGTTTCAAGATATGATATATTCTTTATTAGTATCTTCTTCTATTAGGGTGCCTGTATAGCCCTTCCTGTTAAAATGATATATTTTCCCCTTTAGAGCCTGAAATTACAGAGCAAAATCTGGATAGTCCATGGTAACACTGCATAAATATTTGTGGTAAAATATTCCCATCATTATAAAAAGTGAAAATACACTTGTTTTTGCATGATTCTGATCCCATGACAATAACAGGTCTGCCTTTCTTGTTATTTACTTAATGCTGATGAAAAACATTTTTCAACATGTTTTAATAAATAAGTTCTTACTACATTTTATAGCTATTAATGTCTTAATTTCGCTAGTTTTCCAAAGCAAGTCTAATTTAATTTATGCATGTATAGGTTCAGAGAATTTCAGATTTTCAGAGCTAGAAAGTCTGTTAGATATCACATGATCATGTGATTCATTTTATGGATGAAGAAACTGAAGGAGGTTAGGGAACTGACTTGCCAAAGGTCAAACAAAAAGTTAATGATATAGGCAGAGATGAAGTCCAAGTCATTTGATTTATGTCTAGTCAGTTGTTCTTTCTTCTATTCAATGCTCTTTCCTAGACTGCTTTAATAGATATACTTTTGTCACCCTATTTAATATGATGAAATTTGTTTGACAATGATCATGTGAACAACCCTAAAGTAATAATGTCTTGGAAAAGATCTGATCATCCATGATATTGACACAAATGCCTATAGTTTAAAATATCTCAAAAGTCCAATATTAAGACATGTACTATCATGGAAAAAAATACTGGCTCTAAAGTCAGGAGACCTGGGTTCAAATTCTGCCTCTAATGCTTGCTATCTGTATGCCCTGGGATGAATTACTTAACCACTTTCGGGATCAATTTCTTCATCTCTTAAATGAGGAGATTAGAAGCCCTCTGATAGGGGCAGCTAGGTGGCGAAGTAGATAGAGCACCGGCCCTGGAGTCAGGAGTACCTGAATTCAAATCCGGCCTCAGACACTTAACACTTACTAGCTGTGTGACCCTAGGCAAGTCACTTAACCCCAACTGCCTCACTAAAAAAAAAAAAAAAAGAAGTCCTCTGATATCTCTTCCTGATGTAAATCTATGGTCCTGTGTGTCATAATATGTTTATGTATGATAAACACATGAAAATATGTAAATACATAGATGATCATGTACATATACATGGATATATGTAGTTGAATATTACACACAAACACACACATCGTATTCAGCTTGGTTTGGAAAGAAACGTGCCATTTTGTTGTCTCTCTCTCTCTCTAGTCCCTGACTAGATATGATGAGCTATTTGTTTATATTTTAAAAGAAATAACTAGATTATAATATGGTCACTTAATTCTATGCCTATATTTTTATTTTCCTTTGGACAAAAACCTTCATCTCTGAGTTTCAATTTCTTTTTGTTTTCTTATTTCTGAGTTGTTCTGAGCCCTAGTTGACTCATTTTAAACAAATGTTACAAATTCTTTGGGGGAAAGATAAGCTCAAAATTCAAATTAATAACTTAGATAGAAGGTAGGACTTTAGCTGGGATTTGAAGAAAACCAGGAGCTGAATTTGAGGCAGGAGAGCATTCCTGACATAGGAGCAGCTAGCAAAAATGGTGGGTTGACTACAGGGGTTGTCATCACCTTTGAAACTTTGACACCTTAGAAAAGATCCAGTCACTGCACCATAGTAATGACTGATTAATACCCTACATATGAGAGAAAATACAAATGAGGCTATTCTAATAGGAAGTTAGAAGCCATAAAACTTTAAGAGGGAGTCATGTTCCATATGTATTCCTAGTATTTGATATCTGAACAAAAACAATTTTCTTTCATCTCCCTAGGACATTATTTTAGTCATTTATAAGATCACATATTTCAAACCTAAATGGTTTCAGCTACAGCACACTGATTTAAAAGTTTCTACAAATGTTTTGTGAAAACATTTGGATAGGAGTTTCATTTTAAAAATTTAGTGAGGAATACTCCAAAGTCACCATACTTCCCTCCCACCAGTGCCCTGAGGCAATCAGGGTTAAGTGACTTGCAGACCATCACACAGCTAGAAGGGTCCAAGGCCACATTTGAACTGAGGTCCTCCTGACTCTAGGGCTGGTGCTCTTTCCAATGTACCACCTAACTTTCCCATCCCACATACATTTAAAAGACTGATTATTTAAAAAGCATTATGAGAAAAGCATTGAATGACCTTTTAATTGATTTGAAAGATTTTCAGGGAAAAATAAAAGAACTTATTTTTATCTAGTAGGCAAGGTGAGTTTTCATAAATTGAGTTGTTTAGAGTTGCTATGGAATTAAGAAAGCCGACAACTGTGATTATAAATACCACTGGAAACTTTTTTTTTTTTTTTTGGTGTTTTCTCAAACCCTCTCCTTTACTGGAAATTCCTAGAAGTGGCTTTGATTAAAGAAATGGACTTATCTAATTTGAACCATCAGTGGGATTCAGTTAACTACTTAGAATCCTAAATTCTCACTTTAAATCCAAGCCTTTTAACTAATAGAAAATGTGATCTTAATTGGAAAACTCATTTCATATTTTCTTCTAAATTGGAATGATGATATATATCTGCTCCCTTGTGCCCCAACATCCTACTTTATGATACCAAACACCTTCTCCATTACTTACTATCTGTGTGACCTTGGACAAATTTCTCATTAGTAAAATGAGTAGGTTATATTAGATGAATTCTAAGACCCTCTTTACATTTTAAATCTAAGATTCTATGACCCAGTGTGGCCCAATATGTAAATATTTGTTTGTGAATAGTTTTAAAATGAGTATAAAAATATTGTCAGGGATCGATTCAGTTTTGGTGCTCCTTTTTCAGATAAATTGTCTTCTAGAAAGTCTATAACCTGCCAACATACATTTATTAAGTGCCTCTTAAGTGCAAGGCATTGTGTGGGGGGTATAATGAATAAGTTGTGGTATTATAAAAATTTATTTGTGCTGAAATAGGCTTAAGCAGAAGACGTATGTTTCATTGATTTCATTGTACTTAATCCAGGAATTAAGTGAAAAAATGGAAATGCTGAATAATTGTGTTATTCAGATAATTTAAAAAAGAAACTGCTGTATGCTACTTGTAGAATTTACTTGATTCAGTGGTACAGAAGAGACAAAATGTTTATTTTTTTCAATGATAAGGTCTTTAAACATACCACTATATAGTTAATTACCATAACTACTAAAATGTATATGCCCAATCAATTAAACTAGGGCAAATGGTGGCCCCACCTAAAAAAAATTAGCTTGGTTCATGGGACTTTGTGGGTTCATATCCAATCAAAAAATAAAAACTATAGCAAATGAGCCCCACCAACGCATTTATTTTTACTCCTAAACCAGAGCATATAATGAATTCAAATAAATGGTATTTAACTAATGGCATGTAAAAACAAAGTTGCAAAAGAACATTTCTAACATAGTCTTTCTGTACAGCCTCTCACAAACATATATCCATATTAGGAAAAATGAAAAAAAAAACAAAGGAGTATAGTGACCAAGGTTCATGCATAGAGTAGCATACTTGTAAGAAATCTATAGCTAGAGTATGTTGAGTGGAGCAGAAGACTCATAGGAAACAAAAGTGGTCAGGGAATATGTAGGGTAGTGAATAATGTAGGGAACACATGTGGTCAGGGCACAATGAGCAGCAGCTCATACCTCCAACTATAGAGGATCACTCATATTCTAGTGATGCCATCACACAAATTCTACTGCTATTGCCTCCTATGGCCCTTGTGTGGCTTGACATCTCTATCATGTGCATACAGTTTCCATCAGGCAATAATCTCCTGATTTGTGATCAACATTCAACAATATCCCACTGATTTTGTGGTGTAATGCTCCTTTAGACATGTGACTAAAAGTGGTTTGGTAAATAAAGCAAAAGGTTTGGAATACAACCTAAGATCAAATCTAGCCTCAGATAGGTACTAGTTGTATGAACCTGGCAAATCATTTTACTTTTGTCTGTTTCAATTTCCTCAGCTATAAAATGGAGATATCAATTGCAACCCAGGGTTGTTGTGAGAATCAAATGAGAAAATATTTATAAAGCCTTTAGCACAATGTCTAGAAAATAGTAAGCATTTAATAAAGGCTTATTTTCTTCATTTCTTCCTAGTAAAATTTCTTTCTGCTCCCAACTCCTGTGTTCAGCTAGAATCTAGAGCTACCACCTTTTCTTCATAAGACAAGTGGCCATTACCACCTTTATTCTACACTGAAACACAGAGGCTTAAGTTTTAGTACTTTTAGTGAAGGAGATAGATTCTTCATATACTCATTCATCCACACCAGAGGTATGTTGGAACAAGCTTGAGCTGGCTCAACAAACACAACAAATCAAGATGCTCTAATTTTCCTATGCAAATGAAGAGGTTGCTGGGAAGAGAAAAGAAAACCAAGGCTACTTGACATCTGGGAAGTCATCACCCTTCATCTCCATTTGTTCCAAATTTCTGCCTTTATTATACGGTTGTGATCACAGCCAGCCTCCATTTCTTTGAGCTCTCTTACAACAGCAACAGATAGAGATAGCAGCAACAACAAAAGACAGAGACAGACAGAAACAGAAACACACAGAGACAGTGAGACACACACAGAGAGAATACATGCACAATTTCTTTTCTTTTCATTAATGTCTAGTGTATGAGCTTTGAGTTCATAAGTCAAGAAGGATAAGATAAATATACTGGTGTGATTTCTACTGTCCCTTTCTGTTTTAAGACTTGTACTTAGTCCTTAAAGAATGACCATGTATTTGGCTCAATTTTTCTCTCATGCTTTACCCTCAGGCCTCTTCTGTTGATTTACCTCTCCTGTTGGAAAAGAGTCAAATTTCATGTAATCTATTAAACAGCTATTCTGGAACAATGCAGCATTCATATGGAAGCACTATTTCTCTTGACTTTGAGAACACAGGCTCTGGGTGCTACAGGTCCTGAATCGCTAACAAGCTAGTTAGACGAACGTTTTTAACAATTAGTAAGATTAGCTTAATGTATATATTGTTGTGAAAGTAACTTTCAGAATTCTATAAAATTGTTCCAGCCGTCAAGAACAAATCTGAATGCATAGAACAGGATCAGTGAAGCATAGAAATTAAAAATTAGGAATAAATTAAGTGAAAATATGCTCACTGTAGTGGAAGATCTTTAAGATATTTCTGTCCATTGTCATTAGTTTTTATTTTGGGGGGAGGATGATAGAGAGGGAAGGTAGACTATGCTTTCATTCATGTAGGGGATTTTTGTTGTGGATATTCCTCCCAGGGATTCATGTAGATCAATTAATTAATCAAATATCTACTATACTCACTATATTTAAGATGTTATATTAGGTGCTAGAGATGGAAGGAAGGAAGGAAGGAAGAAAAGGAGGAAGGATAGATGAAAAGAAAGAATCCCTTTTTATCATTGAGCTCAGTCTTAGGTAGTTGTGAGGGTACTTAGAGGTGAAGAAACTTACTAATGATCAAAGACCTCCTGTGTGTCAGAGGGAGGGCTTAAATCCAGATCTCCCTGATTCCAAGGTGAATCTTCCATCTACTATTCCATGATGCTTTTCAGGTACATCATTACTGTCACATAATAGCTGAAGATATTTTTATAAAAATTATTTTTTTTAAATTCTCCTCTGTTTATTTTCTTAGAGAGGCCTTGGAAAGAAGGCCTGAGTTTAAAGTTATTGTCTGAGAAGAGTTTTACTGGCCCCCCTGGTGAATTTGGAGTAGTCTGAAAACACCTTTCCACTCATCCTTGAGGGGACATCTGTCTGCATGCATAAGAAACTATCTGCTGGTTTCTCTGTGCTCAAACCATGTTTAAGATGTTCATAAAGAGGAAAAGAGTTTCACTGCTTTAAAAGTTTTATCAGCCAAAGGACACAGGTTGGAAAAATGATAAAGCCACAGAAGCAATTGAAGCAATTCTTATTTAACTGTTAATTTAGGTACAATCTGAGGAAGGGTAAAAGGCACTCTTTGGCCATTGGCTTTTTTTTGAAAGTTTCAGTTCATCTGTAGCTAGTATATAGCCAGGGGCTGGCAGCAGGAATTCACAAGTAAGGCAGATCTCCCTGGTGTTTTCTGGGATGACAAGAATTCTCAAATAAGGTTTCTAATTAAGATAGAAGTAAGATGGCACAGTGAAATGAGGAGCCGTGGATTTGGAAAGTGAGAGAACTGCTATTCAAACCCTTACTCTCACATTATTTATATGGCCTTTGGCTTTCACCCTCTTTAGGCCTCAATTTCTTCAACTATAAAAAAAGGTAAGGGAGAGCATGGGAGGTAAGGGAGCTGCACTAGAGCACTAGATAATATATTAAATCCCCTTTAGCTCTGAATTTTGGTATTTATTTATGTTCAGGAATTCAATGAACACAGAGATAGCCACATAAAACTTAATGTGACTACAAAGTTTATTGGTTAATAGAATGCAGATTGCTGGTGGAGCACTTTTTGGGCGGGGGGAGTTATAGATCTATGAATTTATTTATGTAGGGAACACTCCTGATGATGAAATTTCCTCTACCAATGCAAATAAGCATTTTTTTTCCACAATGTATACACTTGGCAAGTGACTTGTCCAGGATTACCCAGGCAGTTTTTTGTTTGTTCATTTTTGTCTTTGCGAAAGACTGAATTTGAAGCCATGTCTTCCTGAGAAAGAGGCCAGTTCTCTATCTACTGTGCAAAGTTGTCTCTTATGGATCATTACTTTTACAAAACAAGTATGTACAAAAAGTTTGTCCTCACCAGCTTAAAGTTTCTGGTTGGTAGAACTCCTTTAGAATCAGGGGCTGCAGTAATGGGTATTGTTGTCTAATCATTTTCAGTTGTTTTTTAAGGTGACTCCATTTTTGGTTTTCTTGGCAAAGATACTAAAGTGGTTTGCCTTTTCCTTCTCCAGATCATTTTACAGATGTGGAAACTGAGGCAAAAAGTCTAAGTTATTTACCTAGGGTCACACGGCTAGCAAGTGTTGGAGGTCATATTTGAACCCAGGACTCTATCCACTGTACCACCTAGCTGCACTGATAGGCAGGAGGACTTTAACCTGTCTTCACATATCCTTCCTATGCACCTCGATTTTTGGTGAAAAGAATCAGCTCAAGCCTAGGGTTGATTGGAGATTCTCCTTCCTGTCTATCGTTGTTGATAATTCTAATGATGATAATCATTCAAGGACTAAGATGGTTATAAGAACAAACTTTTTAAAAGTTCAGTCCACTAGGATTCTTTTATTTAATGTATTATATCATGCCCATAATTAGACCTGGAAGTATTTTAATTTAATACCTGTATTATCATCAATGTGCTATTGACCAGGGATTTAATACTTGAAAATCAAATGAATATCAACCATACTTCTTTGTCTTGTTTAATTTGAAAAAATGGGGCATGGGAGATTCTTTAATTAACATGGTGAGTTAATAACAGTCTTCTTATAATTAAAATCCTGAGCAAGATCAAAAGTAGAAAATAATTTAATGGTCTCCTCATAATTTCTTCATGATTTTTCCCTACTGAAAAGATTGAAGGCAATCTCAATCTAGAAATCAAGGCCTTCTATTCAATGGTTCCTTTCCTATCTATTTACCCAATTTTATCTTTTGCTACTTCATAGCATGATTTCTTGGTACATTACTATGTTCTGCACATTTTTATCATCTTTCTTTTGTTTATTTTTTTTCCTTTGCAGAATTTCCCTTTGTTAATCTGTTATTACTATTTAATTGATGAATACATTCAAAATTCACCTTCTCTAAGGTTTCATTAGCTTAATCCCAGTTTAATCTCTCACCCAGAAAAAGACTCTGTTTCTTTCTTCAGTATGATTTTTGAAGTTTATATTGTATTGTCATGTTGGGCTTCATGAGAGAAAAGAAGGTCTGTAACGAAGAATCGATAATGAAGTAGAAAGATTTCCTTACCTCAGTGAGCACCCAGTTAAGGTTGAAAATATAAAATTGTAGTAGACCTCATGCAAAATGAAGAGAAGGGAATAAGCATTTACATTGCAGTTGCTATGTGTCAAGAACTAGGTTAAACGGGACAGCTAGGTGGTACAGTGGATAGAGCACTGGCCCTGGATTCTGGAGGACCTGAGTTCAAATCCGGCCTCAGACACTTAACACTTACTAGCTGTGTGACTCTGGGCAAGTCACTTAACCCCAATTGCCTTGCCAAAAAAAAAAAAAAAGGAGAACAAGAACTAGGTTAAACACAAATATTTTCTTATTTGATGCTCATAACAACCCTGGAAAGTAAATGCCGCCATGACCCTGGTTTTACAATTGAGGAAAAATGAGGCAAATGGGGCGGGGCGGGGGGTGTTAAGTGCCTTTCCTAGAGTCACACAGCTATTAATTGTTTGAGCTTAGATTTGAACTCAGTCTTCTGGACAATAGGAAAAGCCTTTGGTCTACTGGGCCCCCTAGCTATGCAGTATGATACAAGACAAAAAAAAAGGTAGATTACAGGAATAACGAAGATATATGATTTGCCAGAGTGAGAGCAGTGATAGAACAGAAAATAAAGCTATTCAATAGTAGGAGGTGTTATGTAGTTGAACTGAATCACTCAATAATTGAGAATGGGAAAAGTAGGAGAATACAGCCAAATCAGATGTAAACCTGAGAAAGTACAGTAGGTTGAATCGATTGAAGGTTATGGTAAGAACAAAGAAACAAAACAATTAGGAAGGGAAGGAATGGGAAGAGAAGGATGATAGAAGATTATGATTGTATTATATAAAAGAATTTTGGAGATTTGGAGTTCTTGAACATGGAAATAGAGTACTTGTGGAAGATGCCAATATCCAAGGTGTGACTCTCTTCATGTGTAGCTGAGGTAGAATGGAAGAGTAGGTCATGGGAGTTTAATAGATTGAGGAATAGAGAAGTTAAGGTTATTTAAAAGAACATCAACATGTGCTACATGTTGAATTTCCCTAGGGTGAGTGCACACATTAGAATAGAGAGGGACACTGTGATCCAGGAAATGAACACATTGAAAAAGGAAGAGGAATGTCCTAGGACTTGGTAAATAGCCACCAGCTTCTGGATTGAGTGACAAATTTGAATAGAGTAAATCTCAAAGGAGGAACAGCTGCCAGAGGATAGCAGCAAATAAAGAGCCTGGACTAGCAACAGGAAGCCAGGAATAGTCTAACTCACCTTCTGGGATGAGTGAGTCAAGGGTATAACCAATGTTGAAAAGATCACGGATACGGTATTGTAAAGGGAAGCCAGGACTCAGGAAGTGCCAGAAGAGAGAAGGAAGATAAAAAGAAGAAATATAAAATGAACAGAAATGTGTTCATTATAGACTGAGAGTTCTAGAAGGCACAGTAAGAATTGGCCAATACAGAGTGAGACATGGGAGAGAGGGTGGATGGAGATAAGATAGACTGGAATAAGTAAGTGAATAGTAAGAGTTGGGGAAGAAAAGTTATTCCTTGAATGTCAGAGATTATCACTGGCATGGAAAGAGTCAGAAGGGGTAAGAGTATGGTAGCCTTGAAGCAATGAGTTCACATAGTGAATCAGTGGATAGAAGCTGTGCTGATAAAGGCAGGTCAAGTAACCATAAAGTTCAGTCCCGCACTGCCCTCACCTGCTCAGCCCACCAGTCTGGCCACATGGCCCATTGGTATTGCTGTGTTCTAGGAATGTCCTCATTTCCATCCCCAAGATAAGCATAAATGGGGCCTCACTTTGTCATGTACTCTTTTTGTTTGTTTGTTTTGTTTTTTTGGTGAGGCAATTGGGGTTAAGTGACTTGCCTAGGGTCACACAGCTAGTAAGTGTTAAGTGTCTAAGGCCAGATTTGAACTCAGGTCCTCCTGAATCCAGGGACAGTGCTCTATCCACTGCACCACCTAGCTGCCCCTGTCATGTACTTTAAATTCAAGTACATTATAAGCAAATTTCTAATCAGATTTTTTGAAGTGACAGGATTTAAATTTTGGTCCTCTGATTTCAGAGGCAAGACTCTCTTCTGCATCACGAAGCTTCCAACTATTCATTTGTTAACAATAAATAATTTCATTCATTCGTTCACATGCTCATTCATTTAGCAAACACTGATTAGGCATCAGCTGCCTAATCTACTGTGCAAATCTTGGCTAGTGTGCTTGAGGAGATAAAAAGATAAGATAAAATATGAGGCCCCTCAGATATATATCATATGGTAACAGTATATGACAAATCCAGTGACACACAATAAAATATAACTACCAAACAAAATAAAACATGATAAAATAAGGAGATATATAACACTCTAAGAGGTCTGGGGAAAAATGAAATATAAATAATGCATTTGATTCTTTTTGGAAAATCCTTTTATAGTACTCAATGGCTTATACATTTTTGTCTAAATAAGTTTTATTGGTGTCTTTTATTTTGGTCAGGCAATGAGGGTTAAGTGATTTGCCCAGGGTCACACAGCTAGTAAGTGTTAAGTGTCTGAGGTCAGATTTGAACCCTGGTCCTCCAGGGCCAGCACTTTATCCACTGCTCCACCTAGCTACCCCTATTGGTGTCTTTTTTTTTTTTTTTAGTGAGGCAATTGGGGTTAAGTGACTTGCCCAGGGTCACACAGCTAGTAAGTGTTAAGTGCCTGAGGCCCAATTTGAACTCAGGTACTCTTGACTCCAGGGCAGGTGCTCTATCCACTGCACCACCTAGCTGCCCCTATTGGTGTCTTTTTTAAAAAGTCATAGTCAGGGGCAGCTAGGTGGTGCAGTGGATAAAGCACCAGCCCTGGATTCAGAAGTACCTGAGTTCAAATCCAGCCTCAGACACTTGACACTTACTAGCTGTGTGACCCTGGGCAAGTCACTTAACCCTCATTGCCCTGCAAAAAAAAAAAAAAGTCATAGTCATTCCTGGAACTAATCTTGCCCCTTTGCCTGCTCAACAATCCACTCTTCCTTTTAAGAAATAAAAACAAGTAGGCCAAACTTTTTAACACCATGAGTACATATGATTATCCATACAACAAAATGACCTTGTAGTTCCCTGCTTCTCTGTGAAGGAGGGGCATAAAATTCATTATCTGCTCTCTAGGACCCTTGCTGTGTTTTGTTTTTTTAATTATCCAGGGTTTATCTTCCATCTAGAAATCTTTTCATTTGCCTTGTTGTAATTGTTGTGAATACTGTTCTTTTGGTACTTCTTATTTCACTGGGTATCAGTTCATAGAAATCATTCCACGTTTCTGTGAATTCTTCATGCCAATCAATTCTTATTGAAAAAATGATATTCCATTCCATTTGTATAACAATTCCTTTTCTATGCTCTGTTTAAATTCTGAATATAACAAAGCCAACAAAGAAACATTTCCATACATAATGTAGTAGATAAAAATAGGATTGTGAGAGTATATCTCTATTACATACAAATGGGCACCTTCATGGCACAATAGATAATGCACCAGATCTGGAGTCAGGAAAACCTGAGTTCAAATCTGGCTACACACACTTACTGGCTGTGTGACCCTCCTCAGTTTACCTCAATTTTCTCATCTGTAAGATAGGAAAAATGATAGTACTTATCTCTTAGGATTGTTGTGAGGTTTAAATTAGATAAAATTCGTAAAGTGCTTAGAATAGTGCCTGGCATATAGAAGGCACTATATAAATGATGGTGGTGATGATGGTGATAAACTTTCATTTTTAATGTTCCCTTTTTTATTTTACTTTTTGTCGTGCAATGAGTGTTAAGTGACTTGCCCAAGGTCAAACAGCTAAGTAAGTGTCAAGTGTCTGAGGCCAGATTTGAACTCAGGTCCTCCTGAATCCAGGGCCAGTGCTTTATCCGCTGTGCCACCTAGCTGCCCCCTATTGTTTCCTTTTTAAAAAACATATTTAAACTGTTTCTTTTAAATCTGTTCTTTTTGTATTTCCCTCTGAACTTTCTTTTGTTCTTTTATGTGCATTAAAAAATAACAATTCTCTTATCTTTCCTTCTTTTGTTGTTCCTTTTGGCATTAACATCCCCATCTATCCTCTATCTTCCAATCCCCACCTACCCATAAAAAAAAAAAAAACAAGAAACAAAATTCTTATTACAAACAAACATAAAATAAATATGCATGCTTACCATTTCCAAATATGTAAGTCTAATTCTGCACCTTTCATCTATTATCCCTCTTTCCGGAAGAGAGATACCATGCTTCCTTAGATGTCTTCTGGAGTCATGATTGGTCTTTAAAGTTATTTTTCTTTACAATGTAATTATTGAACATTGTTCTCCTGGTTCTGCTCACTTTACTTCACTTCCTTCAAATCTCACTAGGGTTCTTTGAGACACTCCCTTTCAATATTTCTTATGATACAATAATATTCCATTAAATGTATATACCATATTTTTAAAAGCAATTCCCTAATTGTTGGTCATCTCTTATTTTCCAGTTTTCTGCTATTACAAAGAGTTGCCATAAATACATATGTGTGCATGTATGTGTGTGTATATACATACATACATACACATATATGTATGTATGTATGTATGTATGTATGTATGTGCTTTCCCCTTTCTTTGATCTCTTGGGGATATAGACCTAGTATTATTACTTTGCCATAGGATGTACATAATATAGTGATTTGGGGGATGTAGTTCCAAATTCTTTTCCAGAATGGCTGGATCAGTCCAATAGCATGCCAATGTACTTGTGTTCCTGTAGCTCCTCCAACAACTGGTATTTTCCATTTTTTTTGTCATTGTTGTCAATATGATAGGTGTGATGAATGAAAAATCCCAGGAGACAGTGTTTCGGGGTAATTAATAATCAATTTCATTATTAGACTAGCTGGCAATCAATAAATTAATGGTCAGTGGTTTCTCTTGGTAACCAAAGACAAAAACACATAGAGCCTGAAAGCCTTAACTGTGTTTGGTTTGGTTTGGTTTTTTAAAGGGAATTCCTCTTACAAGTGAAAATCAACCCCTACTGGTGGATATTTAAGGAGGTGGGCTAGAAGTCTTCAGCTCTTCCTGGTGAGAATGTGACTGGATCATGAGAATCAGGTGCCTGTAACAACCTAGACAGGGGAATCCATCTCTAACCAGACCACTCTGGTTGGTTTTCTCCCTCATGAGCTGGGTCACCCTAAACTCTAATAGATCTGTCAAAGGACAGGAGCTCCCTGTCCCCCCACAACTCACCTAGAATGGGTTTTGTTTATGCTCTAAACAGAAGTTCTTCTAATTGGGTGGGGTCCTGCCCAACATTGAATAACATATACCTTGAGGGCTAGGATAATCTCATCAATCAGTCCTGTCCTTCAGAGATTGACTTTTTACAAGGTCTGGAACTTAAATGAGGATATAAAGAATAAAAGCTTGGATCCTGAATTAATAATTGGTTATTAATATAAAAGTAAAATAATAATTTTTCTCAAAGGTAAGAGGTAGGACTCAACATTTAATTTGTGCTTTTCTAACTATTAGTGATTCAGGTAATTTTTTATTTGGCTGATAACTTGAATTCCTTCCTTTGTGAACTGTTTTCATATCCTTTGACCATTTATCCATTGGGGAATGGATTTCATCCTTATATATTTGATTCGGTTCCTCATATATCTTTGAAATGAGACCTTTATATGAAAAACTTGCCACAAAGATTTCTTTTCAAGGAAACTGTTTTCCTTCTCATTTTAACTGTATTGATTTTTAGTTGTACAAGAATTTTTCAATCTTATGTAAAAAGATTTGTCCATTTTCCATTTCCTTACCCTATCTCTCCCTTGTCTGATTGTGAACTCTTCCCTTTTCCTTAGTTACAAAAGTTTTTTCTTCCTTGCTCCTCGAATTTGTTAATCATATCCTAAGTCTTGTATGTATTTGGAGTTAATATTGGTATAAAGTGTGAGATATTGGTTTAAACCTAATTTTTTCCAGACTGCTTTCCTATTGTCCGGTAGTTTTATTCCTTGAGTAAGACCTTAGCTGAGTAGCTGAAATCTTTGGACTTATTAAACACTATGTTACTATGCTCATTTACATTTATATGCTATGTGTTTAATCTGTCCTATTGATCAAGTTTTTTTTTCCTTTTTTAGCCAGAAATTTAGTTGTAGTAATTAATGATTAGTAGCATAGTTTAAAATAGTTTACAAATAGACTTCCTCTCATTATTATTTTTTTTATTATGTCCTTCATTCTTTTTTGTTTTGTTTTGTTTTTGTTTTTGCAGGGCAATGTGGGTTAAGTGACTTGCCCAGGGTCACACAGCTAGTTAAGTGTCAAGTGTCTGAGGCTGGATTTGAACTCAGGTCCTCCTGAATCTAAGGCCAGTGCTTTATCCACTGTGCCACCTAGCTGCCCCATGTCCTTCATTCTTGAACTTTTCTTCCTCCAGATGAAATTTGTTACTATTTTTTCAGTCTCTCTAGACCATCTACCATCTGATAGTATAGCACAAAGTAAATAAATATAAGTATTATTATAATATTCTATTATGTTGATATCACACAACCCTGAGTAATTCATATTGTCACTTATTTAGGTCTATCTTTATTTCTATACAGACCCAGTAGTTATATTCATAGAGTACCTGTATGCAGGTCCTGATAGGAGGACTCCTAAATATTTTCTGTAATCTCTAGTTACATTTAATAGAATGCTTGTTTCTATCTCTTGTCACTGGGTTGTGTTATTAAAATATAGAAAGGCTGATGATTTGCATGAGTTTACTTTATGTACTGATACTTTGCAGAAGTTCTCGATTTTAATTTTTTTGTTGACTATTATTCATTGTGTAAACTCTCCTATCATATGAAAAAAAGTGATAATCTTGTGTTTGTTTGGTTTTTTCCTTTGCCCATGGAGGCAGAAATAGAAGTGTATTTTGTCATCAAAATACACTAGAGACCACATGGACAGAAAGCAAAAATTGATGAAAAATTAGAGAAACTAAATTCCAAGTCTGGCAAAGAAGCATATTACAACAGGGAAGGAATACTTCAATTATCCAGACAGCTCCTACATTTCTCTTTTTTCTAAAACCTGACTAACTAGTAATGTTTTCACTTACCTCAAAAAGTGGAAGAAGTAACAAAGGGAATTCTTATACTGGGTCTGATTTTCACAAACAAAAAACTAGTTACTGGAGTGAAAATGACAGGTACTTTGTGTAGAAATGACCACTACATCTTAAAATTTGTGATAGGGCAGAGGAAAGTCACAAATATTATGAGATACAACATAGATTTTTAGGAAAGATTTCAGTGCAATTTCAAATTGCAGAGGAAAGATAGGATTTCATGGACTAAAACTGTACAGGATAATTGAGCTTAGGAGTGAAAGGAAGCTCATAAAAATGAAATTCTAAAAACACAAAGAAAAATGGTGGGGTGCTTTGTTTTGTTTTGTTTTATTTTATGAAACAAAAAGATTAATTATCTAAAGAGACTGATATGAATGTACAGGTAGCTCACCATAATAACTTCAGGAAAATATATTGCCAAGTAAAGTTTGCTCATTGTAACAACCATTTTATAGGTGAGAAAAATGATGTGTAGGAAGGTTGCTATTTGCCTATGATCATATAGGAAATAATTGTCAAAGATACCACTTAAACTCCAGTCTTCCTATAATTCTAGTGCCTATATCCAGTACATGATACTAGTGTGAAACTAGTTTTATTTGTATTTTCCATTGATATTTACATGTTGTTGAAGTTTGTTACCACTTTTCTGGTTTCTTTTTATTGATTTCAGTTTGTTCTCTAGTGATTTTACTTATCTCTCCCCTTCTTTCCTTTATTATATTTATTATCTAAATAGATGAGTAGTCTTGCTATAGTTCTAGCTTCTTTCCTGGATTTATTAAAATATTAATTCATTATTCTCAAAAGTTTTTCCCATTTGTTTCTTTTAAATCAATATTTAACTAGGGATTCCATTGGCATTATGGAATATGTAGTTTTTTTTCCTCAACCCAAGAAAAGATGAGATCTATTGTGGTTTGGACTGGATTGGAGAGGTGACTTTGGTTTCTGGAGGTAGGAACTTATTGGCAAAAAAGATTCTGAAAGCAGCTGGTAGTGGCAACGACAAAGAAATGTCCCTACTGAGATTTAAAGAGCTAAGGAGAACCAGTAGAGAAGTTGATGGAGGAGGCCAAAAGGGTTAACAGAGAAACTATGGTGTGAGATCTTATCAACAGTATAGTAACTGGAGGGTTCAAGTCCTTATCAACAAACAATATTAACAGAAGCCCAAGGGGATGGTATTTAGGGACCATAAACAATTAATAGCCATTAATATTCCTGGATGACAAGAAACAAAAACTATGCCTAGAAACCAGATCTTAAAGTAAAGAGATATCTTAAACAGCTAGACCTTGGGGTCTGACAAGTTTTAACATGTGGTATGAACATGTAGAGAAGGCCCAAATGTGTCCTTAGGTTCACATTATGATGTTTAAATCCCCAAAACACACACTTAAGTGAGAAAGGTACCTGTCTCAGGGTATGTCTTAGTACCCCAGGAATTCCAAAATAGAATGCGAACCTCCCACAAGGAGGAGATTAAGATAATGAGGAAATAACCTACTTTTCTCACTATAAATATAACCATTTTCATCTCCCTTTTAGAGATACCTTTCTCCTTTTGGGTGTTCTCCCTGTAGTCATCACAGTCTTTTTTTTTTTTTTTGTAGGTCAATGGGGGTTAAGTGACTTGCCCAGGGTCACACAGCTAGTACCTGTCAAGTGTCTGAGGTCAGATTTGAACTCAGGTCCTCCTAAATCCAGGGCTGGTGCTTTATCCACTGTGCTATCTAGCCACCCTTGTCATCACAGTCTTTTAATAAAACTGAGTCACTGAGTCACTGAGTCTTGTAATTCTTTGGGATGCCTCATGATCAATTTGATCAATAAATGCATCCCTACTTCAAAGTGAAAGTGGCAACACTTCCCTTCAACTTTCTCCATGCCTAGTAGGCTAACAGGTATGCGTGTATGAATGTATGTATTCATGCATGCATTCACAAAGAGCAATGTGCTAGTAAATCTTTAACAACTGGATCTCTCAAAAAATGTACACATGACACCCTTTTTCAGCTTAATCTTCATTATTAACAGCAGTTAGGTGATGCAGTAGATAGAGCACTGGGCCTGAAGTTAGGAAGACCTGAGTTCAAATCTAGCCTCAGACACTTACTAGCTTTTTTACCCTGGGCAAGTCACTTAACCCTGTTTGCCTCAGTTTCCTCATCTATAAAATGAACTGGAGAAGGAAATGGCAAACCACTCCAGTATCTTTGCCAAGAAAACCCCAAATGCCATCATGAGGAGTCAGATGTGACTAAACAACAACAATTGACATTTTATCCATCACTCTCTTAAATGTGGATGATCAATAAATCAAATCCTGGTTTGTAGCATTTGCTAGTTTCCTAGCTATGCTCACACCCATTCAAGAGCATGAGCCTTGGGGCAGCTAGGTGGCGCAGTAGATAAAGCACCGGCCCTGGATTCAGGAGGACCTGAGTTCATATCCGGCCTCAGACACTTGACACTTACTAGCTGTGTGACCCTGGGCAAGTCACTTAACTTTCATTGCCCTGGAAAAAAAAAAGAGCATGAGCCTTTATACCCAGGAAAAATACATACAAAGATGTACCTGTATACATACCTATATATTCTTTCCATGCCTTTAAAATTACATTATCCTGATTTGCTTTCTCTTATCATATAGCATATGCTAGTCATGAAAGTTGTATATTATAGTGTACATATATTATTTACATCTAGAGAGAATCAAGAGGATAATCGGCAGTGGTTGTTTCAACACAAGGATTTTTACAAGTAGGTTTTTATCTTCTGCGGACCAAAGATCACCTGGAGGCTTGATGGACTGTTTTGATTTTCATTGATAATTTGTTATTTTTTAAATTTTCTAACTTTCCAAAAGGCAGAGTTAAACCTAGATCCATGGGGCAGCTAGGTGGTGGCCCTAGATTCAGGAGGACCTGAGTTCAAATCCAGTCTCAGACACTTACTAGCTATGTGACCCTGGGCAAGTCACTTAACCCTCATTGCTCTGCAAACAACAACAACAACAATAACAACAACAATAACAACAACAAAAAAAACCCCTAGATCCAGGATTTGGGTTTTTTTGCTCTGAACTAAGCAAATATTTGTTCTGAGCAGGGTGGGTTGTTGATTAGAATTAAAGTTTCTGAGTGTAAGCAGTGGCCATCTACTTTCCTCTTCTAAATGCCATGACAAGCTAAGAAAAGTTGATGATCAACTGGAAAGCTATATCCAAAGTTCAAATCCATGGGCAGAGACAAGCATAGTCTAGGAGATTCAGCCCTGCTTCTGCTTTCTGTTGGGAGAGGTAAAGTCTTCCTCCACTTAACTGCCTTCTACAGCAATATCTTCTGGCTACACAAAGTGCACATTTAACATCTTAAAGCTTTATTTCCTCTTTATTCAGTTTTTTACAGACAATTCTCTTTTTAGACCTTTTGCTTGCTTTTATTCTCTCTCTGTCTGTCTGTCCATCTGTCTGACACCCCCCCCCCCGTCTACATCCCTCCCTCCCTTCCGTCTCACTCCTGCTCTCCTACTCTCCTTCTCCCTTCACCTCTCTCTCTCTCTCTCTCTCTCTCTCTCTCTCTCTCTCTCTCTCTCCTTCTCCCTCCCTTCTCTTTCTCATTTCTTCAAGTCTTCTACAAGGTGAAATTAGGAAGCTGAGGTCTCTTCTCACCCTTCTCTCTCTGCCATCTTACTGAAAGTCCTTAAGTACAGAATATTCCCCAAAGACTCCATTTTTATAAATTATTTTATTCAATCTTTCATTCATTCATTACAAGTATTTTGAGACTGGGTCTTCCCATATTTCTTGGGCTTAATGTATAGTAGGACAAAAGCCCTTCAGGAGCTCAATCCCATTGCTGATCAAGACAGAAGTTTTTTCTACTCTATTTCAGACTTGGGCCCTTTAGCTCCTCCTTAGACAGTCTGGTAGCCTCCCACTTCTAGAGGCTCACCATATTGGCACAAGACTTAATGTAGACACCCGATCGGCCTTAGCTGTTCTCTAGCTCAGCATGCTTTAACTCAAGTAATCCATCAGTCTTAACCTCCCTGGCAGTGAGGATTATAGATATGTATCACTACATTGGCACATTGTCATATCACAGACTCCAGGGGCTTACATTTTGTTGATCATAGTATTTATGAAGAATGCCTTGTGTTTTTTTGCTATAGGTCCTTTAAAAAATATTATGGAAGATATGATGCAGTGCAAAGGGCTCTGGATTTGAAGTCAGAGGATCTGGGTTCAAATTCTAGCTCTGCTGATTCACTAGTCGTGTTACCATGGGTAAGTCATAATCTCTCTGAGCCTCAGTTTCCACATCTACAAAATGAGAGACTTAGAATAAATAACATCTAATGACCCTGCCAGTTCTAAATATCTGATTCTATGATTACTGATACTTCATATCCAGAGTTGATTTTCATTCTCCATTTAATACTATTCGTGAATAATGATTTTAATACTATAGCGTTCTGAATGTGTTACCATGGACATTATAAATATGCTACAAATTTTGGAACTTATTGTCATCTGAATGATCCATATTACTTGATTCCAGGTGAAATGATCAGTCATGACTTTTCTGGCCTTCATTCTGGTAGGGTTTCTTCTTTACTAATCTATACTCTGGACAGCTAGGTAGAATAGTAGATAAAATGCTGGGCCTGGAGTCAGGAAGACCTGAGTTCAAATCCAGGCTCAGAAACTTACTAGCTGTGTGACCTTGGACAATTCACTGAACTTGGTTTGCCTCAGTTTCCTCATTGATCAGATGAGCTGGAGAAGGAAATGGCAAGCCATTCTAGTATCTTTGCCAACAAAACTCCAAATGGGGTAATGAAGAGCTGGGCATGACCAAAATGACGGAGCAACAACAACCACAACCACAACCTACACTCTGCATTCTAGCATCTGCAAGGAGATCATCTGTGTATCAGCCTTAGCAAGGGCTGGTTTCAGTAAATTTGTCTGCAGGTGTACTCTTGTGCTCTCTCTCTCTCTCTCTCTCTCTCTCTCTCTCTCTCTCTCTCTCTCTCTCTCTCTCTCTCTCCTCTCAATATACACACATACACAAATATAGTTAATAACCACAATGATAATAATAATAACAATAATGTTGTTGTTGCTAATAATAACAAAGTGGTAGAAGGCAAAGTAAATGGCCTTAAGACCAGGAAATCATGGGTTTCAGTCCTTTCTCTGCCACTTTCTGGCTGTCTGACTCTAGGCAAATCACTTAACCTTTCAGTGTCTCAGGAAAGTCTTGAAGACAATAGTTAGCAGAGCAGTCCTAGACCTGCACTGGTAGAGGGAGTTTATGTATCTAGAAGTTCCTAATATCAGTTGAACTCAAAGGTCTAATCCCTAGCAATAGCAGTAGCTGTAACCCTATAATTATAACAATACTAGGAACACCTTTTAACCTCATATCATATTTATATAGTACATAAAGTACTTTCCTTTAAAACCCCAGGAAAGAAGGAAGGAAGGAAGGAAATAAAAAAGGAAAGAAGGAAATTTTAATTCAGTACTTACTAAGTGCCAGACATTGTGGTACTTTACAAACACCTCATTTAAATCTCACAACATCCCTGGGAGGCTATTATCACCATTTTACAGCTGAGCAAACTGAGGTAAATGATTAAGTGACTGGCCCTGGGTCACACAACTAGTAGCTGCTGTTGGATTTGAATTCAGGTCCTCCTGACTCCAGAATTCGTACTCTTTTCCACTGTCCCACCTTGGAAGCTTCAGTTTCCTCATTTATAAAATTAGACAGTTTGACTAAAATAGATAATTACTAAAATCTATTCTAGTTCTAGATTTTATTATTTTATAATCCCAAGGTAGATAGTAGAAATATTATCATTATTTCTATTTTATAGCTGAAGAAAAAAAAAGAGGTTTAGGAATTTCAAATGATTTGCGTCTGATGATATAGCTAGCTATTAAATGTCAAAGCTGGGATGCAAACTCCAGTCTCATTATTCAATAGCTCACAGTCTTTTCACCACTGAGTCCCTTGAACATCATGAAAAGAATCATTTCAGTAGCTCTTTCTTGTTTTTTAAAGTAATGCAGTTATCTAGTCTCAATCACTGGGAACAAGTTTGTTATGGGGTTGTTACATGTATGTCAAACTTGGTTTGGTCAAGAGACATCACTGGATGACTTCATTTCAAAATCCACATACAAGGTGATTCTGCAGTGTATAATCTTAAAAAAAAATCTTCGAAATTACAGTGCTGAGAGACATGGCATAGCTCTGAAATACAAGCAGCAGTCCCCCTGCCAGTTGTTGATACTGTTTGTGGAAGTTAAATCTCCACACATGGGCCGACAGTGCTGATGAGAAGTGAGCTATCAATAACCCCAAGCTTGTCTTGTTACTGAATCAGTGTAGGCCCCCACAACACAGGAGTACAATATGTGCTTCTTTTTCTTCATGTCCCCTGCATTTTGTTTAGGATAGATATGTTACAAATAGAAATAAACAAATGGAAGGGACATCTCTTGAAATCTGAATCCTAGGGATCATGCTCACTGATAACAAATGTTCCCCTAAAATCTCAGGGTAGAAGCTGAGTTCAAATGCTTATAGGCAGAGAATAACTGCAAATAAGTTTACATTGCTGGTGGTTGCCCAACCTAACAATATATTGTTCTTAAATCCATAAAGACTCCATAAGAGTCTTTTAAGTTAAGGTATTTGTTCAGAATGAGACAGCCAGAATATGGCAGAGGGAAGGCTTGAACCCAATACTTCCTGGTTTCAAGGCCATCTTGCTTTCCATTAACACTATACTTACTACTACTACTACTACTACCACTACCACCACCACCACTACCACCACCACTACTACTACTATTACTACTGCTGCTGCTGCTACTGCCACTACTACTACTACTACTACTACCACCACCACCACTACTACTACTACCACCACCACTACTACTACTACTACTACTATATAATAATCTTATCTAACACCTCTGGTGTGAGACCTAGCTGAGCCCTTTTGAGAGCTGCTCATCCATCTTTGATGTCCAACTCTCACCTGTGACTCCAAGAAGCTATAGTATGTGTAGTAGCCACATCCCATTAAAAACCATCTCAGCAGACAGGCTAAATAAGGTTGAGGTTAATTGACAGGCCTGAAACCCATAGATGAGTTGGGGAATGTCTACTCCAAAGATGTGAAGACATCACCCCACATAATGGGTGGATGAGAACAATTTGTTCCAATGGCCATAAAGGCCCTGTGGAGTGCTTAGAGCTCTGTCAGACATCAAAGAAACCAATGTTATGCGCTGCATTGCCAATCATCCAAACTTTTGTCTTGCCCCTGGACTTTGATGATTCTGGAGGAGAGAGGGAGGCTGATGACTCTGTCCATCTCTGACTGACTTAAATCCAGCTCATGGAAACTACCCCATGAAGTCATTAGTTCTCTTTGAAAAGGAAAGACAAACAACAATAATCTCTAGAAGATGCTGGGTATCAAGAAAATGGTTAAGGGAACTGCATAATTTTATTCTTGTAAAATCACCCTAGGTTAATCTTACTCTAAAATCACTGTTGCCAATTATTATAAGAAATATACTAATATTGAATATTAATGCTGTAAGAGACAAGAATTCACTTATTTTGAAGATAAATGAGCTGAGGTACTTCCAGACATATACAACAGATGCATAGATGCTGCCTTAGGTGAAGATTCAAAGGGCTATAGATTTAAAGATAGGTAAGACCAATGAATTCACCTAACAAATGTGGAAACTGAGGACTAGAGAGGTTAAGTTACATGCCCCCAGGGTCTCACATGCAACTGAGAAGTCCTGGACTCAAACCCTGGCTTTCTGATGCCAATCTAACACTCTCACTGCATCCCAGCTTGCCATTGTGATAATATTAATCAATCAATCAATCAATCAACCAATCAATCAAGAAGCATTTAAGTGTCTACTATGTGCCAAGCACTGTGGTGGGTGTTCAGGATACAAAGACAAAAAAGGCAAAAGCACACCTTATTCTAGTGTCCTGAAAAATCTCTTCAGGCTTTCTACCTGCTCCAAAGATATTTTCCTCCTTCATTATCTTCCTTTACGCCTGAAAAAAAGATTCTACAAATGCAGCTTCCTTATAAATATACTATGTGCGTGGGTTAGGTTAATGATATTTGATATGCAAGTGTGACATGGCCTCTGACAAATACTTGGCAAAGAAGTGAGATCCACACAGCATAATGTCCAACAAAAACACATTTAATACTCGTGAAGAAGGAAAAGGAAAGGACAGCAGGACTCAGTCGATGTCTGCCTCATGTTCTATTTCTCCTCAAAAAGGGGTCTGGGACACCTTCAAGGAAACATCTTCAGGTATAGTACAGAATGGCACATGTTTGCACTTTGGAGTTATCCACTCAATCAAAATGGTACCTTCTCATCCAATTTATATTGAGGATTAAATTGCATATACACTCAATATTAAATAGTCTATATAGGGATTAAGACAGAAACTGATAGCCTTATTAAACAGTGCCACTAAATACTCAGAACTATTTGTTACAATGCATTTGTCATCATTAAAGAATATACAATATTACAGTATATTTGACAGACGAGTTATTCTATAATGAGCAAGTGCAGTGGTACCGGGCATACATACTCAGAGTGTCTTCTCACATAGGGAGCATTCATCTGGGAGAGTCCTGATGATTTGTAATGAAAGTGCTTTGGGAAAAAAAAGACACTTGCAGTATGTTTAAACATTTCATGAGGGTTTCTAGTCTGCTAACCACTTAGTTAAGAGAAGTCTTTTCCATTGACTGCATAGCTAGAAATAGGAGTTTTTACAAAAGGCATTAGTAACAAGAGCATTGGTGACTCATTCCCTTTGGTTTCATTGTGTGATTCTTTTGCTACTGATATCCATGAGAAATAATGATATAAGGGAAGGGGTCTTGGGTCCTATCCAACAAAGTATAAATGTGAGCCCATGAATCCAGCTGGCCTCAGTACTTGACTTATGTGTTTACTCTGTTTAATTTTAGGTGAAGGGATTAGTGCCTATGCTTTTGTGATTTTTGAAAGGTCACAAAAGCAAATGTCTGGGTGTCCTGGTGCCCCAGGGTCCTGGTGTCAGTTCAACATTAGTGCCCAAAAGATCAATGATTGACCTTTGGGACCCAGATCAGTTATAGCTGAAATGAGTATGTATCTGGTAAGATAAGTGATCCAGATGCAAACTTGGTGGGATCTGTATTATGTAAGAACTGAGCTACATTTGAGTTCACTGTCCCCAGAAACTGAAATGGAATATGTCAGAGTGTCTCTCCCCACTTTGGGTAGGAATATCTATAATTGTGTTTGCTCTTTTATATTTGAAGAAATTATCCCCTTGTAAAAACTAATTGATGTTAAGAGGCTGAATGGTATTGGGGTATACTAACTGGTGCTTAACACTAGAAGGGGAATGCAGTCAGTGCAGGCTTAAGCCAATGGCATTAGAGGAAAGACCCCCAACAACCCTGAAGGGAAATCTAGAACTTGCAGGGCAAAAGTAACTGCCTGTCTCTGCAACAGAGAATCAGAAACATACCACTGATACTAGGTTGTGTGATGTGGATAGATATGGGATAAGCAGTTTGGGGCATCCTACAGCATTTTATTAAGGGAAGAAAAGGCAGAATTCTTCAATTATGTACAACACAATAAAGTATAATGGAAAGAAAAATGGGCTAAGAATCAAAAGATTTGTGTTCACATATGAGATCTACCAATGAAAATATATGGCTAAGCAAGACATTTGAGCTCTCTGACCCTTGGTTTTCTCATCTACAAAATGGGTATAACAATCCTTGCACTACCTACTTTCCAGGGTTGTTGTAAATATTGAAGAAGACAATTTACATATTGAATGAATATAGGTAACCCTGAATATGAGCTGGGTCCCCTAAATTATAACACTTTGAAAAGAAAGAAAAACAATAGTTGAATACACACATATAAATGCATTATAAGTGACACTCAAGTTTTAATCAGGCCAGTTTTTTTCTGGCAGAGTGTCGAGAATATATAATCTATATTTCACTTCACTTCGACAAACACATTAAGAGTCTTCTGCATGCGAGACACTGTGAGAGGGACTAGGCATACAAGATAAAAATTTAAAAGGTCCCTGATTTCAGAGTTTACACACCCAAGGGTAATAGACTAGGAAGAGGGCTGAGGTAGAGAATCAATATGTATATAAATAAATAGAGAGTGATTTTAAAAGGGAGAAATCACTAACAACTGGGTGGATGGAGAAGTAGCACTTGACTTGAGCTTAAAAGGAAGATAGAGGTCAAGTAGAACACAGACTGAGAAAAGCCCTTGTGATGTAGTGAGAGAGAGAGAGAGAGAGAGAGAGAGAGAGAGAGAGAGAGAGAGAGAGAGAGAGAGAGAGAGAGGGAGAGATCATTGGGTACCTTGGACAGCTCATTGTGAGTCAAGATGAGTATGCAAACTACTTTGTACTCATAAAGTACAATATGAATTGGAGTTTTTATAATGTTTCACAATGATGATGTTGATCACAGCAAATAAGGTGAACCAGTAATGTCACCTGCAAATTGTAGAACAACACATCTGTAATCCATAAAATTATTGCAATGCAAACCTTCAACAAAGAAAAAATGGTGAAGTCCCTCAATAGTACTTCATGCATCTGTGAAAAAAAGCTGGGTATCAGAAACAGAAAACATACTATGGCTGGGTCTGTCATTTCAACCACAGCAAAACCATAGTATATATGCGAGAAGGGGATAGGAACCTTTGTTTAGTTCTTAATTATATTATTTTCTTAGATTATAATAACATAGAGCAGCTAGGTGGCACAGTGGATAGAGCACCAGCCCTGGAGTCAGCAGGACCTGAGTTCAAATCTGGCCTCAGACACTTGACACTAGCTGTGTGACCGTGGGCAAGTCACTCAACCCCCATTGACCCTCATACAAAAACAAACCAAAAAAAAAAAAAAGATTGTAATAACATGTCTGTGAGGTAGATGCTACTATTATCTATTTTATGCATAAGGTAATTGAAGCTGAAAAGGTTAATGTATTTTCTCAGCATTGTGCAGCTAGTAAGAATCTAAGGCAGAATTTGAACTTAGATCTTCTTGACTCCAATTCCAGCACTCTGACTACTATATGGCTATACTAGGCTTCAGAAGATTTTAAATTTGATTTATGGAAGAGGAAAAAAATGTTGGACAAGGGAACTTACCAATAGAAGGCAATTTTAACACATCCACAAATTTACAAGAATTGAAGATTTCTCCTTTCTACCCTTGTGCTTCATTCTATAGAAACCTTTGTGCATGTATCTGTGTGTATTGGAGGGGGTGGGGTTAGTGGGTATAATTGTTTATAACCTGATGGGGATGGAATGGAAAAACAATATTTCTTCTAGCTCTACTTTATTGGTCTTGCTATGATCCAGAAATGTCTTCATATTTACATCCATGTCATCTTCTCTAAATCTGATGATTTTAATAAATATTTTCTAACTAATCCTTTAATTTAATAGATTTTAATTTTATTTAAAAACTAGTTTTGGAAGCTTTCTATGTGGGATTTGGGGGAGAAATCTGATACTTTACCTTCTAGGTGTATTCTGTTTAGCTAAAGTCATTAGGGAAAAACATTAACTTTGTATTATGATAAGATCATGAAGCCTCTTTGAAAATGAGTTGATGATTTGCTTAGGAGACTAAAACTAGGAAAAGATTACATTTCTAAAAACTCCAAATTTAATTTTGCTCACCTAGAAGAGAATCCCAGCGATGAGTCAGAGGAATCATTAATCAAAAAGCATCTAGGGCAGGTAGGTGGTGCAGTGGATAAAGCACCGGCCCTGGATTCAGGAGGACCTGAGTTCAAATCCGGTTTCAAACACTTGACACTTACTAGCTGTGTGACCCTGGGCAAGTCACTTAACTTTCATTGCCCTGCAAAAAACCCCAAAAAAACTATAAGCCTAACCATATGCCAGGCAGTATGCTAAGCCCTGGGGATACAAAGAAAGCCCAAAACAGTCCCTCTCTTCAAGGAGCTCATATTCTAATGAGGGAGACCACTTATAAATAACTAGGGGTGTGTGTGTAATGTGTAGATAATAGATAGAAACTAATCCCATTGAAGGTAAGGGAACAAGGAAAGACTTTCTGTTTAGGGGAAGATTTGAGCTGAGTCTCTTGAAGGAGCTAAGGAAACTAAAAGGTAGAGGCAAGATGGGGGAAAATTTCAAATATTGGGAATAGCTAATAGAAAGACAAAAAGATGGTAGAAGGAGTGTGATGTCGGAGAAACCACAAATAAGGCAGTGTAGCTGAATTGTATAGTATGTGGAACAGAGTAAATTCTAAGAAAATTGGAAAGATAGGAATGGTCTGGGTTATGAAGAGCTTTACATGAGAGAAGACTTTTTCTTTTGATCCTGAAATTAATAGAAAGCCACTGGATTTTTTTTTTTTAGTGAGGCAATTGGGGTTAAGTGACTTGCCCAGGGTCACACAGCTAGTAAGTGTTAAGTGTCTGAGGCCGGATTTGAACTCAGGGACTCTTGACTCCAGGGCTGGTGCTCTATCCACTGCACCAGCTAGCTGAAGCCACTGGATTTTAATTGAGTCAGACCAACTCTTTAAGAAACTTACTTAAGCAACTGAGTAAAAGATGGGTTTGAATGGAGAGAGTCTTGAAATATAGCAAATGCTTAGAAAGTTATTGCAATCATCTGGATAAGTGCTGATATGGGCTTGAAGTCAGGTGGTGATTGTGTGAGGGAAGACAAGGCAATATAAACTGGAGGTGTTTTGAAGGTAGAGATAGTTATAGGTTGGATATATGGAGTGAGTGTAAACTAAGAGTTGAGAGAAAGATAGTGTCTCCCAACTGACTCACTATGAGTAGTGGAGGAGCAAGGAAGTGTCTCCCTTTTCTCAAAGCCTCCCTTTCTTCTAGCAAATGTGGTAAAATGCCCTATGTACCTACTTTCTAATGTTTTAAAAAATATATTGATGGGAATGTTTCTATGCCTATAAAGGGAATTATTTATTATAAAGGGAGAATAGGACAAGCAGATTTTTGCAGATGATTCTAACACTAATGCCGTTTTCAGTTACTCAATGGACTTTGAGATATAGATTTACATCATCTTATTGTGTTTACTGTTAATTACAAAAATAAAAATAAAAGACTCAGTGAAGTAAAACACAGCCTTAAGGATGCTACTCCAATAAGATGAACCCCATGCCATACTCTGATTATTCAAGATTCCTTGATAAATGCAACCACAGAAATAATTTTATCCAACAATTCTCTGCTTAATAACATCAAGCCAGGAATAAAACAAGGGAATGTATGAAAACCAAAGGTTTTTTTGTTTTGTTTTGTTTTGTTTTGTTTTTTTCTCCAGTGCACTGGGAAATGTCCTGCAAAAAGTCCAAGTGAAAGAGGGATTCTCCAGATGTAGTCAGATATTATTGTTTGTGGTTGACATATCCCACAAGTAGTATTTTTTTTTTTTGTGCAGGGCAATTGGGGTTAAGTGACTTGCCCAAGGTCACATGGCCAGTAAGTGTCAAGTGTCTGAGGCCGGATTTGAACTCAGGAACTCCTGAGTCCAGGGCCGGTGCTTTATCCACTGCGCCACCTAGCTGCCCCCCACATGTAGTACTGAGCTCTATCTCACTATACACTTGAATGAACTTGAGTGTAATGGAAATGGCACCAAACTGAGAGCAGGAAGATCTGGTCTGAGTTCCACCTCTTCTACTTACTACCTATGTGACATTGAACAAGAATAAACATTCTAAGTCTTAGTTTCCTCATATGTAAAGAGAAGGGGTTGGGCCAGATCAAAGCTTCTTAAATTGTGGGTTCCAACCCCATATGGCGCTGTGTAACTGAATGTGAGGGTCATGGAAAACATTTACAACAGTAAAAAGGTTATGCATACCTATTTTATATACCTATATACTTGGGGTTGCATAAAAATTTCTCAGGCAAAAAGTGGTCACATGGAAAAATATTAAGTTTCCCTGGACTAGATCAGAAATTGGCAAAGTACATTCTGGGTCCCAAATCCAATCTGCTGCCTATTTGTGTATAGCCCAAAGGGCTAAGAATTTTTTAAACTTTTAAAAATAAAATTTTTAAAATTAAATATATTTTAAAAACCCATTCGTAGTTCATAGACTGAAAAAAAAGGTGATTAGCCACATTTGGCCCCAGGACTTTTATTTGCTGATCCCTGGACTAGGAGATATTTAATGTCATAGAATTAAAGATCTACCACTAAAAGGAATGTCAAAGGCTATGCAGTTCAACTTCATCATCTTAGAGATAAAGTAACTGAGGCCAGGGAAGTTAAAGAATTGGCCAAGGTCACACAGATCATAAGCACAAAAGCTGGGATTTTATCCTAGGTCAGCTGACTCCAGAGCCATTGTTATTCGTACTGTACTAGGCTAGTCTGTATGATACTATAATCTTCAGTAATAATAATAATAACTCACATGAAAATCTCACTTTAATTATTACAGTTTACTTTTTTATAACATCCTTTTGAAGTATTTATATTCATGGACACAAAAAATAATTTGGAGTCACAATCCATATAATGAAAATCAATTAGATGACTAATGCATATTACCTATATTAAGACTTTCATTTGAATATACAGTCCATTGAGTTAGCCATTAGTATGTGTATCTTGGATAGGCTAAAATAGGAATGGGAAGAAGAAAGGGACTCATTACATTTAGGGAAAAAAAAGGTCACATCTTTGAGACTCCACCTTGCATCTACTGCCCTGTCTGGTTTCAACTGAATGAACCAGGGTTTCTTTCCCAGGACAAACTCATAACTTCTAAATTCTCCACCATGTTGCTAACTCAAGCCTTGATTGATGCCACCTTCCTCAGCCTACTCTCCCCTCTATGGTGGACAGAAGGGTAGAGTACCAAGTTCATCCCGATGTCACCCTCCCCACAGCTTTCCTGTCTCTTTTTGTGTTTTCTCTCCCATTCCCCACCCCAACCTTATTCCTGTAAGGTTATTGAGTGCAGGGACTGTATTTTTATTAATTGTGTACCCACCACTTAGCATAGTGCCTGGCATGTTGTAGCTACATAATAAATATTTATTAAATTGATTTATTGAACTCCAAACTACCCACACACCATATTTTAAAAACCACCATCTTCTGTACTCAACAAACATTTATTAAGCATCTTCTAAGTGCTGGGAATGGTAGAAGGAACTGAATATGCAAAGTCTAAAAATAAAAACAGTTCTTTTTCTCATGTCCTTTTCCTTCTAGGGGTGGGAATGGGGAACAACATATACAGAGATAAGTAAATCCAAAAGAAACCCAAAGTTATAGTAAAAATTGGGGTGGGTGATAAGTGCTAACAATATGGTGAATTGTAAAAAAGTCATGTATAGGGTGGAACTTGAGTTGAATTTTGAATTGAGCTAGAGATTCCAAGAGATGTAGGTAAATGTGTAGACATGGGTACAGGGACTATCTTTAGAAAGGTATAGAAATGAAATTTGCAATGAATTATGCATAGCATAAGAAGGATTAATGGAATAAAACTCAGGAAGCACAAGTTAGCTTCTGAGTTTCTAAAAGGAATCATGAGAGACAGTTGGGTGACACTATAATACACTGGAAGTGAAGTTAAGAAGACCTGAGTTCAATGCTGGCCTTAGAAACTCACTAGTTGTTCAATCCTGAGCAAGTCACTTAATCCCGTTTGCCTCCATTTCTTCATCTGTACAATGGGGATAATAATAGTATCTAGCTCCCAGGGTTGTTGTGAGGATCAAAAGAGACAATATTTGTAATTATTAGCACTTAGCACAGTGCTTGGCACATAGTAATTAATTAATAACTGTTTCTTCTCTTCTAAAGTTTATTGAACAGGAAGTGTCATGATTATACCTATGCTATAGAAAAATCAATTTGACTAGTGTGTTAAAGAGATTGAAGAGCGGAGAGCATAGAATCAGGAAGAACAGTTTAGAAAGCTAGTTGCTAACTTAAATTCTGGACTAGAATGATGTTATGTGAATGAAGAAGAAGAGAGTAAGACAAGAAATATCATGAATGAAGAATGGAAATAACTTGGTAAATGAGTATTAAGGAAGAGAAAAAGAATCAAGGATGACTCAGGTAGCAAAAATGCATGACTAGAAGGATGTTGGGACACAGGAAAAATAGAGAAATTACAATAGCTGTGGATAGTGCAAGAAAAAGTTGATTTTGGTTGGGACACAATGAATTCAGTATGGGACCAGAACTCAAAGGAAAGATGAAGCTTGTGATCTTGGTGATATTATCTGGCTCCAAATCATAGAACACCACAGTCTCAAAAGGCTACAATATGTTAGCAAAGATGGCTTACCTACAGGAAGTAACACAAAAGACATCATCAAAGATATATAAAGCCAGAAAAGTAGAGCAAGCCTTTATGTGAGCAAGGAACAATAGCCTAAGTATTGCATCTGTCTAAAATGAAAATAAAAACAATGACTTGGGGGCAGCTAGATGGCGCAGTGGTTAAAGCACCGGCCCTGGATTCAGGAGTACCTGAGTTCAAATCTGACCTCAGACACTTGACACTTACTAGCTGTGTGACCCTGGGCAAGTCACTTAACCTCCATTGCCTGCAAAAAAACAACAACAACAACAACAACAAAACAATGACTTGAGGAAGGCCTCCATCACATTGGATGTCCTCTTTGTCCAGCCTTTTGGGAAGGACATAGACAGAAATCACAGAGGATGAGAAAGCATGGACGAATTACAATTTATACTGGTGGGTGGAGAGTTCCCATGAAAGAAATCACATAACCAGCAGTAACGTAATTAGATAGAATCATATGATCCCTCTCTTCTCAGATGATTTTCAGTGGCAAATAATAATTATTCTCATTTCCATAGCTCCTCAAAGTTTACAAATCACTTTTCTCACACTAATAACTTTAGAGAATATAATGTGTATATCAATCCCTTCATTTTATAGATGAGGAAATTGAGACTCTGAGGGTTGTGACTTGATCAGGGACAAATAGTGTCAGGGCCAGGATTCCAAAGCAGATTGTCTGACCTCAAAATCCGGTGTTCTTTACTTTAAATCTTGATGATTTAAGATGCTTTGACCCTCCCTCCTGGAAACCCTACATTCATATTACAAATCCTGCATGCAATGCTCTTGCACTCTTATTACCAGAAATGTTAGAAATGGGGAGAAAATTATGGTGATTATGATTCTTTAGAAAAGCAAGACTATGTATTCTCTAAAGGACAAATGGCATCACACAAAAATTTGAAGGCAGGGATCTACTGTAATGCCTCAGATCAGCCTGCTTTGAGTTCTCCTTGTAACTGGTATTATGTACTTCAGAATTTTTCCTGAAAGCTTGATAGAATTCTTATAAGTAGGTATCTTTTTTTCCTTTCATGTCATTCCCTATTGGTGACCTTGAAAAGCTTTGTCTACTCCTATAACTCATTCTCCCTGAAGTTCGGTTACATTGGATCGAATTCTAACCACAAATGGCATTTTCCTATTGTGCCAAGTTACTGGGGAGCATTTGTGGACAGGTACCTTCTCTGGTCTTGGGAAAATCTTTGGATTATAGATATAAACCTTCCTTGCCTTTTGTGAATATCCCCAAATGATTTTGCATGAGACAGGAGAAAATGTCTTTCTTCCTGATTCCCCTTCTCCCAGTACTCACATAAACATAAAATTAATGTAGACTGAGATTTTGACTGGTCCATAAACAATTCATAGCTTAAGTTCAGTACTCCCCCTCCCCCCAGGGCAATGAGGGTTAAGTGACTTGCCAAGGTCACACAGCTAGTAAGTGTCAAGTGTCTGAGTTTGGATTTGAACTCAAATTCCTCCTGAATCCAAGGCTGCTGCTTTATCTACTGTGCCACCTAGCTGCCCCCTTAAGTTTGGTCCTGACCCAAATTTTGTAGGTCCACTGGAATATGAAATTGTCACTCACTATTTGTATTTTAACTTTGGTTTGTTTGTAATCAGCAAGTGGCCACTCTGCCATATTTTGCAAATGAAGAGACATTGTTGTCATTAAACTACCAATAACCAGTCCAGCAATGATACTGGATTGTGCAAAAGTGTTTGTTTTACAACCAAGTTCTGAAGGTTCGATTCCAAGTAACCCATTTGCCCTTTAGCATAGAATATTTGTACAATAGGATTCATCCAAAGGATCCCTAAGTAGAGTCACAGTTCCATGTGGAGTATTTAGGACAACCATGATTATGAAAATATGGCTTTAGCCCCTGTCTAATATATTCTCTACCAAAAGACCAGGAACCAAGAACAAATCAAATAACAGAACTCTTAATTAGTCCATAATGTTAAAGTAAATGGTCAAGGAAAAATTACTCCATCTGCAATAGGGTATAGCATTCCACAGATTCCTACAACACTGGTAGGAAAGAGAGTAGTCCCTGGGCAGTTCATTTGTCTTGATTTGAATTCAGGCTGAAATACTTCTAATGACATTTTTGCTCAGCCACTAGATTTTATTTCACTGTTGCTTCAATCCATGTCTACAGTTGCAATTCTTCTCTGTCTCCAAAAATGCCTCTTTCTTGATGAAAATCTGTAAAGCTGCTTCTGACATTGGTTATGGGACTTCTCAGCTCATCCATTTCCAGCATCTGAAACCATCTTAGTTTGGTGGGACTTCTTCAAAGGAAGAGTTATAATTATTTTATGAGACTAACCTGCAACACCAAACCTGGGGATAATAGGCAGTTTACTTACCAAAGCCCCAGTTCTATTCCCAGTCTGCACTGAGAAAGATTCTTTAGCTCACAAATTTTGTTTTTCCCAACTCTTTTGCCTCTACTCAAATGTAATTTCTCTAGTCTCCATTTCTTTTCTATATGTAATTGTTCAATCTTGGCAAAAGACTGGCAAAGGAAGAATGCAATAATTTCTTAATAAATTATATTGATATAATATTTTTAGATTTCAAAGCAAGTTCACACTTTCCGCTTTCATCCCAACCACAATCTTGTGGGAGACTTGCAGGAGTTTTTACACTCATTCGATGTATGAGAAAGCTAAGATCAAGGAAGGAAAGAAGGAATGGAAGGAGAGAGTGAGAGGGAAGGGAAAGGAAAGGAAAAGAAGGAAAGTGGGAGAGAAAGGAAAGGAGAGGACAGGAGAGAAGAGAGGAGAGGGACATTTATTAAATTTCTACTCTGTTTCAGGCACTGTGCTAAATGTTTTACAAATATTATCTAATTTGATCCACACAACAGCCATGGGAGGTGCCCATTATTTGGGGCAAATACATTTCTTTTTTAGGAGATATTTTAGAGCTACCATTCCAAACTCCTACTTTGATTGATGGGTTGGGTACTCAAACTATAGTGACTATGTTGGTGGTAGTTTTCTAAGGCTTTGACTCACCAAATCTCACCATTGTGCTTCTTCTCATGAACACCAATGATATCAAGGACTCAGCCTAATCTAATCAGCTTTTAGAAGAGAGTATTACTAAGGTGGTACAAGTAAGAAGTCTTGATATAAAAATCCCCTTCAAGGTCTATGAGTTATCATTCTACAAGTACATAGAGAATCCAGGGGTATTAAAATAGGCTTGGACAGAAAGAAAATGTTATGGGGAAAATAGTGTGGGAGTTTGGGGTTTGGGGTTGGAGTTCTTAGGAATTCCTCTTTAAAGAATTACACCCTCTTGCACACAAATCCAATACAATAAGATAATAGTTATTTAGAGGCTGGGGAAGGGAAACCAAGAGAGAAATCCTTGGACTTCTTATGGGGAGAAGGCATGGCAGAGAGCATGGCATTGAGATATCAATCTCCTCAAGCAGGAGACAGGCAGATACTTTTATAGAGGACTGATGGGGGTGATCATCTGACTATGGAAAGTTCCATTATTGAGGGAGGACCATCCCCCATTGGTGGTGGCTGGGTGAATTGGGTAAATTGCGGCTCTGGATCTCTTAAGCCACCTCTCTCCTCCTCCTGCCACAAAGGCAGCAGGCACACCTAATCTTATCTCCCCAGGGGTTGGGGAGACTGGAATGTAGGACAGTGGTCCTGGAGCTAGCTCAGTCCTGATCCAGTTCCACTTATCTCTTTAGGTGTGTCTGTCCTTTGGTTTAATTTCTCAAGGAGAAGGTTCTTTGATAAACCCCAGAGAACTTCTGGGGTGGCCTGGGCCCATCATAGAACACAAGGGGCAAAGAGCTAACTCAGGGCTCCTGGACTTCCTTCTGCTAAGAGCCCTCACAGTATTCCCTTAGATATGTTGTATCTTTTTAACTTGAGCTCATTATTAGAGCTTTGAATCTACTTTCTTCCTCTTGGCCTGTCTTTCCCTGGATCCAGGGGTAGACACTGTCACCAGCCACTGTTATCCTGAGGAAAGTCTTAGAATGCTGAAGAAAAAGTCCAAATCCTCCAGAGCCTTCAAATTTCATTAGGACAAAGGAGGGAGGATTCATTTTTTCCTACCAAAACTGGTGCCAAGGCCTGGGATTTGCTCTTCCTCTCAATCAATGATTCCTTTTCAAGGGTTTAGCTGTAATTCTCTACCTGTTTCCAGTAACTCAAATTTTCAATTACAGTTAACTTAGTGGTTTTATATAGGCCACAGGGTGTGATCAAGTCCCTTAGCCAATTAAAACAAACTTCCTATTATATTTTAGGAAGTGTCCAGGACTTGTTCTCATGTAGTGAACTGCTGCGATGTATTCTCATTTGATAAATGTATCAGGACCAAGTTGGACAGGGTGATTTCAGCCCTGCCTTTAAATTTTGAACTGTCATCATCACACTGGTGAATGATGCCAGCAAGATGCAAAATGCCAAAGATTACTCAAGGAGATGCTGAACCAAATTGGAAGGAATAGGGTAGAGCTTATACCCTGCTATGGATAGATGGGTAGTATAGTGTATAGAGAGCTAGCTCTAAAGTCAGAAAGATTCATCTTCATGAGTTCAAATCTGGCCTCAGGCTCTAGCTGTGTAACCCTGAGTGAGTCACTTAATCCTGTTTGCTTGTATTTCCTTATCTGTAAAATGAGCCAGAGAAGAAAATAGCAAATTACTCCAGTGTCTTTGCCGAGAAAATGTCAAATGGGATAGCAAAGAGTCGGATGTGACTGAAACAAAATAACACCACCACCATCCAGGTTACTGTGAAGTCAAGACCTTTCTTCATACTTCCAATTTCTCACGATGCCCTACATTCACAATCATGTTTTGTTTTGTTTTTTCCTATTTCTTTGAAAGTTCTCCTGAAGCAATATTGAGGGAATTTGCAGTTCAAAGAAAGAATGAAATTTCTTTTTCCCGTTGTAAGCTATTAAAGCTTGACAAAAGACTAGGGGAGGAGAAAGACAGCAATTTCTTTTTTATGCCCTTTTTTCTTTATTTAGTATTTTATTTTCCATGTTTACATGTAAAAACTATTTTGACATCCATTTTTAAAACTTTGAGTTCCAAATTCTCTCTCTTCTTCCATCTCCTCATTGACTTTTTGTATCTCTTTTTACCATTTGGTCTAGTCTGTTTTTTAAGGTCTTATTTTCTTCAGTATTTGTGTGTGTGTGTGTGTGTGTGTGTGTGTGTGCGTGCGCGTGTGTGTCCTTTACCAAGCTATTCACTCTTTTTTCATGATTTTCTTGCATCACTCTCATTTTTCTTCCCAATTTTCCTCTACCTCTCTTACTTTATTTTCAAAGTCCTTTTTGAGCCATTTCATGATCTGAGATCAATTCATGTTTTTCTTGGAGACTTTGAATGTAGGAGCTTTGACTTGTTTTCTTCTGAGGGTGTATTTTGATCTTCCTTGTTTCCATAGTAACTTTCTATGATCAGATTTTTTTTCTGTTGTCAGCTCATTTTCCCAACCTAGGGTCCACTGTCCCAGGCTTCAGGGGGTTGGTGGAGCTGTTCTTAGAGATACTTCCAGGAAGCTTCAGTTCTTCCAACATGGTATGATTTAAGGAGAGCTGTGTTTACTTCTCTCCTGGGCTATACTCTGGTCTGTAAGTGACCAAAAGCACTCTGCTGCCCTAGAATTGTGAGGAATGTACCTGCTCCACTGTGGCTACAAGCTCTGGTGTGCTAGTGCTCCTCCTTGCCCTGGGACTGCCACCCAAGGCTGCAAACTGAATCTGATTATGGGCAAAACAATAGAGTCCTTTCTCAGTGCCAGCAAAAATAACCATATTATCTCCTTCTAACCAGTTTTTGTAGCAGTCATTGCCACTGATGATTTAGTGGTTCCCATGACCTGTTCCTGATTTTCTTTGTCTGGATCAGCTCTGGCACAGCCTGCAATGGACCAAGCTCTACTTTCAGCCTGGTACAGCAGACATTTAACCTTGTCCTTTTTGTGGTTCTGCTACTCTGGGAATTTTCTTATGGTATTATTTAAAGGTATTTGGAGGGGTTTGGGGGAGAGCTCGGGTGAGTTGCTGCCTTTCCTCTGCAATCTTGACTCCACTGACAGCAATTTCTTAATATATTGGCATATTTTTTTAGGTTTCAAAGCAAGTTCGCATGTATTTTCCCATTTTATCCCAATAATAACCCTGTGTGGATATGAGGGGCAGAGTTTGGCAGATGCTTTTATTTGCATTTGATGGATGAGAAAGCTGAGGCCCAGAAAAGAAGGAAAGGAAATAAACATTCCTTAAATGCCTTCTATATGCCAGTCACTGTACTAAGTTCTTTACAAATATTATATAATTTGATCCTCAAAATAGTTATCAGACATAGGTCCTATTATTATCCTCATTTCACCATTGAGAAAACCAAGGCTTACAAATTAATTGAGTTTTCTAGGGTCACACAGTTAGTATAAGTTATAACCTGAACTCAAGGCTTCCTTACTCCAGGCCCAGGACTTCATCCACTATGCCAAGTGATTTAACTAAATTCATAATGATGCTCACTGATTATCAACTATCATGAAAATCACTTGATATGCCCAGTTCCCTTTCCAACCTGTTACCCTTTCTAAAATGTGTTTTCCAATCTGAATTTTGTAACCATTTCACTATTATCCTCATTGAAATACAAAGCAGAAAATCCCATCATCTAGCTCTTGGTATACTTAGTGTTAAAATGTATAATTTGTGTAAAATACTTTGAAAACCTTAAAACACTACTAAAATGCTGACTATAATTAATATTAGTGTACTTTCCATAATAGGTCTTATTGATTTTTTAGTGGATCTTGTTTCACTGAACTTTGTCATTTGTTGTTTTAATCAGGCCTGGAATTAAAGCAAAGAAAACAAAAGAATATGCAGACAATTTATATACTAGCATTAATATTTTCTAATTTGAGCAGGCCATATTGTCCCAGTAGTGCAGAAGAATCCTAAACTTCCATTTTTTTTCACATTCAATTTGGACTTTTAAAAAATATGTATGGTGTACAAGATAAAAGAAAAGTTAAGATTGTTCAGTATATTTGTTTATACATTAATTCACTCAAAAATATTTATTAAAAACCCCCTAGTGTGAATGCACAATGCTAGGTAGCCAGGGAGAGAGAAATTACAACTCCTCTTTCAAGGAGTTAACAGTCTCTTTGAATGAGATAAGATATGAACAGATAAATAGAAGAGAAATGCAATCTGATACATGGATAAGTACTTTATATTCATCTACTAATAAATGCTTCTTGACTGATAAAGTGCTATGAGATCAGATGAAGAAGGAGCCACTTCTAGCTTTGGGGGACAGGGAAGACTTGATATATGGGTATTTCTTGCTTGTTTTGCTGCTTCAATGGAAAAAGTAAAAACCAATGTTGCACAATAATGGTTTGAGCTCTGCAGTACATCTATCAAAACATATAGTATGATTTAAGTCTACCCTGTATCACTTTTCAGAAAGTTTTATTGCATACAAACTTATTTGAAAGAGCTAGATAATGAGCCTAAAACTTGAAAGTTCAGCCTGACACTTTGACTTTACATTGAGAATAGGGAATAGCTATTAAGCCAATTTCCCCAGGCACCTAATGATAACAATAAGCTAATGTATTGGGACAGGGTAACCTTGAGACTGATTTTCTTGCCGTGGGATAGTGTACGATGTTTATCCTGTGGTATTTTGGAGTTTTACAGGCACTGACATGAAGTCATCTACTAATTATTTCTGACCTCGACGATACAGAATCTGTAATTGCCAATCCTTTTGCATTGTTGAGCACAATTAAGGGTGATATGTGAGACAAAGGGAAAAGGTGTGATTTCTCTAGAACAACCTGACCTTTTAAAATGGGAAACTGTGAAAATGTGTTTAGGTCAAAAAAGTGAGTAAAAATAATTCAAACACACTTCTATATCACTGAGAACTTAATTTATCCCATCCCAAATCTTAACAGGGCACAGAGCTTTACATTTCCAGACATTGTTGGCAAATATATTAGTTCTATCCTCTTTTAAAGGGCAGGCTGCTCTTTCTTTCTCTTTAATCCTTTGCATCAAAACTGTTCAGAGTAGACTTCAGCAATTTGGACTTTGTAAACATGATCAAAGAATAACTCCAGTCAGATAATAATTAATCTTTTTGATTTTGGGCCATTTTAGTCATCACTTTTCTTAATGAAACACAGCTAATCCTCATTCCCTTGATCATCATTTTTCAATTTATATGAAATGATAGCAGCATGATAAAGTCCTACAAATGAACTCATAAAGAAAATAGGAATACTTTGATCATATACAGTAGGATTGTAAGATCCCTGTTAGAACCATTAGAACCAGTGTGCCATTTTCAAAATAGAGATAAACACCCAGTATCATTTGGACATACCAACAGAATTAGTCACATGAACCCCAGGGACATTCTAACCTTGGCGATAGTAAGCTTTGGCAGATTGTTCTCAATGTTTCTCTGTCTCGGTCTCTGTTACTGTCTGTCTCTCTCATCTCTCACACATGTATGAGCACATGTGTGCGCACGCGCGCACACACACACACACACACACACACTCATTCATTTCACCTTTAAATCAAGAGTATATATTTACTGAAACTGTGGAAAACTTTTAGCTCAAACCTAAATGCCAATTAACATTATACTGCCATTTGCATGGAGAATTTTAGCTTTAAGAAAAATCTAACTATACATTCATATAAAGAATTTATTTGGGGAAGGGATAGAAGAAATCCATAGCATTCCAGAGACTTGATGGAGTTTGAGATGCAGGGTCTGGGAAAGTTTTATTTTACTAGTCTGTACCTCCTTAAAACGGCATCTCATAATAAGCAGAGATGTCATAATCCCTGGGTGTTCAGTCCCCCAGAAAAAAGGTTTGGGTTTCCATTGCCCTAGAAAGAGCTAGATAAGACCTCACTTTGTATGTCCATCTTGATGCACTTTTCACTTCTTTTCCCTAAGTTCACATCCTATAATGTCACTATTAGGAAGAGGGGAAGTATAAATCTAAGATGGAAAAATGTCTATGTTTTTTCTGGCCCTCACTAAAATAGAAAAAAAAAATCTTGTTCTATTTCTCTAAGTGTCAAATATTCACCGAACCCAAGAGTTGGAAGGAAGCTCAATGACCATTTAGTGGAATTAATACATGAAAAGAATGCTCACCTGGAAGGCTCTGACAAGTGGTAACTAAGCCTTCTTTTGAAAACCTCCAATGAAAAAGAGCCTACTTCCCCAGGTAGCCCATTACACTATTGTATTTATATATAGCTTAATTTATTAGAATTTTTTTTTGCCCTTTTGTCAAGTTAAAACCTGAATTTCCAAAACTTCCTCATTGCTCCTGATTCTTGTCTCTGGGACTAAGCAAAACAAGTCTCGTTGCTCTTCCACATGACAACTCAATTTAATTGAAGCCAATTTTCATTTATACTACTTCCCCTTCCAAGTAACAAAAATTTTAAAGGCTCTGCGTTTCTCAAATTTTTAAACAGCTCTTTGTATTATGACATGGTCTCCAATTCCCTCACTAACCTGCCATGTTCTGGCTGCTCTCCAACTTGTCAATGTCATTTCTGAAATGTGACAGCCCAGCTGAATACATTCCTTCAGATGGTGATCAGGGCATAGTACAAGACTTTATCATGTCCCTTCCTTTGGAAACTATTCTACTTAATGTAGACTTAAAATAAAAAGATCATGTCAGGCTGCCAAGTCACTCTTTTAGCACACATTGAGTTTACAATTCACTAAAATCACAGAATCTCATATTTGGAAGAAAACTCAGTGTAGCCCACATATGACACTTCATATCATATACCAAGATAACCTCCAAGTGGACACATAATAAATGATCACATCTTAAACACATTGAAAGAGCAAAAATGATGTTGCCTTTCACATGTATGGATAGGGAAAGAGTTCATGACCATACAAGGGATAGAGAAGATCACAGGTGTTGAAATGGAGAATTAATCAGTGAGCATATATAATGATAGAATAATTTTAATTACATTAAAATTTTAAAAGAGTCCACATAAACAAATTTAATGAAGCTTATACTGGGAGAGAAAGGGTTGAGAAAGAAAATCTTTATATTTTTTTTGCTGAAAAACATCATTGCCATGATATATAATGAACTGATTCATATTTCAAATAATAAGTACTGCTCCCCAATGGATAAATGTTCAAAGAATATGAACAGGCAGTTCTCAATAGAAAAAAAATTAAAATTATTTATAGGCATATGAAAACTGCTCCAAATCATCAATATTTAGAGCAATAAAAATTAAAGTAATTCTGTGGTTTTAGATCACACCTATCAAATTGGCAAAGTTGTCAAAAGGAAAAAATGATAAATATTAGAAGAGCTGTTAGAAAATAGGAATAGTGTTGGTGAGGCTCTGAATTGGTTCAGTTATTCTTGAAGGAATTTGAAACTCTGTCTTAAAACTTAAATATCCATACCCTCTAACCCAGGCATACTACTACTATGCCTATGCTCCCAAAGAAATAAAATAAAAAGGAAAGACTCTTATATGTACAAAATATTTATAGGAACTTTGTTGTTTGTGTGTGTGTGTGTGTTGTGTGGTGACAAATAACTGTAAAATAATGTATCTATCAGTTTCAAAGGACTTAACAATTATGACGTGAATGTAATAGAATATAATTGTGCTGAAAGAAAAGATAGAGGATAGTTTCAGAGAAACCTGGCAAAACTTGTGTGAATTAAAGAAAAGTGAAGTAATCAGAACCAAGTTAATAAATTATACAATAATAACAATGTGAAAATTTATAATTTTGAAAGACTTAAGAACTTTGACATCAATGCAATGATCAACCATGATTCTAGACAACCAATAATGAATCATTCTGTTGTTGTTGAATCATTTCAGTCATATCTGACTATTCATTACCCCATTTTGGGGTTTTCTTGTCAAAGATACTGGAATGGTTTGCAATTTCTTTCTCCAGATGAAACATTCTTCACACCTACTAACAAAGAATTTAGGGACTAAATATACACATTAAGACCCAAGGGTTTGGACACAATCAATATGTTAATTTGTTTTGCAGGACTATGAATATTTGTAAGAAGGGAGTTAGTGGGGTTTTTTTTTTCCTTTTCTCTTTTTTCTTTTCAATGGGGCTGGTAGAAAATGGAGAAGAAAATAAATGCTTGTCAATATAAAAAAATTCTAAAAATTGATAAGTATGTCTTTAGTTTCCTTTACCAAGTCACATATAAAAATGTTAACAACAGTCCCTGGAACACTTTACTGGACACCTGATTTCAAATTGATACCAAATCACAATGGGACACTTTGAGCCTACCTTTTCAATGGGTTTCAATTGCATATTGTGCTATTGTTCCAATTTGCTCTACAAGAATTAAATGAGAGAGATGTTGAATGCTCACCAAAGGTACTATAACATAGTTTTCTCCTAATGTAGATCTTTATCAATTCCATTCAAAAATAGGAAATAAGTTAATCTGACAAGGCCTATTTTTAATAAGTTCATGTTGACTTTTTCTGATTACTGCCTCACAATGCCTAGGGAATCCTACTTTGACCTGGACTCATTATGGGATCTCTCTGATCACAGTGAAGAATCCCTTTGGCAAATATGCATCTCTTTAAATATTCCAAAATATTTTTTAAAAAATGAAACACAATTTTTTGTTATACTTGGCTTTTCCCATCAGTTTCAGTTCATTTGTAACTTTAGCAATACTGACAATGTTCTTAGAAAATTGTGCCATGCTCTTGTACCTATTTTTTACCACCTGTCCTTTTTTTTCTTTTCTACATGCCCTTCTACAGATAAAGTTAGCCAATGAGTTCCCTGTCCATTTACACTCACCTGTTTTGAGAGAAATGGTTATTAGTAAGCAATGATTTGGAGAGATTCAGATTCCTCTCTTTCTTTTATCCTCATTTCAATACCTCAGACTATGAATGTTGAGCTAACCTTCTCCTCCATCCAGACTATACCCATGTGGGGAAGCCATAATATACATGCAGGTTTGAGTGGGGATAAATTCTTGGAATAGATTGCTGAAGGCTGGGAATAATTTAGAAATAAATGATAAAATCAAAGTTCAGATCCAGCCCTTCATTGTAATTCCTATTCTTTCATTAATTGTTTGGGTTTTTTCTTCTTTCATTAATTGTTAACCAATTACAGTTGATTGCCACCCTTGGAACCTCCTTTTTTCAATGGGAATATAAATTGTGAACCTGTGGCCATGATTATTTTTCATATAAGAGAGAGACAAGGGCAAATGGCCATCTTTATCTTAAAATACTAAGATTGTTAATAAAATAACTAAATTACCCATAAATTATGTTTCTTGACACTTTTTAAATACAGTTTAGACAATTTCCCATTTTATTCCTCAAAAGGATTCTTTATTTTGTTGTCTTCAGAATCTCAATCTTGAAAGCTTCCCATCTCCCTGGTCTTAACTTACCCCATAGAATTTTAGTCCATGGAATTGTACCTATCAGTTTGTTTTCCCCTTTTAAATTGACTCTATCAAAATTATCATTCTTTTTCTTCCCCTCTTTTAAATCACAGATTCTAAGATGGAATGTTCATTTTCCCCACAAAGGTGGTTCCATTTCTGTCCCAACAACCAGATCCTTCTTGTGGTGTGAATAACACACAGAATATAATTCCTCTTTCTTTTAAAGGAGGAAATTATCATTAAAGCAATTCAAGAAATTATTAGTTACTCTGCTTTTGTCATAGAAGAGTTCTAGCAGATGGCCAGATAATTAAAATCTCTAATCACTCTTTTGTGCCAGCCTTGTGTTATATTCCCTTAAGTCATGTTTCTGTATAACTTGTCTAAAAAAAACCCTGATAATAATATCACTTTTATTTCTACTTCCATTGTTGTTTACCCAAATTCTCTTCCTTATACTTCTCTCCCATGTTCCTAAATGTCCTCACATGTAGATACCTTCTAAAATACAGGACTATTCTACATGTTCTGCTTCTTTTAAGGTATATTCTTCCAGAGTATACATCTGGTGAAAAAGTGCATGTAACAAAAGACTGGGAAGCAGTAAGACCTGAGATTAGATCCTGATTCAGACTTTAACTAGCCATAGGCCCTGGGTAAACCACTTAATCTCTCCCAGCCTTAGTTTATTCTGTTTCCACACCACCAACACCACCACCATTTCTCATCTTCCTTCTCACCCTGGATCTTCCTTTAATGCCTGGAGCTTTTTCACCTTGAAATAACCCGCTAACATGCTGTCTCCTTGATCCAACTAGTAAATTCCCTCAAATGTCTCCATTTCTTTCCTAATATTTATGGCCATTTCTTGCCATTATTTCTAGATGTCTTCTGACAGAGTCATTATGATGATCATCACATGAATCATGAGAAACGGTTAATGCTCAATAGGTTTTCCAACTCTTAAGACATTCCTTGTCATAGCCTTGACAGAAACACTGGGATTATAGAACTTTGTTGTTAATGTCAGGCAGCTAGGTGGTATAGTGGATAGGGTGCTGGGCCTTATGTCAGGATGATTCATCTTCCTGAGTTCAAATCTGGCCTCAGATGACTGTCTAACACTGAACAAGTCACTTCACCCTGTTTGCCTTAGTTTTCTCATCTGTAAAATGAACTGGAAAAGGACATGGAAAACTACCCCAGTATTTGTTTTTGGGGGGGGGTAAAATAAACATTTTTTGGTGGGGCAATGAGGGTTAAGTGACTTGCCCAGAGTCACACAGCTAATAAGTGTCAAGTGTCTGAGGTCAGATTTGAACTCAGGTCCTGAATCCAGGGCTGGTGCTTTATCCACTGTGCTCCCTAGCTGCCCCAACCCCAGTATCTTTAAAAAAACAAAACAAATGGAGTCTTGAAGAGTTAGATATGACTGAAAAATGCCTAAGCAACAACAAAATTGTTCATCTTAGAGCAAAAAATAGATCCCTTTTTATCCTTCAGCAGAGTTTCATCAACCACCATTGCTCAGTTCTACTTCTCCAATCTTTACAGGATGGTCTCCTTACCATGAATACCTAGAAAGCCACATTATCCTATTCGGGATGAATGTGCAAATTTCACCTTGGAGCATCAGGCTTGGTCTTTTATTGAAATTGCTTTCATTTATCCAAGTTATCTGCTAGTATTTTTCCCTTTTCCTTCTCACATTCTTCTATGCTCCCAACCTCTGAAAGCAGATTGCTGTTCTGTCCCCTCAGATCTTTTATACTCTTTTTTGATCTTGAAACCCTTCTTCAAAATTTTCAAGGAGAGTTTTTCCCCCTTTATTACCTAGATAGAGATATTGAAAGTTGTCCCTTTTACCTTATTTTGCTCTTTGAACATAAACCATAGCTATTTGGTCATGATAGGAAGACAAATGCCTTATACCAGTGCAGGTCATTCCAAATTCTCCTCGCTTTCCATACTTAATAGAAACAAGATTGGAAACAACTGTTATCATACTCCTGGGACAAACTTCAGTCGCAAAAATCTCCATTATTCTTGCTTCTTTACCTTGATGGGGGTACTCAGGAGTCACTGGGGATTCTTCAGCTATATTTGATCTATTTATAGCAGTTTCCTGGCTTCATTTCCCTGGGTGAGACTGGCTTGCTTTACTACCTTTGATCAATGCTGAAGAGCCTCCTAATAAAGGCTTAATGTAAAGATCAGTGGAGCAATTGAGGGAGAAGCTAGGATAATGCATTTTTTTTTTGCAGACACTTTTTATACATCTTTCTCCTCCTCTATTCTAACCTGATGAAAAGTTTTTAGAACCCTGTCTTTCTGATTCCTCTCTCCTATGTAGTTACTCTACTTTTGGAAGAGATATAGAGCTCTAGAAAATATATAGATAATAGAAGTGTTGCTACATTTGCATTCTAGAATGACTCTTTCCCTAACTTGAAATGTTTTCTGAAATCCTTAACTCATTCCTCTTTTGGTACAAGGGGTCTTTAGTATATTCCCACAGCCATTTAAGCTCCATTTCTCCTTCCATTGATCCTGATCCCATAGCTGTCCACCAACTTCCTTATTCCTTTTATTTGATTTTCTTCTATGAGTATATATTCTTAATATACAATGTAGCTCCACTACTCCTTTTACCTATGATGTTGTATCCTGTTTAGAAAAGATAAGCCCTATATTTTAATCATGAGTCCTATTTTAACAAATTTAATTGCTACCTGGAAGGTTAGTTTTCTTCTCAGTATTAAAATTTTTCTTTCCATCTTTTTCTTTCCCATATTTTGTGTATTTATTTATAGACACTTGAGATTTGATTGCCATCTATAGTGATTCCTCAGTTACTGGTCTTCTCTACTAATGTTCCTCATATATTTTATATGGTACTCTTGGTTGATATCTCCCTTGACAGGGATGGGCAGGAAGTTTTGTCCCTACATTTTTGTTTTTAAATCATTCTTCATCAGATTCTCAAGATTCCAGGGATTCCAGGGAAATGCATACATATAAACATTATATATATATATATATATATATATATATATATATATATATATATATATATATATATATATATCAAGCTAGCTATATTTCTTTATATGTGTTGCATGTTTCTATAAAAATCTATCATTCTGTAGATGTATCTTTCATCTGTCTAACCTTCCCAATTATATATGCTCTTTCACTAGCCTATATTCCTAAATTTTAAGCTAGAATCTATAAATCAAAGTCCCTTCTTCAGAGACTTCCTTCCCAGTCAGTTGATCACTTTCCAAATATACTTTTCTTTTTTTGAAAATAATGATGATAATTTAATGTTTTCTTGTTATTGTTATTATCATATTTTGTTTCTTTCTCAACGTACTTTGACTTTTCAAGGGCCACTTCACATTGAAGTTTGCAAAGTACTTGTACTGTTTCATCTGATCTTCACAACAATTCTGTGTGATAGTTTCTATTATCTCCATTTTATAAATGGGGAACTGAGGTAGGGAAAATAAGTTATATGACCAAGTGAACATGATTGGTAGGTGTCAGAGGCAGGATTTGAATGCAGATTCCAAACTCTAAGTCCAATACTCTATTTACTACACTACCTAGAAAGCTCTAACAAACTCAAACTGTCCATAGTGATGAAAACACCACAAATGCTCCTAAGATAGTTAGGCTCTTGCTTAGGACTTCATAATTCTTAGCAATGTTTTCTAGGCTCTGTTTGTTTCCATCACTTATTCCCACATAAATGAATAAAAGTGGAATAGTCTTAAGACCCCCTAATTGACTTGAGACTTCCTTAGAGAAGTATAGTCCTTTCACATAGAAAATTTCTCAAGGTTCTTTATCAGAAACCAAATAAATACATGCCTGGAGAAGTCATCAGACTTTATTGTTCACATCACATTGGCAGGTAGCCACTTCTCTCTCCTGAGAAGGTAATAGGGTAAGAAGCCCTATTCTTCCCAAGTCATCTATTCTTGGAGAACATATCTTCTGATGGCTTCTATGGATCCCTATTATCATTTCTTAGGTCATAGAAAGCTTCTCCTTGCCAAAAAGATTGATTTCTCTCCCTTTATAGGAACAATCCTCATATCTATTAGCTACCTTCAAAGGTTCAATGTTTCTTATCATCCTTCTGTATAACCCCTTCTTCTAACCTTTAGCCTCCTGATACAGGTTCAGAACCCACTTAGTTCTTCAGATCCCCTTTTCTTCTCTGTCTCTTCCTCGAAGTGCTTCTAGTCTTTGAAGGGACACATCAGTCTCCATGATAAACTTGAAAGCAGAGAGGCCTGCCTTCTCCCAGTTCTTTTATCTTTCCTTCTAGGACAGAAAACAGTCTACATTTAGCACATACAAAGCCATTGCTTGATGCAAGTATAGTGCACTCTCTATAGGTAACCACAGAATTTTCTTTTCTCTTCCCATCAACAGAAGAGAGATCATAGGGGCATAGATTTAGAGCTGGAAGAGATCTTAAAGACCATTTAGGCAAGCATCCTCCTTTAGGAGACAGCTAGGTGGTACAGTGGATTAAACACTGACTCTGGAATCAGGCTGAGTTCAAAACCTATCTCAGATACTTATTAGCTATACAAGAGGCTGGACAAGTCATTTCAGCTTCATCGTCATTAGTTTCCTCATCTATAAAACAGAATAATAATAATACCTCCCTCCCAGGGTTGTTGTAAAGGTACAATGAGATAATATTTGTAAAGTACTTTGCTTTAAAGCCTTATATAAACATTGCCTATTTGTGGAAGAGGAAAAGAAATGCAGAAATGTTAAGTGATTTGTCAAAAGTCACACAGTAAATAGTGCATCTAGGATTCAAACCTAGGTCCTCTGAGTCTATATCAAGTAGTGTTTCCATTGTACCTCCCATAGTCTTGTCTTATTTTTTTTTTGCTAGCCCTTGTGGGGTGCTAACTCTCACAAATAACCACTATAGAATCTGGTGTACCTTTTCTCTATGTAGCAGTAAGGGCCTGGGGCCTCCAAATAAACAAATATATTCATTTCCAGTGGGTTTCCCAACTATTCTTTGAGTAGGAGCCCCACTGTAAGTAGAAGCAAGCCACAGCAATTATATAATTCCCAAGAGCTTTGTCTCAAATGGAATCTGATTAACAACCACTCCCCCTACCTCTTCTATTCTCTTAGGCTGATGAGCTTTTACAAGTCCCTCTTCATTGCCCCTTCTTACTGCTGCTCCTCTGTTTTGTAAATCAGGTATTTGGCACTTGGAATCACAATTTACCCAACGTGTCCAGTGTTCTGGTAAATACGAACATGAGACATCAATAGCCCAACTTCACTTACTATAAGGGTGTGGAGGGTGGTGGGGGTGGGGGGGGATATCAATTAGTTTTGTTTTTTTTCCCCTAAATCACTAAAGCACTTGATCCAATAAAGTAGGTCCAAAGTTGAATCTATTCCTTTGCCTATGAATAAGCATTTGAAAGTTATGGCTACAGCTCTGTGACAGATTAGCTCTTTCTTCTTTTCCATTCAACCCACACTGTCCCTACCCTTAATCTTGTCCTAAATCTTGATGGTATCATCCTCTCTCACTTCACTTTCTCAGATATGAGCAAAGAAGATTGTATTTCTGCCAGTGCAAGACACAAAAAAGAGGGTTGGATTATGATACTGCAACTTCTGCATAGTGTTGGGAGACACTATCTATATCTGGTTAGTGGGTAAGCCCCCTGCTACCTAGGGAAGGGAAGAGAAGAGAGAAAGCACAAGAGGAGAAAGGACTGCGTCCCTCATTCCCAGGAAGTACACCCCACCTTTAGTACCTTCTCTTCTTTCCTTATAAGACTTTTGTTTACTAACATAGATGTTTCTAAGACCATCTGTCACCTGACCATATGTGGAATGTTTGGATTATTAAATTTTCTCTATTGGCAGAAACTTGCATTTGATTAGAGATATATTTATGAGACCTGGACATTATCATTAAAACAGATGAAAATAATCACAGCAATGGTAATGTTTTGTTTGTTTCGGCGGGGCAATGAGGGTTAAGTGACTTGCCCAGGGTCACACAGGTAGTAAGTGTCAAGTGTCTGAGGCCGGATTTGAACTCAGGTCCTCCTGAATCCAGGGCTGGTGCTTTATCCACTGTGTCACCTAGCTACCCCCCCTGCAATGGTAATTGAATTAATAAAGTATACCTTTCAAGAATTTCACTTGAATGGAATGGGAAAAAGAATGAAAAACAAATAAATAAGGGCAGAAATAGAAAAAACAACAGTGAATTAGAACTCAGAATACAAATAGAAGAATAATAGCGAACTTATTTAAAAAGTAAATAATACTTTATTATAATTATAAATGACATCATTTGCAGTCATTAGTAGTCACATAGTAACACAAAATAGCCTAGTCTTGCATTCACGTGTGCTCACTTGTGCTGATGCATGCACGTACACACACACACACACACACACACTCATACAGTTAATGTCCATATATTTATTTTCAATGTGTACACCTCATGTTGCTTTTTGTCTTTGATATTCCTATATGATCATAAATGAGCATTGTGTCAATATAAACTGTTGCTATTTCTAACTCTTCATATATGCAACAAAATTATCCGACAAGCTACGACTAGAAATCTATTACCTCTTGGAAAATCACATCAATACAAACAGACTCATCAGTGACATAGTCGAGAAGGAACATTGCAGTACAAAAGAGAGACAAAAAACAACCCCAAACTGGAAATAGATTCTGAATGTACATTGAGGTAATTGTCATAATAATAATAAATCATACTTCACAAAGAAAGGAATATATGTTTTATGTGATTTATACAAGCTGAATGAAGTTAGGTAGAGTCATTAACTTTGGAGATTAAAAACATTATGTTTAGTGAACTATGAAATATGGTTCTAATGCAGGCAACAGTATTAGAAAGGTTTATGCTTTTGTATAGACCATGGTGAAACAAGTCTCCTTGGAAATGTTCTTCAGAATATTTTGCTAGAAGAACTATGTTAATTGTAAAATACTGTTCTAGCTATGTCTTGCTACCTATTCTATCATTTTGATTGGGTCTTAATTGAGATGCTGGATTATCATACATCAAAGTGTATCTGGGAAAAATATCTCTCTATTCCAAGAACCTAAATTTAAGATTCTAGAAACTTGGGTACTTTGCCTTAAGAAGGCCTGCTCAATGTTTTTCTCAGTCCATTAATAATCTTTATTTTCTTCTTAGAACTAGACTCTGACTTGTTTTACTTTCATCTGTGTTTTATCATTATCCTGGAAATACCTGGGCACTCCAAATATGAATTCAGACTTCTCTTAGAAAGCTTGGTGTTCTTTAAACAACAACCACCACCACAACAAAACCCTCTAAGAAATCTCTCAGCTTTGATCTATTTCCAATTGTCATTGATAAGTAGAAGATTTTAAAATCTCTTGTTGTTTGGAATTTGGGGACCATTTTCACTTTGATGTGAGTTCATTATCCCTCCCAAATGGACAAAATGCTATTACTGCCAAATTTTAAAATAGGATAAATTATGCTATGGTGTAATTTGTTCTACACCAGTGAACTTTGTCTGAATCTCCCCAGAAGGACTGCCTGGATGGGTCATTGGGCACAGAATGCAGCAGCAACCATTCTTAAAGGCTGTTGTAATTCATATTCTGAAGTTAAATTTAATTTGATACACTTTAAACCATTCTCAATTCCAGTTTGTGTTCGAAAGTTCTGAAATCTCTGGTTCTGGAATCTCTTTCTATATTCTTTCTTTCTCCTCATGTTCTCCTACTCTTTACCTTGCTTGCTTTCTCCTTGATTTCCCCATCTCCCTTTTAACTGACTTGAGAGAATGGAAGTCAGGGATGAATAATAAAATCACAGTCTGAGTCTCAAGCCTAGTGACTGTTGATAGCTGGAGGGATTTGAGTTGTTTTGTCCAACATGCTTAATAAAGTTAATTAAGAAGCAATTGGAGTTCTGTGCCAGCTGCTGAATAAGTAAAGATGATTCCCTTGGATAGAGGATGGCTACCTATTTGTAGGGAAGGGAAAATGCCATAAAAATTTGCGGTTACCATATCGGAACCTGGGATTCAAGTTCTTTCAGATAACTGGGGCACCGAGACCTTGCTTGAATTAAGTCTAGGAAGTCTCCCAGTTCTACCTTGCCTGATACAGGTACAAATTAGGTCCAACCAGGGTGGTGACAAGAGGCAGTATTCTCAATAAGGGATCTTCCTTATTAGAGTGGTGACCAAATTTCTCCCAAAGCTGCCAAAAGGAGAATTTTTGAACTTGGTTATAAAATGAGAGGGAGTAATAGCCTAAGCTACTTGCTAGAAGCAGGAGAAAAGTTCTACTTCTAGAGCCATCATAACGTTATATTTTGGGAGCTAGAGGGGACCTTGGACAACATACTTTTTTATATGAAGAAACTGAGATACAAAATGGTGAAGCGATTTGGCCAAACCCATATACACTGAGACACCTATCACTGTGCTAAAGAGCAGCTACTGAAGTCACCTCTGAGGAATCCTTATCAGGTGTCAATCATTGGAGCTAATATCAGAGGACATCAAATAGACAGAAGAGAGCAGTCAAAACCAGCCTTGGAACTCATTTCCAGGGAACTAGGGAAAAAGAGAAACACTTAAATTTGGGACCACAAGTACCTGGGAATTCTACATTGATTTTTTGAGACACTTGCTCATTGGAGAGCTTCTGACTTTTTCCATGGGTTACATAAAAATAATATTTAAGGGTAATTATATTTATAAATGCATGGATTATCTTTAATTTCCATAGAGTCATGGAAGCTGTGGCTTAGGAGTTCAGAAGCTATCTAGTCCAACTAATACGCAGAAGAAATATTGACTACAACATCTTAAACAAGTTTATTCAACCTTCCCTTGAAGACTTCCAAGGTGTAGAAGTTCATCTCCTCTCAATAATAATTAACATTTATATAGCTCTTTAAGTCTTTTTTTTGGGGGGGGGCAATGAGGGTTAAGTGACTTGCCCAGGGTCACACAGCCAGTAAGTGTCAAGTGTCTGAGGTCAGATTTGAACTCAGGTCCTCCTGAGTCCATGGCCGGTGCTTTACCACTGCGCCACCTAGCTGCCCCAGCTCTTTAAGTCTTGTAAAGCACTTTCGATGTATGGAGCAGCTAGGTGGTGCAGTGGATAGAATACTCAGGAAGACTCTTTGTGAGTTTAAATCTGACCTCGGATACTCCCTAGCTATATGACCCTGGACAAGTCACTTAACCTTGTTTGCCTCAGTTCTTCATCTGTAAAATGAGCTGTGTTCAAATCTCACCTCAGACACTTGCTGTGTGACCCTGGACAAACCACTTAATCTCTCTCTGCATCAGTTTCCCCAAGTATAAAACAGGTAAAACAATAGCACCTACCTTCCAAGGTTGTTGTGAAGATTAAATAAGATAATATGTTTAAAGTTCTTAGCACAATTCCTGGCACATATTAGCTACAATATAAATGCTTATTCCCTTCCTTTTCCCCATATATTATCGTGTATTGAGGATTCACCACATGATAGGAACAGCCATACTTCCCACTTTGTTTCCACCACAAAAATTGTCAATATAAATATTTCTGTACACATAGGACTTCTTTCTTTCTTTGTGACCTATTTGAGGTATAAGATGAATAGTAGTATCACTGGTTTAGAGGGTATGTATAACTTAGTTACTTTTGGAGCACAAACTGCTTTCCAAAATGACTATACCATTGAACAGCTCAACAACCACGCACAAATATTCAGGTTGTCCTGCTGCTGCCCCTCCAATACTTGTCATTTTTATTTTCTGTCAATTTTGCCAAAGTGATAGGTGTGAGGTGGAACCTCAGGATTACTTTAATTTGCATTTTCTGAGTTGTGTGTTTTAGAGATTTTTTTTTCCATTTAGCTATAGATAGCTTGGGTTTCTTTCTGGAGAATATCCCATTTATATCATTTGACCATTTAGCTATCAGAGAATTTATCATTTGAATCACTTCTTATGTATCTTAGACATGAGACCTTTATCAAAGAAACTTGCTATAAAGAATTTTGTGATTCCCTTCTAATCTTAGCACCATTAATTTTGCCTCAGCAAAACCTTTATTTTTTTTTATTTAGTTGTAATTCTTCATTTTATCTTTTGTCATCTCTCTCTTCTTTGGTCATAAACTATTCCCCTATCCATAGATTTGAAAGAAAATTCTTCTGGTTCTTCTAATTTCTTGAACTATACCAAACAGTCATGGTGACAACTGTCATCCTTGCTTTGGGATGAGATTTTACTGAAAAGGCCTGTTGTTTTTCACTATTACATAATTACATATGATGCTGGTTGTTAGTTTGAAAAATATACTACTTGCTATTTTAAGAAAAGGTTTCTTTATTCCTATGTTTCTACTGTTTTTTAAAGCATACATGGGTATTATATTTTGTTTTAAATATTGAAAAAATATAAAGTTGTGCATACCCTTTGACCCAGAAATATGACTATTAGGTCTTTTTCCAGAGATCAAAAAAAAAGGAAAAAGGACCCACATGTACAAAAATATTTATAGCTGCTCTTTTTGTGGTGGCAAGGAATTGGAAATTGAGGGGATACCCATCACTTGGGGAATGGCTGAACAAGTTGTGGTATATGAATGTAATGGAATAATATTCTGCTCTAGGAAACAATGAGCAGGCTGATTTCAGAGAAACCTGGAAGGACTTACATGAACTGATGCTGAGTGAGATGAGCAGAACCAGGAGAACATTGTACACAGTATCAACAACATTGTATTGGAAAAAAAGTAAGTTATTGGAGGTTTGAGGAGGGTTGAAAAGGTTTAGAAAGAACGGTGTGGTGAGTAGGATAGTGAATCATTTAGGGAGGTATGAAAGGAATGCCTCCCTGGCTGGAGTTGAAGTCAGGTAATTTATTTGTAGTGACTCAAGTCAACATGATTTCCTGATTTTCTATGGCTTCATTTGACTATGAATGAATCAGAATGAAGGCAATGGATAGTGGGAGTAATCCAGGCCTGAGGCTTGGCAGGGTAAGATAGGTAATAGAATCAAGAGCAAAAGGATTCAAGAGAAGAGGACAGTGTAGAGTTAGTCTAATTCATTAAGGTATTACTAGGGTAGAGAGAAGAGTAGAGCCAATACAGGGTGTAAGGGACTGGGAAAGAACTGGGGCGGGGGGAGGGAAGAATCAAGAGATTAGAGCTCATAGTGAGGAAGAACAGAATTTGGCATTCCAAGGTAGAGAGAAAAGTAGGATGACAATAGATTGTGATCATTTAAGAAGATTTCAGAATTCATACACATGGAAATGGTACCTTTTTGAGTGATGACGATTTTAAGAATATGACCATATCTTTGAAGCTGAGGTAGGGTAAAGGAGTAGGTCATAGGAAATAAGCAAGTTGAGTAAGTGGAATGTAAATTTGTTTGAGGGAATATCAAAATGCATAATGAAATCCCCTAGTATGAGGTCAGGACTTAGGGATCAGACTGTGATACAGGCATTGAACTTATTGAGAAAAGAAGAGGAGTGTCCTGGAGATTGGTAGATAATGGCTATCAGAACTTTGGGTGGTAAATATGGATTGAATAAACCTCAAAGGAGGAAAGTTTACTGAGTATTGGAGGTAGAAGGAGAACCTAGAAGTGGAAATGGGGAGCAAGGAGTTTTCCAACCCCTCTCCTCCCCCCCCCCCCCCGACACACAAACTATGACTAATAAATTGGGAGAAGGTGGTTGTTCTGATGAAAGTAAGTGTAGCCTTTGTTGGAAAAAAATAGTCAGGGAAGCTATGTCATTTGGAGGGATTCAGGTCTCAGTGATAAACAGAAAATGAAAGGAATGAGAAAAGAAAAGATGAGAGATTAAAGATAGAACAGGGAAGGGAAAGGAGAAGGTAGGAAAGCTTTAAATCATGACTAAGGACCATCAAAGTATCTTATACTTGGAAGGAACATAAGAAGCCATCAAGTTCAAGTGCCAAAAGAACACTGAGGGATCATATACCTAAAGGAAGCTAAATGCTCCAGTGGATTAAGCCTTGGGCCTAGAGTCAGAAAGTTATGAGTTCAAATCTAGCCTCAGACATTTACTAGCTCTCTGACCATAAGCAAGTCACTTAATCTCTCTCACTTTCCTCAATAATAATAGCACCTACCTCTTAAGTTTGTTATGAGGGTCAAATGAAATAATATTTGCAAATTTTAACACAGTGCTTGGTATCTACTGGGTACATAATAAATTCTTGTTCCCTTCCTCTTCTCTCCATTTCCTTCATTTAACCAAAGGATATGAGACAACTGGGTGTCAATTGCAGGATGATGAATAAAAATCAGGGTCACAAGGACAAATATTTTGGAGGTTCCTGTACCTATATAGAACTAAATGTCCATATGTCAACAAACCCAAAGCCTCCAAGAAAGCCAAAGAGGTTACCTTCATGATTTCAATTCACTGGGGCCTGCCTTACTTATTTTTGTTTCCAATGTACCAAATGGAATCCATTTGATCCATTTCATATCTTTCCATTAGTGACTTTAAGACTTGCCTGGTGTTTGATCTGGACCTTTCCCCCTTGATCTCTGTTGGAGATTTTGGATTATCTGTTTTAAGCTTCTCCATGAATGATGTTTCACTAGCGACCTTAATCTTGGATTATCTCACATGGATTTTGAGAAATTTTAGTGAATGATGTGTGGGTTTCTGTTTGTTTTGAATGAATGTAGTGCTGGGCCTAGGAGATAATATTTATTTACATACTGTATTAAGTTGTATTCAAAGGGAGGTTAATGTTTGAACCACACAAGAATGTTAACCTTTTGTATACAAACATAAAAGATGTGTTAATTACATTAGTGGGGGGATGGCAGAAGAGGTTTTGCCAGTGTGCCAGTCATTTGGCTCTTTAAAGTAGTGTAAAGGAGGTTTATTGAATGTTCTTGATAGTTTACAATTCCAGAGGGGAACACCTCTGGAGATAGCTTAAATTTAGATAGAGAAGAAGAGGAAAGAGAGGAAGTTAGATTATAAATGGACATTTAAAAAAATGTATAGGAGACTAGGGACCTTGTCTGGCAACTCATTGGACAAATATTTACTGAACATTTACTATAAATACAAGTTGGGCCTTAGCCTATTACCATTTGTCCTGCATAATTTATTCCTCCAAGGGTGCTAAGACTTTTTTTTTTTAGGATGGCCTATTTTTTAATGGGAAAGTGTGTAACAAATAAGAAATAAGATAGTATTATAAATAACTGCATGGTAAGGTAGAGTTCTGGGGGAAAAAAAGGTCTTGTATCATAATGGAAGATTTGTTTGGATTCATCTTATGGATGAAAATGCTCAGGTGAAAAATACACTTTCACTAACATCTGAAGGCATCAGCTGTTTTAATGTAATACACACATTCCATGAATGCCTTCACAGGCTTGATTTAATTCATAATCTATAGTATTTGCCTTTCACTGGTTTCAATGTCCAGCCATAATGCTAAACATTCACTTCACATCTACTGAGGTGTACCACTTAATGGAAAGCTGTAAATAAATAGGATTCATAAAGGTTTCTGGCTGCACATATAGAATTATTGGATTTTAGATCAATGGGCTTTACCTCTAACATATCCACAAGTCATTTGTAACCATCAGAAAACTTACTTTGTTAAGGATTGTCAATATTTCCTAGACATAGGAAAAGAAACCCATGCCAATGCAAATAAGGTGGTGACACTGGAGAAAATGAACTACTTATGAGGAATCCAGTGGCCAGTTCTTTAATGTTGGGGCAATCACAAGCCTATTTGACCACTGCCTGTATTTGGCAAATTATATCAAATGTACTATGGGTAGATGGCTCATTACTTCTATAACAAGTGATGTAGAATAATGAATACCAAATACTATGTATATAAATGTTTGTTGAACTAAATTAAAAGCCCCGGGTCATTTACTCAAGCTAAGCATTTTTTCTTTTATGATCTGATTTACTTTACTGTTTGTGTCTCATGTCACCTGTTTGTTTCTTCTTCTGAAAGGTCAGCTGGGTCTTCGCTATGATGAGTCTCCCATTAGGCTGACTCTTAGACCATCTACTCCAGAGCCATGGATATCTTGAAGAACCATCAACCTCATCCTTCTTCCCCATTAGAATTATCTTAGGACAGGGACTATTGGTGAGTTTGGTTTGGTTTGGTCTTTGTATCCCCAGGATCTAGCACAGTACCTGTAACATAGTAAGAGCTTAATGAATGCTTGTAGCTTGACTTATCATCATTATCATCATTGCCTATGTGTGTATATATTTATAAATACGCACAGTGTTCTTAAATCTTAAAACTGCAGTAGAACTTTGGGACATACGCATGTGTGCATATATACATATAACATATTTATATGCGTTTATATTACTTTAAGATTTTTTTGCAGTTTACATATTTTTTTTAATTTAACCTTCACTGCAACTCTATGAGATAGATACTATGGGTATTATCATTTCAGTTTTATGGATTAGAAAACTGACACTTAGTGTGGCTATATGGTTTACCCATAGTAACATAATAAGTATGAGAGGTAGGATTTGAACACAGGTCTGCATGACTCCAAATACAGAATGATATCCATTATGTCCTGGTGCCTCTCAGTAAATACTAATTTTTTCTTCTTTTTACATGGACAGTCCTATTTCTGATGCCCCTCCATAAGTCATCTCTATCCTTTATCCATCCTAACATCTTTAGTACCTACCTAGTCCACCAGAAGTAGATTTGGACATGTGATAATTCAAAATATGTATTTAAAATTTATAATGGAAATGAATTAAGGAAAGAAGGGGAGAGGAACATGAACAATGTTAGACTGAGTTTTGTTGTTTAAACTTTATTTTGAGAGGAAAGGAATTTTGCTTTAAACATTTAGAATGCAAAAACCCCACCAATTTGATGTTAAATTATAAGTAGAGGACTCTTCATTTGTTTTATTTATTAGAAAGGTAGTTTTTCAATCTTTTTGAGGTGATATACCTGATTCCTTAATCAGATCTATTTTCAAGCTTTTTTTTTCTGCTTTGCCATTTTCATTTGCAAATTTATAAGATGAAACATCTTTCAGGGTTTTAAAAAAATCTTTTGTTTTCAAAGAACTTCTGACATGAGATATAGACCATTAGGTCAGCATCAAAATAATTGAGAAATATAGTTTCTATGAAGAACAGTCATAAACACCATTGTGATTCTGTTTTATTTATTTTTTGTTTATTTATTTATGTACACGTGGGGCAATGAGTGTTAAGTGACTTGCCCAGGATCACACAGCTAGTAAGTGTCAAGTGTCTGAGGCTGGATTTGAACTCCAGTCCTCCTGAATCCAGGGCCAGTGCTTTATCCACTGCACCACCTAGCTGCCCCCCATAAACACTATTGTATTGTGTATTTTAAAATTCTAAATGTGAGTTCTAATCTTTTCCCCCCAGTTTTCAGGGGAAACTGGCTAAAATCACTGATAAATTCACCAAGAGTTTAGGCTTTTAAGGGTTTATTAAAAGATATAAGATGGTAAAGAGAAAGATTGAGATCAGATTCCTTATACCATGGAAATCCTAGCCTTCTTAATCACCCACTTGAAGTCCTATCACCACTTGTCTTGAACCCAAGAGGAAGAAGTCCCCACCAGCATCAACTTCCTCCTTCATGTTCTCCTCCCAGAAATGGGAGGTTCTTCAAGCTGATTGGCTAGTGTCATTCAAATCCATTGGTTCACTGGACTTGAAGGTGGTCTCGAGTTAAGTTAAAAGTTTTTAGCTTCTGAGAACAGTAACTTCTTAAGGGATGTCCAGATGTGGTTACAATCTAGTTAACTTGAAGTAGGCTAATCAGCAGTCAATCACTCTCACTTAATTCAATCAGTTTAGATTAATCTCCAGGTGGGCCTTTGAGTATCTGCTAAATCCCCTTATCTACCACATTCCATTATCTTGACACAGTATATAGATATAACTTGGATATGATTACTTAAATGAATAACATTTCAACATAACAGTATTATTATATTATGGAAAACTCCATTTTTGAATCCTAAAATCCTGCAGGAAATTTGCTTAATTACCCAGTTATCACAAGGTTCCTATGAAACTAAGTAGTTCCAGTAACTTGATTTCCCTTAAAAATCATGTTTGTTTGTTTATTTGCTTTTAAAATATTTCATTGCTGCTTTTTGCCTTTACACAACAAGTACTTCCTAGCAAATCTCTTTGGATATTGTCCCTTCCCTTTCCAAAAGATAAACAAGCATAATTAGGCAAAACATTTGATTGACAGGTTTTTATAGACTGAACAACTTACTTTCCACACTTGTAGTTTACCATTTCTTACAAGAGGAAGAGGCAGTATCACACTGTGTGTGTGTGCATGTATTTATGTATATATACACACAAACAGGCGATGTTGATGGTGATGATCAGTCAAGCAGCAAGCACTCATTAAACACCTCCTCTGTGGCAGGCATAGAAATACAAAGACAAAACTAAACTAAACTAAACTTAAAAACCAAAAAACACCAACAGTGTCTTTCATAAAATAGCTTAAATTCTAGGAAATTAGGATGAGGTTCATTGTTCTTCAACGTACCCATGGCATTGAAGTAGATGGTATAAAAGTCAGCCTAATGAGATACCCATTGTAGGGAAGGCCCAGCTGACCATCTAGAAGAAAAAAGGAACAGGTGACATGAGGTACAAATAGTAATAGTAGGCATTGGTCACCATATTTAATCTGAATTCCATTGTCTTTTTTAAAAGTCGTCTTCATTTACAGTATCATAACCATTATATTGTTCTCTTGGTTCTGATATTTTCATTCAGTATATATTAATTTATGCATCTTCTCATGTTTCTCTGAATTCCTCACATTAGTCATTCCTTACTATACAATAACAGTACATTTCAATCATGTATAATTTGTTTACCCTTTCCCCAGTTGATAAACACATAACTTGATTCTAGCTTTTTTATACTCTAGTGTGTCTATCAATATTCTGAACATTTTCAATAGAAGAAATCATCTACTATGATATTATGCAAAAAGTTACCAAAATATTCATATCCTTCAATCTAGAAATTCTATAAGGTCAGTGATAGGAAATACATGCATGTACATTCATGTATATGTTTGTTTACATGTATTTGTAGGCATATGTGTGTGGATTATCTGTGTATATGTGTATATATATGCATACACCGTGTGTGTATATGCATGTTGTGTCTCATAACATTATTTTTTTGTGCGTGTGTGTTTTTTTTTGGCAGGGCAATGAGGGTTAAGTGACTTGCCCAGGGTCACACAGCTAGTAAGTGCCAAGTGTCTGAGGCTGGATTTGAACTCAGGTCCTCCTGAATCCAAGGCCAGTGCTTTATTCACTGCGCCATCTAGCTGCCCCAACATTATAAAGGAATTCAAGATGCTGGAGATGGATGCCTATTAATTCAGGCAGAAATTACACTACCACTTCACTCTTTGATTTCTTTCACCTTCCTAAGGAATTTTCCCTAAGCTGGGGCCTGGGAGAAGATAGAATGCATAGATCTGCCCTCAAGTCTAAATAATTTTGGATAGCTGCAAGTGGAGAAGGAATTCTCTGGCTAGGGAGCAGGGCTTCAAACCATGGAACTGGAGTGCTCCAGAGATGCTGCTATGCATGATAAGCATCCATGCTGGGGAAAGACTAGATAGAGAACAGGATCTGGGGAAGGTGTCATGATAGCATGAGAACCTCAACCTTGGACTACTGGACTGTGACTGTATTTGGCAAGAGTAGGTGAGGAGTGTTGGGATAGATTGTGCAACTAAAAAATCCCTCTCTCACTGCAAACTCACAGGGGAAAATACCTCCATTTTCTCTCCCTTCTCCTAATTCTCCTATGCTCCATAACCCTTCTTCCAGGGAAGGGTTGCTCCACTTCCCTTCTAGGGAGAATATATGTCATTTCCCTGAGACTTTTCCCCATTTCTTAAGAGTTTTTCAATGTTTTTATATGCTTGGGTTCTAAGCTGTTCAAGTATGATAAATATGATGAGTCATTGCACTGGTAATCTATATATGACCTTGTTCAAATGTAGTAGAGAGAGCCCTTCTAGGAGAGAACAGTAATTGATTTTACAGTTGTGGTATATATTTTTCTACAAGTTTTCTGACTGGGGTTTAGATAATTTTTAATTTATTTTTTGTAAGTTCCAAGATCAGAGAGAGAAGGAGAAGACTTATTCTGAGACCTTTCTCTCTAGGCAACAAGTAAACAATTTTGTTGTTAGAGCCTATGGCTAGTGGTCTAACATGCTACTTGTCTTTCAATTATTTCCTGGGGCTTGATTTGACAGAAAAATGAATCACTACTCCAAAGCAGAGAAGTCAAGGGAGTGAAAGTGCATAAGGAATGAGAGGAAGACTCCCACAAAGGGAGATAGATAGATAGATAGATAGATAGATAGATAGATAGATAGATAGATAGATAGATAGATAGATATGGCCAAGTGGTGCTGCAATGTCCTGCATAAACAGGGTTGTTACTCCATTTTCCCCTTGTGTGGGTCTAACTACTCTTCCCCAATCACTGCATAGGGGCGTGTGTGTGTGTGTGTGTGTGTGTGTGTTTGTGCGTGCGTATAAACACACATATACATATATCCACACATACATATATATATCATATGTAATAAAACATATGCACTAATATAATTGTACATATGTATAAATGCACACAAAAAGATGCATGCATATCCAACTATTGGGTAAATAGACCAAGGAAACCAAGAAAAAATTTTTTAAAACTTCCAATAAATGTACTCAAGAATATTTGCCTTTTTTACAATTGATTTCTTTCAGATAACTGATCAGTAGTGGTATTAATGGGTCAAATTATATGAGCAGTTTAGTAATTTTTTTACATAATCCCAAAGTGTTTGCTAGAATGATCAGATCAATTTACAGTTCTACCAACCATGTATTAACATGACTATCTTCTATAGCTCTCCCAACACTGACAAATTTCCATTTTTGAACAATATTTGCAAATTTGACAGCAATGTTGTGAATACTTCAAGTGTTCTTTTTTTCTTTTAATTTTTTTTTTTAGTGAGGCAATTGGGGTTAAGTGACTTGCCCAGGGTCACACAGCTAGTAAGTGTTAAGTGTCTGAGGCTGGATTTGAACTCAGGTCCTCCTGACTCCAGGGCCAGTGCTCTATCCACTGTGCCACCTAGCTGCCCCAAGTGTTCTTTTTTTAATATGGAATTCTCTTATTAGAATTTAAAGCACCTTTTAGTTATTGATAGGTTATGCTTCTTTGGGAAACTATTCTCTTTTGTTACTTTTGTTATTTAGTATTAGACTGTGTATTATCCTTAAACATATATTTGTGTCAATCCCTTTAAATTTTGGATGCCCATCTGTTATCAGAGACGCTTGACATATTTTTTTAACCATCCACAGCTTCTTTTTTATAAGCTCACATTGACTTCATTTTTAACAAATTTTTTTTTTTTACTTTTTATATGACCAATGTTGTCTCCTCTAGCTTTTGTAATCTCATCTTTCCCTTATCTGGTTATGAATACTCCTTCTGACTATATTTGAGATAGATTTTAACAGAAAAACATAAGTTCAGTGCATCTGTTCCAGACAGGAAGAATAGAATGTAAAAATAAAATATTGATATTAAGTAGAGTAGTATATTAGGATAATAGAATTTGGAGTCAGAAGGGCTGAGTTCAAATCTTAGCTTTCCTCCATAATACATATTTGACTTTGGTCAGGTCACTTAATTTTTCTAGGCCCTTAGATTGGGAACATCAGTAAAGTAAGGGGCTTATATTAGATGACTTATATGTTCTTTTCCAACTCTGAAGCTATGTAATTGTAGATGAAATGAGCCATTTTAATTGAAATATTCATTTTATACATGGAATAAATATCAATTCCCTCAATATTCCCCTTCCTGTTTAAATGTTTCTCAACTGTGATTAGGAAAATTCATCTATATATATTTATATGACAATGAGTTAATAAATAAGGTGAATTTTAATTCTTCATCCATATGAATTATCTATAAGATACACATATGACTTTATTACTATATCTAAATATGTAGCATTCATAATTAATGTAATATAAAATTATTGACATTTTTGTTCATGCTTTTGAGACAAAGTAGAGATGTTCAAACATCAGACTTAAATCCTTATATATTAAAATGTGAGAATATTATAAGTCTACTTTATGCTTTACAAAGATTAAGAAGGTAAAGAATTATCTTTAAAAAAAAGACTTAAAGGTGGGGAACTCCTTCAAGGGAAAGAAGATTGTCAAATTTGCATCCTTACTGATCTTTTAAAATAGTCTGGATTCTCATCTGAACGAAATAGTTTAGGGGTAGTGATGCATGGAAAGAGGTAAATGACTAGCCTTTTTCAACCCTGGATCACATATATTTTTTTTCATCTCCAAAATTTACATATCATAATTGCTAAATAATCTTCTTTAAGCAGAACTAGTTTTCCACAAGGTAAATGAGAATCATCATTTATCAGGAAGCAAAAGGAAATGCAGATCTAATTACATGACATGGGCATTATTGACTTGTCCTCAAAGTTTGGAAATTGACACTTCATCACAAATTCTCAAGCTGTTTGTTGTTGAAGTATTACTAAAAACGTAGCCAGCTTGATGAATTTTCCAATCCACAACAAGCTTATTTTTGTGCATTTCCAGACATTTATTTGCTCATTCATGGATTTTTTTTTAACAATTGATTTTGGTACGCCACAGTGTTTACAATATTTACTGGCCGCCAAGTATTCATTGGCTCAATGAAGAAAAGAGTGACAATTTCCTGGATCTGGTTTTCTCCTCATAAATGTAACACTGGAGAACTTTGTGTTTTAATTCCTAGATCCCCTTCTAATAAACGCTGAGAATGAAATAAGAGAGTTACATTAAAACTAAAACAATCATAGATATGCCAACTCAGAGTGTGTCTACAGACCTTGAGAATTAATCATTTTTAGCTCCCCAATCAATCAACCTAGGATATTTTTTCATTAATTCCTTCCACTTCTATTTCTACTTTCTTTTCCTAGGGAAAAAAAGATGTTATAGGAAGTATGAAAAAATACATCTAAAATGGAGAATCTCTTTTTTCCTAACAACAATACAATAACCTAACAGTGGGAGGTCCTTTTTAATCTAATTAGAAAAAATAGACATATACAGACATATACATATATTCATGCATATGTATATATGTATAATTTCTTAACAGGTCTGGATGCAGAGCTTTACAACGCATTAGAAAGGAGTTAATGGATCCCTCATGAGAAAAAAGGATTTTGATTTCCCTGTGTCTCTCTGTGTTCATGGCGTGGCAGCTATTTTTCTCTTGCCTGCTGGGATTTTTGGCCCTTAGTCACAATCTTACCCTTTAGCTCAGGCAGCCATGCTGGATCAGTGCCCATAGCAACACAGCTAAGTCCCTTAAAGCCAAAGCCCAGGAATTCAGGAAAGCATGTCTGTTCTCGCAATGTTTCTGCCCTTCTAGGGTAACTAATACCAATCTATGTGTGCGAAACTGAGATTGTGTGAGTCAAAGCTCCCTCAGTTTTTGCCACCTTGGTCTGGCTATCTAAAGAGGCAGACAGTCCTGGACAGTTGGGGCGATGGTTTTGGATTTATCTGGTGCAGACATCCTCACTTCAAAGGAGGATTTTTCTGCCAGTGATCTGTATCAATTTAGTCTGAAGTAGACTCTACAGGCAACTCTATGATTTTTTGGGGGGTGGGGGAGAAACACTATGTTAGCCATGCTTGTCTGTCACCTCTATTTGTGTTGTGTGTAATGTAAGATTCCTAGCCCTCTTCACAAAGATTCCTAGCATGATACCATGTGTACAGCAAATGTGTGATCAATATTTATTCTTGAGGATGAGTTTTGCAATGAGAACATGCCAATTTCCACTGAGACTTGCAGCTGTAGGAGATTTGGAAGTAGCCAGGGTCTGTCTCAGATCCTAGAGTATTGGAGAAGTCTGGAGATGCTGCTGGGCTGGTCTCTGAATGTCGACTATATGCCATGCTTTCTTTGATCGCAGGTGTCATGGGCTAAGCTTCCTTTGTGGAGTTCCAGCACGGAATATATTCAACTCAGTTAAAGTTGTTGCAGATGCTCATGATTCAAATGCCTGCTGAGCATATCCAGGGGAGCTCATTCCTCTTGCAGTGCCCTGGTGCAGAATTGTTCAACCTGTCTGTGCTCCTCTTTGCTTGAGTTTGAAATTGGAGCTTTTGTCCATGAATAAATACTGAAGGTACAACCTGAAAAGTTTATGAATTCTGGGTCAGCTAGGTGGCACAGTGGATAGAGTACTGGCCCTAGAGTCAGGAGGACCTGAGTTCAAATCCAGCCTCAGACACTTTACACTTACTAGCTGTGTGACCTTGAGCAAGTCACTTAACCCTCATTGCCCAACCTAAAAAAAAAGAAAAAAAGAAGAAAAAAGTTCATGAATTCCAATCTGCCTCCATTCCAATGGGCAGCAGTATATTTTTAGAATAATATTATTTTATATTAAATTCCATTCATGACATGAGCACATCAAATGGGAAAGTAGTATGTTCACAAGTCTAAATGCACAATGATAGAGGGTGTGTCAATATATTTCAACTGAAGGATATTCATATTCAATTCATCTTTTCATCTTTTTTTACCTTTGCCTCTATTTTGAGTGCTGGAGCCATTGATCTGCATAGTTAAAATTTACTTGTATAGATGCTACATACCACTAGTCTCCTTGTAGAGACTCGTTCTTGCACGAAGATAGTTCCTCCAAAAATGTGTCTGATACTGGGATGGGTTCTGTTATACTAAATGAAGATTGCTAGACTATATTATAAGTACTATGAAGAAAACCACATATTGTTTATAGGCAAGATAGAGAACAGTCTTTTTTATAATATTGAATTATTTTGTTTTCATAGTCTGTAGATTTTCCAATATAGACCTCAACCCATTCTCTCCAAGATAGACAGCTTCAATAACAAAGGATTTTTTAAAAGAGAAGAAAAATTGCAAATCTAGTAAATACCCCAGCCAAGTTCATTATTATATATAATGTTTTGTACCCATTGTCCCCCATCTCTAGAAAGAAGAGAAGGAGGTATAGTCTCATATCTCTTCTTTGTGAAAAAGTTTGGTCATTACAATTATATAGCATTAGGACAATTGTTGCTGTTCTTTCCATTATTATAGTCATTGTATGAATTGGTTTTTTTCCTATTTCTGTTTATTTCACTTTATATCAGTTTACAGGGCTTCCCAACATTTCTTACAGTTTAATTTCAGACAAATATATTCCTATACTACAAATCATTCAGCCATTCCCAAATCAGTGGACATCAACTTTATATCTAGTTCTTTGCTTCTACAAAAAGTGCCATTATAAGTATTTTGTTATATATGAATTTTTTTTTCTTTTTTGTCAGGGCAATTAAGGTTAAGTAACTTGCCCTGGGTCACACAGCTAGTAAGTGCCAAGTGTCTGAGGCCAGATTTGAACTCAGATACTCCTAAATCCAGGGCTGGTGCTTTATCCACTGTGGCACCTAGCTGCCCCTTACCAACAATATTTTAGCGTATTTGTCCACAACCAATTGAGGGAAAGCTTTTTAGAATATTAGGGAGGAAAGTACATTAGACTGATAGTCAGAAAACTTTATTTTAAATGATGGCTCTTCCATTAACTAGCTGTATGACCACGGGCAAGTCACTGAAGATCTCTAGTTTTGTTTCCGTTTGAGGACTTGATCTGAAAAGTCCCTTCCAGCTGACAAATTCTATTGTCTACATAGACAGTCTGTGGGAGGACAAAAAAATTGAGCCAAAGCACAAAGTATAAAGTATGGGAAAACCTGACTAATTCAAACTGATGGTGGGAGGCCAGCCTGAATTGGCAATAAGTCTGAGCTATAGATTTTTTAAATTGCAGTTTTATCACTTCCAAGTACATATAACTCAAGTTAGGTTTAAAAAGGCTAATATTCTTCTTGCACTCTCTTGTACACACCATTAATTTACTTTGCAAACCTCTTCTTCATAGGAGGTGAAAAGGTAAACTCCAATATATCTCCTGCCCCGAACTCCTATATTCCAGGTCGGTAGAATCTACATTAATATAATTCTTCTATCTATATGGTATGTAGACAAACCATCCCAAAATTTTGCACATATACTCTGGGGAAATTGTTTTGGATGTCCAATAACCGATTCCTCTCTGAATATTAACCCTTTGAATATACTGTCGACAAAATGAGTCAGGCTGGAAAAATGACCAATTTTTGGGTACAGTATCAGCTCATTTGAGTTTATGCTTCCAAGGAAAAATAAACAAGGAAACACCTAGCAAACTCAGAGAAGGTATTTCTTCTCTGATTAGGGAAAGAATCATTATTGGGAAAGACTTGTCTGTATTCCATTGACCTCATCTTAAAGTTTTAGTCAGTTCAATAAAGTCATGAGAAAAGGACAGGATGATTGAAATAATGACAGAAGAATGTGCAAATAATCAGTTATATTCTTGGGACTTCAAATGCTTAAAATTCAAGGATTTAGGTTTGAGGGTAAGCATAAAAAGAAATTTTTGATAGCTAGAAGGGACAGACAGAGGCAATAAACATTCAGACCTCCAATGCCAGGAAGAGGTTTGTCCTCCAATGGAAGAGGGCTGGAGTCTTACTACCACAAATACAATTCACAACATCTCAAATCAACTCATTAAGTGGCTAAAATGTGCTTGTGCACACAGACAAAAAATGAAACAGTTATTAATCCTAGGAAAAGTATGGAGTGGGACATAAACCAACAACCCATCTCTTTACCCAAACAAATTAATGAGGTAGTCCTCAAAAATATAGCAATATGATAGGAAGAAGAGAATTGAAAAAACCCACCACAAAGTAACTGTTACATTTAAAACAAAACAGAAACTTATACCCCCATAACTCTTACTGTTTTTCCACTGTTTCCTCACTTCATGTAGCACATGGCAAAGTACCCACAGTGATAGGGTGGCCCTATGTCCCTCATGGAATAGACTTTTAGAAGGTGATCCTTTGGAAACCTTCCAGGTTGATTATGGTCATGAAATCAGAACAGTGCAAATACTTGAAAAGAAAATAAGGAATTGACTTTGAAGCAAAATGGAGCTCAGAGGACAAGATTGTATACTATTGTATGAAATAGCTAAGAAGGAAAGGGGGAAATTAGCAGAAGTAAGGAAAATTGGATAATGAAAAAGTTTTTAGGAGTCTCCTTCCCTTACCCCAAAACCTCATTATTGACCTAAAAGACTTCATAAACCCTTTCATGACTAGTCGCTAAAGGTTAGCCTGGAGAGGGAAGAAGAGCCGTCTAAGAGTAAAGGACGGAGCCCCAAATGGTAGAATGTCTGAGTATCTCTCTGTAGCAGAGTCCGAACTGCTTATCCTCATCTCTTCAGAGATATAGGCCTCATACAACAAGGGTGATTTGAAATAACAAAGAATAAGTAACAAGGTCTAGGTGAACCATACAACAATGCTGGACTTCAAAAAAAGGAAAGGGTTATTCATAAGAAAAATTTTACATTAAGAACAAGATATGATATTCAGCAAAATTATTTACAAAAACAAAACATTCTGAGGAGAAATAAACATGTTTTTAAAAAAGACATCTCACTGGAAAAGTACTTTGAAACAAAAGACCTTGATTCTAAGTTCCTAGAAGAAAATGAAGCTATTACAACAAATTCTTTAGAGCTACTTGAAATGAAAGTGGGGAAGCTCAAAGAACCTTCAGAATGGTTCAGAAGGTCAAGCAGGGAACTAAGTGAAAGTGTCAAAGAAATAAAGAGAAATTAAAGCTCTTAACCAAAAAACAAACAAACACAAAAGCAATAACTACAAAAAACAAAACCCCACAAATCTAAGGAAATACTGGAGATTTTAGAAATGAAGACAAAAGACAGTTTATAACACTAGATTCTTGGTAAAAGGGTAATGATATAACTGGATCACAAAATACAAAGGGAGCAGCAAACAATAGAACAAAATAGAAAAGCAACACACCTGGAAGAATGAGAGCTCTGTAAAGCAAGAATGTGGAACTTGAAAACAAAGGCTAAGAGGCAACAAGAAACCTGCCTCTACAAAGAGGCAGAAAGAAAGCACAAGTTTAACTCTTTATGAAGCATAATAGTAAAAATGGCATTTTGACATCAAATGCAAATTATTCAGGGCATAAAGGGGCAAAATTATTTTATATCCCAGGGATAATCAATCAGTATAATAGGATTATTCTCTGTAAAAAAAAAAAAAGAAAGGAAAGGAAAAAATGAAATAGGGGATTGGAAAACCATCGCCAATTCATTATTTAGCATTTCATTACTTAGTCCCCATTTATATTTATCTATTTTATTCACATTTTCTGTATTCACTGCTATTCTACTGTGATGGTCTTATAAAAGATGCATTTTTGCCTTTTAAATTTTCTTTATGCTCTAGCACATATTCAATTTTTGTAAAGGTGCTATAGATACTGAGAAAATGTTTATCCTTTAATATACCCTTTCACAAGATACCGCAAGTCAGTCAAATCTATTTTTAACAACTCAGTTCTAATAGTTTTCCTTTTTGTTTATCGTTCTTTTGAATTTATCTACCTTTAAGAGAATGTTAAGTTATCTTAATATCGTTTCCCTCTCAATGTCTTTTTGTGTCTAGCTTTTCTTTTGAGAATTCAGTTTAAATTTTATGTATAATATTATTTTTATTATCTATGGCACCTTTAAGCATAATATAGTTTACCTATTGTATCTCCTGACATCAATTTCTATTGCTGTGTTATCTTATAGGATGATTGTATCTCAGTTGCCTGAAGCATAGTAGATTTTGTTACATAGCCCATCTTCACTCAGCTTGTATGTGTATGTGTGCATATATATATATATGTATATGTATATATGTGTGTGTATATATACATACGTGTATGTGTGTGTGTGTGTGTGTGTATATATATATATATATATAATATTTATATACAGTACTTCCCCAGTAGTCTTATACTCAGTATTTCTATTGCATTTCTAAATATAAGAAGGCCCTGCCTGTCAACAAAAATTATAGGCCTATAACTATCTGGAGAAAACCCCTTGCTATCCCAACCTTGGGTCAGTGGACAACATGCCCTCTAAGACCCAGGTCTAAATTCTTTGAAAAAAAAAAAGAAATTACTACAAAATTAGATATAAGCTTGCCCTATGATGCCCTAAGCCCTATATAAGTGGAGAAAAATTAAAGAATCAGAATCAAATAGCCCGTGTGAGATGACAGCTCTGGTAGTATAAGGAATAATGAAGACTTCACCCTTGAGCTATTGATTTTTCTATAGACCAGCTTCTCAGGTTTGGGCATCTATACTGGTGGAATCAATTACATACCTTCAGCCAGCAACCCAGCAGACTTGAAGGACTGTATGTATGTATGTATATACATATTATATACATACATCTACAGCTACATTTTTTCTCTCCCCAAAATTTCCTATTTAGGTCATAAAGATGATAGACTATACAGGCATGCATACAGATAATATGACATAGAAGGCCCCATTGTTAAGATACTTAGCATGCAATTTGATTATCTATTTTCACACTCTTTAGCTAAGAAGATAAGCCTCTAAGCAAGTAGAGCTTATGGGTTTGTTCTCATACACTTTAGTCTAGACTAACTTAATAGGAAAAAAATCAAGGGAATAGATAGCTTCTTAATAAAAGATAAAGCAAGCAAAAAGATTTTTATATACTTTAAAGATTCTTTCTTTTGGGGTAGAGGAGATATGTGCAGCATAGAATATTTGTACTTTCATTGCCCTAAAGGAATGAAGAGGAAAAGAACTTTTGACCATGGCAATGTATGTATATGGAGACAGGCTGCAAAACTCTTGATTTATAGAAAGTTAGAATAAAACAGAGAGGTTGGTATAGCATAGTGGAAAGAAAACAGGCCTTAAAGCCAAGAAGACCTGGTTTCAAGTCTTGCCTAAAATATTTTGGCTGTTACCAAGGGCAAATCTTTTACATACAATGTGGTTTGGTGTTTTTTTTTTTGTTGTTGTTGTTGTTTTTGGTGAGGCAATTGGGGTTAAGTGACTTGCCCAGGGTCACATAGCTAGTGTCAAGTATATGAGGCCGGATTTGAAGTCAGGTCCTCCTGACTCCAGGGCCAGTGCTCTATCCACTACATCACCTAGCTGCCCCACAATGTGTTTTTGAATGTTTGTCAACTATATTAGAATATAAACTCCTTCAGGGCACGGACTATGTTTTTACCCAGCACTTTATAATGTGCTATTCAGGCTGTATAAGTATTTAAGAATTCTTGTTGGCTTACTGACTGATTGGGATTTCCAAATAATGCAACTGTTCTTATTTATGTTAGGAGGGATGCCAGACTTTTCTTCTGAGCAGTTTTTTATTTAAAAAAAAAAGTAGCATAGAAAGGGGGGAAATAGCTGAGAATTTAATATATTGGCAAAAAAACTGGTTTGGAATGTCTAAATATTTCAGTATTTTAGAGAAAACAAGTCATTGGGATAAATTGGGATAAGTATCAAGGCGCAATGTGATATTTTTCACTAGTATTGCTAAGGAAAGTGATGATTATTATTTAAAAGGACTTTTTAAAAACAAATTCTTTCCTATGGCTGCTTATGAAACTTCTTTCCAGGGAAAGTGACTAGCAGTGACCTCCCAGGATCTTTTTCGGTCATACTTCAAGGGTGCCCATTCAATATTCTGGCCCCTAATAAATTAGGTAATAATAGGCTTATGCTCATATGCATTTGGAATGCAAAAGAAGTGGGTTAAAGAAAGGAGTTATTTGAAAGATGGTAGGAGGAACTAGAATTTGTATTCAAAAGAAAACAGCTAAGCAGAGAAGAACAGAAGGAGGCTTTCTTTATTTTTATCCCTCCAAGGCACCATTGAATTTGGCTGTATTCAGTAGAATGTGTGTTCTTTTTAGCATTCCACCTTTCCTTCCAGGATATAGAGTAATTTACACAGAACTTATTTAGAAGCAAAACTGGTTTCTAATATTGGGGGTCTTGTGGCTTATTAGATGGTTGACCAGTAGGTAAATACATGAAGACTAGAAAAATTTTCCATTACAATATCTCAGGATATGTATTTTATTGCTGATTCTTTACTTTATGCTTTGTCTTCTTAACCTTTCTAACATTCTTCTTGTTCCTATATTGTATCTACCTTCTACAGTGTCTAGCTTTGTGGATAGATTGTACACAATTTTCTCCCTTTTCATTTTAAAGCCCTTTTGATTGCAGCACTCCAAGCAAATGATTCCATTCTATCTCTAGTTTGGTGTACTGTATCTCTAGCCAGTGCTTTTATTGTATTTTGATCAGGGGCAGCTAGGTGGCGGAGTGGATGTGGATAGAGCACCTGCCCTGGAGTCAAGAGGACCTGAGTTCAAATCCGGTCTCAGACACCTGACCCTCGGCAAGTCACTTAACCCCCATTGCCTTACCAAAAACAAACAAATAAACAAACAAAAAAAGCTATGATCCCAAACTCTAAATCCTATTCTCCGGATATGTTTACTTTTTTCAATGTTCACTCCCCAAGGCTTCCTTTTCTACTGAACTTCTTGCCTTTAACATCAACTGTAATCCTACTGTGTTTTAAATATCTTACTAGTAACTCTTTAAAAAAAAGAAAAGAAAATGTTAGACCTAGAATGAATTTTAGCAAGAAATTATCTTCTCTAGCTTCCTCATTTTGCAGAGGAGGAAACTGAGGAAATTGACCCAAGGCTGCATAGCACCACAATGGTAGAGGTGGGTTTGGGAGCTAGGTATTCTAAGTCCCAGCTCAGTGAGGACTAGTTCTATTCTGTTAGATACCCCTGTCATTTCCCTTTTATTAGTTCTGCTGTAGTCAGAAAGCTCTTTGCCCTCACAAGAAAATCCCCAAACTATATCCAAGAAGTCTAAAAGGATCTCTTCTTTCTCATATTCTTTACATAAGAAGTCTATAATGGACTTATCTTCATGCATCATAGCTTGAATATCTCTAGTAAACCTTTAAAAACTTTATTAAGATGAGGGTTGTCACAGTGATAAAGTGAAGAATCTGAAATTCTCAGACAAGCTTGTCCTTCATTTCCATTGGCCTTTTTGCTTAATCTAACCCTTAGAGTCTTCATTCATATTATTTCAAATACCCAGAAACACTGCTACGCCAACTCAGAAGAAAACTGAGAGAGAGATAGGAGTCCTGGTTCTTATAACTCATTCTCAAAGGAGAAGTAGGGGCTCTTTAAATAAGTTTGTCATTAGAAAAAGAAAATAAAATTGGAGGAATATGGTACCAACACCAATATTCGCTGAATTAGTGGAAAAGCTTAGGATGAATCATACATATGTAATTGGGACTGGTACACATCTAAAGTACCACTTCTGCAACTCACTATATGGAAAAGGCTGATAAACCTGCTTGTAGAATTGTGTTGATATGTAATGGGAAGTGGGGCAGCTAGGTGGCGCAGTGGATAAAGCACCCTGGAGTCAGGAGGACCTGAGTTCAAATTCAGCCTCAGACACTTGACATTGCTAGCTGTGTGACCCTGGGCAAGTCACATAACCCCCACTGCCTCACCAAAAAAAAAGAAAGAAAGAAAGAAAGAAAGAAAGAAAGAAAGAAAGAAAGAAAGAAAGAAAGAAAGAAAGAAAGAAAGAAAGAAAGAAAGAAAGAAAGAAAGAAAGAAAGAAAAAAAGAAAGAAAAAAAAAGAAAAGAAAATAGAGATATGTAATGGGAAGACCTTGAGGTATATGTAGACATTCTGAAACTGGTTCCAGACTGCTCTCCATGTTATTGACAGCCTCTTTGATAGACTGTTTTTGCAGAAATGGAAGTAGGGTCACCATCAAAAGGCCTTAGTCCCAACATCACTCTTTGGAGGCTCTTTCTTCATAGATCTTTGCTGTTGATTTAACTACAGTGTTGGCATCCAGTCAGAGACAGTGATGAAATGGGAGAGACCTTGAGTCTTTTCCCCTTTGAGCTCAAAATATGACCCAATAAAAATAGGTCTCAGTCCTTTAGCTTGTTCTTTCATGAGGAGAATAATATGAAGGTACTGATGGGGTGGGTTTGGAAAGTTTAGGGAAAGTAAACTTCCCATTGCTCAGGAGGCACTTGAGGCCAAAGATTTGGGTTTTTTTTTTTTTTTTTTCTCCCAGCCAATTCAAGAATCTCTTTGACATCAACTGGGGCATAAAAATTTTCATCTGGTCTCTTGAACTCAATTCCTTGTAAGTGTATACCTCTTTTTAATGCTGCACAGAGCTTGGCACTTTACAAGGTCCAGAGTAGTTTTTCAATAAATATCTCAATGTAATTGCTTTCTTCTTATAAATGTTTGTTGTTGTTGAGTCATGTTTCTGTCATGTCTGACACTTCATGACCCCATTTGGAGTTTTCTTGGCAAAGATACTAGAGTTGTTAATCATTTCCTTTTCCAGCTCATTTTATGCAGATGAGGAAACTGAGGGAAATAGGGTTAAGTGACTTGCCCAGGCTCACACAGCTAATTAAGTGTCTGAGGCTATATTTGAACCCACAAAGATGAGTCTTTCTGACTTTAGGCCCAGTGCTCTATCCACTGTGCTCAAAAATGTATTAAAGATCAAAAATTTAAATTCATATATTTATGTGTATGATAGATAATTGCTAAGTAATATGATATATATATATATATGTATACTTATGCATTTCTGTATATGTGTCTCTTTATATGTATGGGGAGGGGGGGAGAGACAGAGAGAGAGAGAGCACGCACCTTTAAGACCTGAGTCAAGTACTGGCTGTTCATTGTTCAATCCTGGGCAAGCCACTTAACTTCTCAATGACTTAGTGAACATTTTCTAAGGCTTCAAGCCAGATAAGTGACACAGTGGACAGAATTTCAAGCAGGGAGTCAAGAAGACCTGAGTTCATATCAAGCCTCAGACTCTTATTAGATGGTATCTTGAGCAAGTCACTAATCCTCTGCCTCAGTTCCTTCATCTGTAAAATACTATAAAATGGAGATGATAATGGTATTTATCTCCCAGGGTTATTGTGAAGTTCAAGTGAGATAATAATAAATTGCTTAGCACAGTGCCCAACGCATACATAAATGCTAGCTTTTATTATCATTATTGTTAGTGTTATTGATTCTTCTTCTTCTTTATCATCATCCTTCACCACCACCACCACCAAGCCAGTGTTGATTAGAACAGGTTTCATAAACTGAAATTCTTTATGCTGAAGACATTTCAGGTTGAGCCGTACGAGTTTGGATATGTGTGTGTACATATATACAGTTGTATATATTACCTTTATCCTCCTCTGGTTTTAAAATATATCAGACAGGGCAGCTAGGTGTCCTAGTGGATAAAGCACTGGCCCTGGATTCAGGAGGACCTGAGTTCAAATCTGGCCTTAGACACTTGACACTTACTGGCTGTGTGACCCTGGGCAAGTCAATTAACCCTCATTGCCCCACCAAAAAAACAAAACCAAAAAACATATCAGAATATATTTCCTGAAGGGCAGCTAGGTGGTGCCTTGGATAAAGCACCTACCCAAGATTCAGGAGGACCTGAGTTCAATCCCAGCCTCAGACACTTGATACTTACTAGCTGTGTGACCCTGGAAAAGAAGTCACTTAACCCTCATTACCCGGCAAAAAAAAAAAGAAAAGAATATATTTCCTGAAAGTGTATGAGGGAATGGGAGTGTCCTCTCTCCACACTCTGAATACATAGTTACCACATTTGTCATTTTCTTTGTAGTTTGAAGTGAGAGTTGAGACATCACAACTGCTTCCATACTGAGAATGCCCAGTAGGACAAGAATATAAATGGCCCAGAAGGGGTCTATACAGTCACTTTGGGGGGGGGCAATGAGGGTTAAAGGACTTCCCAGGGTCACACAGCTATTAAGTATCAATTGTCTGAGGCTGGATTTTAACTCAGGTCCTCCTAAATCCAGGGCTAGTGCTTTATCCACTGCACCAACCTAGCTACTCCTATAGTCACTTTTTTTTTTTTTTTTTAGTGAGGCAATTGGGATTAAGTGACTTGCCCAGGGTCACACAGCTAGTAAGTGTTAAGTGTCTGAGGCCGGATTTGAACTCAGGTACTCCTGACTCCAGGGTCGGTGCTCTATCCACTGCGCCACCTAGCTGCTCCTTACAGTCACTTTTAATGTTAACAAAATAGAACATGGCTTGATACTGGTAGAATAGGGTATATAGTTGACGTTACCTCCCAAGGACAACCTCCTAACTTGGGTAATTGGGCTCAATGTTTCTGAGCCCAATTAAATTGATTAAAACAGAGTATGGTATGGTGGAGAGAGGACTGGATTTGGAGTCAGTGAACTCTGGGTTCAAACCCTGATTCAGACACTTAATAGCTATGTGACTGTGGACAAGTCATTTAACCATTCTGTACCTCAAATCATTCCTCTGTAAAATGAGAGGGGTGAGCTCAATGACTTTTAAAGACACTTCCTGTTTACAGTTTATGAAAACACAGACTTTCCAAATAGTAAATTGTGGGACTAATGAAAAATGGATGTTATACCAAAATGATGACAAAATTCTCCAGTGAACTATCACGAGGGATAAAAAAAAATGTTGGGGTTGGAATAATCAATCAACAAAGATGTAATTCTGACTTTGACAATATGAGCGAATGTCTACATTTTTTACGTTTTTTTTAATGCCTTGAAAGCCCGCAAATTCTATTTCTCATTTTGAAAGTTTTAGCTCAGCAACAAAATCTTGAAGGTGAAAAGAATTATTTTTATTACATTGATGAAACGTAAGAAATTAGAGTGCTCCCAGACACATATATCAGGATGCAAACAATTGAAGTCACTAAGCTTCAGTGAGTTTTTTGAGGTGCTTACTGATTCAGGGTGATGTTGCCTTGAACTGAATTTAGGTAGTTCTCTGGGGATAACATCAGTAATCTGTCTGAATTTTCCATTATAACTAAGACTGGGGAAAAAGGAAAAAAAAGGCAATTAAAATTACAATTAAAGCAAGGCTTAGAAATAACTATGAGAAATATGTTTATAAGTTTTATAGAAGTTGTCTGTTAGGAGAAGCATTTTAAAAATCTTCCGGGGCAGCTAGGTGGCACAGTGGATAGAGCACCGGCCCTGGAGTCAGGAGGACCTGAGTTCAAATCTGGTCTCAGACACTTAACACTTACTAGCTGTGTGACCCCAATTGCCTCACTAAAAAAAAAAAAATCTTCAAAGATAAATTATTATATTCCTGCATTTTGCTTTAACTCAGGATAGTCATCAAGATAATGGAAAAAGTACTTGCATAATGGGCAGTTAGGTGCCTCAGTGGCTGGGGCTGGAGTCAGGAAGACTCATTTTCATGAGTTCAAATCTAGCCTCAAACACTTGTGTGACCCTGGGCAAGTCATTTAATCTCTATTTGCCTCAGTTTCCTCAAGTGTAAAGTAAGTTGGAGAAGGAAATGGCAAACCACTAGAGTTTTTTTGGCAAGAAAACCCCAAATGGGGTGACAAAGAGTTGGACGTGACTGAAAACAACTGAACAGAAACCAAAACTGGCATAAAGGAGAAGGTACTAAGAGGCAAGATGGCCTGGTTCAAATTCTTCCTCAGGTACTTATTAGCTCTGTCACTCAGCTTTTGTCAGCCCTCAGTTTCTTTTTTTTTGTTTTTGTTTTTTTAGTGAGGCAATTGGGGTTAAGTGACTTGCCTAGGGTCACACAGCTAGTAAGTGTTAAATGTCTGAAGCCAGATTTGAACTCAGGTACTCCTGACTCCAGGGCCGGTGCTCTATCCACTGCACCATCTAGCTGTCCCCCAGCCCTCAGTTTCTCTATTTGTAAAATGAAAAGATTGGACTTAATGACCACTAAGGTTTTTTCCAGGCATCTAGATGGCACAAGGGATAGAGAGCTGGGCCTAGAGTCAGGAAGATGAGTCTTTCTGAGTTCAAATCCAGCCTTAGACACTTACTAGCTGTTTTTCCCTGGGCAAGTCACTTAATATTTTTTGCCTCAATTTCCCCATCTGTAAAATAAACTGGAGAAAGAAATGGCAAACCATTTCAGTATCTTTGCCAAGAAAACCCCAAATGGGGTCATGGAGAGTCAGGCATGGCTGAAATGACTTGACAACAAAGATCTCTTCCTGCTTTATTTCTATGATACTATGACTCAGGTACAATCTCTGAGGCTTCCTCTGTCAAATGGGCCTCTCTCTCAGCTCTAAATCTATGATCCTGTGAGATCTCTTTCCCCTGATCTTGTCATGTTCTCACTGCTAAGTTGTCAACAAAAGGAAACTCATCTGCTAGTGTCATTGTTAGTACTTTTCCTAAGGTGATATTTCCTTTCTCTCTTGCTGGAACCCCTGCTTTAATAAGATCTTTGAATATTCCCCTTATTCCTATCTTAGCTTAGTCTTTGAATGATTATGCTGATTTGGTGAGGGACTGCTCACTGACCAGTTGGACTGTTATGGTTTTTGTTGTCATTTTGTTGTCGTTGTTGTTGTTTGTTTTTGCTTTTGTTTTTGTTGTCCTGGAGAGCTCCAGAGCTTGATGAGCAAAGAATAAGGAACTTACCATATTGGATGATTTTCACAGTGGGTTAAAAGGAAAAGGTTTTTATAGAATAGCATCTAGGAATGAAAGGGAGAAAAAAATACGAATGGCAGACAGGTAGGTGGCTCAGTGGATAAAGCACCAGCCCTGGATTCAGAAGGACCTGAGTTCAAATGTGGCCTCACACACTTGAAACTAGCTATGTGACCCTGGGCAAGTCACTTAACCATCATTTCCCTGTGGGGAAAAAAAATAACAGCCAAAAGTGAAACTGAGATTTATTTATTGTTTATTTCTTGACTGATTATTTCTAAAGCTGTAAGAACTGTTCCTGGGATTCTGAAGATTTTACCAAAATTAAACCTATGTTAGAATGAATTCCAGAAGGGGAAGAAAAAAAAAGTCCTATCAAAAATATTTCTTTCCTTATTCACACAAAATAAAAATTTCTGAGTAAAAGAGAAATAAATTGGGGGTCAACGTCATTCTTATTTATTCTCTGTCCAGACCTGTGATGTCATCAGCATGGGGAGCTCCCAGTACAAAACTTCTCTCCACTGTTTCAGACAAGTTACTCCTCTGTAACTTAGAGCAGTGGCACTCTCTACCAATGCAAATATGACACTAGATCTGCAATCCATAGGTTGAGAGAACTAGTTACCAGCTTTAAACTCCTTCCCAGTAAGGACAGGAAGAAAGTAAGTAATTTGTTCAGGGTCACACAAGTAGTTTATGTCAAAGGCCAACCTTGAACCCAGGTCTGCCTGATTTAGAGACTCACTATGCACTAAATTACATGGCCTTCATTTTAATAAATCCTAATATTTGTCTTTTTCAAAACACATTTATACCCAATATCCCTTTAACTTCACCCCCCTCAGACCAAGAAGCAATTCTTCTGTTTTGGTCAAAGTGAAATTTTTCAATTATTAAGTTTTCTGAATTTGTACTAGAGTATTGAGGGATCCTCTTCCCCTTCCCCCTCCCCACTGCTGTCCCTTTTGCTATTGTACAGTCAGCTGACAGTGAGACTGATCTTAGCACCACAACTCTGACTTGAAGTAAATGCTGGCACCGAGCTAGTCAAGTTCATTCCATGGTCAGTAGTGATCAAATCGGCAACATTTTTGTGTCCTACCATTGCCCTTTTAACCATCATAAAACTCACATTTCTATAGCACACTAAGGTTTATGGAGCACTTTCCTCAAAACAACGTTGAGAGGTGGGTAGTGCAAGTATTATAATCTCCATTTTCCAGATTTTAACTGGTTTTTATTTCATTTTTATAGTCAGTCACATGTAGTATATGGGTTTAACTTTGCAAGCTACCTCAAATCCTTTTAGGAAGCAAGCAGAGTATAAAATCCTAAATTAACCAGTAGATGTGTGTGCCAGGTAAGTGTTGGAAAGACTATTGACTTAGTGTGCACCCCTTCATGATTTCATGTGTTGTTGACTCCAAAGATCTGTAGAAGGAAGGAGAGAAATACTCTTCATTACTTCTTTTTTTCCATTTTTTTCCTTTTTTTTTTTTTTTTTTTGGTGAGGCAATTGGGGTTATGTGACTTGCTCAGATTTGAACTCGGGTCCTCCTGACTCCAGGGCCAATACTCTATCCACTGAGCCACCTAGCTTCCCCTCTTCATTACTTCTTTTTGTTTTTTGTTTTTATGGGGCAATGAGGGTTAAGTGACTTGCCCAGGGTCACACAGCTAGTAAGTGTCAAGTGTCTGAGACTGGATTTGAACTCAGGTCCTCCTGAATCCAAGGCCAGTGTTTTATCCACTGTGCCACCTAGCCATCCCTTCATTACTTCTTTTTTTTTTTTTTTGGTGAGGCAATTGGGGTTAAGTGATTTGCCCAGGGTCACACAGCTAGTTAAGTGTTAAGTGTCTGAGGCTGGCTTTGAACTCAGGTCCCCCTGAATCCAGGGCCAGTGTTCTATCCACTGCACCACCTAGCTGCCCCTCTTCATTACTTCTTAAATGAAGCAACTCTTCTTCCAATATGTTCTTAAGGGGTAGCTTTGCAAAAACAAAACACACAGGTAGATGTGGGTAGATAGATAAGGAAAACATTGAATATGAACATAAAAGTGAAAATAATATTTAAGAGAAGCCTTATTCCATTTGTAACCCATCCCCTGGCTCATGTAGTATCAAAGTAGTAAAGAGACATGCTGTAAGAAGATATAGAAGGCTTTTCCCCCCTCTAAGACATTTAAAGTAACATTCAAAGGTGCTTTCTCCAGATAGTAGCTGGGACAATCTAAGCTTTAGAAACTTCTGTAACAATTAACCTGCTCTGACTGCCTTCACAACCTGGGATTGCCAAAGGACTAGAAGTAATAGATAAAGCTGGCAGAAAAGTCTCCTATTTCTCTTTTCCAGGGGATTTTTGCCACTGCATTTTAAATGGAAATAAACTATCATTGGATTTACAGTACCTTATACAGGTATCAGATATCTGTGTATCAGCTCAAAGACCAGCCTTGGAGTCAGGGAGACCTGAGTACAACTCCTGCCTATGGCACATATAACATGGGTGCCTATGGACAAGTCATTTCACCTTCCATGAATCAAAGCAACTGTCTCTAACTCTGTTATGGTTGCTGATCTGCATTTTATCCTCCCAAGAGTCTTCCACAGCTATGAAATTGCAGGTCCAGAACAATAAATAAATAAATACAGAGATACATATAATGATGCAGTGAGTGGTAGATGGTGTATGTAGTGTGGATGAGAAACACATTAGATATGCACTGACTCTTTGCCAAGAACTATGCTTGGGTCAAGGGATATAGATAGAAAAGTAAGATAGTCTCTGCTCTCTGGGAGCTCACATTCTAATTAGTAGAACAGGTGCAGGGAAGATGGGAAGGCCCAGTGATTTTTACAGTTCAGATTCCAGAGGAATGAAAAAGTACAGTAATTCTTAGGGTGCAATAAAAGTCAAGATGATACTACTGTCTGGATGTCCAAAGGGCATAATGGCAAAGCAGATGGTGAGGCCCGATGGATCTTATGTAACACTGGGCAATACGGTTCAGGCACAGTGGCCCGCCATATCATTGTAAGGATTATAATTGATGACTCTCTACTCATCCAATTAGTATAAGGAACCATGGCTCCAACCAAAAAACTATTGACAAACATTATATTATTATTTTCTTGTACACATTGACTCTGGGTATGTATGTTAATTAGATTTAATTCTGCAGAATGAACCAACCCAACTTCAGTTTCCAAGAATACCCTGGACTGTTTGGATCATAAAAACTGCTCCATTATGGTGGAAAAAAGCAAGTTAGTGAATTAAGATATTGTAATGATTGGAATGATGCCACCTACTGGAGACTTGCTGTGGGAACGCTCCACCATGAGGAAAATGCCTCAGAGGGCAAGGCCATGTGGCTTTTCCTTGGCGTCAGGAAGTGACGTTTGCTCATAGGTGCTGTCTATCAAGGCTACCAGCCAATCAACTTGAGGAGCCTCCTATTTTCTGGGAGGAGACAGGAAAGAAGAAAGAGGGCCTGCGCGGAGAGCTCTCGCTCTTTTGGGGTTCCTGACTTGATGGTGGTGGTGGCGGCAGAGGACTTCACAGGAAATTTGAGGAAAGATAGGAATGCCAGGCTGTTAGAATTCCGTTCTGAATCTTTTTCTTCCTATTTTTCAATAAACCCTTAAAAACCTAAATTCGTTTTATCAGTGATTTTAGTCAGTTTCCCCCAAAACTGGGGGAACAGATTAGAACCCACATTTAGAATCTTAAATTACACAATACAAATGTTAATGTTAATGAATTACGATACAAAAGGTTTTGGTCTTGTTCTACTGATTGGTTTTATGATGCTGGTAAAGTCATTTTTTCAAACACATTTCCTTAACTTAGATGACAACATATGCCCTACCTAACTCATTTGGTATGATAAGGGGAAAATAATATCAATATGCTACAGTGTTGTTGTTATTGCCTGGGCTGTGTTTTTTATATATACATAGTAAAATTAAACATATTTCTGCATTATTCATGTTATAAGAGAAGAATCAGAGCAAAAAGGAAAAACCTCAAAACAGAAAACCAACAGCACCAAAAACAAAAGAAATAGTATGGTCCAATCAGCATCCATATTCCACAGTCCCTTTTTTTTTCTGGATTTGGAGAGCCTTTTCCATCATGAGTCCTTTGGAACTTTCTTGTACCATTGGATTGGTGAGAAGATTATAGTCTATCTCTATCACAGTTGATCAACACATAATGTTGATGATACTGTGTGCAATGTTCTTCTGGTTCTGCTCATCTCACTCATCATCAGTTCATGCAAGTCCTTCCAGGTTTCTCTGAACTCCTCCTGCTCATCGTTTCTTACAACCCAGGCTATTTCTGATAGCAATTTTTCTAACAATTTTTTCTAGATGGGCTGTGTGTTGTCTTTCAAATCACTTAAGAATTTTATGTATTTGTGTAACCATGTTGTCTTCTACATGTAAGTTTACTTGAATTGTAAAACCACTAGACCTATCTTTAAACTTTCTTTACTGTAACTTCAATGCTACAAAAACCTAGGTACTTTGTAAATATTTTATGTGTAGATGGTATGAGATGTAAAGAGATCAGTGAAGTTGACAGAAGTCAGGTCTAATTCAGAACTGATGTGTATCCTTCAGGCACATTCTAAAGGAATCTATTTTTTTTATTAACACCTATCAAATTTGTATGGATATTTTGTATAGTCCATACATATACAAAAGGTGCAGTCTATTATTAGTGAAATGGTGAGGACCACAAAAAGCGTTTGCTTGATAGCATCTTCTGGAGGGAGAAGATGGAAGAAATGGGAGTTTTGTCCCTAGAAATTTTTAATGCACCCAGCAGCCCTCTATGCAGAAGGAGATATGCCCAACAACATTTTCTCCATGACTCTGTCCTCAACACAATCTGATTCTCAAAGAGACAACTTAAAATATATCATCTCACCAATCATATTTGACACTGGAACTGGCAAGGGTATTACTTTCCATCTGTGACTTAAATTCATCAAGAAGATGTATGCTTAAATTGTTATTAAGGTACATGGTTGGCATTTATTTCATAGGCTCTTATTTCATTATATATATTGCTTTTCATAAATGCTTAACTCCTTCATGTGTGTATCTTCTCATCTGAACTTGTTTTTAAGCTCCCAGAAAATAGGAACCAGATACTGTACTTCTCAGAATGTCGACAATTTCTCTTTGAATGACCTAAAAATAGAAAAGGATGATCCTTTATAAGTAGGAAAGAGTATGACCAAAAGCAGATGTCATCAGATAGTTAAATACTTGCCAACCAATCTAGAATAATAGAATGTGGAGACTGGAAGGAACAGGAGAAATCATTTGTGATAGTGAAAACAAAAGAAAAAAATATTTATTAAATGCCAACCATGTGTAAGGTATCAAATACTCAAGGCAGGGTGAGACAAGACACCGCATTTTGTTAAAACACTATTCCTGCATTTGTGGAAGTAGTGGCTAAGTTGCAGGTCACTTCTTGCAGTCTGTACCCCAGGGTTCCATTCTCTGTCTCTATCCCACTGGAACCTTGAACAATTCCAATCTTGGCTCCCTCTGGCATTGATAGGGCATCTCTTTGCTTTGTCTTTCAGAACCAGGCCTCCATGCCACTCTCCTTAAGTTTAAACCTTAGGAGGTCTTTGAGCATTTCTAAGAGTTCAGTTTCAGTAAAGTAATGTGTTAAGTCCAACTGCAAGAGGTTGAGAAGAAAATGTGTAATGAATACAATTTAGGATTAAACCAGTGATCCTGCTTGCCCCCTCATAACTATAGTACTCATCTATTTGCAATGGTCCCTGGTCAAAATTAGTTTATAATAATATCCTGGTCCTGAAATGTCACCTTTATTAAAGAGACAAAACAATGAAATCAAAATAAGAATTTTGAATAAGGTAGAAATCATAAATAACATGCAGAAGAAAAGACAGATCATGGAACAGGAGTCCTAAAAATATTACAAAGTCTGACTATTTTTGTCTCTAAAATATTGTATGATCTGCAGAAGGGCTGCTAATAATAAATAGAGCAGCATGAAATCCCTGCAGGGAACCAGGAGAGTTCATCTCACCAAATATCATTTGCAGACAGATGCTTTACCTGCCCGAGCACATTAATTAGAGTTTTATTATTAAAATTCTCTAGACTTATCATAATCCACATCCTCCATCTTCCTTGATAAAAGGTAAATGTCATTTTCCATACTGAATTGAGTTGAACACATTTTTACTGCTAGATTTTGTGTGTGTGTGTGTGTGTGTGTGTGTGTGTGTTACTGCAGCAGTGAAGCTCTAAGAGGCAGTGTCCCTGTCCCCCAAGGACTTTGGCATTGAACAGAAGCCTTCTCTATACCCCAAGAAAGAACTTAAATGGGTCTGATATAATTAATAAACCTAAAAATAGAATTATTATTATTATTATTATTATTATTATTATTATAAATGTATTGCAGTAATAGAAGCGCCAGAGATGGTGAAATGCTTCTTAATTTTTTTCAAAATATCACATCTTATCTTCTGTTAAGCCTTTTCCAAGTACTTCTCACTAATAGTCAAACTGACTGCTTTCAGAACAAAATCCCATCCCGTTTCTGACAACGTACAAAGGCTGGTCGAAAGAGGGTATGAACAATCCTCAGACTAATTTTAATCAGTCATAGTCTGAATAATCTTTGAATAATCCAGAACTTGCTACATCAGGGCAGCTAGGTAACACAGTGGATATAGCATTTGACCTACTCATGAAGACCTGACTTTGAATTTGTTCTTAGATGCTTACTACTTGTGTGATTGGGAACAAGTCGTTTAATCTCTCTGTGCCTCATTTTCCCCATCTGTTAATGGGAATATTGATAACATGTATCTCCCAGAATCGTTGTAAGGATCAAATGAGTTAATAGTTGTACAGTGTTTTGAAAAACTTAAAGCAATATATAAATGCTAGGTATTATTATTATTATTACATTTGCTTAAAATGTGAATGTAGATACGATAGCAAACTCTTACTAGGATTTTTAAAGCACCAAATGTATAGACACCTGACTTTAGAAAGTAGATATCTGTATTTAAGAACTAATTTGTGAATCCATTGTTGAACGCTTTAAATGCAAGAGAGGGAATTGCTATTTATAGGAATGCTATAGTTTTTCTTAAAGATAATAATCACCTTCTGATTTATCTTTTATGTGAACAAAGTGGTTTTTTTCATCCTTTTTGAGAGTGCTTAAAGGTTCATCTGTAATGGATATTATCACATGCTCACTGATTCATTTTTTTTGAGTCTTTCTCTTAGAACTGATGGGCTCAGACAGACAACCCTGCACTTCTCTGACCTTCTTTAACTTTGTCAGTCAGTATTTCTTGAGCACCTGTTGTAAGCAAAGCAAAGTATACTGCTGGGTTTGATGCTCCTTTCTCACTTTCTCGGTATTTTTACTTCTTTATCATTTCCTCTTTCAGTCCCTTTCAATGAATATCAATCAATTCTAAGCCATTCAAGAGAAGTAAAAGTCATGGTCCCTGTTCTCAACGCACTTCTACTCTAGCTGAGGAGCCATGACTTACATGAAACAGAAAATGACAAAGGACAGACTATAACCAAGAATCAATATGGACAGCAGCATTACTTAATCACCCTCATATTTCCCAATAGTGCTTATCTGTCAACTAGTCATTTGCTGTTTTGAAGGTTCTAGGAAAGAGAGAGGTGGAAAATCCAGGAAAAGAGGAAGGTAAGGACACTAACAAATCTATAGGTGGCCTTATTGAGCCAATGGAGCTGAGGGAAAAGCAGCATTCACAGGGTAGGCACATTGGTAGGACAGGAATGAAGGTGTTAATAGGCTGGAGTTGTGAGATTTCATGGAGGATATATATATATATACATATATATATATGTGTATATATGAAGGAAATTAGTTTTCAGGACAGGTAGATTTGGGCTAAGCAGAGGATGGAGAAGAACAGCAAGAAGAAAAGCAGAAACGAGAAGAGAAATTGAGGAAACCAGTTTGTCTAGAGCAAAAGGTACCTCTCTGAAGACAGAAGGAGGTAAATTGGAATGAGGACCCAGATTATAGAATGGCTCTAAACTGAAATAAAATAGCTATTATAATTTCTTGAACAGAGCTACATGGAAATGGTACTCAGGATGGGTGGGAGTAAAGGCAAGAATGGAGAAAGAGATGGGAGTCAGGAAAGTCAGGCTGTTACAATAATCCAATAATAAAATAATGAGCACCTACTCAAAAGTAGTGAATAGTCCAAAAGGAAAGGAAGACAGATTTCAAAGGAAAGATTAATAAGATTTAGAATGACCATAAGTCAGTGTAATGTGTTTGGTGCCCTACTTCTTTCTTCTTTACCCTCCTTCTTCCCTTCTTTCAGGTACCAAGGGGTCTCATGTTTTCTCTTAACTCTCTAGGATCAAAATAGACTCTCAGAAATTATTCCAGTGTACATCCATTATATGTGGCATGAAATTATTTATGGGAAGGTAGGCAGCACAGTAGATAGAATGATGGGGACTGGAATCAGAAAGACTCATCTTCCTGAGTTCAAATCTGGCCTCAGTCACTTACTAAATGTGTGGCTCTGAGCACGTCATTTAACCCTCTTTGCATCAGTTGCCCCATCTGTAAAATGGGCTGGAGAAGGAATTGGCAAAATGCTCCAGTATCTTTGACAAGAAAACCCCAAATGGGGTCACAAAGAGTCAGATATGACTGAAAATGACTCAAAAACAATGAAATTATATCAGTATGTCTCCTTCCCTAGGAGAATACTCATAATAAACTTTTTTCTCTCATTATATAATTTAATTAAATTCAATAAATATTTGGTTAATTAAGAAGAAGAAGAAGAGGAGGAGGAGGAGGAGGAGAGGAGGGGGGGGCTAGGGGGAAGGCGAGGGAGAAAAGATGCACAGCAAAATGGAAAGAGCACAAAACCTGAAGTTAGATGAGACCTGGATTCCAATTCTGTCTTGGACACATTTGCTGGATAAACAATTTAAATTCCTTCAGCCTCAGTGTCTTCATCAATAAAGTGGGAGTACTAATAACTGTGTTACTTGTTAGTCAACGTGAGGAGCTCAAGTAAGACAATACATTGAAACATTTTGTAACTTTTAAAGCTGTGTAAAAATAGCTATTTGTGGGGAAGACCTAAATGTTCTAAAGGACACAAAAGAAAACTAAATATCTTGCCTTCAGGAACAATCAAATTAGTGAGATAAGAAATGCACCCCCAAAACAAAACAACTAAACTACAAACCAGCTAGAAGTCAGGTGCCTAGAGGCCTCTAGATGGCTCAGTAGATAAAGTGCTGAGCTTGAAGTCAGGAAAACCTGAGTTTGAATTTGTACTCAGACACTTATTAGCTGTGTGACTCTGGGCAAGTCAACTAACTGTTGTCTGCCTGTACAATGGTAATAATGGTATCTATTTCCCAGGATTGTTGTGAGCATCGTGAGATATAGTAAGCTTTTTTCCCTCCCCACGGCAATGAGGGTTAAGTGACTTGCCCAGGGTCATATAGCTAACAAGTGTCAGGCATCTGAGGCCACATTTGAACTCAAGTCCTCCTGAATCCTGGGCTGGTGCTTTATTCACTACGCCATCTAGCTGCTCCTATAGTAAGCTTTTTTAACAAATACTTATTTCCTTCCTTCCAAAGCAGAACATAGAAGTACCATAAATCCAAATTATATGAGAAAATATTACATGAGCAACTGTGTCCCTATTTGAAGGAACCGTCAGAGAACAGATGTTGGGGGGATGGGGTAGGGAAAGGAAAGGCTCTCAAAGATCTTTCCAGCTCTTCTGAAATCTCACCATGTAAGAGCATCTCCTATTTACCTTAATCAAGACTGTTGCTAAATGAAGCAGGTGAAGGAGAGAGAGAGAGAGGAGTTGTTGTTGTTGTTTAAAAGATTAAATATTTGAGCCTGAGCGATTGGTAGTATCAATGATGAAAATGTGGAATTGAGGAAGTTACTCTGTGTGTGTGTGTGGGGGGGGTGTTTGTAGTGGTGGGAGAGTGGAAAAATTTAAATTTAGACTTTACATTTAGTGATGGTAGGACAGCAGCACAGAATAGGATATTCTGGTCATATAAGGCACTGGGCTAGAGATGTACATTTGGTGATTTAAAGCCAGGAGAACAAATGAACAAACAACCCAAATGGTCATCAAAAGTGGACTGTAGGGGCAGCTAGGTGGCGCAGTGGATAAGCACCGGCCCTGGATTCAGGAGTACCTGAGTTCAAATCCGGCCTCAAACACTTGACACTTACTAGTTGTGTGACCCTGGGCAAGTCACTTAACCCCCATTGCCCTGCAAAAAAAAAAAAAAAAAAGTGGACTGTAAGTTCAATATTAGTAAGTAGTATGATATGGCATGTGTAAATATAGATATATATAGATAGATGCACATTTATTTGTTGGCATTAATACACATATAATACATTATACTTATTACATGAATACAAGTACTGTGTAAGCACGATGAGATGATCTTCCCACTACTCTGTCTCAGTGGAGCCATATCTAGAGTATTGTGTCCAGTTTTGTGTTCTGCATTTCAGGAATGACCTGATAAGTCAATGAGCCTCCCAGAGAAGGGCATCTGAGATGGTAAAAGGTTTTGAGATCTGATGTGAAGGATGTGGGGAGGTTTAGCTTAGAATACAGGGCCCATGGGGCAGCTAGGTGATTCAGTGGATAAAGCACCAGCCCTGGATTCAGGAGGACCTGAGTTCAAATCTGGCCTCAAACATTTGACACCTACTAGCTGTGTGACCCTGGGCAAGTCACTTAACCCTCATTGCCTGGCCAAAAAAAAAAAAAAAAAAACGAATACAGGGCCCAGCACAGAGTAGTCACTTAACAACTATTTATTGATTGACTGAGAAGAAAAGCTAACTAACACATTGAATAGAGTGTTGTACTCAGTCAGGAAGACCCAAGTTTGAATCCGGATCTGAGACACTGACTCACTGTGTGACCCTGGGCAAGTTATTTAATTATTTAATCATAGTTTCAGTTTCCTCGACTGTCAAATGAAGATAATAATATTACCTGCCTTCCAAGGTTGTTGAAAGACTTAAATGAGATAACATATGTAAAGTACTTTGCATATTTTAAAGTCCTACATTAATTCTATCATCCCTATTAAGATTTAGGGGGGACAAGGTAACTTTCTTCCAGTATTTGAAGGATTGCCATGTGGAAAATGGATTATACTTATTTCACTTCTCAAAGGTTAGAATGAAGGAGTAACAGTGGGTCGGTATTGCAGTGGCTGATTTAGGGTCAGTATAGGGGGAAACTTCTGAACACTTATAGCTACCCAAACATGAATAGACCGTATCGCCCTTCAATAAAGCACTTTGTTGAAAAGTTAGATGACTGTCACAGGGAGGGCTCCAATTAGAGGAGTGGGGTTCGAGGAAATGGCCTCTGACAGATTTCCTTAGTCTAAAAAGTCTATGTGAGGGGTAGCTAGGTGGTTCAGTGGATAGAGCGCTGGCCCTGGATTCAGGAGGACCTGAGTTCAAATCCCTCAGACACTTGACACTTACTAGCTGTGTGACCCTGGGCAAGTCACTTAACCCCAATTGCCTCACTAAAAAAAAAAAAAGTCTGTGTGATTCTGTGGTGGGAAGGCAGTTACTGCATGCTACAGTGAGAAACAATGGAAGGGCTCAGGTGTTTTGTTTCCTCCCAAGATAGGGGAGACTTGTGCTTGTTTGAAGGCAGGACTTAAGACCTGGTTCTCTCTTTCTCATGTTATTAAGGCAAGTTTCCTTCCAGAATCTTTGGTCACTCTCAGTCGCCTTTCAACCCGCATTTCTTCTTGATGCCTGGAGCTTCAGAATAGCACTTCAGAAGCCTTAAGGAGTATACCTTTGTTTTCATCCCTTTTTCTCTTCCTGCCTTCTTCTCTTCTTTCCTTTGTCTTCTTCCCTTTCTCTCTTCTTGCCTTCTTCCCTTCGTGTTTTCTTCTGTCCTCTTCATCCATCCTCCTCTTCTTCTTTCCTTCTCTTTATGACTTTTTCCCTTCCTCCCTTCCTGCCTTTTTCCCTTCTTCCCTTTATCTGTTTTGGACTTTTTCTCTTCTTCCCTCCTTCCCTTCCATTCATCAAAACTAACCAACATATTAAAAAAGTCTGAATACCAGCCCAAGATTCAGAGGACCTGAGTTCAAATCCGGTCTCAGAGTGACCCTGGGCAAGTCATTTAACCCTCATTACCCCCCCCCACACACACACACACACATGCAAAAAGTCTGAGGTTATATGCAGTGTTCCATACCCTTGGTCCCCCAAATCTGCAACAAAGCAGGGATAGGGCTATCGTCTCATCTCTTCTTCAACTCTTAATAACAATAGCTGACAATCCTTTACATTTTTTCAGTCCTTTAAATTTAAAAGGCACTTTATACACCTCTATTTGAACTCACAACAACACTATGAAATAGAAACTATGGATAGCATTGTCCCGATTTTATAGCCAATGAAAGTGAGGCTCTTTAAGGATATGTGACTCTCCCAAGGTCATACAACTAAGTGTCAGGGATAGGATATAAACTCAGTTCTTCCTGATTCCATGCCCAGCCCTCCATTTACTAATCTATACTGCCACTTGTGTCACCTTGATGGAGCCTGTTATCAGAACAAACGGCAAGATTATTGTGGTTCTAGCTAGTCAATGATCGTTTCTGACTAAAAACTGAAATGTATGTGCAAAAGAAACAGAAATCACTGACGAAATCCAAAAACTTCTGGGGAGTGGTAAAGCTCAATACACATTTATGTTCTTGAAAGGTTGACACAAGCTAGGCACCCTGGAGAATGTGGTAGCCCTAGGTGAGAAAACCCTGCTGTGGCTTTCATCCATCGGTCTTTCTCCAAATTGGTCAGACCCTGACTGAGGCAAATCCAGGCCAGGCACATTGTATGATTTCATTTTAGGTGAATAATGACATCACATTTCTTGGACTTGTGAAATGAGTTCTTGGATTCTAAAGAACATATTTCAGAGAGAAGAATAGAGGGTATAGATTCCAAACTCTTCCTAGTATTGCCCCAGATTCATAGTGTTTGTCTTTTTGTTCCTGAAGTCTACATCTGTCAAACAGTATGAATATATTTGCTCTCTATAGACTTCTACAAGAAATAAGCTTAGTGAAAATTAAGTGTTTTTCTTTTGCTATGCACCCAGCATCTGGTGAAACAATAATTTTTCAAAGAAAACAGGTTGGTTCCTAGGTAAGTTTACAATGATCTTTCCAAAAAGTAATCACAATAAGCATACCAGATGACAATAGTGTGTGAGCAAGAAACTGAACCATACTGGAGGCAGATCATGATGTTATTCTGAGAAAAGGCATTTCAGGGCAACAAAATGATACCATGCTTCCCTGTGGATGACCTGTTGGAGACAGTTCATCTTTGCCTCTCTCCTAATACTGACTGGTTCCTTTGAGGAGAATGTATAGATGGACAGTAAGATATTGATAAGTACACCTTCATTTTTTTTGTTAAATTTTCACTTTCCTCTCTCCACACACACACACACACACACACAAACACACACACACACACACACACACACACACAGATACCTCCATGTCATCAGTTCAATCTTAGCAAAAATTCAAAAGCCTTATGTCTAGACAATTTTTGGAAGAAGTTATGAAAATCAGTAGGGTTTCTGGATTCATTTTCCCCCGGTCACACAAAAAGTAAATGAGAAGTTTAATGCTTTCAGCACACCCTCAGATGCAACTTTGATCATAGGTAATGGCCAGAGTGGAGATAAAGATGATTAAGTGAAAGTTAGGTTATTTTCACTTGCCTGTGCCCAGGAAGGGAGCTTCTGAAAGAAGGGGGTTTGAACTGGATAAGCATCTGTAAGGACTAGAGGGATCAGGGAAACCAGAGACTGGTACTGAGAAAAGTAAAGAGGAGAATACCTAGACCATAGGTGGTCTGTGTATCTGAGAAAAAGAATAAGCATCCTACTGGAATGATCTGTCCTTGGCTTAAGCTGCCCTCTGTTCTTCTGTGAGAATCTATTTTCTTGCCTTCCTGCTGTCTCAGGATTAACTGTCTCTGGTGTTCATGGCTAATCTCATATTGATGATTGGTGTGCTCTGTTGTATCGACATTATTCTCCTTCCCTGCTGTTGTTATGAGGAAATTCAGAATAGTAGAAAAAGACCCTGGATTTAGAGACAGGAAGATCTTTTTTTTTTTTAGAGCCCCAATTCTTATTATCTGCAAGTCATTTGAGGCTCAGTTCATTCATCTGCAAAATGGGGATAACAATATTAGAACTACTCACTTCACAGGTTTGTTCTGAGGATCCAGTGGAATGACACCTACATATCAATCTGCATCTGTTGCATATGTGTAAGCGCTTTATAAGTATGTTTATCATCATAACTCCCTGAAAGATCCAGATATTGGTATTTGCTTTCTTAAACAGCTCCCTTCTCACATTGGTTATTTATTCCAGGACCTCCATTTTGGGGAGCGACAAAGGCCAGCCAATCTTCATTCATCTCCTGTTTCTGCTTCTGACTTTGGAATGTCTCACATTCCTCTCTGCTATACTCTATACTTTCTCTACCACAAAGGTACTAAAGTCACTAAATGAAGATATTTCTGCCCCTTCACTCCCTACACCTTTCCATTTATGTAATACCATGCCCCAGTGTGGGTAGCTTTACCATCCAGCCCCCACTGCTCAACTCCCTTTTGTTCCTTGTCTTCCATGATTAGAATGTAAGCTCCTTGAAGGCAGCTAGGTGGCACAGTGGATAAAGGACCAGCCCTGGATTCAGGAGGACGTGAGTTCAAATGTGACTTTAGACACTTGACACTTACTAGCTGTGTGACCCTGGGCGAGTCACTTAACCCTCATTGTCCTACAAAGAAAACAAAACAAAAGAAAAAGAAAAAAATGTAAGCTCCTTGTGGGCAGAACTATCATTCTTTTTGTTTATGTTATATCCTTCATGGATAGCACATAGTAAGTACTTAACAAATGTTCTTTTCCTTGTTGTTTCCTCTGGTCATTTTGGTTATAGCTTCAACCTTTAATCAGCCCCGTTCAGTGGTGGGAAGGAGACAGTTTGTACGGGCTGATAGTTAAATTTTCAGGGTGAGCATTTATTTATGCCTTGGAAATCAGCAAGTGTTATCGAGAAGGGTGTGATTTATTGTTTTTTGATTGTTTAATCTTAAGAAAAAATCATGGAGAATGTTAATGTTAATAGTGCAGATTAGACTTAAAGAGGTGTTCTGCATGCTGGGGGAGAGCAGGTTGCTAAATGTTTACCTGTATACCCCAGCCACTCTTAACCAGTGCTCATCTTTACTTCTGTCGATCCCCTGTTAATGAGACTATTTGCTTATGTTATCATATTAGTCTATCCTTATAGTAGATCTTCTCTGTTTTCTGCAATATATATATTATATATATAGATATATATAGATGGATAGATAGATAGATAGATAGATAGATAGATAGATAGATAGATGGATGGATGGATGGATGGATGGATGGATGGATGGATGGATGGATGGATGGATGGATGGATGGATAGATAGATAGATAGATAGATAGATAGATAGATAGATAGATAGATAGATAGATAGATAGATAGATAGATAGAATATATAGTATAGCGGCAACTTGAAGACTTTTTGGATAAAGCACTGAGTGTGCAGTCAGGAAGACCTGAGTTCAAAGCCTGCCTCAGACACTTATTAGCTATGTGACCCTGAGCAAATCACTTAACCTCTCTTTGCCTAATCCACTGGAGAAAGAAATGTCAAACTACTCCAGTAACTCTGCCAAGAAAACCTCATATGGGGTCACAAAGAGTTGGACATGACTGAACAACTTAACAATATGTGATCAAAATTCTTTAATGTGTGAACGTTGATATCCCCTGTACTAAGATCATTATTATTGCAGACATTTTTATGTCTCAGGCAAATGGCAGGAAAGCCAAAATCTTCTGAAAGTATTTTTAAAGCTATACTAGACAGGGTATATTTGCCGGTAAATTTGATATTAGAGCTAAGCTGAGCTGTTAATTTTAAGTCTTAATCCTACAGTAAAACTAAATGTTTTGTTATAGATATAAATGACTTAGTTTGTGGATATATATTTGAAGGATATTCTGGGATTGTTGTGGACCAGTGGTGTCAAAATCAAATAGAAGTGGCTTTCTTCCCATCTGCCCCCCCCAAATAAAATATGTATGAGCACCCCTGACAGCCACATATTGACTTAGAAGACCACATGTTCACATTATCTATGTATTATTGTATTTTTATTTACTTTAAGTATTTCCCAGTTACATTTTACTCTGGTTCTGTCAGTGCTGCTTTATTTGACAACTCTGGTCTAGAGAAGGAGTTCTCAATGTTTGGCATATATAAGCCTATGGACCACTTCTCACATTAATGTTTTACAATACATAAAATAAAATATAAAATATTAAACATGAAAGCAATTATTTTGCAATACAATCATTAATAAAAAGTACAAGTCCCATCAGACCCTAGATTAAGTATTTCTGTTCTAGGGAAAGTTCGAATCAGATAAAAAAAAGATTCAAATTCATCCATTCCATTCATTGATTCCATTCATTCATTCATTAATTCCTTTAGCCAGTATTTATTGAGTGGCTAGTCAATCAAGAAGCATACCAGTTTCTAACCAAAATTTATTATTTCCTTCAATTATTTAAAAGCATTACTCTGAGGAGGGGACCCTTTGTCTAATTGAACCCTTGGCATTTTTGCTTAAAAAAAAAAAAACTGAGACCCAGAAATTTGCGCAAGGTAATATGGGTAGAAAGTAGCACAGTCTGTATTTGAACCCAAATACCCTGATTCAAAATATGGTACTCATTCTCTTATATTTTCTCCACCATGCCCCTCAAATTTCTTCATTTTGAGGCTTACTGTGGCCTTGGAAATTACACATCAGAAGTGACCTGTGCTCTTGAACTCCTGCCTATGGAATGACACTTCCCAGAACCTCCATTTCAGGCATCCCAGGCTAACCATGTCTCACATTCCTCTCTGCTATACTCTATACTTTCTCTACCACAAAGGTACTAAATTAAGATATTCCCCCCCACCCTTCACTCCCTACCCCTTTCAATTTATGTATCATCTTTCCCTTGAGGGCAGGGATGGTCTTTCTTTCTTGTTTGTATTACCATCACTTTGTATATTGACTGGCACATAATTAAAACTTAAATGCTTGTTGTTTGACTGACTCTACCAACACATGTCTAAAGAGCAAATGTTTAATAAGTGTTAATAGAATGTTATTGTTATTTATGTTCCAAGTGTAGTCTACAGTCTCTCTCCAAGAAGAGAAGGTAGAAACATTGAAAGACTGAGAACTCAGATCAATGTGGGGAACAATCATGACTTTAGAAGGTGTTGATGAATTCCATGTGTCCTTCCCTCTCCTCATGCTTGCCCAGTGTCTTGGCAGACATTTTCAGACATGATCAAGGTTCATTTGTTTTAGTTGATTGTATATTTTGTTATAAGGGAGAAGTGGTCATTGAGATGTAACAGTGTTATTTAAAAAATAAAACAAAACCAACAAAATCTGTTTAAAAAGAGATGAATGGAACGTTAACAGTTGCCTAAACAAGAGACTTGGATTTTGGAGCCATGGTTGAAAAAGAGGAATGAAAAATTCCCAGTCAGGAAAGGAGTACCCCTCCCCCCCCAAAAAAAAACCCAAACAAACAAACAACAACTGGTAAGGAAGCATTCATCAGTTGTCTTTAAAATTTAATTGAAATGACTTTTAAATAAAAATGACGGGGAAAGGAGAAAACTGTTTCTGTATGTCCAACAAACAAGACACAATAGAAAGCTGCTAAAAGGAAGAGAGAAAAATAGAAACTGAAACACATAGAACTTCCAGGAGGCAACCAATTGACCTCAAGTGTCTTCACACAAAAGTGTAAAGTTTAGATAACAAGAGTTATCTAAGAGTCTTTTTTTGCTTTTGCTTTTTCTAATTGTTTTATAACCACAACAAACTAATATGAAGGATGACCCCGTACAACAGCACAATAAAGACTTAAAGTTCAAGGTGTTCCTGTGGCAGTGTTGAAGATCATTCAATCTCTGATGTTTGGAACTTAAGCTTCACTCCTTGTAAGTTGGATGGTTCACTGGGTAGGTAGCACAGGCCATGTTCTAACCAGACTTCAAGAGAAGAATGATGAGCTGGCCCAAGCAGAAGTAGATGACTTGGAAGCATCACATAGATGCTAAAATTCTTCCCCAAGATGCAGTGCCAAGTGAGGTTGTACTTTTGGTCAAGCTCCTTCTTGAAATAGACTACTCTGCCCTTCGACATGTAATAGTTCTCCAGGGCCTGAGCGGTTCACTCCACAAAGCCTTGCTGAATCTCCTCTGACATACCTGAGTTTTAAATTATGGCCTTACATTCACACAAAGTAACAATGGGTTAGAAGTGCTGGTGGCTGTGAGGCTTAAAATCCAATTGAAAGCAAGATAAAGAAATCGAGAATAGGATGACACAAGTATTTTCATCTAGTTCAAGTCATCAGGTCTGGATAATGTATGCAATAGCTTGTATACTAGCTAGCATTTATACTTCAAGATTTGCAAAGCCCTTTACAAATTTTAACTCATTTTATTCTCACAACAACTCTGAGAAATATGGGCTATTATTCCCATTTTACAGACTAGGAAAATGAGTCCTGCCTGAATTAGGTCAGATGAGGTAGCAGCAAAATCCTAGCCACAAGGAATAGGACAAAGGTTCTGGGACATGAAAAGACTAAAAGCTTAAGGGGATTCTGATCCAGAAGGCTATTATTGAAGCTGTCAAGAAAATGATCACTGGGAAAGCAAAGCATGACTGCGGCCTACCTTACATCACAAGACTGGTGAACTAGTAATTTCTCAATTGGGCCATTCATCCTTTTTTCCCCACTTCAGGAAAAACTTATCGGGAGTCAAAACTTGAATGAATTAAGTTATATCAGCCATCTATACTCCCATCCAGCAGAGGGGAAGAGAGGGAAAATAATGCATCCATATCCTCTGTTAATGGAAAGTTGAGCCATCAGACATGATCAGGCCAATAAGCGAAAGTAGAGTAACCATTGGAGAGTGTTGGACTGGAGAGTTAGGAAGATCTACAACCAACTCTGACTTCAGATACTTATTAACTGTGTTACCCTGGGCTGATTACTTACCCTCTCTTTTCCTCAGTTTCACATCTCTAAAATGGGAGGAGTGGCATTTCAACTCAGATGGGCTCCAAGTTTTCTTCCCACTCTAAATCTATGCCACAGCTCTTCCTCACTTAAATCCAATTCATTGCAAGTCTGTCACGATCCTCTTTGAGAATGAAGGACAGGGGCAGCTAGGTGGCGCAGTGGATGGAGCACCGGCCCTGGAGTCAGGAGTACCTGAGTTCAAATCCGGCCTCAGACACTTAACACATACTAGCTGTGTGACCCTGGGCAAGTCACTTAACCCCAATTGCCTCACTAAAAAAAAAAAAAAAAAAAAAAAAAAAAGGCAGAGAGAGAATGAAGGACAAACAACAAAAAGTAATGATTTAATTAAAATACTCACTGGCTGGCCCAGCACTTGCAAATTGATGGTGCAATCAGCCAGGGATCACTACAATGATAGAAAAAGAAACACTTTTAAAAGATATCCCCCTACAATAAATTCTAGTTTGCGTGCACATTTTTAAGTGTCCCTTAACTGTTCGGGGGGTCCCCATTAGCACAAAATGTCTTCATGAAGCTCTGGAGAAAAGGAAAGTACTTTATTAGAAAATACTACATTTCATTTTGCTCTTAGAAAACAAAGCAAAACCAAACCAAACCGACATAGCAAGTTAGAGAACAGAAGCCCTACAGGGAGTGTTTTATTTTGAGTGTCTTTACTTTTGGAAACAGTGGTAAGGAAAAAACCATCATACTTTATTGTGTTCCTACTCATAAGGGGCTCATAATAAAAAAAAGCACATTGGTATTAGAATATAAATGTGTTTATTGAGAAGAAAATCAAAACAAACACAAAGTTTAATATATGTTATCCTTTTAGAATTTCTAGGTGGAAAACTGGGGAAAGTGAGAGTTGTGTGCATGAAGATGGATAAATTGCTTAACAATTTATACCTAATCTTCTCAGATCTGTTGAAAGCTTTTTGTGCAGGAGTGGAAGAAATCATCTCTATGAGAATTGTATAGACATTAGAGTCCTTGGGTTAATGTGATACTCTTCAAAGTGAACTTGAGTTAAAGGATCTTTTGGAGAAAACCATGAGTGCCTAGTGATTTTTCCACTATGGTTCTATTTGTGGAATAACAGAATCTTAAATATTTGAGTTGGCACTTAGTAATGCCTGACAGATTCAAAAGCGAGGATGCTGTTTTCCTTATCAACTTGTGCTAAGGGTCTTTTTGTAGACAGCGAATGGGTCACTGGTTTTGTTGAATATGGACCTGAGTAACTGACTACCAAAGAGGGGAAAGAAAACTATTATATTACCATTTAAATATTTCTAGAGCATCACAGTCTTCATGAGGGGAAATCCATATTTACATATGCATGCTATTTAATATTTCATAACTTCAGTGTAACATCCAGTGGAGTTGAGAAAGCCCAGGCTGAAAAATCAAGGGATGAGAGATCTAGGCTCTGATTTGGGCCCAGTCATAAATGACTGTATGTCCTTGAACAAGTCACAATCAATCTGCTGTTTTGTAGTTTCTGCATCTGTAAATTGAGAAGGGTGGACTAAATGATCTCTAATCGAACCCTTCCAGCACAGTATTTACCTGTCAGCCACAAATACTTTGTTTCCATTCTCAAATATATTTATATGTCTGTCTGTCTGTTTATCTATCTATCTATCTATCTATCTATCTATCTATCTATCTATCTATCTATCATCTATCTATCTATCTATCGTATATCATCCCATAGACAGTATCCCTAAATACTGTTTTCTTCTTTTAAATAACCACTTCTTGGAATTGTGTACCACTTTGTTGTTTTTAACATGTCCTACTTTTAACCTCTGAAGACACATAACGTCAACTTCTCTGTAGATCTAGCTTTCCTTCTCAAAAATGTAGTTGCACATAGAAAGACTTTCTGTTCTCCTTAGTCATGTAATAGCACTTTGAGCTCTTGGAATCTACATCACTTTGGTTATTAAGTAATAATTCTATAGTTTCTGTGTCCTTCCTTCATTTGACCTATGCCATAAGCAATGATCATTATCACATCTCTGACAGAATTAAGCAAATGCAATAATTTTATATTGTTCATTACCCCTCATTCCACAAGTAGCTGAAGTATTCCTCATTATACCTTTCTTGCCTGCTCTGAGAATAAGGTAATTATTATACTCATCTTTATGTGTCTTTCCCACTACTTGCTACTATAATAGTTTCCTTTGTACTCCTTGGAGCTCATAATGGTAATGTTCCCTGTTATATCTTTTTTGAAGTCATGAGCTTCTTCCTTAGAGTTGCATGTATTATATTCTTTCCTGTTTTTACTTAAAGTTGCATAATCACATTTATTTAATTACTGTAGGATGCTGTTTACAGAATGACTAGTAAATTTGTCATTTGTGTTTGGTCTCGATGAACCTGGATATCAGGAAGGAGGCAATCCTGGGAACTGGTCAGTTTCCATGGAGCCTTTTACATAACATAAACATCTTCCTGATAGTAAAAATCGGCATGTTTATGATGATATTTGCTTTAAGATCTATGTTATGACTTTAAAAAAATAAAATCCTTTGGATAGAAGTCAGAGAATTATTAAGTGTTAGAAACATTATTTTGGTAGCTTAATAATAATAATGATAGCAGTAGAAATAATGAATAATGATCACTATAGACTGCAAAAACAAAATCTTTAAAATTGTGCAACCTATCACTATAGGATACAAAAATTTGGGGGCAGCTAGGTGGCACAGTGGATAGAGCACTGGCCCTGGATTCAGGAGGACCTGAGTTCAAATCTGGCTTCAGACCCTTGACACTTACTAGCTGTGTGACCCTGAGCAAGTCACTTAACCCCAATTGCCTCACACACACACAAAAATTGGCACCTAAATACTTCAAAAGACATGATCAAGTAGTTAAAATTATACAATAGAACATTGCTATTTTTCATAAAAATAAAAAAATAGGGGGCAGCTAAGTGGTGCAGTGGATAAAGCACTGGCCCTGGATTCAGGAGGACCTGAGTTCAAAACTGAACTTAGACACTTGACTCTTACTAGTTGTGTGACTCTAAGCAAGTCACTTAACCCTCATTGCCCCACAACAATAACAACAACAAAAAGATAAAAAAATAAAATCTCTATACTACAAATACAAATTTCAAAATATCCTTGAGTATTCAACAAATAAATGTTACTAAAACTGGAATATTATCACAGATAAAACTATTGTCAATAAATCGCCAAATTACAACATTGAGACAAAAAATTTAAAGACAAAATTTTAATAGATATTGTCAAACCATGCATTCATAACCTATAAACTATGTAGTATAAAAACCTGTTCTGGTCTGAGCCTGACAAAGACCAGATCCCAGTCAGTGTAGGTTTTATACTGGAGCAAAATGAGACACTTAAAGGAAATTCAAAAGTTAATAAAGATTTACTTAACCATTGAAAGAAAAGGATATTCAGATTATTTAGCATTTTTTATTTGTTTAGGAAGAATAGCAGTCTCCTGATGTTTAATTCTAGTTACTTGATAGCAACTTTCTAGATATTCATTTAAGTGCTGAATTTTTGCATCCTGTAGTGATATATTGCATAATTTCTACCACTTTTGCAAAGTCTGTATGCATTCATCAAAATCTATTAGTATTATAACTATCATTATTTTATTGACTTAGCAAAAGAATGCTTATAGGCATTCAGGGCCCCTTTACTTAAGTGAAGCTCCCATTGTAATCCAAGTCAAGACTTCATCCTCCTGATGTCATTGGTCTTCTTTGAGAAGGAAGGACAAACACAACCACCACCCCTACAGTCACTTCCCCAGAGTGCCTGAAGTGTCTCCTGGTTGCTTCATACTCACAAGATGAGGAAGTGACACCAGCAATCTGAGACATTATTGCTTGAGCCAATCAATATTCTAAAGATAACTTAATACTTTTGAAGGAAAAACTAGCCCAACCTGCCTGGGGAAAAGGGTTAGTATATTGCTCCTACCACAAAAGCCTTTAAAATATAAAGCCATTGGGCAGCTAGGTGGCTAGCTGTGTGATCCTGGGCAAGTCACTTAACCCTGTTTGCCTCAATTCTTCAGCTGTAAAATGATCTGGAGAAGGAAATGGCAAACCATTCCTACATCTTTGCCAAGAAAACCCTAAATGGGATCACGAAGTTATACATAATTGAAAACAACTGAACAACTTCTTGACTCAAAGCCTAACAGTATATCTGGTAAAACTAGTAATTTGTAAGAGGACAATTTCTTTGTAGGACCTGGATACCTGTAAAAGATCATAGATTGAGAAAAAAAGGGGATTGAAAAAAATTGTTTTTATGCTTTTTTGAATTTTACTCATATTTTTAATAATTCTTAATGGTCATCCTTGAGAAGTTCCATGTCTCCTTGGAATATCAGAGAGGCAGAAGTCTACCTATTAGATTGACTGAATTCTAGCCCAAGCGTAGACATTTATTTGTGGAGCACCAATAGGAAAATAATCATTTAACCTACACTGTTTAATCTCTCTAGACTTCCAATTTGCCTATCTAAAATTCCATTCTCTTCGATCTTATAGGTGTGTTATGAGGTTAATATGATAATACCTATAAATCAAGAATTTATCATCAAAGAAATGTGAAAGTAATTCCATCTTGATGCTAGCACTTTCACTAGCCTATCAATGACACACAAATGAAGGATATTACGACCCTGAAAAATTTTCTATGTTCATTCTATAATGCAATGTGAGCTATTGCACTATAATTTCTCATTAGATGATATAATGATTATCTGAAGGCATCTGTGCTCAGTTTAATTTCCTCCTATGGAAATTGTAATCATAGTCCTGAAATGTTGGCAACATGTCTAGCATGCTTTTTAAATAAGAATTAGGGAAGTAATGACAAGTTTTCAAGTGAGAGAAAGATTTCATCTTAAACATTTTTATTTGAATTTTATGTCAATTACTTGAAATTCTAGTAAATAATTAAATTCTCTTCTTTTTGGAATGGTTTTCTTAGACTTTATATGAAGGAACTTTCTAAAAGAATCTTCCAAAATAGTAACAGAAAAAGTAATAAAACCAATTCTAATGTTTTACCCCATACCTCTCGGATTGGCAAAGTCAACAAAAGACAAAAGTTTTTTATGTTGGCAAAAATAAGGGAAGATAGGCACACTAATACACTTTTGATGAAGCTATAAATTGGTCCAATCATTTCAGGAAATAAGTTGGAATTATACTAAAATTCATTCAGTTGTACATGCCCTTGGAACCAGCAATATTACGATTAGGGTTATGTCCCAAGGACATCAAAGGTAGAGGAAAGATGTCTCCTCCAAACTCCTTCCCTACAATATTGGGGAGAGGTAAAAGCCTGCCCCAGTGAGGTGAGTCAGATCTCTTTGGTTTGACCATTTGGTTTAAAGGCTCCTTCACCATACAGTCCTGTGTCATCACCACAAGCTTCTGGCAGAATCATACTACTAAAAATATCCTTTCTTCATTTACCAATGATCTCTTAATAATGAAATCCTACCAGATTTTCCAGTTCTCATCTTCTTTGACCCCTCATGTACTTGATGCGCTGTTGTTGTTTTGATTTTTCAGTTGTTTTTCAGTTGATTTTTTGTTGTTTGATTTTTCAGTTGTGTCCAACTGACTTTTTATGACTAATTTTCTGGGATTTTCTATGCAAAGCTACTGGAGTGGTTTTCCATTCCCTTCTCTAGCTCCTTTTACTGATGAGGATGCTGAGGCAAACAGGGTTAAGTGACTTGCCCAGGGTCACAGAGCTAGTAAGTGTCAGGTCTTTTTGTTTTTCCAGTTTTTAAAAACATTTATATTTAAAATTTTTAGTTTCAAATTCTATCCCTATCCCTCTCTTCCCTCCTCCTCTCTGATATGATAAGCAATCTGATATAGGTTATACATATGCAATTATGTAAATCATTTCTATATTATTCGTTTTGTATAAGAAGACATAAAAGAAAGTGAAAATAGCATGTTTCAGTCTGTATTCAATCAATATCAGTTCTTTCTTTGGAAGCAGACAGTATGCTTCTATCATTAGTTCCTTGGGATTGTCTTGAATTGTTGTATTGCTGAGAATAGCTAAGGCATTCATAGTTCTTCATCAAGCAATATTGCTGTTACTATGTACAATGTTCTCCTGGTTCTGTTCACTTCACTGTGTATCAGTTCATGTAAGTCTTTCCAGGTTTTTTTCTCATATCTTCCTGCTTGTCATTTCTTGTAGCACAATAATATTCCATTACAATCATATACCACAGCTTGTTTAGCCATTTCCCAACTGACAGACATCCCTTTGATTTCTGATTCTTAGCAACCACAGAAAGAGCTGCTATAATATTTTTGCACAAATATGTTCTTTTCCCTTTTCTTTTTTTGGTGTGTGTGTGTGGGGGGGTGTCTTTGGAATATAGAGACAGCAGTGGTATTGCTGGATCAAATGATATACAGAGTTTTGTAGTCCTTTGGGCACATGAGTTCAGGTTTACTTGACTGAAGGCCAGGAATTCTATCCACTGTGCCACCTATCTGCCCATTTTATGAACAGTATGTGCCTAGTAAATACTTCCAGATTTATATGTTCTTTTGTCACTATTGATCAGTTCCTTCTCCTACAACTGCTATGACAGTCTGACCTTTCCTCTATCATCATCCTCTTCCACCTCTTCAGACTTGGTGCCCCTCAATGTTCAGTACCACTTCCTCTTCTCTTACCTTTATAGTCTTTCTCAGTGTAGCATAAAAGATAAAGTACTGGACTTTGAGTCAGAAAGACTTGGGTTTTATATCCTGCCTCAGAAACTTGCTTTCTTTGTAACCCTAAATCAGCCATTTAATTAAGCTCAACCTCTTTTCCTTATCTACAAAAATAGGATAATAATAATTGTAATACTTACCTTCCAATGTTATTATGAAGATCAAATGAGATTATGTAAAGTGTCTTGCCATCCTCAAAACACTTTATCAATGTCAATTATTATCATAATTTATTATCTCATTATCTGGGTTCATTTATTATCTCTATGAGGATGACTCTCCAATCTAGTTCTAATCTCTCACCAGAATGCCCATGATGACGCAGCAACTACTTGACATCTCAACTTGATTGTCCAATCAGCATCTGAAATTTGTTACATCCACGCACACTCTAAAACCTTATTTTTCAACACTCCCCTCCTAGTTCTTCTAATCTCTAAACTTACTTATTTCTATTGAGAATACTACTAGTCTTCCAGCCACTCAAGGACAGAACCTCAGCCATACTTGACTTTTCTTTCTCTTCTCTTCATATTCAATCAATTGCCAAGTCATACTGGTTCCACCTCCAAAGCGAATCTTGAATCTGCCCTCATCTTTCTATACTTGCATGACTACCAATCTACTGTAAGCTCCTATTGCTGCTCATCTGAACTATGATAATAGACTCACTATAGATCTCCTTGGTCCCAGTTAACTCAAACTCTCTAAATTCTTATCTTCCTTCAGCACTAACATCAGAAACCATTTCCTTCTTTAAGCTTTGTCTAACTCATAGGACCATAGAGTTAAAGCTCTAAGCAATCTTGGAAGCCATCTTCTCCACTTCCTTCCCCATTTTACAGATGAGAAAACTGAGGGCTAGAGTGAAGAAGTAATATACCCAAGGTTCCAGTATTAAGAGGCAGAACTAGAATTTACTCAGTTCTGGGATTCCAAATTCATTGTCCTCTTCCGTAAACTGTAGTAACGTAATGATGCCGCCTTCTCAATTTTGCTGACATTGTCTTTATAGGTCTGCTCTCCCCTGTTTCTTTCTCCTATACATTCTTTAAAAAAAAACTGCATTAATGAATTCTGTTTTCTCTTTTTAGATAATCCCTGCACACACCCTTCCCCCACAGAAATGATTTCTGTCGTTTTTGTTTTTATTTTTAATTTATTTTGCAGTAGAGGCTTAGACAATGAGAACCTGTCCTCAGAGCATGCCCAGCGTTTCCTTTCTGTTGCCAGCCCACATGCAAGAGGCTGGGGAGATGATATTTGAGATAATGACATTTGAGATGATGACAAATGAGATGATATTTGTAGAAAGGAGAGATGGCATGTAGTGAAAGGTCCCTACCCCATGAATGAGAGCAGGTGCAGGTACTCTGATATTTCTGGTCTCCCTACCATGTGAAGAAGATGAGCTTTACAAATGGCTGCTGAGTCAGAACAGAAAGTACTTTCAAAAGGCACTCACCTTCCAAGGCATTCTCCTTTTCCTACCTGGCTGCATTTGCGTGAGGAATGGTGGGAAGGAAATCTTTGGGCCTTTCCGCACCCAACCAGGTCTCCACCTTGCGGCCTAGGAGCACATGGCCTTGCTATTTCTTCTGTCTCGGGGTCTACTCTGTCTTAATTGGGCCGATTCCCTTTGTGCTTCTGTTTACTACTCAAGGTTCTACTCTCAGACCACAAAAAGAGAAAGAAGCAATATTAGGAAATATGCTCACAGGCCACATGGTTATAAGTCTGATTGGGTAAACAAAGGACTTATGCTTCTTTCCCTAGTGAGAGGCTTGCTACCTCAATGCAGCCAGTCACTAAAGACAAAAAAGCAAAAAGCAAAAACAACATGTTGGTCATTTAAAAGATTCATCTTCTTCCTAGGGTATGGAGTCTGTAAATAGTCAGAATATCTTTCCGTGTTATGAATCAGGGAGTAGGACTTTCCATTACAAATCATCATGCCTTTCTGGAACATGATTCCTCAGCCTCTTCCATGTAGGCTAGCAGCAGGAGGAGCATGTTGTGAATGCTCTAAGGATTAATAATAAGGATAATAATAATGTTTATCTGGTGGTTACTATGTGCCAGGCACTGTGATAAGCAGATGTTTTCTCATTGGCCAGGCTCCCATTATACTTTCTTCAGAGTTTCCCATTCCACTTGGTCTGATTTTCTCTGAATAATTTTAGATCGTGGAATTCAACCTGTGCTCCTTCTGATTCTTTTGCAATCTTCTTTGCCCAAATCCAGGTGTGTATCAATCTATTTTCTGATGTTGTCTAATTATGTTGAGCTTAAGTTGATTGGAGAAAAGAATTTTCTGGAATTACTTGTCTTCTTCTTTGTTTGCTGTTTAGGAAACATATGCTGAATTTCATATAGAATATCTCTTGCTTATTCCCAACTCTGCCCCTTAACTATGTGAGTCATCTTGGGCAAATCGTTACTCTCTCTTTTCTGGACATGCATTATCTTATATGTATAATGAGGCATCTAGATAAGATGATCTCTAAAACCTCTTACAGCTATGAATCAATGATTCTATGTTCCTGTTTTCCCATGATACTCTGATAGTCAATCATTTCTGCTTGGGAAAATGGTGAGAAATCCTTGTCTTCTCTAGAGTTTTGGCATACATATTAATCATATCTATGAAAATTCAAAGAGCACAAACCCCAAACAAGCAAATATAAACCAATGAAATCACCATGGTCTAGGACTCATTTCTGTTACTCCTTTCCCATTGCTGATTCTGAAATCACCACCCACATATATCAAAGCCTACCACACACACTCACAAATATCATGAACCCTGTAGGTAAAATTGTTTGATTACATTACCAATTTACTTTACCAGGGGCAGCTAGGTGGCACAGCAGATAGAGCACTGGCCCTGGATTCAGGAGGACCTGAGTTCAAATATGGCCTCAGACACTTGACACTTACTAGCTGTGTGACCCTGGGCAAGTCACTTAAACCTCATTGCCCCACAAAAAAAAATAAAATAAAATAAAATAAAAAAAAAATATATATATATATATATATATATATATATAATCAAAAGGTCCAAATTTACCAGTTAACTTCAATAGATAAGCAAATTCAAATACATTAAAAACAATTCTCAGATTTTGTGTTACTGAGTTGTTGATGTGTTCCTCCTTCAGTAGAGGATTACAGTTACTGTGCTATGTCAAGTGGGTCCATTTTCTTGAATAATTGATTGTGACAAAAAGATGATCCTCTAATTTATAGGTAATATTGACATTTGAAATACATGAATGGCAATGTCTTTATAGCCCTAGTGGTTTTAGGTGCCTACCTATTTTTTTTGAACAATTGTCAACAAATCCTTAGTACTGTTTGCATTTTTTGACTTAATGAATATGACATACCTATCCAGAAATTTTTGATGCTATTTGGCATGTAAAAAGTTATTTGTTGGATCACTGGCAATTTTGAAAAAAAAAACACAACATTTTTTTAGAAATGTGGTTTGGTAACAGGTTTAATAAGTACATAGTAAGGGGCAGCTAGGTGGTGCAGTGGATAGAGCACCGGCCCTGGAGTCAGGAGGATCTGAGTTCAAATCTGGCCTCAGACACTTAACCCTTACTAACTGTGTGACCCTGGGCAAGTCACTTAACCCCAATTGCCTCACCAAAAAAAAAGAAGAAGAAGAAGTACATGATTATGTGAGATTTGTCTGTGTATGTTTCCATGTATGGATACATGCTTTTCACTAAGGCACATTCCTGTTTATAGTAAAAAACACCATCAAAAACATCAATATTTCTTGGACTAGCAGTTCCCAAACACAGGCAGAACCCATAGAATAATATGGCATCATGGAAATAGTACTTGATTTGGAGTCAGAGGATTTGGGTTTGATTTCTTGCTCAGATACATGTGTGACCTAGGGTTGGTCACTTAACTATTCTGGGCCTCAATTTTCTTATATCTAAGATGGTGTATATAAGATGGCATGTTGGGGGGAAATTAGAGAGAAAGACTGGACTAATTCTATGGTCCTAATATGGTGATTAATTTGGAACCAAATTATGATTGTTGCTTTCTAAATACTAGTTTGTTTCTCTTTGAATCAATAATATAGAAGAATGATTATACAGAGATTACTCTAAAATGATCATATTTTCCAGGGAATACTGAAATTGAGGCAGCATGGCACAATGATGAGAGAGCTGGCCTTGGAGTCAAGAAGACCTGGGTTCAAATCTTATGTTTGACATACCTTTTTAACCCCATAGGGCCTCAGTCAACTTTCTAATTCTTAAATTGCAGAATAATTGCTGGGATGCTTTGGGAGAGGGGTTTCCTCATTGTGAGTTCTTTGTGCCAATGAAAGCATTGGACTGCTCTCTTTTCTCCCCTCAAAAAAATAACTCCAAAACAAAACCAAAAACATAAGGCTACATATTTTCCAATCAAAGTGCATTCCAAAGAGTTTGATAATGCTTACTCTGGAGAACTATAGTACTTAGTGAAAAAGTAAAACCCAACAAACAGGGAAGTAGAATTGTATTGGCTTTTAGGATGTTAATATTTTTCCTTTCTTTTTCTTTTTCCTTCCTTCCTCCCTCCCTGCCTCTCTTTCTTTCTTTCTTTCTTTCTTTTTGCTTTCATTCATTCTTCATTTTCTGTAGGGTAAAATAAAGGTTTTCCTGTACTTAATATGTATCTGTCACCTAAGTGTTTCTATGGGTGCTGAAGGCCTGCTTCCCCAAATTTTAAAGAAATTAAACATATTTATTTTTTTTTAATTATCAGAGTACAATCTGGATTAAGGTGCAATGAACCAAAGAGAATGATCTTTGGGGTCTATGCCAGATTGAACCAGTTCCAGGTAAGGCCAGAGCTTTGAGGGTCTTAGATTATGAATTGCATGTGTTAATAATGTGGATATTGACCCCTATCAGGGGCAGTTTATCTCATCAAACTGTCTAGGCTTTCCTGTTCAACCAATTCCTTACATGAAGGTAAGGCCTCAATGCTTCATGTTTTTAAAATATTAGCAACAACTGTTCAAAGTACCCAGGGCCTTAGTCCAGTGAAGAAAGTGGGAGAGAGATGTGTCCCTTAAGCACTTTCAAACAGGATATATACTATAGATCTCATGTAGATTTCACCAATTGATTGGGACTTCCATGATACGCATTTTGTATAAGTCCATCATGTCACACCTGATATTTTTCAACTTTAACCCACATTACTACATGGAAAACTCATGCTGAAGGGTACATTAATAGCCATCTCGTCTAATACCTTCATTTTACAGATGCAACACCCAAATAAATATAAGAAAGATAAGTTGATTTGTCCAAAATCACATTGCTAGTAAGAAGCAAAGTAGGGATTCAAACCCAGGTCTCACAACTATCAGATATAAGTAAAGCAAAAATAAAGAAGACAGAGAAATTCTATGTTTGTTTCCATATAATTACTCCTATAATCAACATATCAACTATTCTTTTTCTTAATATATTGGTAGTCATTTTCCTTTGTGTTCTAGATGGTAATTATTTTTTTAAAAGGAAATTAAGTATTATTTTCATCAGAAGAATTTTTATACTCACTGTACTGCTTCCATTATTTTCTCTTGGCTTTCCCTATCCTCAATGTAAATTCTTAAGGAACTGAAGAATAATAAGTGGTAATGTGTTCATGAATGACTTCTTTGTTTTCAATTAGTTTATTTCAAGGGTTACAAAAATGTTCTGTGTATATTTTCTCCTTTTAGAATATTCCAATATCATTGATTTGCCTTAAATTTTAGAACTCAGCAGTCTTTTAGTTTGAGCATAAAAGCTTTAAGAATACAGATTAATAGAATCAGTAGGAGTGTTTACACATAAAAGCAAGCAGTAGCATAACTAACTAGGAGTCATAAAACACCACTGCATCATGGATCAATCATCAATAAATTCCTTTCAACAAGGATATATTAAGCATCTACTACATGCAAGGCACTGTGGGATGTATAAGGCTTCGGGATCCAAAACTAAATATTAAACAGTTGCTGCCTTGAAGCAGCTCATATTCTTCTGAAGGGATGCAACATATAAAGATAAGTAAGTATAAATTATACATTAGTACAAAGTAATTTCAAAAGAAAGAAATAAGGTAATCAGGGAAATCAGAAAAGGCCTCATGTAAGAGATGATATCTGAGTTGTGCTTTGAAAGAAGGTAAAGATTTTAAGGGGAATTTTTTTTTCATATGAATATAGATAATCTGGATTTCTTGTCTTGAGAGCTGTCTGTTCATATCCTTAGATCATTTATCATTCGGGAATTCTCTTTTTCTTATAATATTGAATCAGTTCCTTCTCTATCTTAGAAAGGGGACCTTGGACAAAGAAACTTGCCACACTTTTCTCCCTCTTAATTGTTTCCTTTTAATCTTAGTTTCTTTAGACTTGTTTGTGCAAAAACCTTCTTAATTTCTGTGTAATTAAAATTATCTACTTTTATCATTTTTGAATCTTGCAAAAGTGAGGTGGGGAGAACATGTTAGACACAGGGGGTGATGGGAAATGTACTTGTTCAAGAGCTCAAAGGTGGGAGATTGAACATTAACAAATAAGCCACTTTGACTTGGAATGACTGAGGAAAGTAGAATAATGTAAAATGAGTGGAAAGCCAGGCAGGAGCCATCCTAGAGAAGCCTTTCAAAAGGTTAGATTAAAGGTTTTAGATTCCATCCTGGAAATGATAGGGAGCTCTTGAAGGTTTCTGACTAAGGGAGAGCTATGAGATCAAGGCTAGATCTGTTTAAGAAATATTAATTTGGAAGATGATTTGGAGGGAGGAGCAATAAAAGGTGAAGAATCAAATTAAAAGGTTATTTCATGCTGGAAGTGACGAGAGTCTAAATTAGAGTAGTGGTCTTAGGAGTAAAGTGACAGAGAAAAATGTGAAATCTGTTAGTGGGGTAGAATGGATGGGACTTGGGAAATGATTAAGTCACACATCTCCTTAAGGCTTTTTTTCATACGCAGTAGTTAATGATGAAAAAGACATGTAAAGGAAGAGATGTGTATTAATTGTCAAAGAGTGGGATAAATATTTTGGATAGCTCATTTTTATGGATAAATATTTTTTATGGATAAATATTTTGGTAGCTAATATGAATAGATAAAAACTTTGTTTTAATAGGAATGGCTAAATGTATATGAAGAAATAGCTTTTGAATGGGATATTAGACAGTTTGGGAAAGAAAATGATTTATAGTATAGATTTGAGGACCTGGTTCCCTTTGTTAACAAAGTACAGTGCTGTATCACTTGTGAAGGGAAATATTTAATGTTATAAAGAGGCAGGGAAAGATCTTTTGTTTATTAAAAACTTGAGACATATGAGTGGGAAGAAAAGCTGTGCAAAGGGTACGCAAGAAACAGACTGCTGTGTTGGAGACCTCTGAAGCAAAATGGGCAGCTCTCCTAATTTGCATATACATATTATCAGAGTAAAGTGAAACTAAGAAAATGGGAAATCGCATAAATATTTGCAGACTCCAGTGTGATTTTAAAAGGGCTATTGATCTGATAGGCAAAATTTGGAGAGTTGTCTCTTTTTAAGTAAAAGATGACTTAATAAGAATTTCAACAAGAGACTCTCTTATAACCCATTGAATATGAAAAATCCAGGAGCATGAGGAGAAAGCAACAGCAGAGGAAGAGGAATTTGGGACTATGAAGTGAAGACAGAGCACGGGAGCTGAAAAAGATACTCTGTTGGGACTTGTGGTAATTAGAGGGAGTCCAGTAAGAGACTTCTTAGGCTGAGTGATTTCCTGATAACATCAGAGAGGATTGATGCCATTGGTCAAGAGTTCCACTATGAGGGTTTATTGCTCTCTACTGCTATCTCTGGCTCTAGGAGGAAAAGCAGAGAGGGTATAGCTATGGTAAACCAACTTAGCCTAAACTGTGCTACTATGAGATCTGGTTTAATTGAAAAGCACAGCTTGCAGATCAGTGCCTAGCTGGTATTTATAGCTTAGAGATAGTCAACTGGATGAGCTTTGCAATTTTTTGACTTAAAGAGAACTGATATTTCCATCAAGAGCAATGCTTTCAAAACACCCTTTTAAGGGCACCAGTGTACAAATACAGCATTTTTCCAGCTGAAAAGCAGAGAGCAACAAAAATCAAGTGGTGATCAGAGAAACAATTTTGTGTGGTGCAGATGTTTTTCAATGGACTAGTAACATTGAAACCTGCAGTTGAGTTCTAAGTTGTCTTAATCACAGGATTGTCCTCACCTAGGAGTTTCCATGCCATGTTTTTGTAAATGTCTACTCCAGTCAGTCAGTAAGCATTTATTAAGTACCTACTGTATGCCAGAAACTGGGTTAAGTGCTGGGAATACAAAGAAAGGAAAAAAGACAGTCCCTGTCCTTGGGGAACTTTAATCTAGTAGGAGAGACAGTATGTAAACAACTATGTACAAACAAGCTATATGCAAGATAAATAGAAAATCGTGAGCAGAGGGACGGTATTAGAATTAAGAATTAAGGGACTGGAAAAGGCTTCCTATAGAAGATGGGATTTTATCTGGCAATTGAAAGAAACCAGGGAAACCAAGAGACAGAAATGAGGAGAGAGTATGCATTCCATACAGGGGGGGGCATACAGAGAAAATGCACGGAGCCAAGAAATGGAGTAGCTACTGAGTGCATTGGTGGAAGAGTGTGACCCAGGTTTTTTTTAATATATATATATATATGTATGTGTGTATATGTATATGTATGTATGTGTATGCATGTATATGTGTATGTGTGTGTATATGTGTACATATGTATATGTGTGTATATGTATGTATATATGTGTGTATGTTGTGATCTATTTTATTATTCAGGCATTAGTGTTACTATATTAATATCAATAATATTTATTTTGCCTTACTATTAAATAAATGCTTATATTTAAGATATAAAAATGTCATTATTATGAGTGACTGGTTTTATATACAGACAACATATTGGATAGGGGCTCAAGAGCTAGTGATGAGTAGAAGAAATATATTTCCTTTGCACAGGGTTATAACCTTTAGAATCCTTGGAGAGATTTTATTAAAAATATTAGTATTGATGTTTTCTGTTTTACATTGTCATAATTATTCTCAGTATTCTTTACTTCCCCCCCTTCCAAAAAGTCATCTGATGTGGCAAACTATTTTTTTATGGAGGAAAAAAATCAGCATAACTGATCTACACATTGAAAAAGTCCAAAAACATGTGTAATGTGTAACACCTGTGGACCCTTTCCTTCCAAGAAACAGTAGGTTGAGTGTGTCCCTCATATCTCTTCATTGGAGTTCTGCCTTGTAATTTGTTGCATTCACTTTTGATTACTTGGACGTAGTTCTTTCCATTTATATTATTGTAATCATTCTGCATATTGTTTCCTTTTCTCTGCTTAGTTCACTCTGAATCAATTTGTTTTAAGGTGAGATGTTACCATGGTATTGTAGAAAAGGCAGAAGATAGTAAAGAGACTGACAATCCAGTCCCTGCTCTGTCCTTAATCTAATTGATTGTATGACCTGTTCAACAGTGAATCATAGAATCACAGATTTTGAGAGTTGAAAGGGACATCAGTGACCATCTAGTCCAATCACTACCTGAAAGAAACTCAATGACACATCTGGCAAATGGTCAACAAACCTCTCTTTGAAGATCCCTTGGCGTAATGGAAAATTTCTGAATGTAGAGTCAAAGGTTGTGAGTTTGAATTCCAGCTCTGCTACTTATCCACATTGCAACTTTGGAAAAGTCACATTTCCTAGTTCTTAGTTCATTATCTGGAAAGTGAAAAGAGTTGGACTAGCTGGCTTTTAAGGTCCCTCCTACCTCTAAATCTTTGATCTTGTGTTCACAATTTAATTAATTAATTAATTGTGTGCTGATTTAAGGAGATTCTGTTTTTAATAAATTGTGATTCTTCAAAAGTTGTTTTTTTCTATCAAATCTAAATCCCCCTCTTCGTAATTTCTATTGTTCCAATTCTAATGTTTTTGGTTCTATTCCTCCACTATCAAAAACAAATATAATCTTCTCTGAGAGCTCCCTAAGTACTTGAAGACAACCAACATTAGCCCCTGAGTTAGTTCCTTCAACCTCATGTTGGATGCACTCAAGGCCATTCGCTGTCCTGGTTACCTTTGTTTGAACATTGTCCAACTTATAATAATAATAACAATAATAGCTGAAGTTATATAACACTTCCAGGTTTTCTGAGCACTTTGCAAATATTATCTCACTTGATCCTCACAACCCCTGGGAGATAGTTGTTATTATTATTCTGACTTTAAGGATGAGGAAACTGAGGCAGCCAGATAGTCACACAGCTAGTAAATGCCTGTGGCTGCATTTGAACGAAGTTCTTCCAGACTCCAGGTCCAGTGTTCTATCCTTTGTGCTGCCTAATTGCCAAATTAAATACTTTATACTTATTAAAGTGTGATGCTCAGAACTGGGCACATAACTCATGATGTGGTCAGAAGTAGTTCTCAAGTATTCTCCTCACACTTATTATTATTATGCATATTTTTTTTAAAAATCCACAAGAGTAGTGACCAAATAGTTATAGAATACAGAACTAACGGGCCTTCCTATCACCTATCAACTGTACACAACATGGCAGAAGAAAGCTAGCAAATGAAAAGCAACAACAATTAAACAAACAAACAAAAAACATCAGCTTCACATATCATTGATATTTTGCTTCATCCAGTATGTAACTGTGGATAGAATATTGGATGAGTCTAGAAGAACTTCCTCTTGTATTTATCAGTCAAGTAGACATGGCCAAGTCACTTAACCTCTATGTGATTTTATTTTTTCATGTTTAGAGTGAGAATAATAATGTCTGTACTTTCTGAGTTTCAGATGGCTTGATAGAAAATCTCGTGGGATTTATAAATGTCAATTACTATTAGAGATACTGTCATAGTAATGACAACAAAAATCAGTGAACAACCCTAAGGAAGTACAGTGTGAGTCAAAGAGTTCTGTAGCTTTGGATTGTTATTAAAACTATTCTTTACCAAACAAATTGTTTTTCATAAGGACCTGGACCTAATTTGTAGAACTACTCTTATTATCCATGTTTACCTTGTTTAAGGGTTCTAGTGAATTTTTTTAATTCTGGAGTTTCCAATCTTTCATTCCTGTGACAGAGCATTTTCCCTGAAGGGAATAAAGGACAAAGCTTTGGTTAATTACGGTCAAGGTAACTCAGAGGAATCTTCTCAATAAGCTCTAATATGTAAGTGAAGTAGTCCTTAAAAATGGAAAGAGGAGAAAGAGCCAATATGCCAAGTTGGAAGGAAGGAGTGTCAAGATATGCTAGGCCAAAGAAAGTAAGACCTTTTGAGCTGCCCTAAATAAAATCCTGCTTTGGTCATATAGAGTGAGGATGCTAAATTAATATCGTGCTGTTCAAGTTAGAAGCCCTATGAGAATGGAGAGTTGATTTTTTAAAAAAACTGCAATTTGCAAGCCAGTTAAAAGCTTCAGTTAATGAAGACTCATGAAGACAAACTCAAATATGAAGACTCAAGGGTTTCTGACCCAGAGAATTCTTTCTTGATGAGAAAGGTCTCTCTTTACCCCATCCTGTCCTTGTATTCCAGTCTCACGGAAAGCTAATTTGGCATTTTTGTCTAGTACAGTCCAAGAGATGATAAATCAACACAGATTCACTGAGCTTTGCTGAGAAGACAGGACATGACAGCTTTCCACAGTCATTGCTCATAGACTGCACTCTAATTTATTAAAGTATCTGAACAGATGAGCACAAGGGCTCATTGGGACTTTAGAGACATACAAGGAATCCTAGCACTGAAAGAAGATGATTGTCAGTAGTTCCGAACACTCTAGTATGACTTGATATAATAATAGTATTACTACTATAGCAGAAATTATGCATATTGCAGAATTAAAAATTTTCTATACTGATATTGTTCATTTAATATCCTATTGTTGCATCATCATTTTAAAATCAATTCTTAATAGCCATTAACACAGTTGCTTGTTTTTCTCTTAGCCAATATAAAATTAGAAGGGGAAGAGGTAGGGAAACTTGTTTGGTAGACTCTGCATTTCTTTTCTTTTTTTTTTTCTTTTTTTTTTTAGTGAGGCAATTGGGGTTAAGTGACTTGCCCAGGGTCACACAGCTAGTAAGTGTTAAGTGTCTGAGACCGGATTTGAACTCAGGTCCTCCTGACTCCAGGGCCGGTGTTCTATCCACTGTGCCACCTAGCTGCCCCTGCATTTCTTTTCAATGAGCCAAGTTTGTTGGCAACTGAATAGATATCTTGGGATATTGCACTCATTCAGAAAACGATATCTTCTTTAGTAGAGTCGGTATAAACATTTTATGAATAAGTTTGTGCATAATCTCAGCACACAAATTACTGTTGCCTTTTCATCAAAACTGCCTTTTAAAGGGTTGGTTTTGTTCATATATATTTCATGCTTAAATATCTTTTCTGATGTACATATGGGAGTATATATATATATATATGCATACTTATGTGTATATATACACACATATGTATTTTTTTAAGCTGGAGACTCTGGTGGGAACTGATAAATGGTAAACAAGAATAATTTTGGCTGTAATTACACAGAAAGTTCTGTTGTGTCCTTTACCTTCTCTGTTCCAGGTAACATGCAGCTGTGAGAACACATCCTCCATGCAGTTCTGAGTCCAGTTTCATTGCTACACCTGTGCGTTAGAGCGAATAAGTTCACCAGTAATGAGGAGCCATGTAGAGTTGCTTTCCCAGGCTGGACCCACTGGAGCATGGGGAGGAAAAATAGCAGAATACTGAAGCAACCAGCTTGATGTGACCCACAGTGAGTAGGATGTTAGCAATGTAAGTGGAAGAAATATTGCAAGGTCCTTACAGAGCACTGCATGAACATTTCCTTGGATGACTATAAAATGACCTCAGTGGGTTAGCCTAGTAAAATTGCTACCTGTGTGACATGGGGAGCAAGTCTCGTTACCCTTTGTTCCTTTATCAGTCAAATGAGGGTGTTGAACCAGATGATGTCTGAGGTCCCCTTCAGCTCTAAATCCTATGATTCTATAACCCTCTGACCTTGGAAAATATGTGCTGCAGTCCCTGAGACTGAAGGAGCCACAGAGAGTTTCAAGGCTATACAAACAACTCTAGAAAAGGAGAGGGAACCACCATCTAACTACAGTGAGAGATAATATGTTCCAGTGGTATTCAAAGATTATCTAGGGGAAGATTTCCAGCAAGATAGAGATTCCCTATGGAGGAATTATGGGAAAGAATCATTGTTGTTGCTGTTTGTCATTTCTGTCCACCAAAAGGGGTGTGCCAGGGAGGGGAACGGTGCAGTAAAGGTGGGAGAAAGGACAACCCCCCCCCCAGGAGAGGAGCAAGGCAAGACAAAAACCATATTCTTTCCTCTTGGGAACTGGTAGACCATAAAGATATGGTGGTCTCCTTAGGTACAAGGGCCTAGCTGTACAAGCCTAGAGCAGTCTGGTACCTGTCTTTACTCCCAAAGACACACAGGAGACCAGTTTGGGATGCAAACAATGTGTTATGTCAGCTGGAAGCAGGGGGTGTCCTTGACACATTCAGGGTTTCCTACATACTCTGGGTCCAGTGTTTCTGGAAAATATGGCAACTCAAAAAGACAAGTTCAGGGAACCACTTAACACTACCTATCTATATCCAGTTTGCATGTGGTTGTTTCATTTTGTCTCCCTACTAGACTGTGACCCCCTTGAAATCAGGGTGTTGGGGTTTTTTTGCCTTTCTTTGTATTCCCAGTGCTTAGTACAATGCCTGACACATAGTAGGTGCTTTATAAATGCTTCTTGACTTGCTTGCTGATTGATAGTATCCTTATTTATCAAGATGACATCATCAATAGAAATAATTCATTTTTAATAACACTTCAGGGCTTGCAAGATAGTTTTTATACATTATTTCTAATGAGCCTCACAACAATTCCATGAGTTCCAATTATTACAATTTTACAGGTGCGTAAGTGGAAACAGAGAGGGTAGGCTACTTTTCTAAGGTTACACAGCTAATGTCTGAGGTGGAATTATAACCAAGGTCTTTCTGACTCAAATTCCAGGGCTCTATCTACTATATATTGTGGACAAAGACCAAAAGAATATTCCAGTGTTTATATGAAAGAACGAAGCAATTGTAAGCTTTGAGAACTTATATTTCACAGCATAGTTTTATAATTTAAATGTTATTATGCTTAGGGAAATTTTCCAATCAGCAAAACAGTAAGAATCCTGAGACACAGTGTGGCTTAGTGGCTAGAAAGTCAGCCTTGGAATCAAAAAGACCTGGGTTCTTCAATCCTATCTTTGAGTCATATCTTACTGTGTGAACTTGGCAATAAACTTACAGTCTTACTGCCCTAGGCAACTCTTTTTTTTTTTTTTTTTTTTTGGTGGGGCAATGAGGGTTAAGTGATTTGCCCAGGGTCACACAGCAAGTAAGTGTCAAGTGTCTGAGGCCAGATTTGAACTCAAGTATTCCTGAATCCAGGGCCGGTGCTTTATCCACTGCATCACCTAGCTGCCCCGCCCTAGGCAACTCTTTAAGAATTGCTGGTATACATTGCTGGAAAGAGTGTCTACAGGTGAAATTCTTTGTGGTATTAAAATCATAAATCTATAATTCTTCCTATTCCTTCCTGGTATCTCCTCCCCTCTCCCAACTCTCTCTCTCTCTCTCTCTCTCTCTCTCTCTCTCTCTCTCTCTCACACACACACACACACACACACACACATACACACACTCACTCACACCTCCCCCTCCAAGTAGTACCCTATCAAGAGTATTTTAATTGTGAATAAATAGGTGCCTCTAAGCACAAAGATGCTTCATTAAATAAAAGACTTTTTCCTGGAATATTTTCAGAATGGGAAATACTAGTTGTTATTTATTTAACTCCACTGAATTGTGAATCAATTAATATTATTCCAGTTATTATCCCTCTTATTATTTTTCAGCCTTTCCTTCCTAAAACTCAGTTTCCAATTTGAAATCTGAAGACAAAAATTGAACAAAAGCCTCATTTGAAAGACAGTTAGGTGGGTCACAAACAAAAGCGTCAGTGTACATATACAATATCTAAAAATATTCTCAACAAAGACAAAGTTGATGGAAAATAAAAATCTCAAAATTAAATTTTAATACAGGGCAATAAGTCAATTTCTACTTATCTGGGGTGTTTTCCTGCCCCTAAAAATGTTTATGAAATTGTAACAGGAAGTGATTTTACAAAAGTAAATGCTAAAAGATCATTCTATAAATTTTCAGGGTTGAGAGAACAACATCATTGAAAACTGATTTTAATTTTTGTGTTGGACTGTTTGGGTCAATTCCAATAAGTTCTGGCATCAATCCTGGTTACTAGACTGAACTGTTCATAAGGTTAATGGCATTTAGAGCTGTATGAGACCTTAGTGATTTTGTAATGCAACCCAACCCCTTCATTTTACAGTTGATGAAACTGAGGACCAAAGAGTTGAAGTAAATGGCTCAAGATCTCATAGATAGATAGTGGTGAAACTGGGATTCAAACCTAGGACCTTTGAAGGAGACTAAGGGTTCTTTCTAGTCTTTCCATGTTGCCCTGTGCTAGGGGTAAAGATGTCAGAAATTGGGTTTCTAGAAGCTTTCTGATTCTGCTAACATGCCATATAAAGTAGGGTTTGAAGAATATCATTTGTGTTGTTTTGGTTTGATATTTGTGCTATTTGAGGAGATAAAATTCTATTCAAATAAATTATTTTGATTTTTAAAAATTTTGCCTATTAAAAATTAGACCACAGTAAGAAATAATAGTGTTTTAATACATAAACAAAGTGTAGTATCTAGTATGCCAAAGGTTAAGAGGGATTTGAAATTCATGTGTCAATATTTTTCATTCCGGGGGCAGCTAGGTGGCACAGTGGATAGAGCACCGGCCCTGGAGTCAGGAGGACCTGAGTTCAAATCCGGCCTCAGACACTTAACACTTAATAGCTGTGTGACCCTGGGCAAGTCACTTAACCCCAATTGCCTCACTAAAAAAAAAATATATTTCATTCCGATGTTTTAAACTCTCTGATTATTATCAAAACCAGAGCTTGTGAAGTCCTCAACTCAAAACTTATTCCGGAACCTCATCCTAGTTAAGAGGTGAACCCAACTTCTCATAGTCTATGCTAGTAAGACACAAATTCTGTCAGGCCCTACAGGAACTTCAAGTACAGGCCCACTAAAGGAGTCTAGCTAAGTTTAGAGAATATTATAACCAAGGACCAAGCCACTGGATAATAAATTTTTTTGGTCACAGCAGCTCATATAGACTGTATACTAAGGTACAGAAGACCAACTGAGGGAACACATATACCAATAAAAACAGACCCTTTCGGGGCAGCTAGGTGGCTTAGTGGATAAAGCACCGGCCCTGGATTCAGGAGTACCTGAGTTCAAATCCGGCCTCAGACACTTGACACTTACTAGCTGTGTGACCCTGGCCAAGTCACTTAACCCCCATTGCCCCGCAAAAAACAAAACAAAACAAACAAACAAAAAAAACCAACAGACCCTTTAAATATTGAATGCCTTAAAATTCCAATGAAACTCAAATACTCAAATGGATCTATGATCTCTTTGCTATGGATGCTGCTTGTAGGGTTACAGCCTGTGACTGATCCGTGCCTGGCCATCCTTTGTTGTCCATGTACTCCCATATTTTGACCTCAGGGGATAAATCCAATGTCATGGAATGCTTTCATACTTTCCAATGTTATCGTGAGCATATGAGCAGAGCACATGGACTACTCATCATTTATCTCTTCTTCTTGCTATACAAATCAGCCATAGTAAACTCTTTCTATCAGACATTTCTTTGATGACATCCTTTACTTCCATTTTTTCTCATTTTGTTAGGTATTGAAGCTCGCTCATACCAACAATGAGCCTTCCTGTTGCCTTCTGTATGATATTCTTTTTCATTCATTCGTGCCATGCTTCAAGATCATACAACAACAGTAAAACATTGAGATAAAAAAGAAATGCTTTTTTTCTCATGGAGAAGTTTGAGGTCATTGAATTAACTTTGCAGTATCCCCAAACCAATCTAGCCATCTTTTCTCTTCCTGTTTAGTTCTGGACCTACCTCACTGTCTCTTTGTTGTATCTCTAAAGGATATAAATACTGAAGGATGAAATCTGTGTGTTATTTTTTTAATTGAAAGTTATAAATGGGACAGGTCACATTCTTCACTTACTTGGCTTTCCTTTGTGAATGGTCAGACCAAACTCATTTGAGTGGTTTTAGATCTGTCCAAGAGGCTCTGCAATAGTCTGGAACTTGATACAATTAATAAAAAGTCATCTACACACAGCAGCATCTGGAGGACCATACCATCTATAGGGAATTCCTCTTGAGCTTGGACTCTATATTGGATCCCCTTTGTGGCTTTAACAGATCCCTTCAGTGAGTATTTGCCTCCCTGTATCATGCTTTACCTAATATCAATGAACAAATGGCTATGTAACAAAGTTGTCTCTGTCATTCATCTTTCAAGGAATCTTGCATAAGATTGTTATGTGCATGAGAGAAACGTTGTTAGTCTAAATGTTTTAAGGTGTCATTTTACTCATGCTCATTTGCCTTTTCTGTGCTATTAATAGAGCCTGGATTTTTTCAATGACTTTTATATCATCTCCTCCTTCACAAGATAATTTGTGAATTAATCCCTCAATGTCCTCACAATTATATTGCCTCTAGTACAAATCTTCTCTATGTATAGTTGTTCTAATCAAATTTTTTTTTTCCATTCTTGTTCTCTTTAGGACTATTTTTACCTTCTCTATTAGCATATCTGGGATTGTGATGATAAAATCCAAGTGTAATGGCTTGTTGATTATGAAAACAATGTAATATATATGTGTGTATGTCTATACATATAGACATACACATATGCACACAAATAAGCATACACATTCGCATATGCATACACACATATACATATACATATAAACATACATATATTTACACATTTCCCTAGGGACAGATAGGTTACACAATGGATAGAGCTCTGGGCCTGGAGTCAGGAAGACTTGAGTTAAATAGGGCCTCAGACACTTAGAGGTTGTGTAATCCTGGGCAAGTCACATTACCTCTTTATGCCTCAATTTTCTCATCTGTAAAATGGACATAAGGATCACCTACCTGATAGGATTGGTGTGAGGATCAAAGGAGATGATAAAATTGTAAAGCGATTAGCATGGTGCCCGGCACATAGTCAGCACTTTATAAATTCTCATTCTTATTTTTATAAATTTCCATTTTGTGCTTGTCTGTAGTCTTCTTCTGGTTTCATCCTTAAATGCCCTTGAATCACTTGCTTGTTTGGATTTTTACCACCCTTGCTCTAAATTTGTTTTACCTGCTGCTACTTCTCTATCTTTTATGTGGTCATATTGTTCATAACGTCTAGCATTTCTCTATAAGATTTCATAAATAGGTTTCTATTGCTTAGCTGCTACTTCTGTTATGGGGCATTTCTTATCGCTTGGCAAGTAAGTCAAGTATTTGATGACTAAAGGAACTTTAGGTTCTTTAAGTCTCAGTTGTGGCAACTGATATTTATCAGAATAAGGGTTATTTTGCATTTTGGTTTGTTTCATTCTTCATATATATATATATATATATATATATATATATATATATATATATATATATATATACACACACACACATATATATACACATATATACATGCATATACACATGCATCCACACATATGTGTGTATATACACACACACACATATGTATATATGTGTGGATGCATGTGTATATGCATGTGTATATGTGTATATAATAATATATACATAGGCTAATATAGCCAATACATATAGTGTTAGCACATATATGTATATATGCATGTGCATGTATGCAGGTATATTGTGCATATGCATATACACATGCACATACAGTGCATGCACAATATACATATGTGTATATGTGTACATATATATGTGTGTGCATATACACATATATTTATATACACACATGTGTATGTATATGCATGTGTGTTTGTGTATGCATGAACACACATGTGTATATGTGCATACAAACATATGTGTGTATGTGTGTATATGTGTATTGTGTGTGTATATA